>NC_051194.1:7790000-8415000 GCF_015220075.1 Falco rusticolus | reverse complement strand
TACTCAGTATGAATACACAAAACAAAAGAGCTGTCACTTCTTATGTTTTAAAAGCTTTAGGCAAAATTAGCTACTCTAAGTTACCTGCAAAAGCAAAGAGGTGCAAATGAGAAACATCAGGGCATACATCCATGATTCTTCAAACAAAGCGTTGGAAGTTTCCAGAAGGCACAATAAGGATAGAGTCAACATCCTCAGTGCACTCCAACACAAGAATTCCAAGGACTTCAAGGGGCAAAGACAAAGGTAATTTTTCAGTGGAACCCAGAATATTGCAACAGCTGTACCTATGCTAATCAAAGGGCTTAGAAGCAAAGTTCAGGCACTGTATTACTGAGAGGTGATGCTCTCAGAAAAGCTTTTACTAAAAGGAATCTGTCTAGCTTGTTTCCAAATGATGACTCTTATTTTTCCATTTATCAGTATAATTTTCCCCTCAAACCGGCATTCAAAAACATAGCTCTTCCTCGGGGGGGGGGGGGAAAGGTGGATTCTCAACTAATATACATCAGTATGAGAAGTCAGTGGCATTATGTTAATTTATGCCAAATGAAACATGACCAAGATTTCTCTCCTTCAAGATGAAGCTGGGGCAATTATGGTCATTTATAGCAGATGCCAGTCCTCGCAGCACACGGCACGAGAGCTCGTTCCCATGCCTGTGTAATGTCACAGAGTAAATCTATCTGCTAGCAGGAGGAGGACTCCGTTCAGCACACTAATGTAGTAACGTCACCGGCTGACCTATTCTGCCCACCACACAGCGGAGAGTTGTTCATTTTTCTTTTCAATGAGACACTACGCGAGTGTTGATTTAATGGTTCATTTATCAACCCCTCTGAATATTAAGCAATTCATTTTGACTTAATTTGGACAATTCAATTTCACCCATCCTCTCTCTCCTTGAAAAATGCGAATTGCTGTCTAGGGAGAAGCTGTTTTAAAAGTTGACTTAACAGGAAGTACTTGGATCCATGGATTTTATACCCTTTCATAGCCTGATATATATTTTATCTGATTTTTTTTCTTTGCCTTTCACACATTATACCCGAAATCCACAAATGCTAAAGCAAAGATACTTCAACGAGCGTTCTTGACACTGCAGACCAAAATGCATCTTCTGCAGTACTAGCTACTCCCGAAGACGACCACCAGAAAATTAAGTGCATTGTCAATACAACCAACAAGCCTATGAAAATCTGTAATACTTAGGGAAAGGAGCTTCTCACTGTAAATCCATTACTTTTCTGAGAAAGTTCTGTTACTGGATACACTTCCCCAATAGGGAAAAAAAAAAAAAATCAATGCAGGAAACACTTGTGCTTTAGCCTCGCCTGGAAGCGGTGCGCGGTACCCAGAAGTTTGCATCCCGGCGGGCGCCCAGGGCGACGCGCAAGCCCCGCTGCGGGGCTGGGCTGGCTCCGGCGCGGCTGCCCGGGACCTGCCCCGCCACCGACCGGCGGCAGCGGCTCCGCGGGGCCCACCGGGGGTCGCGGCACCCCCCGCACCTGTTGGTCACCCCCGAGGAACCCAGCCGCATCCCTCGCCCAGCCAGGCGCTCCCACGGATTTTATCTCCCCACCCCCGGATCCAGCCAGATTCCTGCCTCCTTCCACCTGCTGCTCCCGGGGGGCTGAATCCTCCGCTCCGCAGCACCCGCACGCTTTTAACGTTCTGCTCATCGGCTCCGTCCCACCGCTCAGCCCGGTCCCCGGCAGCAGCCCCGGCGGGTCACTTCCCAAAGTCCCCTCCCCACGGCCGTGGCCGCACGGCCCCGGGAGCCTCGCCCACCCCCCCAGGCACAGCACATCCCCCCCCGCACCGCTCGGCCGAGCCTTCCGGAGGGCCCGGCAGCATCCTCCCGCCGCAAACGGCCACTTTTCCCTCCGGCGATGCGAACCCGGAGCCACCGCGCCGCGAGGGAGGGATGCGCGGGGCCGCGGCGGGGGGGAACCGGCGGGACGCGGCTCCCCGCGAAGGGCAGCTCCGGCCGGAGCCCGAAACTCCGCCAAGTGCGAGAGCGGGGCCGGGCCGGGCAGAGCCGCTCGGGGCCCGCGGCGGCACTCACCTGGGCGGCGGGGCGGGTCGGCCCCTCAGGAGATCATGCCGGCGGGGCCGCCGGGGCGGGAGCGCGGGGCCGACGGAGCGGCTCCTCCGGCAGCGGGGGCGCGGCGCTGCCTCACGCCGCGGCGCAGAGCCGCGCGCCTCCGACACGCGGCCGCGGCGCCCCGGCCCCGGGGGGGGGGGGGGGGGGGGGGCGGGGGGGGCGGGACCGGCTGTGCCCGCCCCGCCCCGCCCCGCCCGGCCGCGCCCACCGCCCCGGGCCCGCGCCGCTGTCCGCCGCCGCGTCGCCTCGGCTGTCCGCCCTTGTCCCCCCTGTGCCTTTCTCCTGTCCCCCCGCCTGCCTCACTTCGCGCCGCTCCCTCCCCTTTCCCCATCCCCCTTTTCCTGACCCCCCTTTTCCCGCCGCCTCCCCCCTTTCCCCCCACCGTTCTTCTCCCTTCCTCCTCCTTTCCCCCCGCGTGCCTCACTTCTCGCCGCTCCCTCCCCTTTTCCCATCCCCCTTTTTCCTGACCCCCCTTTTCCCGCCGCCTCCCCCATTTCCTCCCATGTTTCTTCTCACCATCCCCTCCTATTTTCCCCCACCTTTTATTTCTTTCTCCTTTCAGCCCACTTTCCTCCCTTGCCCCCCACATTCCTCATTTCTCCCCTTCTCACCATCCCCTCCCATTTTCCCACCCCCCTTTTCCTGCCCCCCTTTTCCCATCACCTCCCCCATTTACCTACATATTTCTTCTCCCTTCCTCCTTTCCCAAATTTTTTTTATCCTCTTCCTTTTCCCCGTTCCTCTTCCTTTTCCCCATCCCTCTTTCTACCAAAGCCTTTCAGCAAAGTGGCCAACAGCCAAGCAGCCTCATCCCCCAAGACGCCGGCCAGGGGCTGGGGGGAGCAGCTGGCCCCGGGAGGAACAGGCAGCAGCACCCCCGATGTGCAGCACCCACACCCCACATCAGCCCCCCAGGACCTGACCGGACCCGACCCAGGCATGGCTGGCGCAGGAGGGCACCGCCAGGGCCACCCTTCCCTGCTGCCCTTGGCAGGGTTAAAATAAGCTGGTGCAGTTTTTCCAAAGGATCCAGCAAAAATCAGGGATGCAAGGTTTAGCGTGCACTGAATCCCGAGCAGCCCACCCTGCTTCTGGCAGCGCTGGCATGCCCCCAGCACCCCAGCACCCCAGCACCCCAGCACCCCAGCACCCCAGCCCTTGGGTCCAGCCGGTCCCCGAGTGCCCAGCCCACACAGCACCACGGCGGCAGCAGGCGCTCAGCTCTCCGGCGCGTGGGAAGGGGGTTCAATATTGACATGGCTCGTTTTCCCATTGAGTTTTCCATGTTGGAGGGGGGAGGGGGCGTGGTGGAAATGGATTTTTCTACCTTAAAAAGTTGGTTGTTCTGCTGCTATACTCAAATGTTTTGGTTTTACCAGATGGCCACGAATGCTTTCCTTCCACATTTTATTCTGAAGCTAAGGATCAAGGTAAAAAATTGAAAGAGTTTGCAATAAACTCAGTAGCTACTGACCTGGGTGCCAGGAGAGGTTATCCTTGCATTCTTGGAGAACTCGTCCACCACGTGCCCTCTTGCTGCTCTTCCCTCCTCTCTGTGAGCCCCGGCCACTCACTGCCCCTAAAATTCCAACAGAGTGTCGGGGGTTGGTTCATCGGAGGTCTGTAAAGCCGCTACCCAACTAAATGACATTAAGTAGGGGGTATAGTTAAAAAACATAAACCTAAGCTGAGGATGTCACCCTGCTTCAGATCTCCTTCCCTCTCTCCAATTTAAGGACTTGAGTTTTTTTCTTTTCTGAGGAAGAGGAATGATGAACCCTGGAATGACTTAAACTGAACTACGGCTGCACAAATCACAGGGATTGCTCCTGTCAATTTAATGGAGTTGTTACTATTAAACTATAAAGTTAATCATTGGCAGAATAGGAATTTTATTCTTACAGAAGTTTATCAGGAGTTGGTTGTGGTCCTTTTCCTTTGTGAGTCACCAAGTTGCTGCTGCCACTGAACCTCCTATCCCTAAATCAGCAACCAGATAAAAGTAAATGAAGTATTAAAAAAACTGATTAACTAGCAAGAAGTTTCTTTCTCCCATCTCAGTATCCCGCAGTTTGAAGGCCTAGCAAAGCTGTTCTCTTGCCATACACACACACGTAGGTTATATGGAAAATTTCTGTGTTCGTCTCATCTCCAACTACCAAAAAAGTGAAAGTACTGAAGGAATTTGACGGACCAAAAGAAAATAAAAGCACATCAGCAAAACTGGGAAGTATCAAGCACTGTAAATTTCAAGCCAGGCCAGCAAGAGAATTGACCTATGGCTCATCATTTTAATTTTTGTTATTCTTTTAATTTTTCGTACTTCCCTGCTGCAAATTCGTGACAGTTGCTGTCCTTCGTTTGCACTGACTTGCACTGTGCACTGGATCCAGTTGGCCAGCAATGGCAGGGAATGCTAATTCCATGTAGTTACCGGAAAAAAAGCCATAAAAACAAATATGTTTCCCTAAGGCCCCAGCCCAGAGTGATGAAAAATCCAGACCAACAAACATATTTTGTTAAAATCAGTCTTAAGTGTCATCTCTTTTCCCACAGAAAAATAAAAGTGGGAAAAGAGTATACTAGGCAAACTGAAATAGGAATGATGGACCATTTCCAGCGCTGGTAATTGCATCCCAGATATACCCCCAGAACTGGGCAAGGAGTGGCAGCCTCCACCCCAGAACTGGGCAAGCCCTAATCACATTTCAGATGTGCCACGAACACACACAAATGCCATAGGGCCATAGCTAAGATTATTTAAAGTTATGGGGTCAGTGACAGCAGCAGCTGCTGCTCCTGACCTCAAGGGAATCACGGTTCCAGTTAATGCAAACTCTTGGCCTCCCGTTTCTTATTGGGACTCACTGGGAGGCAAGCTGTTCTTGGAGCTGCTGCGGTGAGTTCCCAGTGCTGTACTGGGCACAGGCAGCAGCGGCTGCAGGGCCAGAGGGAAAGGCAGTGCAGGCAACGATGAAGTAACTTCTCCTGTCAGAGATGACTCTACTTATTTTCCCTGCCTTTAGAAACGAACAGCTGCTGCTCAGGTTTGCCAGCACCCAGCACTCAAAAACTGTGAGTGAGAGACTCAGAAATAGGGTGTTTGTCTGTAAAACAGTCTAATGTTGACGGGGAAAAAAAAATACTCCCTTTATTCAGCTTGTCATTACTAAGTCTGCAGGGATCATTTTTTTAAGCTTTTTTCCTTAGTTCGTGAGGAGCGGAGATCCAGTCACTTTTATTTTATTTTTTTTAATATTTTTTTTTAAATGAATGCTGGGATTCTAACAGAATCAACTAATTCCAGGAGCTGAGGCTTCAAGATAAAAACGAAAGTATACCATGTTGCAAAGCTCACAATGCAATCTCATTGCATTGGCACTGGCAGAGGTTCACTTGGCTCTGGAAATAATAAAGTGGGAGACTGAAATGACAAACAAACCGGAGATCCAAACCGAAGTATCACCAGGGAATGCAAAGCAGATGGCCAGCTAAAGAAGACCAGCCCAAAGAATCGCTACAGTCTTTGCAGGATGATTACCGACAACATCCACCCTGGTGGCCTCCTTCCTCTGAGCTTGCCTGGCATGTTTTGCATCTTGATGTCCTTATCATGAATTATTATTAAGTGGAGTAAACAAGCTGGAGAGTCCTCTCAATTGCAAATCATTTGTGCACTCTCATAGTAAATAAGGAGATTCAAGAGCATTGGAGAGCCTGCACGAGGGTCACAGGAACAGCTCTACATTTCTATGCCATGTTGAGCTTGCATGGCTTTAACTGGTCATTTAGCTATCACCAAGATAACATCGGTATGTGCTTTCAGGAGCAACGCTTTCAGCATGCTTCTATTAAAATGTCTGCTTTGTTTCAATATGCCATAACATTATTTTGTCAAGAGAACTTATTTAAAAGTTGCAAAATTAAACCTGTGCTAAACAGAAGCTGGCACAATGGAAATTAGATTTTGGGACTTCCCATAAATATGCAAGTGTGAGCATATGAAATCACATGTAGCAATTCATTTCCAGAAAAAGGAAAAAAACCTAAATTACATTGTCTTCTGTCATATCCAGTTTGCTCAGCAGAGGAAAACAGGTGAACATCAACTGTGACCACTTGAACTAAGCAGTGAGGTAAAACACCCTGTAGAGCTCCATTGGGACTGATCCTTCCCTCTCACCCTAATCAACACGTTGGTTTAATAGAGAAGAAAACAATTATCATGGAGCAGGTTTCAGACGGCCAGGCCCAGCAGATTCTCCGTGCTGCCAGACAGGATTTCTCCTTAGTTTATGTCCATCCTTAGCACCTAGCAAAGCTGACCTGTCTTGTGCTTCTAAGCATATAAACAATTTCTTCAATTTTCACTCTTTTCACCAGTCTAGAAACGCAATGTTTAACACTGACTGAAACCTACATGCCCTCCTCTGCGGCCAGTCACAGGGATCAGGACTTGGAACTTTGGACTCAATAAGAAAAGTTTTTCCACAAGCACCTAGAATTAAATCCTACTCGCCATATTTGTGGGTGTTGCTCCATTACTTGCCAGTTTGAAATAAGCAGGATTTAATCACTTGTGGCTGACAGTGAATTACAGCCCCTCATGAAGGGATGGAGCACTCCTGTCCACCTCTCCCAGCCCGTCTGCTCACAGGCTGGTGCATCACTGGAGCACAGCCAGGCAGCTGTAGGAATGCACTGAGTGAATAAGGTCTTCCTTCCCTATCAGCCAATAAAGATAATTACACAGGCCAGCATATATTAATTTGGGTTCAGTCCTCTTTCCACTCAAATTAATGCCGGTTTTGACGTTGAGGCTGATGTTAGCAGAAGCTGGCCCAACATTAGGGAGCTAAAATTAGACTGCTGCTGCCATTTGCTGGTCTCACCCCTTTCCCCATACCAGCTGAGGGAGTTACTGGCCCAGCTGGGAAGTGGTACTCACTGGAGGAACAGCCCAGGTATCCCAGGCACGCCGCCGATGGGATCTTGACACCCACTGCTGGAGCTGCGGCAGTGGGAGCGCCACGGCCATCCGAGCCACGCCATCTCCACCCCGCAGCATCGCAGCCGGACCCCCCGGCACGCTCACCCCTCTGGGACTCATCTGCCAAACCCAGCGCTAAACGAGGGCAGGGAAGGAGACACACACAGAAAATCCTTATCCACGGGGCTCGGGGTCAGGGGCTGGCAGCGACCAGTGAGGATGCCCACATGGGTGTGCGACACGCACCGCTGTCCTCAGAGACTCCCCGCGCAGGGCTGTCGGATTTTTATCCAGTTTCCACAATGCCGAAGTCGCTTGTTATCAATATTGGTGATGCCACTCGAAAAATCAGCGGAAATCCATCACAGCCCCTGAGGTTATTCTGGTGTAACGAACAGCCCTCGTATCTCATTTTTCAGAAGCCAGACTCAGCCCTTACGTCTCCATTTCTGTACTGCGCAAAGCCACATAGGTGGAGACTCGACGCAAGGCTTGCAGGGCTGTTCTGCAGTCCGGCAGCTTGCAATCGCCCTGCATGCACGCAGATGTGGCAGCACACTGATACACACACGCACGCATACCCTCCACAGTTTTCCTCCAAAACAGTACTTTTTCTTTCAGGCAGCAGCCTGCCTATTGGTGTGCCTGGTACAGATAGACATTTACCAGCAAAGCTGAAAAGCCTCCTCAGCCACGCTTCCATCGAGCGCACGTAGCGCCCCGATTTGCACATATCTTGGAAATACAAACAGTTCTTCTTTTTACATATTCTGCTGCCACAGTAACTTTGCAGACAACTTTGCTTACTGGACTTGTTTGATGGTGGGTGTAACTACAGCAATAGCTTGCCTGCTACTCAGAGCACAGTCACATGCTGGGATTGCTCATACGCCGCTCCGATTCTCTAACGGAGGGAGAGAGAGAAAGAAAGAGAAGGGAGGAAAAGGCAACTATTTCTAACTGAGACACATTCCTCTGTCGCCTCTGCCTCAGCTATGAATGCTGTTACACTGATTTCCTTTAACCAGTCAATCCCCCCCTGTTTCCACAAACACGGAAAGCGCCTGTTTATAACTCCAAACTCCCAGCCTTCTGCCAGATAGCATTTGTCAATCAACTGCCAAGGCAAGCTTTACACAGGGAGAGAAAAAAAAAAAAAAAAAAAAAGAAAGAAAGAAAAAAAAAGGAATGTCAGATTAAACAGATCAGCTCTGATTCTTACCTTCAGAAGCCGACTTCATTCAAAGCCTGCAAATACTTTTACTTTGCTGGAAGTCTCTGAACTATTTTTAGCATCCCTCGGGGATGCCATATAGGGAGAGCAGCCCCCTCCCTATCATTACTAATCTGCCTAACATAACAGCAGGACACCTGCTGCCAGTGAGTCATGGTTTGTGTGAAGCTAATGGTATATATATAGGCCAAACATAAAGACAATTGCTTATTTTCCTCCATACTCCATGTCTTGTTTGTGTCTTCCTGTTACTCTAAGCAAATCAAATCAGTGCAAAGAAGGCAGTGTAAAGAAGAGAAACACACAAGGAAAAATCGTGTTCTGTTCAGACTAGAAGCTCTAGAGAGGTATAACAGAATTATGCTTCTTGATATTTGTGACATGTATACCAGTGTGTATATGTATATCTGCCCTTTTACATGTGCACAGAGTGATTGTGCTTTCGCAAGCTCCGGCTCTGATACATGCAAACCAGTGTTTTCCTTGCAAACATGAGTGGAAATTTAATGATTACAAATCTAAAGTTCCGTCCTGAAGCCATCTTCCCTACTCACACACAGCAAGAAAGAATAAGCACAGGGACATGTAGGGGAAACTCAGGTTTATAACCTGCTAGCACGGGGAAGAGAAACCTACCACGTTCCCCATACAAGCTTCCAGATCGGAGGCAGAGGTAGTTCAGTGGTTGTAGAGTGGCTGTTAAACATCAGCTGTATTCCCCGTTGTTTTCTTCACAGCCATTACTTGCAGTGACAAAGATATCTATAGAACAAGCCTTTGGTCTGTGCTAGGAGCCTGATTTAGCTCTCCCCTCCAAGCCATGCATTTCATCCTTATGGGCTGCACTTCGAAACTTTTGAGAGCTGCAGTAAAGAGCTGCTGTTCGGCTTTGTGATGTCTGGAAGATCTCTCTTTTATTCCTTTCCTGTCTCCTTCTCCCCTTTGGTTTTCTTTCCCCCCTTCCCCCCAGAATGTGAAATTCTGGTTATTTCTGTCTCTGAAGAAAGGCATTGTCCTAAATCTTCTGCCTTGGACATTACTTCCATTCGTGATGGATACTGGTACTCACCCATCTTAACCTTAGCTCACCCTACTGTCCTCAAGTTCTGTAACACAGTCAGTCTTATTAAAGACAATGGTAAAATGTCCACTGACACCAGTGGAAATGGGATAGGCACTTGCAGGAGATGCTAGAACATCTCACAATAACCCTAACAGTCATGACCAAGAATCAGCATTAGGCATTGCAACACATGAAGCCATACCCTGACTGATATAACCACATAAACTTATATCTTCTCCCATAGAAAAACACCTGAAGTATTCAATGGAAAATGAAAAACTTACTGTAGGTTTAAAAAACTATCGTATTGACAGTACTGCAGGAGAAGGACTTTAAAGTACATATAAAGTAGATACATCTGTTTCCAGAGAACTCTGTAGAATTTCAAACACACATCTTTGGAGCCTTGCTTTTTTTTCTCTCCATTCGACACACACACACACCCACCCACCCCCCTCCTTCTTCTGCTGAATTGGACAAGGGATGGCAGAAACTAATAAACACTCCCAGCCTGCCTGGTTCACCTTCTCCAAGAGGGGCTGGACCAGGCAGCAGCAAATGGTCAAATTTTCCTTCTTTGAGCAGTTTAGGGACATGTGCTACATAAAACCCTTCAAAAGATGAATGAAGCTCACAAAAATTTGCATTTACATATGTTCTAGGCTCTCTGAACGGAGTTCAGAAATGCATTTCAAGCCCAGTAATTTAAGACAACCCTTGACAAACAACTATCTTACCACCTGAAATCACCATCTGCCAAATCCTGGATGTATGGGGGAAAGGTAACAAGCCCCAGGTATCAACTCTGGGTCTCCTCCACCAAATAAAGGTGAAAAAAAAAAAAAAAAAAAAGGCCATTGGTCCTTTCCCTTTTATATCCAGCTGCTTCTCCAGGTTCTGCTGTAGCAGAAGCAGCAGCATTTCAGGCAGACAGACCCTGAAGCATGTACAGTTTTCCTAAGGAGTGTGGCAGTGACCCACAGGCTCTGCGGTCCTCGATTCCCCCCTAGTGACCAGCGCACACCGAGGGTATCGGCTCAGCTGCAGCCTTCGCATCAGCAGAGCTGCTGCATCTCTCAAGCACCGGCAGCAGGTCTGGCTCTGTGCTTCAGTCCTGCTGGCCTCTCCCGTGCCAAAAAAAACCCACCCCAAACCCCCTCTTCACACCCGCCTTCATCTCAGGAGGACAGGAGTAACCAGCTGTGACAGGGAGAGTTACAAATCCAGCTCCGAGGGTCAGTTTTCCCCTGCCATTCCTCCTACGAGCGTGCCGTTAACGTATTAACTAACACAGTGCCTTTGTATGTCTGCTAAACACAGAAGTAGAAGAAGGAGGGAAAAAAACCCAAACCCAAAGCCGTTGGCATATCTGCCTTGAATCCCAATTAGAAAAGAATTGTTTGCTTTAATTCTAAATGTATTTAGAATATGGAGCATATATTTCCAAAGGATGTTTTGTATTTACAGCGTGTCTGTCTGGTTATACTGCTGCAATGTAATTGTTTTCCTGCTGAGAATTATAGCAGTGAAGTTACTCTGGGTACGATTACAGCTAATTATAGTTTCACTTTGGAATTTAAAGGTTCCCCTGCAACTCTCCGTGCTTCCCACTTAGAGGCACTGGCCTTGGAGCGTGTTGTGGATGCTGCCTGTAACTGTAGTAACTGAGGTCCCTAAGGTCACTGTCAGCTACGTGACACGTGGATGCATTTGAGGTTCAGTTGCTAGAAAGGGGTAAGTCATTACGGTAATGGTATGAGGGGAAATCTATATGGAGTATCCTACACTGAGGCTGGAGGAGAGGCAACCTAAGCCAAAACTTTTTTAGGTCTCCGCAAGAAGGCAGCGATCCCGTCTGGGTGAGGCTTTGGGAGCAAGAGCCCTGCAGAATTTGTATCCAGATGGGGGACTTTTGGCAGAAAGCAGTTATGTTCAGGGTGGCTGACAGCTAAGAGCAGGGAGACGGTCACTCCTGTGCAGAATCAGCACAAGGCGACTGTCATCACATCAGAAGCAGAGCCCCACAGCCCGGGTGCGATGGCAGGCACAGCTGAGCCAAGCCGTGGTGAATATATCCACTGCTCCCTCGTGGGAAACACTTCTCGACATTTTTCATAACTGTAGTTGTTCCTTTTGCCTCTAAATCTTTAAAGCTTGATGCTGGAATCAGGTTCGCATCATAAATCTCTTTCTTCTCTCATACCTTTGCCTGTCGCTGCTGATACTGCTGAGCAGAGAGCTGAGCCCCGCCTGCGCTGGAGCAGCCCAGGACAGCCTCAGCATCAGTTTGGCACAAACCACGTTGATGGCGGCAGAGCAATTCCGGCACCCAAAGAAACCCTGCCAAGCCCCAGCAGCCAGATGGGACAAGCTGTTCCGGGGAAGCCCCATCGCTCCCCCTGCCCTGGACGGTGCAACTACGGGAGCAAATGTGCTCTGCTGCTGAGCTTCAAAACAAAATGTCAATGAGTTTCCAGATTAAAACATAAAAAATGCATGAGCAACAACTGTTGCATGCAAGGAAGCTAGTAACACTGCTAGGGTTTTTCCTTTCAGAACCAGGTAAGATTATTTTTAATATCAGTGTGTTCATATGCAGTTATAGTTTCATCAAGCTGAAGGCCAGGAAGACTCACTAGATCTTCATTTGACCTTATAACAAACCACTGTATTTTATCCAGCTCTTACTAATTGAACAGAGCTGTAAGTCCCAAGAAAAGCAGCAAGTCTGACTCTGGAGCCATCAAAAAGTAGAGAAACCTCTTTTTTTCTCTTGATAATTTGTTCTACTGACTCAAGTCATCTCACAGTTAAAAAAACAAAACCAAAAAACCCTCACCAAACCCATACCTCATTTAATGATACCTGGTTCAGCTTTCAGATACGGGGTTTTCTTTCATTTTTCTCTGCTTTTATGAGAGTATTTTCTTCCCAGAAACAGACTCATGCACAAAAAAATCACCTCAGACCTTTTTTTGGTCAATGAAACACACTGAGCCTTTCAGGCCTCCTATTGTAAAACATTTCCTCAGACTCTCAAACAATTTTAGCCATTCTTTCTAAACCCATTCTCCAACTTTTCCGTATCCTTTCAAAGTTTCAACGCAATATTTTGCTATTTGAGGCCTAGTTTTAGCGATGTTGCACATAAAAGTAGAATTACCTCTGTTCCTGTTATTCACTACTCCCTTTATATATTTAAAGGCCACGTAAATTCCTTTTGCCAGGTCATCGCAGCGGGATGGATGATGCGCCGAGGCTTTGCGGAGCGCTGCTCCCTTCATCCCGTGAGCACTACCCGTGCTCCTGCCTGCAGGGCTCTGCCCTTGCACAGACCAAAACACGGTTTGATGGATTCCTCGTCCTCTTTACCAAAAGATTCGGCTTCCTCAGTGCCAGTCTCCTTTCCTCTTCATGGCGTACCACTCTCTTGATCTTTGTGCTTTGCAAAAATTTTTCATCTTGTGTTTTGCTACAGACCATTGATGCAAACAATGGGGAGCTTTGGGACTTGCACTTGACCCTAATGTGGCCCACAAACCAGAGGTCCATTCAGCCCTGATTCTTCATTGGCAGCTACTTGTTGAGCTCTGTCAGGCACCTCCTAATCCATTTAATGTATATTCTAATGTTACTGAATAGTGCTGATGTTTAATCAGCATGCTATTCAGTGCCAAGTCAAACACCTTACAAAAGTCTAAATGCACTAAATTTATACAATCGTTCTTGTCAACCAGACATGTAATATAATCAGAGAGTGAAAATTAGGTTTCTTTGATAAAGTTTGCCACAAAACCATGTTGTTTAGACTACTTACTAATTTACTTTTGCATCAGCTTTTGAATTATTTAACCCAGAATGGCTACGAACTAACTAGCCTGCTTGAGTCTTCGGAAATACTTCCACATAACAACCTTCTCACTAAAATTGATCTACACGTTTCATATGACTGGGTGGGCATTAGCTTATTCCCAAGACAGGTCTTTCAGGGAGACTGGACTGGATTTGCTCCTTTCTGGAAGTTTTCACAGGAAAATTCGGCTTTGATGGGACCAGATGCCTAATGCAGGGGCACAGTACCCTGTTGCTCTCAGTACCCCTTCACATCTGCCCTGCTTACAAAGCCTCACTAGCACTCCTAAGGTAAACAGGCACGCAAAACCAAATTTTTTTCAGTTTATTTATTTATCTTTGCAAAAGCTCAGAAATAACTTTACCCAAAGAGAAAAAATGTGACTTGGGGCATCTCTGCATGCACCTGGCAGCAGACAGCGGTTGCTGCATGTGATTTTGTGATTTAGGGCCCCAGATATATCTGCTCTTTAACTACATTTATACATGCCAGGGACATAATTTTACAGAGTGAGGGATGGTCGTGTTTAGGAAGGGATGCAGCTGCTGAGAGGGTATTTGTGCCTGGTTTTCATGTAAGGCCCATCCACAAAGACAAAAATGTCTTTGTACCAAAATCCACCTCTTTTTGTTCAGCCCAGGTTATTTGAAGGAGCCTAAAGGTATCCATGAACCTCACTCCTTTTGCCCATTCCCCACGCTACTCCTTTAAACAAGTTCATTTTGTCCTGCCAGAACCGCTGTTGCCTACCTCATCAAATAATAACGAAACCTCAAGGAATTCAGCAGAGAGCTGTATGTTTTTCACATAAAGACACGGCGGTTTCTCAGTGCTCCTGCTGTTATTCAGAAATCATGCAAAATGAAGCTGAGGCAGCGAGCAAAGCAAGGTACAAAACCGAAGCCTTCATACTTCATGAGCATACCTCATTTGCTCTGCTGTCAGTAACTCAAAACCCCAATGAAAAGAGGAGGGGGGGTGGTGTGTGTAAAGAAGACATAAAAGAAAAGGAGTAATTATATGCAAGACACTAGACTTATCACTTAGCTTTTGGCAAAATACTGACTCCTGAATGATCTTTGTCAAATCTCCTAAAAAACCCAGCCTCTAGGTGATGAATCTTGCCACAGGCATTAAATGGGGTGCTGCTGGGAAAAGAAAAGAAGGGAAATGGAAAAGAAGACTTAATTTTAATTGAGTAAACTACCGATGTCTGCATTTGGTCACAGCTCTTGTGATTTGGAAAAGTAAGATGCTTGAGGGCTTGATTTTTGTTTGTTTTAAATATTCATGGCATTTTAACTGTTTTCTATGCTGGGCTTGGTGGACCTGGGGGTAAATGGCTGAACCAGCTTGGCATTCCGGCAGCAACCAGCCTCCACAGCAGCACAGCCAGCTCCTAAGGACACGGCCGAAAACGAAGGCGGGAGAAGAAAACTTGCAGTGAAGGCTCTGCTGGGACCCCTCACACTGGGAGCTGAGAGGACTTACTGATTTCAGGAGGGAGATGGATGAATGTGCAGCGTGTCTGTATCAGCCATCCAGACTGATTTTGGATGGTTTTGTGTGCTGACATTTCACTGTGACCTGTGTTTCTGCTCACACTTTACCCCAACTATTGAAAGTAGAAAAGGACAGTACGATGAACTGGTAAGCAGCAGGGAGGAAGAAGAAGAAAGTATTTGTTATCTAGAGCAATGATTTATCACTTCCAGACAGCACGGCACGATAAAGAATAGTCTTGTGGATAAAGAATTGATTTGAGACTGGGAGAAACAGGTCTGTCCCAACCTCGGCTGCAGGCTTCCTGGCAGAGCTTGGACCTGCCAAATAGAGACATAAAACGGAAAAATCACTCCCTGTCCCAGATGTGGTCAGGGGGGTGGTCCATGCCATACTGACAAGCCCTACTGCAAAGCCCCAGCTAAAATCCCAAGGAAGAAATCTGCATTATGTAAAGTAACCTGGATTTTTCATCATTTAAAAAGTGCCATAAGCAAGGCTGAGATATTCCACACGCAGCCTGCCAGTTCCAGTTTCACTCTAATCACTAATCAACATTAATTCAACACTAACTTAGGACTCGATTTCTTCACCCAGCTCATGGTGGCATCAGGCAATCCATCCAATAGTGTCTCTCTCAGATTCCTTTTTTTGGAAGTGATTTTTAAAAATCAGTTTAACTGATTTAAGAATACTCCTAAGTGTCAGCTGCAGGCAGGAGAAGATAGTTATTGGTCTGGTTTTAGAAAGAATTTTTGGCTCAGTTTCTTCTTCCTACCCTACTCATCACTGATGTATTTTTAAATGAATCCTAAAATACACACCAGGAAACTCTATTAAATAAAAATCATGAATGGCATGCAGACTGTGCTATTACTGTGCATAAGAAGATAACAAGACTCAAGAGACTGCCCTTTACATTCTGCTGCTCTTGCTAACTACAGACCTGGCCCAGCCATCGCACACGTTCCATGAAGAAGGGAGAGTGCCATGAGCCCTAAACAATATGCCTGGAAAGACGCTGGAGGAATAAGAGATCAGAGAGATAATCGGGATGCCATGAGCTGCAGCTCTCTGTGTTCTCAATTAACTAAGTGATTGGACATGCACAATCAGAGATCCCAAACGCATCGTTTGTAGGTTATCAGCGATATTGGACATCAGATGGAGTGGCGCTGGACTCCCCCTGCCAACAAACTGGAGGAAAGAATTAGAATTCTGAAAGCTTTTTAAAGCCAGACTCTCACCTCAAGACACAATAAAAGAAAAGCTTTTAGATCATTCCTGGCAGAGGAGTTGGAAAGCTGCCACGCTCAGACGGAGTAACTATGGTAATCCATATCAGGTTGCAGAAATCATCTTTAGCATACAGTCTTTTAAGCCCTCCAAGAAGCTTTCTTCCTAATCTACTTAAAAATAAAAAATAAAGGGTGTTTCAAGGTCAAACAGTACCAATAATGGGATCAAAGACACTGAATGAGAAACGGGTCGAGGGTGCGTGTCCCTGAGCACCAACTGCTGTCTCTGCGAGGCAGGAGAGCTCTCGGGAGGCGGCAGCTGGGTCGGGGATGGACATCCCTGCCTTGTGCTCTGCACTGCCATGTGAGCTCCATCATCTATCATCTGCAAAGAAGACTGTACAATTAAGATGCACTGCAGAAAACTTGTGCTTAATTGCTTTGATGCTTAGATGATTGAGAGCTGAATACATTAGTGTGTCAAAATTACCAAACACAAAGGCCTTGATTCTGTTCTTTTCTGTGCTGGTGTAAGTGATGCCCAGAGTTACTCTTCATGGGCACCTGAGGATTGCTGGAGCTTATTTACGTAGGCAGACTCAGCCCTCAGTGACACTCCAACCCTGTTTCAATACTTGGGGTCACAGTGTGCCTGGTCGAAAGGAATTTGATTCTATCATTCACTATAGGCAGAATTAGGAGCACAGAAAATCAAATTCCATTATTTTAAAACTAGTTCAAAACCAAACTCCGCTACATAATTCCCCGTGATAAGTGTAGCCCAAACTTTTGCCCTGCTTCACCCTGTTGTGTGCACGCAGCAGCCTACGCTATCTATTCAACTCCACGAGTATTCCTCAAGTATTTGAGGGACCCTTGCACTTCTCCGAGTACCCTTGAAATTAAAGGGAAATGAGTATCGTTTGGAGCTGGACCCAAAAAGGATCAAGAAGAGTAAATGTGGCACAGAGGCATTTGAGGGAACAGGTGACCTGTGACCAACAAAAAGTCTTACACATTGAAATCACAAACAGCTGCACGGTAAGGAAGACATATCCGACTTCCTCGAGTCTCTGCTGCTTTACTTTGCTGCCTCCTTGCAAAGATGGGAACATCTCTGATGATGAGTCCAACACAATGTCAAAACTGAAAACCGTTCCACATCGATCTTAAGCTAAAGGGCCAAAATCTCAGGGATCAGGCATCTATCACCAAATGCATGTTCACACATATTCTCTTTTTTTTTTTTTTTTAATACTTCAGCTGACATTTTCCTCAGTTATGGGGCTGTTTTTTTCCTTTCCTTATATGCAAAATGATTGTACTTGCATGCACTAAAGCAGCTGAATGCTTATCTGGCTGGTTTGTTCATATAAAGACAATACAGGGCAAACATCTGTGTTTTGGGGGGAAAAATAAATAGATATCCAAAAAAAGCATGTAAGGAAAAGCCTCAATAACAATAGGCACAGCTTTGGAGATGCTTTGAAAATCAGGGCTAAAATATCAATTTTTCTTGTTCTGTGTTGTAATGACAAGATACTGAATTGCTATGACTTCAGTAGTTCATAACTTAATTTTATTATTTTTGATCTAACAGTGTTAAGCATATTCCTTGGGTATGTGTTAAACATTGTACTCACTAAACATTAAGGTGATTTTAGGTCTTACACTTGTCTGTAATTTGATATTAGAATTTAGATCATTCTCCTCAATTGTTGGGTGCAGTAGCTGGGGAAATCCCTAACCTGCAATTTAGAAGGAAAAAAAAAAAATTAAGCTCAGTCAGAGTCTCCAAGAAGAGGATCTTTTTATGGGACTGCTGCGTTACAGGTGAAGGGCTCTCAGTTACATCCTCCAAACAGGTCTGACAAAGTTACTGGCAGCACCCAGGATACAGCAGGGGCTGATAATTTGAAGCTCAAGATGTGTTGTGCATGATGTCACTTTTGCCTGCTCTTTTTTATTTTTGCTATGATCTCACACCATTTGCAGCAACCCCATTCCCATCCCTAACGCTAGGCTGTGTGTGCCGTGTTTCTGCACCCGCTCCCTGGGAAGGCAGTGAAGAACAAGGGGTGCTGGGCAGGGCCACCACGACGAAGGCAGCAGGAGCATCTCTTGTGGCTGAGCTGCCGTGGGGCAGAGAGCAATGCCGGGCTCCACTGTGGATGCCCTGGGAGAGGTTTTCACCCTCAACTGCAGTGCCCAATTTGGTCCCTTTTCTTCCAGGACCAGCTGCTACTGGGTACAAAGCAGCAAGTGGAAAGAGTTTCAAACTGATATTTGCAAATAATTTGCACGTGCAAAGTGCTGCTAGGCTTTGGGTCGCCTGCCCTTGATTTTTTTGCCTTCTTATGCACACAGCTATTGACACAGGAAGAAGTAAGATATGCAGTAATTCATTCAATAAAAAAAAAATAATCTAATAAATCTAGTTCATAAATTAAGCCTGCAATGAAGGCAGATCATTGCTCTTCAGCCATTTGCATAGCACCCTGCTGGCCTGCCTGGCTGGTTTTTAGTTTAGGGAGAATATTCACAGCCAGTCACCCAGTGTGCATATGTTGATTTTAAGACACTGAAGTATATTTTTAGAGGAGGTTCTGGCATTTATGTATCTTTTGTAAATATTCCAGAGGATTATTTATTAGATTAAAAACTTTTTTTTCTTTCCCCAGAGAGAAACTGTCTAAACAGATTATAGTGAATTTCAGGATTTGTGGATACAAAATAGAAAACTTCTAGCTCTGTTTTGGCAGGTAAAACCAGCAATGATGAACGATATATCCTCCCATTTTTATGACAAGTGCTATTTCATCGAGAAAAGCATAAAAAGAAAGACTTCTACATCGTATTCATTAGCTTTTTCCAGAGCACCTCACCCCTGTTAGCACATGAAATGGCCACATAGATCCTACCAAACAGCCCAACCTGGAGTAGGTTTTGCCCACCCTTCTGCCTACAGAAGCAAGTCCGGAGCCAGCAGTGCCTCTTTCGTTAGCTGGTGTCACCTACCCCCTTCACCACGTCCTCTCCCCCTTACACCGCAGTCCACAGCCCCGGAAGATGCCTCATCTGCAGTAGGAGGAGATGACCCCAGCCCAAGAACCATGAGCAGCATCATGCCCAGTGTTTGCTGACAGCAAGCCACACGTCCCATGGGAGGGGACGAAGGGTAACACCTTTCCTGTAAATGAATTTTGTTTATTTTTGTCAGAAGACCATTCTTTAGCACACACGTTGGTGGGCTAGGGCAGCTCTGCTGGTGGCTGCTGAGCAGACTACTTGCAGGAAGATCTGTGTATCCTCTCCATCTATTCATTGCTGGGTCTGGGAGCGCTTTGGGACATGGCTGTACAATAGTGCAGTGCCTGCTGCCCAAAATCTTTCTACACCTCCTCCAGTCCAGTCTCTACATAGGAGACTCTCTGAGGAAGAGGGTAACGTGGGCAAGGAGTGCTGCTGTACAGTCCCGCTGCCAGAAGGCAAGCAGGAGCACTTTCATCCTTCCCTCAAGCAGTCCCCTGTCCACACCCCCCCAGAAAAAAGGCAGGCACAGACTGTCAATGAGTATTTAATTAAGAAGTTATTATATAACTATCCCGCTAAATGGAGCATCCTTTGAGGATACAGCACGTAGGGAGTAAAAGCATGAATGAGACTCTAACTATCAGCTTTATGGATGTCTGCTGTTGGGATATGGCTCCTTCAGCAGTGATGGAAGGAGCTTATACTTTGGAAAAGAGGTATAAGAGCTGATGCACACGCCTTTTGTATGCCCATTTTCCACCTGGAAAATGTCTGTGAAGATACGGTCTGCTACACTGTGTCTCTGGCACAGGAGGAAGAAACAGATGGAGAGATCGTCTAAAACCTTTTGTTCTCCATAGTTAATAACCTGGAGCTCTTCTAATATCTAACATGTGTAGGTTGGCTTCATCTCCATGTGCATGCTCTTCAGAGGGAAACCAACTACATTCACCACTTGGCTGATACAAAAATGTGTGACTGTTTTACGAAGAGAAGCGGATCAGCTACTAAAACCATTGTGTCCTTTATGAAATGCTGTTTACAGCAGATCTGTCATGAACATCAGTAACTCACCAAGCCGTCTTAGCGCAATGAGACATTTTAGTGCCAGCAAAATAGGGAATGAAACCAGCCACGTTTTGACACAAGTTTAGAAATCAGAAAAATCTTTCTTTTCTTTTTTTAAAATCTCAAACACATTGATCTGTTCTAATGGAAGACTGCAGTGCTTCCGAACAAAGATTTTTCAGCACATCATCTCATGCTCAAAATACAGCATTGGGTTTATTTGGAATTAAACAAAATATTGAAATTGTTACTTTTCCTATGAAATAAATGTCCGTTTCAGTCCAGCTAAGCAACAGTACAATGTTGTTTGTGCAAGAAATTTCCTTTTCTAACCCCTACAGAGTTTGTTGTGCACTCTGAAATACAGGATTTTATTACCCCTAATTTACCATGCAAAGATACAAATAGCAGTGGCCATAAAATTATCCATCCCTTGTTAAAATGCAGCTGGAATATGCACCTTCCTTTGATAATGGATTACAGAGGAGGACTTCACACTGTGTGAAGAATCACACTCCTACTCCCATCCATGAAGAGCAGGTAACGCTGACTGACAGGAAGCAATCAGAGCATCTTTCAAGCTCCTGACAGAATGCGCCCTTCAACAACCAAAACGCAAGCCTTCCACTCCCGCAAAGTCCTTATCTGACATTGGAGCCCATGGCTCATGGTGAGACTCCCAAACAAAATTAAAAAATGTTACCTTTCACCATTAGGAGTTGCACGGGGAGCCAACGTTGTTCATCCAGCCTGCAGCTTGCAATTTCCTCTTCGTAAGTCATCTGCTTCTCTATGACTTAGAGGGAATACAGATTTTTCTTGGGACACCAGGACTCAAGGGAATTACCTGTAGTTAAACATCTGATTAATGGCTCATTAAGAATCAGCAACAGTGTTTATTCAGTCCCTGTCTGAGTGTGGTTTTGCAATTATGTGCTTTTGAGACTGCAGGTGTGTGAAATATTCATAACCCAAATGGAAATATGATGGAAGTGCAGTTTATGCTTACTCAAGGGCTAGCTGTTCTGGATTATAAATATAAAACAGAAAAGCAAAAGTGCAATTATTGTTCTGCCCAGGGAGTACCCAGACACTCACTAGACTCTTTACAAACATATTGAACACTGAATTTCCGTCCCAAATAATTTATTCTAAGTGGCACAGCCTTCTATCCCCTTCATGCCACCTCTGGTACATGCTACAACTAGACGCGAGGCTTACTTGTAAAAGACACATTCATCATCAGATTACTCATGTAGTAACCACTGCGCCCCGAAGGGTCTGTGCTTTTGTGGGGGCACATCAGGGGAAGGCAGAGGAGAGAGACTGGCAGCACTTGGCTGGATCTGTCTGCTAGGTTTCCGGCCATATCTTTAAATCACTGGAGCTTTAATTCAGTTTAATGGTGAATCGTTCATTGCCTCCATTCCTTAGCTGACCCCAGAAGGATACAGGGTTTGGCCACCCCCTCCTGCATATGATGTGCTTCTGCCATTTGCGTTTGCTCCATCAGCCCCAGAGCAGCCATGAACATTGGGCAGCTGCAACTTTTGACCACATGCCCAGCCAGCTCACAGAAGTGTATCAGTATTTTTAAAATATGCAAGCATAATGATCTACTTTTGAAGGTGAAACACAGACTGGAGAGCAGGAGGAGGGATGGGAGGCTGGTACCTGGGCAAATATTGTGACTCCAGAAGAGTTTCCCCATTGACTTCAGGTAGGGCAAAACCCCTTCTGAAACAGTTAACTTTTCCTCACCTACGGCTGCTGCTGTAAGCACCAAGTCTTCGCCAAAGCTGCTTCCTTTTTCTAATTTATTTTATGCTGTTGTTTTTTAAAAGGGTCGTTTCAGAATTCCTCTGGGTCCCATATATGCCATGCTACCACCTCGCAGAGACTCTCAGTAGTACCATACAACTAAATATTAGTCACAGGAGAATGGGAACGGATAGCCAGGCAGAAACAAATCTAAAAGCAGTGAACCATCAAATGTGAGGAACGCAGGGGGAAGCTGACAGATGAAGGACTGCGCAGAGTCCCTAAATCCAAAGCGCATTTCTGAAAGGGCACTTTCTTTCAAGAGGAGCATTTCTAATAGTCTCTCTCCACCGCGAAAGGGAAGGTCTTATCTGTTAGCCATTGCTGGTTGCCTAATGTAAAGCGCTTTATATTAGCCTAAATGAAGGCAGCCAAGCGCTTCTAGGCGGTGGGAGGCAGCGGGCAGGGTGGCTGTGGCCAGGCAGCACCAGGTGCAGCAGGCAGGGTGCAGGGCCAGTGACAGTCCGGCCCGGGGGGGTCCCCTCACCGAAGGCAGCAGCTGGATCTCCCCCTGCTTTGCCTTCTCTTTCCCAAGATGAACAAACCTACAAACAAGCTTTCTTCTCTTGGCTCGTGGGAAGGAGTAATCTTAGAGAGACACTATGGGTGTGCATCTACAACATGAGCCAAGAGCTCCAGATATTCAGAGAGGGACAGAGGAACCCCCAGGCAGTGAGCATACTGAAGACCCCAAAACTTTGGCCTGAATGCTACCACAATTTTTAGAAAGATGACCAAACCCATTAAAAAAAAAAAAAATTAATGTTGGGGAATCCACCATGGCCTATGGTAAGCTGTTCCAGTGTTGATTACTAAAACCATTTGCCTTTTCTCTATTCTGAGTGTTTATCACACCAGTTGCTGGGGTTGATCATGCTGTGACATCCTCCATGACATCCAAGGGTCCTGTGCTGCCAAAAGTCTTCCTCAGTGTTAGCACCTGTAAGATCCCTGCCAACTCCTCCTGGAGAAGCTAATGAGATGTAGCCACTTCTAGCCTATAAGCCAGGATTTCTAGAACACAAACCATTCTTGTGAATTTATTTTTTTTTTCAGGAGCATTTCTAAATTTGTCACATAGCATCACAGAAATGGTCTGTCTTTATTTCTCTATATAGTGGCAATACCTGCACGAACTCATTCTTCCCCAGTTCACACATTCAAGGTTCCTATTTAATTTCTCAGCCACTGAAGCCGGCTCACATTGAGGTGTTTATCATTTCAGAAATACAGTCACCTCAGCCAGTAAGCATGACCTATTTTCTTGGTTCCTGGACCTCATATTTTCTGTGTTCAAATAAGTCTGGTTGCTCATTGGATCCAGATCACTCTGCAGGATTGATTTATTATTTACTAATCTGCTCATTTTTCTGTCATCTGTAATTTTTGTCATTAATATTTGGATATTTTCTCCTAGATCTTCAATAGTGATGCTCTAAACACTGAACCAAAAATAGATTGCTGGGCAACTGAAGAGAAGCAGCCACATCATACGTTGGTTCCCTGCTCCCAATTACTGTAATGTAGCTAAAATATCTGCAAAAGTGAAGACCATTTTGAAAGCTCATTTAAAAACTTTTGGAAAGCCTCCAAAATAATAATAATAATAAAAAAAGGAGACTTCTGGACCATTCCGCAAAAAATAAAGCTTGAATTTGGTTTGCTGGTTTTTTTAACAGCCTTTTTTTTTTTTTTTTTTTTGGGTGGGAAAATACTTTTTAACTATGTCAGGGCTTTAAAGTCCTGAAGGATAAGGACATAACAGAGGAGTCATCCCATCACTGTCTTGTTAACTCCTTCCTATTGCTGGCATACATGCAAGAGTCTGGGAGAAAAGCCTCTGTGTTAAAATACCTCTCATTCTTTCAGATTTGAGGAGAGCCACTGTTTATTCTCAGCTGTCATTTCTAGCAAAATAAAGGAGAAAGTCTGGGGGGAAAAAAATCCCTTCCCAACCTTCCATCTTATTCTCTTTAGATGCTGTATGTTTGATAAGTTCTAGCAATATTAAGTTTGAAAAAGACAACTGTTTCCTTTAAGTCTGAACTATGATAGTTTCCTTTTATAATTTGAATACTGGTCAGCCTTTTCAATCTACTGCACAAAGGCATTCAAGGATGTGCCAGCTGTTAAATGTTAGCATTATTTATTGTAGTTTGTCAGTGCTATCTTGGTGGTTTTTTTTTCCAATAAATTAATACACAATGGCAGTTCCCAACCCATAGACCTTCCACCAAGCAGCGACCCAAGAAGTGGGTTTAGAGCACTGAATTTGTGGTAAAACCAGCAAGCAACCTGCAATTCTTAACTGGTCTTGCATTATGAATGTCTCCTGCCACCTGGCCAGGACATTTGTAATGTACTTCTAGAAAATACAAGCTTTAAAACAACTTCAGAAGAGCATAAGGCTGAAAGAAGGATGTGTTCATGCATTTGCTTGCAAGTATTTTATCTTTGCTGTGCCCAAAAGCCAGCACAGAGCACCAAGCTGTGAGCAGTCTCAGGGAAACCACATATTTAACTTTAGGTGAGTATTTGTACCCAGCTAAATCAGGGCTCCTGGTGGCTTGCCTCTC
Source organism: Falco rusticolus (assembly GCF_015220075.1). NCBI lineage: Eukaryota > Metazoa > Chordata > Aves > Falconiformes > Falconidae > Falco > Falco rusticolus. Next base: position 8,390,514 of record NC_051194.1, on the reverse strand, counting down.
AAACTCTCGTTTTTACTACGGGGACTTGTGTTGCTTAGCCATTTGCAGCTCGCTTGTTGGCAGAGAGCTTCGTAATACATGAGATCTTTCTAAGGCTGCTACAGAGAAAGGCATATACTTTTCTTTAGCTATGTGATTAATGTTATTTAAGGCTTTAAAAAATACATAGCAAAAGACAGTAATTGTCAAAGTTTAGGTATATGACTAGTGAATTCATTGCTATCTTTAGGAGACAATTTGCCATACCTCTGATGGAGTGAGACAGTCTTGTAAACAAAAGAACCTGTAATGACTATAATGGGAAAAGAATGAGGCTTTTGTCCCCGTTGTCACATAAAGTACCTCCTTCTCCCCGCCCCCCCCCCCCCCCCCCCCCCAGCGTAGGAATACTTATCAATACTGTCTTTGAATCCTACCTATCAAATAGTGGAAAATAGAATCATTTTTCCAGAATTAAAACCCATTTCTAAAAAACAAGGGAGAAGTTCAACCTGAGGATTCACTACTAGCGCCATTAAAGCTGGAGCCCAGTTGGCAGCTGCCGCCTGCGCCCTGTGCCGTCCCATCCCGAGGCGGTGGAGGCTCACCTGCTCCATGGCCAGGGGAGCCTGTCCCCGGGAAGCCCTTCTCCGCTTCTGTCATCTAAAAGCCTTAGCCAGGAATCTAAAGTCTCCTTGTCGTCGCACGGTACAGAGCAGACCTGCCCTTCATTTCAGGGTTTCAAACCAAAAAAACGCAACCAGCGCTCTAATTAGCAGCTCTGCTGGCTCCCTCCGGGCTGCGAGGCGCTGAGGAGTCCCAGCCAACCTTTCATTTAAAATCAAGAGGGTTACAGCCTGGCCTGCCTTTGAGAAACAGCGATTTCCGCACTCCGGCACTCATTAGGAAGGGAGCTTTTACCGCCATACCGATGTTTTATTAAAAGGCTGAACATTTTAATGGATACGAAGTTACACCCAGATGTTCAGTTCCACCCCTTCTTTCTCCATGCCCACTGGAGATCCATGGGGATGGGGCAGCAACGCCTCTGCCGTGCTATTTCCCCAGTTCATTGCGAGGAAGTTTTATGCAGAGAAAAGCCGATACTGAGATGAAGGTTACTTTGCTGGTTATATAAGGGCTTGGATTTTGGGGGGATTTTTTTTTTTTTTTTTGACTCTTCTGTTACCAAGGCTTTTCAAAAATCCACAATAGGACCAATTTAGCCCGACCCTACACCAAGTGTCTTGCAGCATCTGTGAGAGCAATTAAGCAGCACTATTCCCAAAGCTGTCTTCTCCTCAATTATGTCGGCAAACAAAGAGGCGTGACTGTGTAAGACCCTCTCTATTAAACAAACCAGGCCTACTTATTTTTGCTTTGATCAGGGGAACGAAGTCAGCAGGGAACAAGGAAGGCAAAGCAGCATGTTCTTTCTTGAACTTCTGAAGTTTACTAACACAAAAGAGAGAAAGAAAATAATGATGATGTCCAACTCTAAACTTAACCCATTCTTTCTGCAGAGCACCGGGTACCACAAGCATCACGCATGACTGTGGAGCCTTAGGTCCCTGGGACTGGAAACTGGACAGCCATTAGAGTTAGCATAACAAAAATCAAAGAGTAATTTCCATTGGGAATTCATCTTTTGAAATCCCTCCTTTTTCAAAGGAGCTTATAACAGTATGTTCTATTATGTTTTATCCCTTTCTGTTTTGGATGTGGCAAGGGACACCGTTAATTGCTGTGCCTCTGCCTCATCACATAAGAAAGTAAGTAAAAGCCAAGGCATTATGATATCTTGAATTGCATTATTTTTTAGATTGTTACAAATGTATATTTAGTTTGCTAAATACGAAACAACAACGTGTTCCATAAACTAACAGTATGTTCTTTTCTTTCTTTCAGATTTCAGTAATTGCCGCTATGTTTGGGTTAGGTTTTTTTGGTTGGGCTCTTTCGGGTGAAGGTTTTTGGCTGAGCTTTTTGTGCCGAGACAGAATAAATGTTGTCCCACATCACAGACCCCCCATCACCTCTGCAGTCTCTGCTAGAAAAGCTGACTTTGCATTTCTCAGCTAATGAAACATTCAGCAGTATCTGGGCAGGGCGGTTTACTATCACACTCTCCCTACTGGGAGGTAAAGTATATCACAGTGTTTCTTAAACCAGAAACATGGCCTCTGTATTAGCTATTTTGACATCAGTCTTAATTGGTCTTGCATGTAACAGCCTAGAAGACAGGAGCTGTGCACACTCCTCGGGGTCCCTAGGAAGCAGTCTCAGGAGTTACAGCAGCTCCAGCAAAAACCGGCACATACCAATTGGCCAACTTCTCGGCAATGTCTCCAGGATGAATGAATAGCAGGCTTGTTTTCAAGGGACTGTTTTTTTCAAACATAGACTTCATGTTTGCAAAAGCCGTGGATGCACAGCAACGAAAACAGAAGCCGCTTCCTTATCTGCAGACCTGTGTCTTGGTGCACACAGAGGTACTGACAGCTGGAGATTACAGCTCTTTATGCAAAAACTTGCTTGATCATTACTACATTTTAATCTCCTATTTATTACTGGTTGCATCTGCTTATAAATTAGGACAGTAAGTTGTCTGGAGCTCTTAACGGTACTTTTGACTGCTGCTTTGAAAGATCATCTGTAGAGTCAACAAAATAATATTAATGGGTCATTACTCCAGTAAAGCAAACCACGGAGTGATAACAGCAGTAGCATTAATAGGATGGTAATAATGAAGTCTTAGAACTTCTCTAGCATCTGGTATCAAAACATTTCCAAAGGAGACTAGTACTTTTCACACCATTTTACACCTGGGTAAACTAAGAAAAGGAGCAATATTTGGACTGTCAAATAGAAACACAAGCAGATGTTTGAAGCTCAGAAAGCGAAACTGGTATTTGTCACAGGCCATATTCTAGAGCTTTTAATTTACTATCACCTTCTGCTAGCTTGGGGAAAGAAGGGGAAAGGCTGTGGTTGCCTGTTGCCACCCTCACATCACCCCCATTTGCTAGTTCATGCCCATAGCCTTTCAGCCCTCTAGAAGTATCCTTCATTCCTAGAAGAGCTCATTTCCTAAAGGCACGCTGTGTATGCTGGTGATTTTTTTAGGGCTTGCCTGGATGGAGATATGTGGGAAAATTAATCCAAAAATCCTCTGTGAACTTGCTCAGAATCAAAGTAGCCTCAAGTGATTTAAGCTAAGCTAATGAAGGCTTGACTGAGCCTATCTGTGCAAAGCTTTCGGTGCCATTTCAATCAGCCACTTTATCATAGCCTTAATTTTGGATCAACAGCATTACAGACAAACCCTCTCAAAATAAAGAAGAAGCACCAGAAGGACAACAGGATGTGGGTAACCATCAATAAGCATTTTCATAGCAACTGATCTACAAAAGCCAAATCTTATAGTCCTGACCAGGGGAGACAAGAGGAGTCAAGAGGAGTCTGCATCAGAGGCTTGCAAACAATGAAATCAGGATTTTGGCAGCCCAGAAATGCACCAGAAGCTGCTCTGAGTCCTTACTTCTGAGGAAGAACAGAAAAGGGAGTGACTTGATGCAGACATTGTGTTAGCATAGGAAACCTGTACCTACGGGGTGCTAAGTGGAGAGGAGATACAGATGTGGGGAGATGCACAGCAATGAGAAAATTAGACTTCCAATAAAGTCACCTCCCCGATTTGTCACTACTATCATGGTGCAAGTGCAAATTTTGTGACATCTGGTTGAATTCCTAAAATCCCAGCGTCACCACGATGCAGTGAAAACATGTTACATGTACTTTTGACCACCAGATCTGTGACTTCCATTAATTTGAGGAGGCTGTGCTTGCAAACGTCTGTTTGAGAACTGCTTTGTGAGCAATTGTTCAGGATTCTCAGCTTTCACCGAAAGACATCTCTGACCTTCATGGCTGGAGAGAAGCACCTGAAAAGGTAACTCCCCCGGGACCTAAATGAAAAGACAAATAAACACAGATTTCATCCTTTTCTTTTGACCTTTTCTTAATTTCTCATGAATTTCAAACCAGTCTCAGCACGGTTATTCAGGACCCAGCTCTCCCTTCCCGGTGCCTGAGGATAGGGTCCAGCAGCACATTCCCAAGAGGGAGCCCAGTCTCCTGGGGACCTTCCTCTCCCAAAAGGAGGAGACTGAGCCTGCAGCAGTCGTACTCCAAATACTTTAAAAGCTAGGTTTTTCTGCTAATGTGCTCCATTTGAACAGAAGCAGCACAGTCAGTGCTGGAAGCAGACCAATGCCCTGGAGAAATACTTCAGTTTCTCCCAGCTTTGGAACCTGGGAATCATTTTGATCTGCCCTGCATGCTCTCACTAGATCAATGCATCATCACACCAGTTCTCTCCACTGAAACAGGGTCATCCTTCTCCCTGCACAGCTAAAAGTCTCACTCAGGCTCTCATAATCTTATACCACAGATCAACTCTAATTTTCTTTTCTCTAACACAGAAAACTGCATTCTGCCCTGCTTGTATCCTCTGAGAACATCGCTGTAAAGACAATTTTCTTAGCTTCACTTCAGACTATGCCCTCCTCTTCTACACAGCCCTCCTCTCACCTCCCTTCAGCAGCTGCATCAAACCTAAGCTGCTTGGTGTGTACTTTCAAGGGGCTTCACAACTTATATCTGCTTTACCCATCATTTTTTCACTGAATTTCAAGAGATCAGCTCTCACCTTCAATCAGCCCCAGTGCCAGATGGAAGCAGCCCCAAAGCCTTCCCCCACCCCCCTCAATACAGCTAACTAACATGAAACAGCAATTCCTCCCTTCTGCGCCAGACTGTGGCAGATGGCACCACCCCGTTTATTACAGGATAATCTTTTTTTAAAGGAAGATAAAGAAAAAGAAATACATGGGAAGTTTAATGAGGACTTTGTGATGGAGTTCCTGCATCTTTACACAGACTGGAAGTCATCACTGGGGTCACCCAGTGCAGCCCCTGGTAGCATTGCTGCGTTGTATTACCTCTCCGCAAACTTTCTGAGCTGTGGCTTAAAAGTAGTTGGGGTTTTGTTCGTTGCCATTCCTACCAAAAAGCTGTTCCAACCTCCCTGCCCTAATGGCTAGAAAACTTGTTTTGATTGCCAGTGTGAGTTTATTCATGTCCATTTTTACAATAACACTGTTCTCCAGTGCAACTAGTCCCTTTTCCTCCCTGATGTTTTTACAGACAGAAATCACAACCCTGCTATGCCTTCATTTTGCTATGATCACAAGCCATGCCCCTTTAGCCTTCTCTTGTAAATCAGGCTCTCCATTCTCCTGATCCCTGTAATACCCGCATCCGCATGCATCCCTGGTTTAATTCCATTTTTCTGAGCATAGATGTTCCAGAAATGGCTGTGTCAAGCGAGGATGTTAACAGCTCCTTATCTATATAGCTGATACTTTTCCTGATGTAGCCTGTGTCCTTTTCACAACTCATCACAACAGTGGGCATACTAATTTTGTCCAAAAATTTTGATTCTGTAGAGGTGATGTCAGACTGAAAGGCCTGTACACACTGCTCTCCCTATTCCTCTCCCTTTCTTAAATACAGATACTGTGTTTGCTATTCTTCAGTCACACAGTGCCACCCTCGAGTTGATAGATTTATTAAAAACTCTTACTACCAGATTTGCAATTTCACACATCAATTCTTCCAGAACTTTAGGACCAAAAGTTTCCACTCTACAACCCCTTACTCGCCCCAACTTGTGCTATGGAAAACTTTAAGCTTTTATTCCACTTACGGTGAGGCAAACTCTGTTCCCACACTCTCCTTCCCATTAGCCACTGCACTTTTACCCCTGTGCAAACTGGTTACCTTGAATTTATGCATACACACGTTGAGATACGGTCCCCAATACAGTGAGTGATGATTCTGTGCCTACAGTGAAAGTACGATATTGGATTTGTGCTGAAATTTTAAGAAACACATAGGATATATCGAGCATTTCAGAAGCTTAGCAGGGGTATTAAGATGAACAAGTATGTTTTAAAAACCTCTTTGTAATGCTTGAGGTGGAATAAGCACCATATATTGACTGGGCCGTTAAAATAAAATCTATCCCAGGATATGAGTACATATCTGCAATAAAGAGACGAGAACAATGCTTGTGGCAACCGCAGCCTCAGTAATTGCCTGGGGACCTCATGAGAAACTGAAGCCCAAAAGATGAAGGAAAGATGGAATACCAAAAAAAAAAAAAACCAAACCAAAACCAAACCCCAACAAAACCCAGACAAACAAAACGAAGGTGAAAACAAATATTGCAAGACACCTAACAGCTATTTCACTGCTACAGAAAAAAATGCCATATGCTTTCATTGGGAGCAGCATCCCAACATTCTTGCTTTCAATGAAATCAATGGAGAGCGCTAGGAGGGTCCATTAGCATCACAGTTGGCTGCTGTGCTATGGATCTGCTCTCTGGCATCCATAGGAGCCCGCAAATTCTCCTAGTACAGCCCTCTTGAAGTCTGTCTGGCACGGAAATGAAGCCCACCGCTGAACCTCCCTCCACATAAGGCTTAACTCAGCTCTGTAGAAGGTGGAACCGCCTGGCTGCGGGGCCCCAGAGGAGTAGGGCATCCACGTTGTGTCTTGGCGAGAGTCCTGCGAGGGCAGCGCAAGCACACACCAGGAAGGGGCAGTGGAGGATGAAGCATTTAAAATGCACGTGATGTGACCTTGTGGGGTACCAGGAGAATTGATCCAGCTTCTTCTTCCTGTTTCACCCTGGGCAAACCACTCCGTAAGCTAACACCCAGCCGGTCTATGTGCAAAACACAGATTATAGCGATTCCCTGCCTCTCCCCTGATGCATAAATACATGGAGTGGAGTCATGGGGGCCAAACCAGTCCAAGCACCAGGCAGAAGGAGCAAGCCCGACCCGGGGCTGGCATGCTGCTGCTAAGCAACGTGCAGGCACAACCCGCAGCCCCGTGTCGGAAAACCAATCCAGGCAGCATCTCGCTCCCCTTCCGTTAAATGTCAGTTTACAAATGGAAGCGACAGATGACAAACCGTTCCCCTCTGTAGTGATGTGGTCTTATCCTGAACCTGTGTCTCCGCACCCCGCGTGTGCAAGCTGATTCTGCGTGCCCTGGAAGCACAGCTCTGCTAAATCACTCCCCAAGTCTCCAAAGTACAATTTTGTTTTATAGTCACTGTCAAACCGGAACGTTTCACGTTAATTTCTTACAACCTACTCCACTGTCTGCTTTGCTCCTATTTGATATTTATTCCCCTGTCAAACGTGCATTTATTTGCTGACATTTTTATTAAATTAGACTGCAATAAATCTATCTGCATTTATGTTTATATCCCTTCATGCTCAAATATGCAAAGGACCCCAAGTAAGTTGCATACATTAAACGCATGGCCAAATGCTCATAACCATTTCACAGAGGGTAAATAAAGTCAAAGCACTGGTAATCAAAAATGATAATGACCCAACCTGGCTGGGCTGGAAGGGGACCACCAGAAGCAACGTTTTTCTTGATGTGGATGATCTCTTTTTCCAGAGCAGAAAGGGAAGATTCTGGGAACAGTTCCACTTCCAGATTGTGAAAATTCATGGGTTTTATTTTCCTTTAGACAGGATAGAGAATTTCTTGAGCCCTAGTGTCAGCAGACCTTTTTTGGAGTAAAAAGATAGCTTTTAAAAGGTTGCACATTACAAAACATTGCCATAAGATGCAATATAAATGAAATTCCAGCATGCAGTTTTAGTGGTCAAATGCTACCCAGCTCTTAACAGAGAATTTAAAAACATCCTTAGCTCACCAAGCACTGGGTAAATACAACTGTGCACAGGAAAAGTGTGGCATAGAGGGGGGTGATTTGCCTGATGTCACCCATCAAGCTGTCACCAGTCAGGAATAAAAATCAGACCAGCTAAATGCCTCCTGGAACAACCTGAGGGACCAGATCAGCTGCCTTACATTTGTGTCATTTGAAGCTTCTTCCTGAAACTTCGATGCAAAAGAGTATATTTGTGTGGTATCTTTTTATCAGAGCTGCAATAGGGAGAAGAATAAGTTAGAAATTCACAACAGCAAGGTCACTCAGGGCTGAGGCTTTTCCTCAGCTCTCTCCTGCCGTCCCTTGTTGTATCGGTCATGCCCGATATTATGCAGCACACGTGCCCTGCAATTCATAGGCATAACGGTGGCATGATAAAAAGGGTCCTCACTCCTTATTTCTCTCTCCATGCCATTCACACCAAACTTGCTAAAAGGAATGCAGAGAAATTCAGAGCAGCTCCTCCAACTTCAGAGGACTCCGAACACAGGAAATTTTTTGCTAAATTACAATGTCTCGAAATTGGCAACAGCACACTGATTATGTCTCATTGTGACTGTGATGTCCTTGGCGATGGAGCTGGGAGACCGCAAAGTGAATATAATGCTCCTATATGTGACTCTAATGACTGATGATGCTCTGCTGTGGGTAGCAATTTTGAAGTAACTGAGAATGACGACAAAGAATATTGCCTTTGTCCTTTTGCTTCGGAAGAACTTTAAGTGTAACTAAGGAGTACAACACAGTATTGCCAGCTCCACATGCTGCTAATAGGGAAATTTGCAGCCCCATCAAGCAGTTTGTGCTAATCTGCCCTATATATAGTCCTGCAGGGTAGGCTGAGCAAGAGGGGGGAAAGGTGGGTGCTCACTCCTGGGCAGGACGTTCTCACGTGAGGATGAAATCTCAGGACACGGGGGCACCCAGCAAGTGCTGCAGAGCACACGATCAAATTAAGAAATTAAATTAAATGTAGCATTTTTAAAATTGGGCGCCAGATGCTTTCCTCAGTCTGAGTGCTTCCTGTCATTCTGACAGCTCAAAGGAACTGTCTTGCTGAACAAAACAAGTGCTGATCCCGCAGAGGGGTGAACTGAATGCTTGGTGACGTGTGGTGAATGCAGTTATGTTGTCTTCAAGCCCTGACCTAGTATCGCTGTTTGCCAACCCTTTGTGCCATGGAGAAGTGCCAGTGTGCTGAGGAATGTACCTTGTGTTTCGTGACCCTGCACAGGGGACACACAGAGTGTCTGACATTAGACAGGGATGATGGAGTTTCGTTCCTTCCTTAACTACCATCTGACAGAGCACGAAGGACTTCGGTACGGACAAATGCCACTGTCAGTCATATGGAAAACACCGTGTGGCAGCAGTCGCCACGTGGATGGGAGAGGTGAAGAATGGCTCGTGGAAGAACACGCAGAGGGAGGCTGAATGCAGAACCCCAGTCGATGTCTCCTGTGGGAAGCTCCCGATCTCCTCTGAGCCTCACCCTCCCATGATCATCCCAGTCCACCATGAGGAGACCCCCAGACCTGAGCCCTCACTAGCAAGAGCAGTCAGTCTGCAGGCCAGCCTGCGCGGGACCACCGAGCACACCGGGAGGCGGCACCGAGCGCATGGCCGTTACACACCAGCTGACTGTTTTGATTTTTACACACTGTCTGAACAAGCCGATTTAAACTTGTGCGGGTCAGTCTTCAGAGATCAAAGGCTGACAGAAGAGGGGCATAGAAATCTATTTCTGATCTGCCAGGACAGCAGGTCCTGGGAAGTCCAAGTGCCGCACGGGCGGCGCGTTACACTTTGCCTTTGAGAGATGGGAAAAGTGGGAAAGAGGAAATCGGTTAACTTCAAGATAGCACAGCTGATTTGGAGAAGTGCCACCACGAAGCCTTTGCTTTGATGCTCATTCGGACTCCTAAAGATATTGGACTAAACAAATTTTGTTTTAATCCATCCCAAAGGATTTTAAAGTCAAGATACTGTTCTTAAAATGCCCGCCTCACTCAACCGCCCACGCAGACATGATTACTGTGGTGGCCCTTCTGTCCTGGCCGTCAGTTTATTAATCTTCTCCCCTCTCATTACTGTAGGAGCCAACGGGGAACAGATATGTAATGGCAGGCCTGAGTAAATAAATACTTGCAAAAATCTTTCCCTATGAAGACAGCAAGTCAGTGCCCACAACATCTAATCTCCTCCTGATCGTGAACTTGCAGAGAAAGTGATGCAGAGAAGGCGATGCCTTCCTGATACCTCAGGAACAAATGTAGGTGGGATACAGAAATCTGTGTCCTGTTGCACCCAACAAGCCAGAGGGTCTTTTTGAACCAGGAGAGGCTGATCACACCTACGAGCTGTTCCAATAAGCTGGTAAGGCAGCAAACAAATGGGTTTCTGTGCACCAGAAACCTGCCTTGTTACTCCTGCCTTACATTGTTCCTTTGAAATGGGAACCATTTTGAAGCTCAGTTTGTGCTCTTAACACATCTCACAGTATTGCAGCTTTCTGGGCAAAATTCATTCCTTGCATGGGGTGAAGGCCATGCCCAGGACCTGTTTCCACCCCAGTCTAGAGGACTGGGCTTTACACAGCTTTAAATAGTGATGACAGCTCTGGCGGTCAAGCTCTGAGGCATCTAGCAGAGGCAATTTAAAAAGTTAGTGCTCCCAGCAGTCTGCTGTCCCCAGAACAATTAAAGGCAAACATGTGCCTGCATTTCAATGGCTTCAGGGTAGAGGCTGGCATGTTGATGTGAGCCCATCGTCAGCCACAGCTTCAGCCAAGGCACTGAACTTTGTGCTGAAGTGGCTGCACACCGGGGCAGTAGCCGAAGGGACAGATCTTTGCCAGCCCCATCACTCCAGCCCATCCCTCCATGCCCTCAGCCTCCTGCCAACCTGCATTCATGGGGTTGGTTCCTTCAGCAGGATTTCTTGGCTGGGCTATTTTGAAGTAGTGGTGCAAGTAGTGAGCTGGGCACTGTCCTGACTCCAGGAGCTCCAGGTGCCTCCCAGCCAGCAACTGCGACCTCCCACCCGCAGAAACAGAGCCGCGACACACAGCAGCACATGGCAGGTGGGAGTCCGTGAGTGCGTGTGCGTGCAAACTGTCACACGGGCAAGCCCAGCCACAGGGATGATTTTTTGCATGGAAATTTGCATCTACCAAAGTGAACGGCTGTCCCAGCTTCTCCTTCCTCAGGCCAGCTTTTGTGTTTCAAATGAGTGGGTTTTGCCTTCTTCCCTGCAGCTGAGTATTGCTTTTCCTCGGGAACACTAGGGAACAATTAGAACAATGAGAAAATGATAAAAATAACACAAACCCAGCATATTCCTCCTGACGCTGACAGCCAGAATGCTGTTTAGTATGGCAGAGAGCAGTAACATTAACACGTCTAATAACCAAACAGGTGAGCGCAATCTGTACTTCAAACCATTGGCAAGCACGCTCTCTGCTAGAAATGTTTCAGAAAGCCAGAATATCCCCACAGCCCTGTGAACGCACTTAACGGTGCTCAGTAATTTGGCATGTGGGATGACGGTCATTGCTGTGCTGGCTTTGGCTGGCGTAGAGTTAATTTTCTCCATAGCAGCTAGTATGGGGCTGTGTTTTGGGTTTGTGCTGGAAAGTGTTGGTAACACAGGGATGCTTTTGTTACGGCTGAGCAGCACTTACACAGAGCCAAGGGCTCTTCTGCTCCTCACCCCACCATTGAGCGGGCTGGTGGGGGGTACAAGAAGCCAGGAGGGGACACGGACAGCTGGCCCTGACTGACCAAAGGGATATTCCAGACCATTTGAGTTCCTGCCCAGCTTGTGAAGCTGGGGGAAGGAGGAGGGGGGGACATTCAGAGTGATGGCGTTTGTCTTCCCAAGTCACCACTAGGCGTGATGGAGCCCTGCTTTCCTGGAGACGGCTGAACATGCCTGCCCGTGGGAAGCAGCAAGCGAATTCCTTGTTTTGCTTTGCTTGTGTCTGCAGCTCTTGCTTAACCCATTAAACTGTCTTTATCCCAACCCACCAGTTTTCTGACTTTCACTCTCCCAGTTCTCTCCCCCATCCCATGGCGGGGGAGTGAGTGGCTGTGTGGGGCTTAGTTGCCAGCTGGGGTTAAACTACAACGGTCTTTATTATCCTGTTTCATTTATGGCAGCGCTGGGGTAAAAAAACCTTCAAACATTGCTAGGTTAAAATATGTGTTTTCCCAGTGGTAATTAGTACAAGAAAATCAGGCTAAACATATTAGTTTGAGTTGGCTTTTTCATTCTCTTCCTGTAGTTTTACACTTCACAGTCGCAATAATTGTAGCCCTTATGAACAATTATGTAAAATTATGTAAAATGCAATATGATCAAGGTATTAGACTATTATTATCCCAGCTGCAAATACATGAATCATTACTACAGAGTACCTGAAAACCCCAGAATTTTCTGTCAGTTTGAGTTTAGGGGACTTTTTTTGTGTTCTGGATGTTTATGACAATTAAATCATACCTTGATAAATATAAAAGGAAAAAAATCCAGCATGGTTATTACGAGTCCTCATTAGGAAGCAAAAGAGTGGTTTTCATGAGTTGTACATATTTTGCCACTTAGTTAATTGTCTGGCTTCTGACTTAGCTGGAAAGTCCTTTCTGAAGCAGGTACCCTGGCAGGGCTGGGACGGATGTGGGGTGTCTTTGGTCTTTGGCGGGGAGAAAAGATTTTGCAGACTGGAAGAGGGCTTGGCTTGATGTTTCTTGAGCTACCTGTTGAATGCATGGCAGTTGCAAATAGCTGATAAATGACAAAGGGATCCTGAAGTATTCTAGATCTGAATGAAGAAAAATTTCCCTGCTTGAGCCTGTTGCTTTCTTTCCTGGGATGCAATGATGCATGTTTTCTCTTGAGCAGAACAAATATTTTTTCAAAATGTATGTGTGTGTGTGTGTGTGTGTGTGTGTGTGCATGTTGCATACCCACCCACCACTTCCCATTTTAAAAATGGGTTTCCTTTTTTTTTGAAAGGCCAACAAATGTTATATTAATGTAAACCTACATCCTAGTCCTGCAACCTGACCTTAAAATCAGTGGCACTGTAGACAGATGAGAAGGCTCAGCAGCACCGGTCAGATCCCAGGACATGTGCTGATTTCCCTCTGTGCTGAAGGAGAACTACTCCCACCGATTTTGGAGGAGCAAAACTAGTAGATTGGGGGAAGGAACACCATGAGCTGTTTCTTTCCTTTCTATTTCCTATGGATGTGTGTCGTGATCCAAATGTAAGACAAAACTCTGGAGACTGCTCAGGAAATTCTCATATAATCCACTCTCTCCTAATCTTACAAGAACCACAAAGATCATATTACAGTGTTACAGAAAATAATTGAACCTTAAAATCTGGGGGGAAAGTCATAAAGAAAAATGTGGCTGAGCCAAGTTCTACGGAAATTACATATTGTTGCCTATTTTTCCTGAAAAAAGGGGGAAAACAGAACAGAGATAAAGCACTAACAAATATGTGAAGAAGAGTCTAGTGTGCTGAAAATTGAATAAGCACAATGAATTGGTCAAAAGAATAAGACAATTATTTTTATACAGGTCCAGAACAGAGAAATTCTTGCCTGGGATGATAAAGCTCGTAGGCTGGATTTATCTTTCACCCCATGGCTCCTATCACCTGTCCCTCTTCTTCCTCCTGATCCTATCTGCAGTAAAAGATACTGATTTGCTGACACCACTCATTGCCATCCAACACCTGTGTCACAAAAACTGGACAATTACTTCATTTAAGAAGAAGAAACCAGACCTGAGATAACAATAGATGAAGTGGCAAAGAGGGAAATGAGAGAATAATTTGTCAAGGAAATAACTCCACACACGTTGCCCTTCCCTAGTTCAAAATACAACAGCCGCTCCCTAGCAGTTTGTTATGGAGACCTCGGGCTTTTAAGGAAATTGCAGGGAAAAACTAATGCCTCCTCTTGCCATTCACAGAATCAGGCACTGACGCCGAGTCTTTCAATGACAAACATAGGCACTGACAGCAGGACCCAAATAATTCTTTAATCTAGAGGGAGAGCTCTCAATATCTACATTTGAAGCAGAAAGCCATCTCCTGTTTCAGGTTATTGCCTACGGGGAACAGTGACAGGGTTGCTTTGTATCTGGAGCCCGGCTGCAGATGCCCAGGTTTTCAGTAATTATGTAACTGGCAAAGCCAAGCCTGTTAAACTTGAGATCAGCATTAATAAATGCAAGAGAAGGTTATCTACCTAATTGTATGGAAAAAAACCCTATGCCCCCCATTTGCGAGAATGAGACGATATTAATTGTCATTCAATAGCAGTTGCGGTTGCTGTTCAAGAGCCTTGTTGTGCTTTATTTTTTCCTTGAAAAGGAGAAAAAACAAAAATAAAGAAATGTGTGTGTGTGGGGGGAAGCAAATATAACTAGAAGTGAAATGCTAATGTTATTAAATGATTTGTGGAGAATGAGATAAGAGATCGACATTCTCAAAGAAGAATTTCTTTAAATACCTTGTGCTCAAGATTCCCCTCTAGGCAACTTTTCATCTTTCTTCATTAAAAAAATAGCATTAAATTTTATTAAAGAGTCCCAATTAAGCTGGTAACTTGCTTCAAAGAGCATCCAGGCTTAGGGGGATATGTTAAACGTTAACAGCAATGGGAAGATTCACCCGTAAAGCTGATTTAAAAAACAGCATCTTTCTGACTGGTACAATTTGGCTTGCACACCCTTAAGGCATCCTCCCAAACCTAAATGATGCTTATTTTGGGAAGCAGCACATAAATGCTTGGATTTAAGGTCAAGTAGATGGCAAAGTTGACTGTAACAAATGCAAACTTTTCCTGGTAGCTTTGGAAGATGGCAAAGGACAATTCCATTTTTCTAAAATGAGCATTTTAATTCGATCCCAAATTGACGTGATTCGAGGGTGGCATCAGACACACCTGAAGCAAATTCTGTGAATTCAGCTTTAATGCCATCTCTGACAAGCTGCATACCTCACCTTCTTGTTTAAGCACAACTGGCAATAATCACATCAGCTCACAACGTACAGTCAGTCTTGAATGGAGCCAGGTCAGAGGAAGAAAGATGTCACTCCCGTCTGCCTTAATCCCCATGGTCAAAACCAACAGGAAAGCAGACATATCATCTTGTTCTCAGAGTAATACTCAGAGTTATATGAAGTTAGGGGTTAGGGGGAAAAAAAAAAAGACACATTACCAATGGCCCTTGTAGCCCAGTGCATGGGACAGGGGGTGCGTGAGTGCACCAGCAACCCCTGGGGGAGGCGAGAAGCTATCTGGTGACAGGGTCAAAGCTCCAGTACATCTGATGCTGACAAGGGTTGAAAGCTGCCTTCAGTTCCTAAATGGCATGAACTGACCACACAGCCTAGCCAAATACGCTTTTGCTGATGCCTGCCGGTGAGTGAGGGATGACTGACACTACACCTTCATCACTTTATGTTCAGTGGAGGAAGAGCAACATGTAAAGACAAACACTGCAAAACCATACAGAAGATATAATAAGGTCCAGTCTCAACTTTATGGAAAACCCGAGAAAAAAAATGGAAGGGAAAAAATTCAGAGAAAACCACTTGTTATGAATCTTGTACAGTGACAACAGACAAATAGCACAAGGAGAAAAAACTGCAGCGCTCCCAGTTCCTGCTGATCCCAGAGGAAAAAGAGGATGGGAACTGAAGTGAAGAACAGGTCTTCCATTTGAGAAAACCACCTGAAATCCAGACTTCTCCTACCCTGTGGAAGACCACACTCTGTTGTTCCTGTGGCAGATCTCTCTGAGCGATGCTGCACAAGGAGACTATTTATGCAGCCATACAAATGTCACATTCACATTTAGACATTGATATAGTCCTTTGCTTTACATTCACATCCTGCATTTCCTTGACTTCTAATCGAATGCTAATTTCACATTCATTCTTCACAGCCAGATTTAGAAAAGGCACCCAGTGGTGCATACTTAGGGGGGGTTATTATTATTATTTATTTTTTATCAGAGTGTGTCATTCCCAGGTAAAGGATGTGCTGCCTGCAGTATAATTATGTATGCTGGATAATGCTTGCATTGACTGGAAGGCATATAAGTCAATTGCACATTGCATTGTGTATTATTTTATATTTATTATTTGCTGTCAAAGTGGTTTTGAAAACCAATGCTTATGAGCTGTGTGTACCTTATCATAAATATGGGGTCTCCCAGAGAAGGTACAGGGATCGGGATAAATTTAATTTGACAATACTGTCAGAGGTAACCACCACTTCTTTCCAATCTGACACTTGCAAAAAACAAGCCAAACTGGTGTTGAATGCAGAGGAAAAGAGCTGGAGGGGCTCAGTAGTAAATATTACAGTGGGAAGATACAGGAAGGCTTGTTTCACCAGGTCAGTAAGGTGCACAGCAAGACTACGTTTTTCTAAGAAAATGATTAATAGCACCCTTGAGATAATGCCTCCACTTTTTCAGCTTTCTTCCCCTCCCCCCCATTTAATTCCTCTTCCAGGAATCAGGTTAAAATGATACCTTTCTCCCTCTTTCAATGAGACAGCACATCTTACAAGGGAAAAATCAATTCTAAGTGGGAATAGTGTATATTGCAACATTTATATACAATAATTCTCTCCTCCTCCGTTGCACACATCTCCATCAGTGACAAATAATGGAGCTAATTCGCAGTGGGTGCAATGTGACTGCGGCTCTGCTTACTCTGCCCCAAGGCTGGCTGAGCAATTTTACCTCATTGTAGGCAACAGAAGGCTGCTGGAAAGTTTTTATCAGTCCAGTACATACAGAGGGCTTAGAACTAGAAGGAGAGCAGAACGAGGCTCCCTGGAAGTGGCCTGAGATGTTTTACTGCTGCAGTTATGATTGATGTCATGGCTTTTTGCACTATTTTACGTCTTTTCCCTGTGGTGTGCCTTCTCACTCCCCGCACCGAGAGCTGGTGCTGCCGTCCGAGTGACTGCAGGCTGCGTCAGAGCCCCGGCGCTGAGCCTGATGGATCTGAACCGATAGGTAACCACGGAGGGCTTGCTTCTTCAGCTTCACTTCCTCAGCCTTCCATGCCTACACATCTACAGTTTTTGAATGGGAAAAGAAACCAAAAGAGATATTTAGAAGTCAGGTGCCATGAGCACACATGTTCTGGATTGAAATGCAGGGAGATCTCATCTGATCGGGACCAAAAAGCCCAGGAACAGCCTTCCATCTTCTGCAAAATTGTTCACGCTACAGCTCATCTATCCTGATTCAGTGCACAGCGACCACCAGGGGCCGGGAAATACCCCGTGTGATAGCACAGCTTCTGGCAGGGCGTTGCTGGAGGAAAAAGCAATTCTATATTATGTTCTATCCTCCCCTCTGTATTTATTTCATTATCTTATAAAAGCTTCACCAGGAATAATCAAAAGAGGATCACTGGCTGCACAGCAAGTATGCTGAGGTCAAACCTGCTTGAACTTGCAACTCTACCTTAATATCGTATCAAGACAACACAGTGACCTGCTCTCCAAGTTGATTAGATAAATCTTGAACGCAACTGTTCATCACATTCCTTATCGCAGCTTATCTTTCACCAAAGATAGAGTTGCTCACAGTGTTAGCAAGGTATTATCTGCCTTGAAACTTCAAACTACCCCTGCCCAGAGGTGTGACAATTAATAGGCATCAGAACCACGTTTTTATGGATAAAGTAGGATTTTGATGAAAAGAGCAGCCTTTCTAAGCAGGAAAAAAAAAAAAAAAAAAGCACTACTATGCTTATTATGCACAGTTCTCTTGCCAGCACTTGCTTGCTCTAGCCCCTGTTTCAGGTAATGTTTCGGGACTCAAGTCCTGGAGTCATGAACAATCACAAGTTATTTCCATTTCTCATTTCTAGGGACCCCTCTGCATTAAACCCAAGCTGACTCCCAGAAAACATTCAAAGCTTTTCTCTGTAAAAACAGAGGAAAAGGGCATTTTAGAATTAAAACCACTGTTTCCAGCCACAATAATAGAATTCCTTTTAACGCTCCCAGGAGATTTAATGACAAGAAAAAAATCACTTTTGTGAAGGACATGGTGACAGAAGGAACTGAAAATTATGTGGACCCTTCAGTGCCTAGGGAATGAACATAGTATTAAAGAAGTAGGCATCTACCTCACACAGTGGAATGTGCTTTATATTTATCAGTTTCTGGCTTTTTGCTGGCCTTGAAGGACGAACCCATCATCAACCTCAGGCAGTATCTTTTAATTCACCTGAGGTCCAGATGTGGCTCCTGGATGCTTTCATGATGATCTTTAGCAAGATCCGTTGCAGAAAGCAAAGCCATGGTAAGATGCAATGTTTCTGCCTGAAGGTCACTTGGGAATTGGATGGGAAAGCAAAGCAGGTGACAGTGGCAGAAATGCTCCGAGGCCTGAAGAAAACCTCGCAGCAGAAACATCACTTTTGTTACTAGCCCCCTCTCCATTCACGACACCTCCACTTTTCTAACGTGCATTTCCCTTACTGTAATTTTATTTTGCTATCTGCGTGGTGATGAAAACAGAGGTCCAGATTTGCATTATCTGTTTTTTTAAGTGATATCTATAATTGACTTCTGGAGTGCAACAGCATTCACTGAGTGAATTGATTTAAAATTGCTGTAATAATACTGCAAAATTCCTTTATTAGTGCTGGAGCACATCAAGGAGAATCAGTTAGGTTGCCATCTAGGATAATAAATACTCATAGGCAAGTGCAAGCAGCCCACAAAAAGCAGCAATTTTACAACTGCTTTTCTCTTTCATTCTGTTTCTCCGACAGCCACTAGCCCATCATCACCATAAATTAGATGGCACCTATAGGAGCCATCTGAAAGGACCTATTTTTCATATCTATTGTGAGTATGTGAAGAATATGAGGGAGAGAACTGATGAGAGGAAACACTAACACCAGTAAAATGAACCAAGCCAGTAATTCCTCGTTATGCGCTACTGTTGGGAAGAACAGACAATTCTCCTTCTGTTTATATTGGGTAAATTCAGTATCACTCCAGTGACCCAGGCAGCAAGTCTGGATGCAGAGCTGAATGGTCAAACCTTAAATTCCACTCACAGGAGCCAATCCAAAAGCTCCTTCCAAAGCATCCCAGGCCATCACTGCACTGACTTCAAAGGGATTTGGACTGGACCCATCTTCTCATGAAGCAGGAGGGACAATAACTAGCCATCTCACTAATAATTAGCGGTGTGTATGCGGGCAGTCCCACCTGGCTGATCTGCTGAGAGCAGCCCGCAGACTATTTAAAACCAAAACACTCTTTCCCCGAAGACTGCATGCCACAATCCCTGTATGAGCCAATAAACAAAGCTGACACCAGGAAAAAGTTATTATTATAGCCTTTCTTATGCTTTAATTTTTTTTTCTAGGTGAAATATTTCAAGGGTATTTTACGGAATCTTTTCTATGAGAATTAAAGCCGGGTTTAGCTGTGTTATTTCGACTGCCCTGGCTGGTCCAGACTGTCCGCAGAGCTGTCACGGAGGCTGTCCAAGCCACTGTGTTTCTCTGAGATTCCAAATTAAAATACAACATATCACACACACACCTAAATTACATATCCCATACTCAGAACAGGCACAATTGAAAAAAAAAAATACTCGTTACTATAATTAATGCAATTATAGTCAGCAAATTGCAGATTCACTGGTGACTCAGACCTCAAACAAAGGATTTTCAGAAATATATGAATCCCATGGGATCCATTTGTTCCTCAAATTCAGGGTTTATCGATACCTATCACATCCCTGGTAAGTAAACCGTGTCAGGTCCCTACATTGCAGTGATAACTGGTGGGAGTGTGCTGGTCCGTCTAGAGGGGGGCTACCCTACCTCATTCACTAAAGGAGGCTTATTGCTATAGCAACAACTGCATCCTATGATTTGCTTGCTACAAACACCCACAGAAAATATTCTGAAACGATCCATGCAAAAAACAACTGTTACCTTGACCTGGTGCAATTAATGTGTTCAAATCTGAATTATTTCTGCCCCAGGCTAAGCATTCTAAATTCAGATGACTCATATGCAAAAAGGAGTCCCACCGTGTTTCGGATTAAGGAGAGGAATGAGGAACCCTTACTTTGAGCTCTTACTGTCCTCTGTGCCATGCATGAACTTCCTCAGAGTAAGAAATAGGAAACAGAGTGACAGCTTGGTCTGGTTGGTGGGAGAGGTGACTCGGTGAAAGGAGCAGGGCTTTTCCACTCAGGATTTGATCATGGAGCACAGCCATCCCTTCCTGACACTACTTCTGCCTTAACATTTCCTTGCCTAGAATTTAGAAGTCACAGCGACAAGATGTGACCCTTCTGTTTGGAAAGGATGGGTGATTTCATAGAATCATTTGCTGCTTTCCTACCCAAAATTAGAAAAAAAGAAAAAGAAAAAGTTGACACTGTCCAAATTATCAGTAGCCTGGTCCCACCACCTGGGGTGACCCTGACAACGGCTGCTCAGCTTCAGCGCTGCATTGCCCAGTCCTGCTATCTGTGTTATCATGCAGAAGGCATCCAAACAGAAAAGCAGCCTGAAGCCACATATTAAGGGGCATCATAAGAGTGTTTGTCAAAGGATTTTAAGGAGAAAACCAAAAAGATATAGCTCCTCTTTCTGCCTCTTTCCTCTCTCCCGTATAGTATCACAGTGCAAGAAATGAGGAAGTAAAGCTTGGAAGGAAAGATGCAACAGGATTGGGAATTCTAGCTTGGGGTGGCATATTCCCTTCCTCCCCTCCCAGAAGAGAGGGAACAGACCCCCTACAATGCAGAGTAACAAAATTTCACTTACTTTTACGCTTACCTGTAAGTTAAGAAAGGAAGGAAGGTTTAGTAGCTTGTTGGGGAACAAACCTGAGAAGAAAGATCTGTACTACAGAAGACATTTTGATATTTTTATATATATTTGTATATAACAGTTATATATTTTTATAGTTTCCCCTTCATCTTTATAAGCTTTTTATAATTTTCCCTTGCCTCTTTGTAAGTACTTGGGTTTTTGTGTCTCCTCATGTCTACTGACAACTGACTCGAATGAACCACAACCATTTATTCAGCTCCTAAAGAAGTAACGATAATGAAATTCAAGGAGCAAAAGATGCCAGCATTGCCAGTTCTGGCCTAAGAACAAGGAATAAGCATCTTCCAGTGACCAGGAAAGCTCTTTTAAAACCAGCATGTAATGGGGAACATGACAGGAGCCTGATGATCCCGTGGAAATATCCTGTATATTACCTCTTACTCCACACCTCCAGCATCAGAGCACTCAAGTAATAATGTCCCTGTCTCAGCTGAGAAACACAGTGTGTGTTTCCCAATTAGAGTTTGTGTATTTCCGAGAATTTACATTTAAAGCAACTACCAAGAGTGAGGATAAAAGCAACGGTGGTGTCTCTGTGGAGGGATTCACAACCACACTGTACAAGCTGTTTCTGAATAAAGAACTGTCTTTACCCTCCCACTAAAAAGCTTTTTACTTACTGAGCATCTTTCAAACTCTGTTTAAAAACATAATTGTAATTTCAGCACAGAAACTAAAAATGCCTTGCAGACCTGCTTTCCTTCCATGCAAATAAACACTCAGCAAGAGAAGCAACTTCACGTATTAAGGTCTGAAAGTTGTCAACTGCTGCAAGAAATTCCTCCTTGCACCACCGCTATTTAAAAACAGCATGGCACCAATTTGTGATATGAATGATCTATTGCATCGAATTTGATTCAGTGCCTCATAAAGGCAAATGCATCACTCTGACCCATCTGTTCTATGGACATAATCTTAATTGCAAACATAGGGTCACATCCCAATAAATCAGCAATGCTGCAGTGAAGGTGCCTACATTTACGCCAGCTGAACATTTACCCAGTCCTGCCTGCAATCATTGTGCAATAGAATTTAGGGACAAAAAGAACAAGGAGATTGCTATCAATCCCTTTTTCCTTACAGTGACTCATATTTATTGAACCTATAGCTCTGCATGGGAAAAATCCAGGTCCTATTCCTATAAAACCTAAACTTCCATGGGCCACAACTTCACCCCATACATATTGCATGAGACAGCAGAGGTGAATGGCAGGCCACATAAATGCAGAGGAGAAATATGTATGAAGTCACAGAAGAAATGCTATAGGATCTGTTCCAGGCTTGCAGAGCCGAGCGTGCAGAATCTGAGCATCCTCAGTCTCAAAATAAAGGTAAATTATTAGAAAGGATAAAGCATCTCCATGTTTCCCTCTTCCCCAAATGGCACAGACACAGATGATCTCATTAGCTCATCTGTGTAATTTACACTTCTAATACGGCTGGGGAATAAAACAAATATTCAGAAATAAGCAACAGGATGGGGACAGAAGAGGGGGAAACCTCACAGCCCTCTCTCATCTAAGCTACATCCTCCGTTGCCAAATGTTATATTCCCTTCCTGGGAACCCCTCCAAGTTTGTGTCTCCAGATGCCACGTTGCAGCAGGCTGCCTGGAATCCCTCCTACCCGCCCCCACATCGCTCGCGCTGAACAGGCAGGGCAAACACAGGGTGGAGAGAGCGTTTTATCCTTATTTATTTCCAGATGGAAAATCGAGCCATGGAAATAGTCAACAAAGGAAAAGAAAAGAAAAAGAAAGGAAAAAAAAAAAAAGAGGGGAAAAAAACACTTTACCATCTTGAAAACAGATGTTTCTTTGGGAAAAAAGGGGAATACAAGTCATGGGTTGAAATCTGGAAGTATTGACACCAGAGCTGTGTTTTCTTCTGTTAACCTAGAGCTCTGGTAGGTGACTTAGTCAAAAGAGAAGGTAAGTATGGACATGAGGGAAATGCTCATTACAAGGAAATGTAAACACAATGATCAAAAGCATGAGCAACTGTAGCCCAGTGGTATTCACTCCTAACTGACTATCTGGGCATGCTAACCAACTGTCAGCACTCATGGGAGCCAGGAGCATGTAGGCTCCTGTCAGGACACCTACCTTAAATACATAACTTCAGGTGAAGGGATTTCCTACTGGAGAAGGACTTGCCAGTCTATGGAGGGAGCTTAGGCAGAGATCGCAGAGCTGGTGCCTAACGTATGAGTGGGTGAAGTTAAACAAGGTGAACCCCTCTCCTCCCCCAGAGCAAGACCAAACCATCGGTACGTCACTGTTCACCTCTGTCTTTTCCTAATCTACGGAGGAAACGTAGAGTGACTCTTGCCCGGTTTGGGGGCTGAACTTAGGTAGGTTGGAGCTGAGCCTAGGAGCTGGTGGCTTCCTGGAGTAATGGGTTCCATGGCTACCAAGGAAACATGTTGGTCATTAGTATTTTTGACACTTAAAAAATGCACCCGATTTAAATACAGATAAATCTGGTTGAAGAAGTAAATGCAACCAAATCTAATAAGAGAAGTGGTGTAACACAGCCTCCTTTCATCCACTTCCTACATATCTCCAAAGACCACTGCCATGCCATCTTTGCCTCTCTACCTAATTTTCATTTTAAAATGTGCTTTAATGACTGCAAGTAGGTCTGCAGCCCAGAAATAGAAGTCTCAAAGCACAGACGGCATTATGTTCCCATCCACCCCACAGGGCAGACAGGAGCAGTCCAGACCCAAATTACCTGAGCATTAGGAAAGACCCCGATGCAGTATCTCACTCTAGTCCCCTTTTGGATGATATTTTACAACACCCAGCTGGCCTTCAGTCCCAATAAGAAACACTCTTATACCTGATTCTCTCTATCCCTCTCTATTTTTCTCTCCCCTCTCCTTCCCTTGCACAAAGAATGGCTGGTAAAAATTTATTGTGGGTGGGATTTTGAGGCACCCATCCCATTAAATTTAATGGGAACTGAGCATCTAAATCCCTTAGGCAGCTTGAAAATTTCAGCCTCTATTACTAATGCTCTTCTCATTATAGCAAGATTTGTACATGACAGCTTGAGAGCCCTGACTCCACTGTTAGTGATGTGGTTCTGTGTTGTGCCGCTCCCGGCACGCGGTGTAGGCTGCCTGGCTCACAGCTCATCTTGTCACCGGCTCTGCAGCTAACACGAGACCAGAAAGCCGCCTGTAATTTCATTATGATCGGTGAACTTTCTTATAGGGAGGGGGTTCCACAGGAGAAAGGTAATGCATTTAATTTTAATTGCAATCAACTTCTGCTGTATAGTGTACGGCGGGATGGACGTGGCTGTGTTGCACAGCTGCATCATGATATCAAAAGGAAGAGTTTTTTGAGGGTCATTGTAGGCTTTGCTGGGCTGTCAGAATTGCCAGATTCCACCACATTAAATTTTTCATAAGCATTCTGCTTAATTTACTGAAATTATATTAATACCAAGAGGGCATGACTGGAAAGAGAATGGCTTTTTAAAATTTCATGCACATCCTGCAGGTCTGTGTCGGTAAGGTGTTTAACCGTATTGGTGTTAATCACAGCTGACAGGGCAACTGTTCTCATTCTCATCAGAGATTTTCTTGTCCCTTTTCATGTCACCCTGGCCTGGCTGTGCCATGGGATAAAAGGGGCTAGAAAACCTCCAGGAAACCTGCGGAAAAGCAGAGTGGTTGGACAGTCACAACAACCCCTCACCTTCTCGTACATGCAGTGGGGAGGATCGGAATCTTAGAAAGGTGTGATTTCTCCATAGCAAACTAGGGTTCCTCAGCCCCTTGTTTTTTGCTACCATTGCTCTTCTAGGGTGTTGTATGTACCTATCTCCTTCTCACAGGATGCTACATGTGACTGAGCACTGGACTCCAGCCATCAGATCAGTAAAGATATGTTGGTGCCTTCCCTTACCTGAAGGTTTAAATTCTCAGGGAGGTCAGTGGAAGTTTAGACACTTAAAAACCTTGGGATATCTGAGCCTATATTCACAGTGTGAGGGACAGGTTTTAGAATTGACTTTTTTCTTCCTTTACTCATTACTGCTACAGCGGACACTGGAGCCAAGGATTTCAGGAGTCTCTTTGTGCTGTTATGAAATTATTGGAATAAATCAGGATCTTTGACCATGTTCCTGTCTAGTGGCAGTGGTCACAACAAAGGGCTGTGTGTGTTTTGCTGATTTTATGCACTGCTTTGATACCAGCTTACCTCCCCTTGCCCAGATACTCAACGAGCAACCCCTCATTGCTTTCCTTATGGCTTGTGTGGTTTTAATAGTTCTTCCCATAATTCAGGAATTTGGAAATGCCACCCTTGTACCAGCTCAGGTGTGCAAACAAAAATAGTGTCTATACATTAAGACAGCACTGCTTCTGCCTCCTCAACTTACCAAGCTTCTGGGGAGAAAAAAAAAAAAAGAAGGAAAATTATGTCTTTGTCTCCTCCATGCTACAGATGTAGGCAGTGAGCTTGTTGGGCTTTCTGCACCTACCACCAGAATACACATACTTCAGTACCTCTCGTGTAAAACTCAATCTTCCTTAAACAAGGACATACCTTTCTTTGAATTGATTTCTCAGTTCTCAAGGAAGGCTCCTGGGGAAACAGAAGTTCTATCTCCACAGCTTCCAAGGAAAAAGGGGCCATCCTTTAAAGGGAAGTCAATTCTTTTTCGAGGGGTCTTCTGGAGATGCTACTGCAGGAGGCTTTAGATAAAAGCAGACAGGTTTGCTTTAGTGCTGCAGCACATCTGCCTTACTAGGCAAGGCAGGAGGAAGGCTGGGAGAAGGCTGAGACAAAAATTAGGCAAACTCTTTGAAAACACTCTTGCTAACCCCAGTGATGAGAAAACACCAACACTTCATCTTTCCATCATTGAAATGCATGTAGGAGAGGGCGCAAGCCAAAGCCAACTCCAGCTGGTACCTTCACACACAGTGTACAAAGTTGGGCAGATGAAGCAGCTGAGGATCCCTACGCAGGAGAGCGGTGCTGGTATGCCTCCTTGCCAGGCTAATGAACCCACTCCTCATCAGTGCTGCCCGGCTGCCCCGCAGCAGCGTGGTCTCCTGCCATTTCCTCCACGAGCATCTTTCAAGAAGGATCTGAGCAAACTGTTGCTGACACGTGGCAAACCTCATAATTTTTAACAAACCTGGATTAGGTTGATTAATATGAGTTAAACTTTGGGTTTTTTTAGAAAGAGTGAGCTCAAAAAACTACAAAAGGCCTGGTCACATCTTTTACTTTGACTAGACAGATGATTATTTTTATCTGCAGCTACCATACAACATTTATTTAGGCAAAACCATCCATGGACTTCAGATGGGAGTTTTGTCTCCAATAAACAACAAAATGGCTCTCCAGCTACATTAATATTAGACTGTCACTAGTTAGATAAGGCTGATAAATTGGCACTTCTATGCCAGCAAGGAACAATCTCTGGCCGCAACTGTTTGGTTTAAAAAGCAGGGACATCAGTGCCTCGGTCCCCCATTCATCAGGAAATATATGAGCAGCGGGTTGGGGGAAAGGAACCCTGAGAAAGTGATAAGTTTAAAGGTAAAGAAGGCAAGTGAAGATGTTAAAGCACATTCAAGTGCATGTTCGGGCAGAACAAGATGTTCTGAGTGTGCAAAAGCCTGGGATCCTCTGCTAGCATACTGCAGAGAGCTGAGAGGTGTTTTAGGGGAGTTAAGCAAGGTCAAATGGATCTGCAGCTCGGTATTTCCACTGGTTCCAAGGTCCATACAGTATCATAGGACAGCCCAAATTCTGTGTGTGCAAAATTCTCCCTTGGGGTTGTGCTTGGAACACAGCAGCAGGTCATCTGAAGCAGCTTTCTGTGCAAAACCCCTTTTTGTTTTAGCAGCTTGAGGGAAAGTCAAAATCTTTGCATGATGTGTACATGGCTTCACAGATTGCATGACAAAATTCCAAGTAATTAAAGAGCTGACAAAACCGGTGTTAAAAGAGCCAGTATCTCTCCAGGACACTTCAGATAAGCAGATCATTGCGTCTTCAGAACAATGATGTCTTCTTTGAAGACAGAGATGAAAAACAAGATGAGTCGCTGTTATATCTGATATGATATGAACAGAGATCTGTACGATGTTATTAGAGATATGAATGACATCGGAGCTGTGGTTACAGGAATTGTAGTAGGAAGGCTTTAATGCTCCAGATGGAAATTGGAAAACAAATGCTACTTATTACAGTGGGACTCAGATACTTGGCTGTAGTTACCAACACATTTCTTTGCTGCATGGACTCTTGAGTAAACCAGATGCTTAATACCTGGCTTTGGGGAGGCAATAAATTCGCATGGGAACCCCACTTATAACAAATAATTTTGCTATAAGACAATCAACATGAGTTTATTTTATTCAAATTAAAAGCAAATTTAAAGAAAAAGACTGTAAATAATGTTTTCCTGAAAGGGAAAACTGAACATTTAAGAGTACTATTTAGAGGAATTAGCTGAAATGAAGAGCTTAGTGACCAAACTGCAGAAGTACTGAATGTCTTTAAGTTAGAGATTCAACCATCACCTGGAAATGATAAATGAAATAATTCTTCTTTTCTTCCCAGCGCTGGGGGCAACACTGACAGATTTAGCCTGAGCATAGGATGAAAGTTTACAGGCCAATGAGAAAAATTCCAAGGGTGAACCACAAGAATAACCAAAGTGATCAAAAAGCATGAGAAAAGCATGAGAATATGTCTCAAGGGGCTTAAACAAAAGCAAAGGAGATTTTAGTTAGAGATTAAGAAAAACTCTCTAGTGTGAAACTAGTGAAATGCTGGGCTAAACTCTTAGGTGATGGAAATCCCCATGCAGCCAGTTTTGAAGAACAGATCAGACGGACAGCCACTAGGAGCAAGTAATTACATGTTCGGCTCCTTTGAGGCAGAGAGATGGATTAGATCATCTCCCAAGGTCCCTTCCACTCTTATAATTTCTATTTCGTCTATGTAGCATCTCCCACTTTCTCACTTCTTTAATGAAGCAGACAAAGGAGACAGTGCAAGGGAGTATTTCAGATGCTTAGCCAGCCAGGATGAAGGACACAGCAAGCAGAGCAAACTGAAGACTGAAGTCCAGAGGAAAATTAACTTATGACTGAGATCTTGGGCAGGAGAAAGGAGAATATACATTGCATCCTGCCCTGACTGTCCTCAACGTTTCCAGTGAGCTGCATCCCTCTTGGCCCATCTTTGAGGAAAGGAGTTGCCTACAGGCAACTTGGAGCTGATTTGAACCACAATACAAATAAAATACCTCTATGTTTTAAGTTTTTTCTGGCCTGCTTTTTACATTTCCCCCTGATTCTTAAAGCCTGATATTTTCTCTGCTCTATCCCACACAAGCATCACTCTTCATGAAAACAGGGAGAAAAAATATAGGGCAGTTGGTACCATCTACTCTCTTAAAATTAGTAATTACTGTGGCGAGTATAGTGCATTTCCAAGGCAGTCTCTGGTGTTACTAGACTAATTCATTCGCGTCATGCTATTATTGGGCCTTAAATCTCTGTTTCTCAGGCTGTTTGTTAAAAATAAAGTGCTTCAGCATAAAAGGGAGTGAAACAACTGGGATGATTCAGCCCACTGAGGGTGCTATATATTTCTTCTCTGCTCCATTGGTACCTCTGAATTGTAGTTCCCAAAGCAACCAAGCCTCAGTCTTCAACCCCAATCTTACATCTGCCAACGAAAGGGATAAGAGCAGCTTTACGTCGATTTGTGTACTCAGTAATCCTTACTCAACAGCTGCTTGTTTCTACAAGAGGGCAGAGGATGAAGTCTGCAGTGTGTTGACTTCTACAGTGTTATATATGACTTGCACAGCAACTGTTTGCCATAAAGTGGTGTCAGCCATGTATTATTCCCCTATATCACCACCGTATTCTTTACCTAGAGTGTTATGATGATATACAGTGCGTTGGATCGCTTCTCTGGTTGATGTGCTGTATATCGCAGCTCCCAGCCTAGTGCTTGCAACACTGCTCTGTGCTATTTGACTCTCTGCAGCCTGAACTGAGGTCCAGGCTGCCCAGAATGGAAGTACCAGGCAGTGAAATACTTGTTAAGAGTTTTGTGCAGTCCTCAGTTCCCCTTTCCCTGCCCCATAGCCACTAGTACATGCAGCAAGATACAAGCTAATGTCTGGATTTTATTAGGAAATGCTTTCTTACTTGTTCCCTTAAAATAAATAAAAATAAAATGTAAGCAATCCTATTTTCAGCAAGAGAAAGAGCTGCTGTCATGCTGGTATGGTGTATAGTGGAATACAGTAGCACTGTATTTCATTATGAATCAGTGTGTTTTCATGTTAGTTGCCAAGGATTCAACGTCTTAACGTGAATTCTAAAATAAGATTAGTATTCCAAATAAAATACTTTTTAAATACATGTATTTCCCATTTCATTCTAATGAGCTTCAGTAAATGCACAGTATTGCTTGTGGGTATAATTTGAATTCAGGAGGGACACAGCTAAATACAGTCATTTAGGACCAGTGTCGTATCTGGGCATGCAGAAGCAAGAGGCACAGACGTTCGGGTCAGCAAGGGTGCTTTGCAACGGGCTCCACAGCCGTCGGAGCCACAGCACAGGAGGGTCAGCCAAAGGCAGCACAGCTGCACGTTTCCTCAGCCTTCAGCTTTTGTGGGACTTTCCAGGACAAGAGTTTGCACATGATGCTCCATCTCACATCAGGAGTGGTGTAAAATGGGGTAACGTTCCCCCACAATCTGCTCAGTTAACACAGAGTAGGAAGGAACCACGCATCCAAATTTCACTGTAACCACTCAGTCTAGTAGGTTCTAAATAGTCTTTTAAAACCCAATAGATTCATCTTCCTCCACGCTCTGGAGCAGTGACCACTTCATCATCCAAACATCACCAGCAGCTCCAGCACTGCTTTTACATCATTCATCTGAATTACTGCAGAAGTTAATTAGGCCCACATCATTTGCCTTTTTCTACCTTGAGATTTATCTTATCGGCCAATTGTCCTCTTGGGTCAGTGAGGCTGGAAACAGCCTTGCTTGCACAAAGGTGAAAAACCAGTACCCAACAGAGCAAGTTCCTCTGGCCCTTCATAGAAATGTAAAATGCTTACGTTGTATTTTGGCAACGCAGATGAGAAAACAACACAGCACAACAACAAAATTGAGTTACAGGGTCTCTTCTTGTCAAGCTTAAGGCTACATCTACCTCCAGACCACGGACTGGTGAGGAGAGACCTGAACCAGCATCCTTGCATGCAGGCTGCAGCAGCACAACCCAGGAGGGAGCCTCATGTTTCCCGCTGGGAAGCACGTGTGTTGCTGGAGGTGCTTCTCGGCAGGGGGAACAGCCCCTGAGGAGCAAGCACCATGCTGCTGCAGCGGCCACTGCCCCACCAGCCTCCCTGCACGCGACCAGCACCTTCCACAATCCTGCCACTTCCCTGCAAGCATCTCCTTGCACCTGGGTTAAAGCTGATGGTTCAGCACCGTTACGCCACAGGGTCTGGGAGCAGCAGGATCTGTGCTACACGGAGCACACGCGTGTGCTAAATGCCTGTACCTGCTAAGGGCAAGCCCTGTGCCCTGCCCAGGAGAGATGGAGAGAGTCGGTCCAGGTGAGAATCACCCCCACACTAGCAAATCCTCAAACTTGTTCTCTGGTCATCTCTTCCAGCTTTGCCAGTGGTCCTTGGTTTTAGGACTACATTGCTGCTGAGGCATGGCAACGAGAGCAGCCTTTCATAGTGGCCACACAAAGGGTGCAACCTCTCATTTGCCCCCCACTTCAAGCCCAGCTGCAATGCTTTCCTCTCAGTGGGTTCAGGACTTCCCACCAAGCACCAAAGCAAACACAAGAACAAACAGGTGACAAAGAGCCATCCTTCGCGCGGCACGGCAGCACCAGCGGGTCTCACCTCTCCTCTCCTCCAGTGCTCTGCAATGTCACATCTTTGCTGAACAGCAAGAAAAACTTTTCAAAATTCAGCTCATAGTGGGACCACCCATGGTAAGAAAAATGACTAATGCCCAGAGTTATGAAGTAGCATGACTTTCTGACAACCTTACTCCCAGAGGACCCTTTTTGTATTCCTCTGCTGTTTTCTTTTTCTCTCCTCATTTATTAAGACTGTACAAAATGCTTACTGAGTGGACTTCAGGTCCAAAGCTGAAGGATGATGTATTTCTAGCTAAAGGCCCTTTTAAAGAAGTAGCTAGAAAAGAGGTAGTAGCATTAAGCAGCAAGATAGCTCTGTAATTAGTAGGGATCCTATGGGAACAGAAGACTGATATACTGGGGCCAGCAAAATGCTGGAAAGAGAGCAAATGGGGAAGACAATATGCAAAGGAAAAGGAGAAGTATCATGGAGGCTGGTAGGTGAAGAAAAAGGATCTGGAGAGACCTCAGTGATGTGCAATATCCAGGAACCAGAGGGAAGGATGATGGTGCACGCTGGCTGTGACGGCATGCCGTGCATGTGGGGGAGAGGAGAAAGGGCCAGACCAGCCGTGACTTCTGGAAATGGGGCACATCCATAAACCAACAGGCACCTCTAGTGCCCTCCCATAACTCAGTTAGTCACTTGATCCCTTACATGAGAGGACGATAAATTGAATTGCCTTACCGCTGAGCTTATGATAGAGCAGAAAATATCGTGGCGTTAACTCCATTAGCTACTTTCACCACGGGAATGAGAAATCCAGGCAATGCCTCATTGCTGGTGTGGGGTTCCTGGACTGGGATAAGCTTAGGTGTTAGCTCAAGGAAGCTTCAATGTGGACTTCATAGAATCATAGAATGGTTTGGGGTTGGAAGGGACCTTAAAGATCATCTGGTTCCAACCCCCAGCCATGGGCAGGGACACCTTCCACCAGCCCAGGTTGCTCCAAGACCCATCCAACCTGGCCTGAGCACTTCCAGGGATGGGGCATCCACAGCTCCTCCGGGCAACCTAGTCCAGTGCCTCACCACCCTCACAGTAAGGTATTTCTTCCTAATATCTAATCTAAATCTACCCTTTTTCATCTTATAGCCATCCCCCTGTCACTACATGCCCGCGACTTAAGAATGACTGTTACATGGATAAGGAAATGCAAATTCACAAGCCTGAGCAGTATTTTGACCTGTATATTTCAGACAGAGGAAACAGCACTCGTGACATCTCCATGGCTCTCCGCACTCACCGACAGCCCTCTGGCCGAACAGAACACAAGCATTTTCCTAAGCTTCACAAAATAATACCTGCCCCAAACATCACTGCCCATTCGTACTGTATTGGACTTTCCCAGGGTAAGAAAAGCAGCCTGCCTGCAATCAGTAATTACGGCAGCCTAGGATCTCATTTGGCTCTCTGGCCACACCGTGCAATGGACAATGTTTAATTAGAAATAAATTGACTCATCCTACAGTACCGAAAAACAAATCAGAAACTTGTCTAGATTACAGTAGATATGCACCCAGACATGAGATAATTAGGTTGCTGTGAGCCACCCCGCTGTGTGTTTCAAACCGTGCTGCCACCCGTCCCTTGTCACCCAAGGACACGCTGAGCTCCGCGTCCCTTTTCAAATGGCCTCATGCACGGTGTTGTACACGCCGTGTGGGGAAAAAAGCAGGTGTGCACAAGTTCTTGGCATGAGAATTTATTAAAATAAATGCTGAGAGGGAAAATAAATGTGTTTTATAAGAAGACATCATATTTTAACACAGCAATTTATTAACTGAGCCTACAGAACAGATCCGATTGATCCAATGACAGGGTGTCGATAGTCTGTTATTTTGTGTGGTAATAATTATGTTTCCCTCTGCTTTAGCCTACCTTGCACTTAATGGAAGCTTACAGATTCTGGGCAAAAGTGAGTTCAGATTACTCTGATTTTTACTTTCCAGTAATTTTAAAATGTTTTCCTGCAGCGCTTGTTGAAAAACTCTGGCTTGAATGGACAAAAATATTTTTTCAAAACCGGCTTCTTTCAGCAACTGAAACGGTTCATTGTTATAAATTGGTATCTAATGTCTTCAGCATGCTTATAACTACAAAGCCTAGACCTAATCTGTCCTTTTACAGATTTTTTTCAAGTTAAGCATTAAAAAGAAATAACTAGAAACTTGAGAATAGTTGTTAATTTTCACTCTTTTCTGGGGAGCTGTCAGAAAAAGAAAACATTTTAATTTCTGTGGGTTTTTTTTCTCATTAATATAAAAAAAATCTTAGAAATAAAATGCAAAAGTTTTATTTTCTCTTTTTCATTTTGGTGGAAAAGAGAACTTTCAACCACCTCTGGGGAAGCAAATAGCCTTGTTCAATGTAAGGCATGGACAGGAGGAGGAAGATGAGCAGGAGAGATGGTTTGTTCTGCTTGCCCATTCTTTAGTGTCCCACATTATCCACAGACTTGAACTAATTAACCAATAATTTATCCTTCGCATAACTTCCCTGGTATTAAATCAGGGACTGTATTCAGCCCAGCTGTGCAATAACGAACACATTAACTCCCTTGGATTTGGCATGGGAAAGATATACTCTTATTACACGGACAGATACACTCTTATTACACTGATAGATAAACTTCTATTACACTGACATATACCCCAATTTCTTTTCTTCCCAAAACAACTACAATACAACCATTCATTCCAAAGCTGTCACCTCTCATTTGGAGAGGTGTGCTCCCAAAGTATTGCATTTCTATGGTCATTAAAATTCAAGGGTATTTTTCCGGTTGACTACAGCAGAAGGTGAGGCAGAACTTCCAAACTGGACATGGTCAGGATGCAGTTCTCTCTCTTCTGTCTAACCACGGCTCCGTCACCATTCTAAGGTAAATGTGGGATTCTTCCCTCTCTTCTGACAAATTTTACAACAATGCACTACAGCACCGAAGGGCTGGAATACTGCGCACCAAAACTGGCTGCTGGAAATGTTCTTTTAGATGTTTTGAGACAGAATGTATTATTCAAGCAAAAGACACTTCAGTGTTTTTCTTCATATGGAAGCATCTTATTTTAACCAGAACAAGTAAAACTCCCTGGAGTTTCCATTATTGTGTAAGCCATTATCAAGGTTCAACTCTGGGGCATAATTACTAGAACATGAGCTGTGGTACCTGTTATTTTGCAGATGCAGACCAGCCCCTCACAGATTTTATGAGCTGTTACTCTGAATCAAAATCCAGGGCCACATGAAGCCCGAAAGCCTCCAAGTCCACCTTCAGTTACGATAGGGACCTGAATATTCAACGTATATACAGTAACAACCTGAACGTTTGTTCACCTGCTGGTATATTAACAAATTTGCAGAGGTCTGTGGAAAATCTAACCAAAACCTTTTGATCCAGCCATTTTGTACAGAACAGTTCCTCTAGCAAAAGTCCTTTGTCTGTTGCGCTCAAACTTGAACCTCAAGAAACAGCGTGAACAGCATCTGTGCTGTTCTGCCTTCAGCTGTGGCTAGGAACGGGGAGGAAATCTATAATTCCTAGCGCTGGAGAAGATTCACTGCTTTGCTCCTTTACACCCGCTCCCAAAAGAGTTACAGTGAGTGTCCAAGCCTGGCTTGTTTTATTGCTCAGCTGGGGTCCAGAGAGGTGCTTTTAAAACAATGCTGCTGCCACCCCCTCCTCAGACCTTGCCAGCACGAGGCTTTTGAAGCCAGAGTCTGTGCTGCCTGCTCCTCTCAGCTTTCTCTGTATATTGGTTTATGCACCTGCTGCTAAGGCCTCCCCTGTTCTGCTGGAGAATCCTTGGCTTTGAAGGGTAAGAAAAACGCTCTCTGCTAGGAAGGACACCGAAGAAATCCGCAGTGCTTTTTTGGCGCTTTGGTGGGTATAACTGACCTAGATATCACAAACAGCAGGAGGAGGGAAATGCAGATACCTCTCCCTCTTTATACAATTATTCAACACAACAGAAAACTAAGGGATCTGAAAGGTGAGGGATAATTTATAAGGGAAGATGTGGGAATATTCTCTTTCCACTTCCCCAGCTGTGGATTTCTGATGTGCACAGCTGTGTCCTCTTTTTCGCAGTTTGAACTGCTGTCTCTACAGCACAAGTCCCCTGACTTTTTTTCCTCCTAAAATCTTTGCTTCGGCTGGCTGTTTCTTATTAAGCTTCCCCCAGAGATCTATGTATTTTTAAGATATTAAAAAAAAAAAAAAGGGAAGAAAACCTAGAAGAGGCCAGAGTCTGCACGGAGGCATGTGTGTGTGGCAAAGCCTGTCTCGCAAATAGTCTTTCCTTTCCCTCTTTGTTTTTTAATGTTTGCATAGGGAAAAAAAAAATCCCTTTCCCATTTCAGAGGCTTATAGTTCCGAACAATTGTTGCAATTATGCTTCTCAAAAGCAGATAAGTGACAGGTGAAAAAAAATTAAACTCACTTAGGCAAGACAGGTTCAGAATATCTGTAATGAACAGAAATTACTTCAGTGAGCCCCCCTTTTGGTTCAAAAGCCCAGAAATCATCATCATTCGAGCTTTTCCTGCATTTTTTCAGCACATTAATTAAGCTCCAATTTGTGGTGTCTCTCAAGTCAGCTAGAGTTTTAACTTAGATGTCTGCTAGAAGGATGCAGCCAGTGCTGTACTGTTGGCCAGAGAGACAGATCATTCATACCTTTGGATCATTGGTATTAGTCAGCTGGAAACACAGAAAAAAAGTCTCAGGAATATGCATGATACCCTGGATTCCTCTCCAGAAGCCAGCACCAATACATCTAGCACAGGAACAAATCTTTGCAATACTTTGAAGATATTCAAGTTCATGCACAAAAGACCTATTTCAGGGCCACTGCTGGGACAATTACAGCAGCTCCAAGCAAATATTTTGACCACCCCCATCCACACTAGCCCCGCAGGAGCTATTTTGAGCTTGTACAGGCAGTGGGAGCAGCCAGGTGCCCCAGCACATGACCGCTATGCCCCTGCCAACAGTGCTGGGGTTGCAGAGAAGGTCCCTCCACCGCTCCTGTGAAAGCAGCCCCCGGGGGGCAAGACTGTGCAAAACTGTAAGATCTTTCAACAGGGGGTGCCATGTGAAGGCAAAGCATTTCTCACTGTCTGAGCATCAGCCAGAGGGTGGACTTTGCTCTGGTCAAGGACGAAAAGCGGTTGCTGATAAGCCTGTACCAGTTCCCTCTCCTGCTCCTTTTTATTGCAAGTTACTGAGAATAAACATGGTGAAGCAGTTTAAAATAGCCTTTAATTATCTCCCAAGCACTTCCATTATGCAATTTAGCCAAGGCACTGTGATTCTGCCCATTTTGCTTTCCCACAGTCTATTATCCATGAGTCCAGAGAGCTTTTCTTTCAGCCCTCCCTCCATCCCCTCTCCCTCTTCCCTCTCATTTCCTCTAGAATGAAAATTCCCAGGGGATCGTGACCATGCCAGACCTCTGGAAGCTGCATTCCCAGGAGCTCAAGGCAACACTGCATCCCTTCAATCTGTTATTGGAGAATTTTAAGCTCTATTAATGGGTCAAGTGACTGATAAGCTCCCTTTACTATCCCAGCAGACAGCTTGGTGCCCTAAGTGAACATCACAGGCAAAGCCATAATTCAGCTCCCACGTTCTGCTTCCACCTGTGAACGGAGATACCCTGTCATAGCTGCTCCAGCAGGAAAAGTTTGACACGCAGGGCTGACTTCAATCAGAGTTTTTACATCCTTCATATAAAATATTAAGTATTTCAAACAAACCCATCTATTTCTACACTTAATTAGTCTACAATAGTGTTCCATGTCATCAACTTGTAGAAGTTTTAAAGTTAAGTATAGATGATATATATTTGATGCAAACCACTGTTACTTGATAATAAAAAGATTAGTTATAGAGCTATAAAAATGTTATGTCAGGTTTTTACAGCTAATCATTAATATTGTAAAATGTAGTTATGTTTTTATGCTTTGTTGGCTGACAAAAACAACTAGAATCTGAAGGAGACCATGAACTTTCTTTAATCTCTATTAATGGGTCTCAAATTGACCCGTTCAGAGAAACATCTTCTTGAAGGCTATAAAATACTCCTGCAGTCTGTGGTACTCCTTATAAACAGGTTAGTCAGCAGCAGAGATCTCAAAGTCAAAATGCACTGTCTCCATGGGATATGTAGTTGCCACGGTTCAAAAGAAAGCAAGAGCTGGCACCAGGAACAAAAGAAAGATCTTTTGTTTATTTTTTGCCATAAATTTAGAATGGCATTAAACAGTCAGGAGCAGAACACACCAGGCTCGCTGGGTGAAGGATGGATAGGTAGGCACAACATTTACTGTGCAGTGATAGGAAATATAAACAGACAGGAACCATCCAGAATTTATGACTTTTTTTAAGGTTGTGTGGGCATACTGACAGGTGTCAGGATTTGCACACACAGGAGCCCTCAGGAAAGTAAATCCAAATTAACTTTTGAAATTGCTTCCTTTAATGTATCAACCAGAATCGTAGCCAGTTTAAGTTCTGATCAGGAATGGCTGTACTGGAATTCATCTTGTTCTCTTTGGAGCTGAACTACACTGAATTTATTCAAAGCCACGTGCAATCACAACTGGAAAACCCACACAGAGCTTCACTGGATTTAGTTAATTCACAGGTGTAACCATTTTGGACAAAGTCCGAGCACCTTTCTGTAGCCAAGGGCTCATCAGCGTGTCATGGTGCTTCCCACCCTGGCATCTCTTCCCTTTTCCTACTGCATATCTCATTTGCATTTTACTTTTCCTGGACTATCCATAGGAAACTTACGAAGCCCCAAAGCCTACAATCTGCCTTTTTCTGCACTATTAATAACAATATGCTGAAGCAATGAAAGACCTATTGATGCCCCGATGGATAGTGAGAACAAGGAAAATGATTTTTTTCAAAGCTGCATTTTAAATCAGCTCATTACACATATTGTTTTATTTTATTTTGCACTGCATGACATCAGCATTCTTTATTTGGTATTCATTGGTGGTTGAAACATCCAAATGGATCTTGCTTCCAGGTCTATGGTCCAAGTTGTGATTTGGTTAAGCAAGATTGGCCAGATTTTCTCCTGGAAAAAATCCATTCAAAATCAGGAAAATTATTCATCCCAACAGATAATTTGGCTTGGAAATTATATTTCCTTTGAAAGGAATTTAGCAGAGGCCTGTGCAAATCCAAGCAAATTTCCACTGACTATGAGAGTTTTAATACACAATCAAAATAAAATCTGTATTTTTCCCAAGAGGCTTCTCATTTTCATCTGCATCAAACCCCTAAAGATATTTGCACATGTAGCCTAGTTGATGGTTATTTTCTCATTCTTATCTTTTGCAGGGTTGGGTGTTCTTTTTTCCCCTGAAGAAGTGCAAGACTGGGAAATGGATGAAGGCAGATGTGCACAAATTACATTTTCCCCATTATTTTATCCTGCCCAGTCTGAGATTCTGGAAGTCAGAGGAAGACCGGTGTAAGGGTGGGGAGCCTGCACCAAGGGTGCAGCTGGGATGGGTTGGGGACGGCACCGACATGGGCAGACTCGCTGAAGGCACGACCCGGTGCTGGTGTCCAGCGCCTGCGCCTGCAGAGCGCTGGGGGAGCAAGGGGAAGCAGAGAATTTAATAACTTGGAAAGTCTCTGTATTAAGCAGGGATAGGAGCAGGGTATTGTAGAATCAAATCCTGAAGCAGTGTCAGGAAGCTGTTATGCTCAGAGAAAATCCTTCCAATCTCTTAAGTCAGAAGATCCTCTGTTTTATTTTGCCCCTTGATTTTGAGCTAGTTCAAGGTTTCAGATGGAGGAAATTGTAGGGACTGGATTAAGTACCGCACTTGGCTTTTCTTCTTAAACCACGAGCATTAGATGGTCAACGTATGAATGTTTTCTAGTCAGAGCTATCTTCATGCTGGCAACTGGCGAGTCTAAACTGTCGATAACAAACGTTTACTTTGAACAGAAAACTAAAAAGCCTTTATCTTGAGGAGTCCAGGAATAGAGCCAGAACCACATGGCTTAATAGATTTCACCAGTCAGCCCCATCAGGGGACGAGAAGTTATTATACCTGAATTATCACACTAAGAGATCCTGTTGTAAGCTCTGCTAGAAAAACCTCACTAAACCAGACCACAGTTAATGTATGTTCAGTAGCAGGGACCGCAAAGTGCACGGTATGTGGAACAGGAGACAGCCAGCCTGCTACTAACATCGCAGAAGGGAAAATCTTATTCTTGCCATCACCGTCCTGTCATGTGCACCCCCAGAGCTGAACACCAGAGGACTGAAATCCTCTGTGCCGGCTGCCACCATCAGCTGGCATTTGTCACAGATAAGACCTGAAGATGGAAGATCCAAAACGTCGTTGAGTCCCAGAGCGCCACAACCATCAGGGCAAGCTTACAAAGTAGGAACAGATCCATGATGCACCGTCAGAAGATGTACTGACAAATGCCAAGACTGGCTATACGCATGCCATGAGTACTGCATACATCAACACAAAAACCTGTTGTCATTTAAAAAAAAAAAAATCAATAACCTTAAGCTTACACCATATTTGATCTGCCTTTATACTGTTAGGGGTGTGTGATATAATTACCACTGCACGAGAGAAAAAATACAACATATACGACAGTGAATGATTATTGGTCATTCCACAAAACATACCCTAATGGTACTAAGAAGACCATTTTATGTCTTCTCCTGATGCCTACAACAGTATGTCTGCAGTAGATCTCTGCCTGAAGCCAAGGGGGTTATACAGAATAACACACCCACTAGAAACTTAAATATTTTCAGGGATTAAATATCAGAGAAAAGCTCTGATAGTTCATATTTCATGTCCTTGCTGCCTTTTCTTTCTTCCAGCCTTCATGTTTCTTGAGATAAGTATTTTTGTCACTCTCCTTAGAATGAATTAAGTGTAGTAAATATAGCCAATGTGTTCTGATCTTGGCTTGGAGAGAGCTTCTTTAAAAAAAAACACCTACACACCCAACTCTTAAAAGCTTCCACTTTAAGATTTAAGGTGAATATAAACAGCGGGCTGGCTCCTAGTCTTGGGCTTTATTGCAGTGCAGACACAGCTGAAATTATCTTTAGGAATGAGATTTCTGTTCCTGAGCTCCTTTTAAAAATGTTACTTCCTTGCCTGTGCGCAGTATATCTGCTGCAATGATGGAGACGTTTGAAATCTATGTTCCGGAGTGGGGCTGCCTGGGAAGCTGCGGCTGGGCTGGTTCACTTTGGGGCTAATCGGGGAAGGAAGAGGCTGGGAGCTGTGTGCTCAGGGCATCCCAGAAGCGAAGCCCTAAAAACACTTTGTGTTTGCAAATGAGACGTTTACAAACAACACCGAACATCTGCCCTGTTTACTCGCCTCCCTTTGCAGAGGAGGCAGCTGGGGCGCGGAGGGCTGTCATTGCTGATTACCCTGGAAGGGCCTGCAGAAGCTCTGGCTTCTCTGCACCGGCTCTTGCCGACAGTCTAACACGAGCAAATAAAAGGATGTATTTGCTTCCTTTATTCTTGGCACTGTACAAAAGGAGCAGCGCTGGTTTTCCATACTCCTTCAATTCCACCAACAGGAAATACCTTCATAAATCTTTGCAAGCTCAGCCTTCGTTAACTGCTGTCCCTTTAATTCAGCATTTCTGCAGCATTGAGTTTCACCTTTTCATAGTCTGCTTTGTTTTAATGCTAATTAGCTTCACTGAGGCATAAACCTCCCTCCCTACAACTTTTGTTTTTTGGGGGTTTTTTATTGTTTTCCAAGACATCACCCTTCTCTTCCCCTGGATTTTTATAAAGCACAAAATCATCTGCATGAAAGTGCTCCCAGTATTTCACTGGAAAAAAGTTATTTACCATTGTACCCAAGAGTGACAGTGGTTTCATATTCTCAAAATGCAGGCATGAAACGCCCCTGAGTCTGCCTCTGCCACGGCAGAACATATGCCACTTTTAATCAAAATAACTGCTTCTCTGTTTATTAATCTGAACTCCCAAACCAATCTAAGAATGAGAGGGAGGAAAATAATCATAAAAAAAAAAATTAAACAAAAACTTGAAAAGTCTACAGTGTCATCTACTAAGATTGCAGTGAGCTACCCAATAAAAAGCCTCTGGAAAAAAGCAGTCGCGCAGGATCTGGTGGGGAAGATGACCTGTGCCTGCTGCCTGCAAAAGTTGACTGGTGATGCTGGTTCCGAGCCTCTCTGTAGATGGAGGGGGCTCCTCTTAGGCTTCGCTTCACACTGTTATTTCTACCTCTCTGGCTCACAAAGCTGCTTTCAGCAGTTTCTTTTAAAGCTGCTTCTCAATTCTGCTTGCAGCTGAAGGTAGCTGGGTTTTCAGAGAGACAAAACCAGCGCTTCAAGGATCCCTGAGAGGGGCCGTACAGAGCACACGGGAGAAACCCGCTGAAAATGAGCCAAGTTGCTTGTTCAAATATTACATACGGTTCCAGAGTCTTCACTACAATTCATGTGCCTGTATTACAAACACAGGCTTGAGCTTGCAAAATGCCTGCAGTTTGGGTGGTTTCAGCAAACTCCCTTACGGCTTTTCCCAAGTTTCATCCAGGACCACATTCTCCAGGCGTCGGGTGGAAAATGTGGTGGGACTTCACAGAGCCCTAAAATGTTGATCGATCTTCCCTCTTGCCGTCCGTTACGTTCCCACAACGGCTCAGGATGTTACAGGCTGAAGCATTAACAGCTGTAAACATTCATTTAAAGCACAGGGCCTCATGCTGGAACCAACATAATGGAACAGCGTGTAGCACCACATCAACATCTATTTAGTTTTACAGTCCTATCAGACCTACCCAGCACAAGGGTGCATCCCAGCAGAATGAACTGAAATGTCTCATTGAGTTAACGCTTATCTCCATGTTCTGAGCTCACCTTTCAAGGAAGCACCGTTCAACCAACAGAGCTGGTCTGCTCTGCATGCAAACACACTCTGTTATTCAACATGTCACTCCAGAGACGTTGCACACAGCTGGCTGCATGCAGGCAGCTGCCAGGAAAACTTAGCTGTTGAAGAGAAGGATTTGTGCTGGCCCCAGAACTGGGGGCAGAAAGAATAAAGTGCCCTGGGTATCCCTTGCAAAACGTGGGGAGCTCTTCTAGCCCCCGGACAGCGAGGCACTGAAGTGTTCAGCAGAGACATCCTTGCATTTTGCAGCTTGTGAGCAGTAAGAGATTGGGATGATTAACAAGGACATTGGAGCTGTTCATGGGGTGAACTCACACCCTCGGACAGTGAGAAATTATCGTGATTAGCTAGTCAGAATGATTAAAATTTCACAGGGCAAACTGAGATCCGTGGACAGGGAGATGTAATGATTAAGTGGGTCATGTCCACCACCTCGTCAGGGGGAGGCTCAGATTCATGGGCAGCAAGATGGTTATTAACATGGCGACATCAATAGTTATTAACCTGGCTGCATCAGCGTTGTTCACAGAATGAACTTCGCTTCACGGGGGGAGACGGGGAGAAAACGATTAACGAAAGAACTTAGCAGTGCTCTCAGGGTAAATTAAGATGTATGGACAGAAACAGGATTAATGCAAATACATCAGCGTTGACCGCAATGTGACCAGACGCACAGGCAGAAGACTCAGATTAACGCGGTCTTGTCATGTCAGCTTGCTAGATGGCTCCTCGTTAGGAGGGCTTGGGCAGCCACTGTGCCTCCAGAATTCAAGGTTAAATGTTACCCAACTTGGCAACTGGTGAAATCAAGCCAAAAGGGGAAGCAATTATCTAGTCTAGACAGACCCTCACATCTGTACAAACGTTTTGATGTCTGTTGGCTGGTGCCAAATACATCAATTAGTTTGCAGAGGAGCGACATTAGAAATTGTGTGGTCTGTCTAGTCTCCAGCGCAAGGGGCTTAAAGGTTTTCACAAAGGGTTAATGAAGCTCAAGATTCAAGACAAGTTTTGGTACTTTGCAGACTTCCTATGTTAGCATAGAGGCCACGGGTAAGAGCCACATACACCCAGCCTTTGCAGTCCCACGTGGTACAGTATGGCATAATGTCCAGTAGCTACAGAGGCCGTGGCAGGCACACAAAATCCACATTCAGCTACTGATAAAACCGATTAAACTGATAACCTTGCAGGCTAAACCACTCTTTTCACAGGACAGATACAGCAACATAATTGATTATGACCTAGCTGGGTTCTGCAGCTTGGAGATACTGGCACAGCTGGGATCTGGGGGGAGGCTCTCTGGGACTGCAATACTTCCCTTTCTGGGGGAACTTTGGGTCTGTGCCCCAGTTTCTGGAAAGCTGGGGTCCAGTTCAGACCAGTCAATATCCGTAAGTCACAACTGTCCAGTCTACACGACACTTCTCTGAGCCTTTGGGCAAACTTAAGAAATTTGGAGATGCATTTTAAATGCATTGGTAATGTCAGAAACAGCAAGGCAGAGGGTGAGAGCTGCTCGTAAATACCCAGAAAGAGATTTTCCTGGGCAATGTCTTTTGGCCACTGTGACTACTAGTTAAACTTATTTCAGTATTCCAGCCAATTGTATACCAAATTGCTTCCTACAGCCTGCAAAGGGTCCACCTGCCCCTAGTGAAGAACCCAGGGCCATGATCTCAGAGGTGGAAAACGATCTCATGCTCCTATTTTGAGCCCAGAAGGAAAGCTAAGAAAACAAAGTCAGCGGGGGATTGAAGTGTCAGGAAAAGCTGTCTCCTATGGGCTGGGTACAATGCAATTCTGTGTACAAACAGCTAGCTAATTATTTCTTACTGCATATCAGCTAAGGCTGACCTGATTAAAATCATAAATCAGCCAATGCTCTGTTTTTATGCTGCGAGAATCCATGTCTGTGTTTGCATATTAATT
This sequence comes from Falco rusticolus, assembly GCF_015220075.1. Taxonomy (NCBI): domain Eukaryota; kingdom Metazoa; phylum Chordata; class Aves; order Falconiformes; family Falconidae; genus Falco; species Falco rusticolus. The sequence goes on along the minus strand of NC_051194.1, from coordinate 8,346,937 downwards.
AAGATATGCTAAGTAATCAAAAATGTTTGCTAGGAAAAAGAAAATAGATTGTAACCTGACAGAAGCAAACACAGGAGCATGGTACACCAACTTTCCAAAAAACTTCCTCTGTTTACACTGTACCCTTTGAAATTCTGAGCAGTTTCCAACCACCTGTGATTTCCTTCTACCAGGTCTTAAGGGCAAATGTCTCTGTTATTTGTATCCCACAACTTTTTCCACTTGGTGAGAAAATAGCATGAAAGCTGCTGTCAGGCGAGAAAGCTGCATAACTTTATAAGCTCCAGCATATTTTTTGGCTGTTCTTCCCCTTGTGCTATGCAATATCAGATTAATGTCACTGTTCAGCAAAGCTTGGAGTATTGATGTTGAAACATTAAAGCTATTTCATCAATACCAGGTTTGGAGAGAGGTCGTTTATGGTCATTAGAATAGAAGCGCATTTTTTCTGGACATCAGAGAAATCCCCATGGGTCCTAGAGATCATGCTGCAATCCCCATAATGCCATTAATATAATGGCCTCTTTCTTCTTTATTAGAATTTTACGGCTAAGTAGGATGTAAAGAAAACTATCAAGTCAGTGGAGTCCAGCACCCTACAGTTGCTCTTGTCACAGAGCCCATATGCTGTTCTCTGTTGGTTTTCCTGTGTGAGAAACAACGTTCATTAACCGATATCGCTGAGCCTTTCCTCTTAGCAGCTACAGGACACTACGGGGCTAATATCTCCAGCAGGATGTTAAAATACCCTGCCCCAGTTAACAGCGTACAAAGCAGCCATGAGTGCCCTACTTTATTTTATCCTCGTGTTATGCTAATTCAACCAGGAGCACTTCAGGTCTGGGGCATTTTCTCCCCCCCTTGTTGTTTCAGGTCAGAGCTCAGAGGGCTGAAGCTGGGATCACGTCTCCATCGGAGCAGTGCCAGCAGTGCCGTCGCGAGGCATGGCACTGTTTCTCACCAGGAATTCAGAAGCATCTTTCACAAGCCCAGAGGGATGGGGTGAAAGATCTGCTGCCACCCACACTCTGAACACGGACACTTGGGTCTCCCACTTTTTTTGCCCCATTTTTACATCAACCCAGAGACACCACTAGACCTGCAGCCCCTTGGCCTCTTCCTTTTCTCTGCCTCCCGCAGCAACAGGTGAAATTACAGCGTCAACTAAGCGAAACTGCCAGTCAGCTGGGTTATGCTCCAGGGCCCGTTAACAGCAACATGCCCAAAAGAGATTTGTGCAAAAGTGTTCTGCTAATTTAGGCAGGAGGCATATACGCTGCATCTGTCTGTCAGCAAGCAAGCAAGAGGAGGTGCTACATTTGGATGATGTTGCTGCACAAGCAATGCCACAAAGACAGATGGGTTGAGCCGGTGGCAAGTATCTAATCCCCAAAAGCGATGATTTCCCAACGAAAAGACAAGCACCCACCCTCTCAACGGAATAAGCTGCCGAGGCTTGGCTAGCTGTCCTCGCAACTGTGATAACACTGTCCTGCAAGGCAATTCTGGACTGACTAATGACATTGCCTCTGCACAGGGTGAGGCTCTTCGTTTTACAATGGGTTTGATTCTGCCAGGAGATTTTGGATAGAAAAAGGCCTGTGACGATCAGGCAGAATACATTTCAGGGCTGCAATACAGCCATTTCACTTATTTCAAAATGCACAACTCTCTGGTACAACGCTGCGATCAGAAGTCACAACGAAAGGACTTCACTGAAGGAAATGCAATTGCCTGTTATGTACAGACATAAAATTAGCACCTTGAAGAGAGCTTTATCTATAAAACTGTTTAAATCTTAGAAATTCCTTAATGCTTTCCCCCCTAGCATGGGTTCTTAAGTTGCCCTGCAGAGAGCACTATTTCTGTTCTTCAATTCCTGCCTTTAAAACCTTCACTAAGGTAAGCAGGGAACAGCCCCGTTCCAAACAAACGGCAGATAAAACAGCAGACACTCCTATAGCGAGTTAAGCAACCTGCAATCTGTTCAAGGACTGTGCACAGGAAAAAAAAAAAAAAAAAAAAGATAAAGAGACAGGCTAAATCCATCAGTTAATTATTCACTGTGAATTATTTACTCAGATGCAGTTAATTAAGGAACACTTTTAATGTGAACATTTTTCTGTCCCTTACCCCTGAAAATGAAGCTATATTTGAGAACTTCCCAAAGGCACAATTCCGAGGCGGGTGCTGCAGGACCTAAGCCCTACAGCTGGTGTTTTTATCCAGCCAGATGTGAGCTTGCTCTGGGATAAAAAATGTACGAGAGTGTAGCAGTGGGGCTGAGCTAGGGTGGTCAGACTCCCAAATGTGGGTGCAAAGCTGGATACAGTCCTGCCCGGGTGAATCTTGCCATGTTCAAGGTTAGAGCTGGCTTATACCCGAGCAGGTTGGACCTTAGGCAGGGCGATCCAGTTACATCTGAATCTGCTGGGTTAAAGGTACCCGAAGTTTCTTAGAAGAGGAGATGCCTTGTTATACCTGGTGCATTAGACCTCCAGCAGCTATTCCTTGCTTAGAGCTGTGAATTGCTCTTGCAGTACAAATTAACTGCAGCCGCTGACAAACTAGACTAAAGGCAATTGTACCAAATCTTGGCATGCTTTAACAAGAAGCCTCTAGTTACTCCACACCCGTGGTTTATATCGCTTTCCTCAGTACACTCCTCGAAAACATTTTGCATTGCCTCTTGCTTAATTTTAAGCAACTATCTGACCTCAGCATCTTTTCCCACTGTGAAAGCAAAGCAAGAAAAGCTCATGAGCCAGGATCATTCTGCCTGTGAAAAGACCAGAGTTTTCTGGGGTGCTTTTCACACAGTGAGAGATGGAAAACACCTGCATACCCTGGTGCACACCCAAGCCTTGCAGCAGCGCAGGGACTGTGCTCACAGGCATTAATCCAGCTGTACACACAGCCCAGCGAAGGCACCCACACAGACCCGTGAGAGCAAGGCTTCCTCTGGGGCATAATTTTGCTCTCTTTGCCCACATTTTCAATGTGCAGTGATTTAACTTCCTGGTAGGAATGATATTTGCAGAATGTGATAAGGCGGTATCATTTCTAAATTACGGATTGTTGCTTCTGCCAAGCTTTCTCCTCCTTATGTTTCTCCACCTTGTGTTTCTTATACAGTGATTGTACTTTATCATGTAGGGAACAACGTTGTAAGGTTCCTTTCAAAGCTTCCCCACAAAAAGGAAAGCACATTATTAAATTATACCGCAGACATTATTCTAAGCTGAGCATGTCTTGTCGCTGCAGTATGAATCCTATTGATCTCCATCTTTCCCAGGTAGATAACATACACCACAGACTTCACACACATGAAAAATAGCATTGCTCTTAAACCTCTGGAACAAGATCCAAATTCCTCTGTCTCTACTAAAAAGAGAACAGCAGTTTATTCTGATTTGGCTAGGGAGAGGATGGCTTTGGTCCTATTCAGAAGCTCACCACGAATGTTGTGGATGATAAGCTATGGGACCTGTATTTTACATCTGGTGAGAACAGATGAACACCATAGTCACTTCTGTAATGAAAAAAAAAATACAACTATTTAAGGATTAAAAGTTGCATTTTTTGGTAACATTCTGCATTTTGGTTTCACCAGTCACTGAAGCCTGTTATATGGTCGGCTTTAAAGACATCGAAAAACCAACTTTCCTTGAATGTTTCCCCTTGGTGGCCATCCAGTCACATCGACACACCTGCTCATTGTCAGCAGCAAATAATCTGGGCTGGCAGATTAATTGAATAACGTACATCACAATCAATTTTTCATAATTCCTCATTTATGCTGTAGAATCATAGAATTGTTTAGGTTGGAAAAGACCTTCAAGATCATTAAGTTCAACAGTAATGATTGAAGCAGCAGTTTTCCTCCACATTTTGGAACTTCAGGAAGGCAGTTGTATATCTTAATGGAAGTTCAGGAAAGGCAGCTGACTTTGAAGTGCCGTGTGTGATCTGTATTACACAAGAGAATATTAGGAATTCATGTAAATGTTGTATGTCTCTCTGGGACTTCCAGCAAGGATTTTGGACTGCAATGGTCACATTGCACATGACAAAAATTATGGATTTCACAATGTGAATTTGGTGACTGTTAAATATCTATCTACTTCCTGGATGTCATTGCATTAGTAAAGCTTAGGCATTGAAACATTTACAGAAAACAAACACAAAAGAATGACAAAGCTGAATCAAAATTGACCACTGATTTCAAACAAATGTGAAATGATATTTTCTATTCGTGGAGCTTATGCTGCTCTAATACGGAGTTGTGGCTCTTCATAGCTGTCACACACACAGCTTAACATAGGGTCAATCTGATAGACTAATTCCTGGCATAATTTATATTCATGCATAATCTTTGCAAAATGTTTACTTTTCTCATCTTTTTTAAAGACTCATTTTAAAGACTTTTTTAAAGGCCTGATGAAATTTCTTGTGCCTGGTAAAAATAGCTTGTCTCAGTGGGGACGAAGTTAATCGCTAGGTAGCATAATACCTTTCATAACTTTCAAATTAAATATTAAGCATTTTAACAATGTTTTGGCTATTCTGTCACAACCACCCTACTGTAGGTCATAGTAGGGCATCTGTCTTCAAATATTGCATGCTGTTTATTGCTGATCATCCTCTAAAAGACTGATTACTGCATTAAACTTGAACATAAAACTACTGGTATTGCTCTACAATCTACACAGCTGGAGAAATTAATCTGTTCCAGTTTATGATGAAGGGAAACTAAGAGCTACAACAGAACCACAAAGAGATTTTGTGGTGGACAATGCAAAAAAGCCAGCATTTTTCTGGTTTGCTTTTGCTTCTACCTAAATGTGCTGGTGCTAAACCCATACACTGCTCTGTCTTTTGCCCCAAGGGTCCCTTTGTGGCATATAAAGCACACAGGAATGCCAAGCTGTCTTAATAGGTGGCACCACCTAGAAGATGCCAAACAGCTTTTTGTAGTTGTTTGCTGTTCCCTTGCAGCTCCTGTTTTGTCCCTACCATTATACTATTTAAGCACCAAAAAGCACTACACAAAACAATAGAAATTTGATCACATATAGGTTATTAAATACCATCACAATGCTAAAGAGTCCAATGCAAAGATGAATAAACTTCTTGTGAAGATGCTCATGCTAAGGTTTGTGATTTGTCATTGCCGCAGGTGTTACCTGTTAAACATTTGCCTTTTCCTACAGGTTTGCGTTTAAGGAATGAAATCTGGATGCAGAGACAGTCTGTACAGTATGTTTCAGTCTGATGCAACTGCCAGCCAGAATTTGCAAAGTGATGGGCCATATCTGATATGAAGCTTTATTCTACTTAAAATCTCCCTTATTTCAGGAAAACAACTAAATATTCACGTGCTCACATATTACTTGCTTCTCAGTTTTGGCAATTATGACTGATCTGCACCTACTGGGTGTTTTTTCATATGGTCACTGCACTAATGGCACTTATTCATTTCTTCAAATTAGTGACAGCTACTCTACTGAACTCAAACCCTATTCTGGTCTAAACTCTGGCACCAAAGTATAAGCAACTCATCCTTTCTCCATGCCTTCTGCATATTTGTACCTGAGATGATATACAGACACTGTATATTTACCAAGGGCTACTCCTGATGGCCTTTAAAACCATCCTAAATTTAAGCAGCGATCCGTGTCAGTAAGTATTATGCACATCGAATACTCTTGGAGCAAAACCAAAGTAAAATATGCTTTACCAACTTCATGCCTGTATTCCGTGACTGTGACACAAGGAAGCATAAATCTACCAGAGCCACAGGAGATCTTGCTCAAGTTTCTTTTATTTAGATTTACTAAAGATAACATTAAGTACACAAATTACTTTGATTCCCCTAAGAAATTGTAATAAATAATGTGTATTAGAAATAAAACCACTAACTGCCAAAATTTACTGGGACTTCTTTTTTTTGGGGAATAAATGGCTCTGTCTTATTGCTTTAAAAATAAATGCACAAACCGTTAAACATCTGAAGTTTCTGTGGCATGAGGTGTAATAGTAAAGAAGAATGAAAAATGGTTTCTCTCTGCTGGCTACGCACTAGATACAAATCTAAGAAGCGGTGCTTATGTCTTGAAGGAGAGTTAAAGATTGTATTTTCTTTTACTCATATGCTTACAGAATGCTTAAATGCTTACAAAAGCAGGCAGTAAGTATTGTCCAGTGCAAAAAGGCAACACGTGAATTTTCTCTGCATCACACTGTCTTGCAGAGCCTCAGTCCTGAATACCATCTTTCTTCTCTATTTCCATCCCATACCGCTGTGGGTTTTTAGGAACAAACCTTTGGTCTGCCTGGAATAAATTAATGTGATCTGAACCTGGCTTCCCACTTCCCTCTTGCCTGACTGCAATTTCCAGGGGCTGCCTGGTGCTCAGGGGCGATCGCTGGAGGGAGAGATGCCCTAAGAGCCAGACCCGAGCGGGGATTGCATCCAGTATTTGCAGTGAGAAGGCTCTGGTGGAAAAGGTTCTTGAAGGACACCTCAAGAAGGACACTTCAGAAACCTGTTCACATCCCTCTCTCCTCCCAGGCAAACTCCCGCCTACAGCCCGACAGCTTGGGCAAACTCACGGCACCTTTTGCATCAGCCGCGGAGACAGACTTCAAGAGCCGGAGGTTCTTCCGGCCAGTTGGCAATTAATTTGAAACAGATCCTGTAAATCTGTTGTTTTAAACTTGGCTAGCTAATTTGCATCCAGAGGCTATAATATCCCTGATCACAGTATTGTGACCGTTTCCTCCTAAAATCCCTGAAGCTCTAATTGAAAATAATCAGCGGTGGAAGTTGTCCTAACAGTCCGCATTCACTGACGTAAACAAACACAAGACTTGAAAGCTGTGAGCGCTTCTGTTTGCATCTGCGGCTCTTTCACCAAAAGGCATGTTGTTGATTTCATTTATTCCAAACACAGCATAAATGAATGCTTAATTTGGAAGCCTATAAATAATGAGCATGCTCAATTACAGCAGCAGCATCCAGAAGCAGGCTTGAAATGATGCTCCTGAGTCACTAATGCTATTAAGAATTTATATACGCTAAGCCCCAGACATACACACTCAGGAGTTCACAGGGAAGTGTGTTCCACCCACTCCAGGACAGCCCCCACTGTAGTTCAGGCACTAAGAGCTCTCCACAGCACAAAGCCCCTTTATGAATTATCCTCATTACTACAATAATCCTTCATTGGTTCTCCACAATGATGTTAAACACACGGTGAACTTAGCGCAATAGGAGGTGGCAAAGGAAGAACGACGCCTTTATCCATTTTCTTATAACTGCTGGAACAGGGTAAGGATCTGGGGGTATTCGGCTAATTTAAAACATTTTGCATAACCAGTAACGGTGAGAGACGCACAGCTTGTTACCACTGTCCTGAGTGACAGGCACCTGAAAACACACTCCTTTCCCGACACCTTTCTCAGGAAGAGACAAGTGGTTCTGGCAAACTATCTGAGACAGGCAGGCACGTAGCTAAGATGAGATTCACATCCTTTGTGCAATCTCTCTGGACCTGTGGGATGACAGAATGTCACACACAGAAACCAAGAAGCCTTGATGCATCAGGCAGGACCAACGTGTGCCTCTCAGTACATGTTCTCTTTCTGATTCCTACCAGATTCACCTTTCCTCATTGCAAAGTTGCACAATTAGAGATGACGCCTCAGCAGAGATGAACTCACAACCAGCTCATTTTCCCGTGCTCTGGTACCTAGCAAAACGCTCGGGAGCTGACCTCATGCTACTGAGCTTGTCTGATCGCTGCTGTGGCTGACATCCCGCTCACCGAAAGGAAACTGGCACTGCCAGGAGGAACGGGACGTGCTCCCAGCAAGCTGCAGCAGCATCAGCCATCTCCAAATCCAACTGCAACGGGGCACGTACATCCTCAGAACCTTTACGGTTAACTGAGCCGTGCTGAGCAGGGGACAGGCACAGGGAATGGGATTGCAGCAGAGCTCACTGTACCTTGGAAGATACAAATTCCTCCATTGTTGGCGATTACTTCATTACTATAGATATATATTATATATGTAATATAGTTGCTGAGAGGCTTCTGAGAAACTTTGGGGGTTTTAAGAGGAAACTCTCACAACCCTATGATCAGGGGTATTACCTGTGCGCACGGAGGTAAGAGATGGGGGAAACAGAGCCTGTGCCATAACAGGTCCTTCTCCTTCAGGTGTAATTTCTACAACGCCATGTACGTTTTCTAAACACTTCCACTTGCCAGCAGTGTTGTTCCCCTCCTCTTCCCACAAGCCTAGCCCTAGGCTAGCTGCTGCAGACAGGGCAGCTGGCCCCTTTCAGCCAGGCCCCCGGTTATCTTTGCTTCCAAGAGCCTGACAACAGCGTGGGGGAGATGCTGTTAAGTTTGTCCCCTTTTCTTCCCCATGCCCTCACTCCCAAAAGCAGGTCAGCCAGCATTTCTGCCAAAGACTTAATTGTACTTTCTCAGGACTAGATGCATTTCAGGCCCCCCAGTAGCCCCACTGCTTGCCACACTGAGTAATGCTAAACAAAAATCCTTTACTTCTTAGTTGCCTTTCCCTCATCCGCTGACCTCTCTCCATTTTCTCTTCCTGTAATGAGGCAGTAAATGGATATTTTCTTGCATCCCTGATTTTTAAAGTTCTGCAACCTACTTTATAACAACACAGATCATCAGCAGCTTAGAATTATTTTAGAAAGGACATAAAAATGCTTTTTTTTTTTTTTCTCCTCTGGACACACACAATCACCTCTTGATGCTTGGAGACCCACAGTACAGCAGACTTTTTGTCCTGAACAAAAGACACCTGGTTTCTTTAAGGAGATAAAGCTAGTGACTTCCCCTTGGTATTTGAAGACCATTATGCGGACATGCCAGCAGAGAGGAGAAAGCTACAAAGTGCTTGTGATTTGCCATAACATAAATAAATAAATAAATAAATAAATAAATAAATAAAAATACCTACAAGGGATTTCCTCTCCCAGCCTGGTACAGCTTAGGTATCCTTTCATGAGCTGAAGAGCAGAGATGAAAATCCTTCTCCTCTCCTCTACCTTATTCCTTTTGGCTGAGCATCTTTGCATTTCAAGAATAATGGGTGAAGACAGGTAAAAGTCAAAGTTGTTATCTGGGGGAGATAGGAAGGCAGACAGAGAAATAAAAGGGAGGAGAGGTAAGATGAAGGGGTTGAACGAGACCCTTCTTCTCCCAAGACTGCTGGAGGGTGGGCAGGCAGCGGGGAGGAATCGCGGAGAGCGCGACTCCGAAAGTCAAAGGGAATGACTGGGAATGACTGACGACCCTGCAGAACTGAAGTAATCACAGCAGACAGAGCTGTCATATTTTATCTGTGCAGAGACTTTTAATTTTGGAAGATCTCTTGCCAGTCATGTTTTTAAAGGCATTCCAAAACAGCACTGCGGTGACCTTGGAGCTCACTTACATGGAGCACTCTCAAAGCACCTCTAGAGAAAACCAAAAACCTCAACTTTTTTGTAGTTTTGTGATATTGCCATATGAGAAAGGCATGTCTGGGGTATTACTTAATGGTTACAGGTTTTCAAGCAGTCTTTCAATTAAAATTTAATAGGACATTTATAGTCTCTAACATCAAATTAATGAAATGGCTTCAAATGTAAATCCTAGATGGCAAAAATTCCTCAACATTTATGTCTCTGGATCTGCTAGCCAGAATACAGTGAAAATATTTTTAATCATCTGTACAGGTTGATGCTTATCTAGGAAATAAAGAATAATTTTAAAAATTCAGGGGGATCTGTAACAGAAATTTGCAGAGCTGTCACAAATAGTTTCCTCGTGTTTAAGGAAGAGTGTAGACTGTGTTTAGTTCCACCAGATTTCCAAATTCCTTAGACTGAGGTCTCACACCAGACCTCCTTGGATCAATCACTGACCCCAAAAGTTATGGTCTGAAGACAACGAAGCTCAGAAGAGATTTGGGAAATTCCCACACAGCCCCCATAGCCTGGCAGCCCACCTGAGCAGGGGTTTTCAGTCCTGGGGTGGGGAATGGGAAAGCCATGCACTCACACTTAATGTAAAAGTCTCGAGGTAACAGGGTGTTTCTCCATGTGTAGCCAGGGTACACAAAGAAATGAGACAAAAGATAAATATGGATCTTGGAACTTTCTGTACAGGGGAGGCTGTACAGGTCTGGTATCCCTGCAGCATTAAAATTGACAACAAAATTCCCCCTCGCCGATTTCCCTTTGGTGTGCAGAGCATGTAAACAAGACCCAGCTTACTTATTAGTATTAAAGAAAACAAAGCAAAATTGCAATTCCAGGAGGAAATTGCGCCGTGCCATTCCTCAGCTGTGAACTGAGCACTCATAACTTTCATTGCCAACAATCCATAAAACTCGCCGTCAAGCACTCAGTGTCCAGAAGGCATAAGAAGTGTCAAGAAATGTTTTATGCTGTTGCTAACACTCTACAAAAGGATTGATCACTAGATTAAACTAGAGAACAGGCTGGCACTCTCCGGAAAGAAATTTGGATGAGACTGTAATGGTAGGAAGAAGCAGGGCTTTGATTTGTGTAAAATAGGATGGATTAAAAAGGGCGTCCCCAGACCGGTTCTCACAATCAAGGGATCCAGACAGACAGATGGATGGAGCAGGAGCTGCACTGATTGCTTCCAGCCCGGTGCCTGATGGAGGGACTCTGGCTGTCAACAAGAGAGAGAACGCAGGTCATGTGTCCCAGCACTCGGTTTCAGCCTTGTCCCTCAAAGAGATGCAGCGGGCTGGAGCACACTTTTCCTTGCTGATCTATGATTTGAACAAGTATTGCCCCAGGATGACTTTAGCTTCTGCTTGGGTGCCCATAAGCTCAAGAAACTGCAGGGGCAGACAGAAACTGCTGGAGGATGCATGTGTGCTTCTTCTACAGCTGTGTCCTTTGTCTCTTCTGTATGGGAAGAAGGGAGAAGGTACAGCCCTGCATTACCCAGTGCTTCTCCTTGGCCCAAGGCAATCCTAGCAACGTGTCAGCTTTGCATTACAGCAATGGCATCAAAGATCTGCAGTGCAATGGAGAACAAGGCCTCCAGCCGGGGAGGATCTGTCCCTGGGCAAGTCAGCTAGGATGGAGCACATCCACCAGGGAGGATTTTAAGGGAGGTGGCAAACCAAGAACCAGGGCAATATCGGCAACATTTTAGTACTTCACAAAAGCTCCAGGTAGAGACAAAAGAATCCTTCTGATGAAACAAGAACTTTAAAATCTGAACAAAACAAAATAATCCCTCTTTGGAGGCTACAAACATCTTTAGTTTCTCAAATCTGGATAGAACCAGAAAACCACCAAGCTAGAACCAGCAAATGTTGCACATCTTTCAGGAAATACTACCTTGGTGTATCCAGAATAGATAAAAGAAACCCAATTAAACTTGAAAAATCTGGAACTCTCAGATAAAATATTTTTGAACGCTAAGTGGAATTTGTGAAGCTCCATTGCCTTAACCTCCGCTAATAAGCTGCTCAATAAACTTCATGAAAACATATTTTATGTACTGATAGCATCTCAAAGTATGAAAGGTTTTGCAAGTTGTTCAGCAATCAGTTACCAGCTGGATTATGGTCCACTAATGCTGTTAGATTTCTGCAAGACAGAAGGCAGCTTTTCAACCATTTGTTATTTTAATGATGAGGAATCTCACCATAAGCCTTGTTAAAACTTCATTTAATCCATTACAAAAGAAACAAAGACATTTAGAAGTGAACATAAAAAAAAATCTCAATCTATCAGAGCAGAAATTATAGGGTCTAGGGAAGCTTTTAAGGAGCATCCATGGAAGAAAATGGCCCTGCTAATTAAAGGACTGTATCTTTTCAGGTTTGACATTTAGGGACTGTCTTCAACAGGGACTGAACTACTCTGCATGATAGCACTCGTAATGACAAAGAGAAAAAGGGAGAACCTTTACAAAGTCACAACCAAATCACTCCATCTATTCCAAATATCATCCGAACATTTGGAAGGGTGTTTTTTTTACTGAGTTTTCTTTAAAAAAAATGTCTCAGAGGGAACAGAGGGTGCAGCCTTTCTGCCCCTAGATCATGGGGAAATTTGTCCTGGCAGACATGACTTCTTTGGTTCAGTAGCAGTCCTAGGAGAGAACCCAGCAAGAGGTAAATACACTTCAGAAACTTGACCGTCCTGCTAAGAGAGGTGGGAAGTGAAATTAGTTCAATGAATTTCCTCATATACAGCCTGTGAAACTACGACTGCTTAATTTTTGCTAAGTCTAGGAGTATGACATCCAAAGCAAGCAGGTGATAGCTGCACTCCTTTGCCACTACTCTCTTAATTTGCAAAGTACTCTTGCAGACCTGGAAAAGGCATTTCCATGGTGTCCTCTAAAGAGGAGCAATCACGCCCTGGACTCCCTGGTACTTCTCTAGCATCTCCCACTCCAGATCTGCTGTGTTGCCTCCAATTCATCAACTGAGAAAAACCACACAATTACTAGAATAATCTCTTTTTATAATCTACAGAAAGCATCTGATTCAATGTATTATCTGAATGAACATTTATTTTATGGCTAATACATTAAAGGTAGAAAATGGTCATTTCTGAGTGCACAAAAAACCTCATTTTCCAAAGGACTGAACACTAACTTCAGCCCTTCAATTACCCTTACAATTCTATACCGGCAGAGCAACATGCCAAAAATTTGCAATCAGTAGTTCAACAAACAAGTCCAGATTTGCACTTGTAGGTGCAGGTGAAGGATTTACCTTCAAAAAGTGAGGCTGCTTACTGAAAAACACACTGAAATTCTGTAATCACTTTTTTCCAAGATTTCCTGAAGCAGCAATGTCATTTACAGCACAGCTTTCCATATTCCAGAGAGGAGGGCATGCCATCGCAACTCTGGTGATTACTACCTCCAACACCAGCTCTAATGAAGTTCCCAATTACCACTGTAACAGATAGGCAAAGCTCCCCTTGAGAGTTAGTTTTCCTTCAAGGATTTCCCCAGAACTGAGCTTATTGGCCAAGCCACCCACTAAACTGGGAGAAAGTTCAGGTCTGCCTCTCAGATCTTGATCCCATTTAAATTAATGATAAGGAAGAAGGCGTGATATATGATACTCATCTGCTTTCTTCTCTTTGTTTGAGAGAGATAGAAAACACTGGCTAAAGTTACATCTATCCTGAAGGCCCAAGTACCAAGAAATTATAAATAAATAAATACAGTTTTAATTTTGAATATGGCACATTAAATGTTAAATATCCCAATTCCATGTACAAAAAGAAATTGTGTTGCTTTGGGTTCTTTTGAAATGTTTTATGTAAAAACATTACTCAGCTCCCACACCAAACTAAAAGTTTACCAGATGTCCAGCTGTTTTGAGACCTTTTGTATTCAGCATGGTTTCCTAAAGAAACAAGGCTTGTGCAAATATGCTGTTTTTCTGTCTCCTTCCAGTAACATTTTAACAAGCTTCATAAGTTGTTTCTTAAAGAGTTACTTTTTAAAGTTCCTTTCCCCGCAAGCTTGTAAAATATTAACATCTAAAATCATTTTACATAATATCTCTCTTGCAAGAAACTGCTGAAATGGTAAATTAAGTGCCATCTAGACTGGCTAAGGAGTTTTTGATAAGAAAGTGATTTTGAATGAAAAAATAGATACTTAATTCAAAGTCAATTAAAAATGGAATTATAAAGTATCTAGATGAGAATCACATAATGGATATCAGCACAAAGTCTATAAAGGAAAATCAAGCCTGAAATTCTTCCAAAGGGTCAGCAAAGTCTTGAAAACCAACTTTACCAAAAACTTCGACGATTTTAAAGCCTTTCCTGAAGCTTTTCATAAGACTTCATTAAGGAAACTAAGCAGTCATGGACTCAGAAACAGGAATGAGTTCTGAATCTTAACTAAGACTCTAGTTTCTTAACTAAGGCACAAGATATAAGAAATGGCCATTTTTCATTGCAGCATAATATTAATAGGAGTTGTCCCAATCTTCTGTAATAAGATATTGGATATAATTTCTAGAATATGTAATTTTATAGATCAGATTCTGCCCTTGGTTTACCATAATAGAGGGAAATAATTTTTAAAGAACTAAATCTGTTCGCTCGCAAAATAATCAAGAATAAAGTTTAACCCAGAGTCCAGCAGAAGATCAAGCAAGAGAAGCTGAAAGTTAGAAGTTCTTGTAAAACCATACATCACTTCAGTATGACAGAGCACTCAGGGCAACTGCAGAATAGTGTGCATATGTGTAAATATTTTCTTTGAAAGCATCAAAATCCACCTCAAAAAGTAGTTGAGGTTAGTAATTACTGACCATTTTGCCTTCCCCCAAACTGTATACTGTTCTTAAAGAGTCCCATCATTACAGCCAACTGAACATGTCCAAAGATGCCCACCAACACAGACCACCTGCTAGGAACTGGAGAGGAATAAAAACACACGGCTTCTCTCTGTTACTTAACTGATCTACAAATGTTAGATCAAGCCCTTTTCTTCCAGCTGATGGGAAGAAAAATGGTCTAAACTAATTTTCATTTAAATTTCTTAATGCACTGCACCAGTTGTTTGTCACATCCTGACATGCTGTCATGTTGTTTTACAACATGATGTATTGTAACATGATATGAAGTGAACATATTTCATTTAGAGAAATGCACTAATGCCTTTAGACTCTTGAGGTAGTTGCATTATTTCTTAGCACCTGATCTAGATTTATTAGAACAGGTAGAAACATAAAGCAAACTACCTACATTGCTTTCAAACTACTCTGGAAAGCATCGCTGCATTTAGTTTATGCACTCCAGAGGCGCAGCACGCTCATAGCCATCCCACCAAATGCAAAAAGTGCTTGACTATGCCAGGTATTGCACCAACTCTTTGCAACGTAGAGTCAATTTCTGTTTAGAAGAATCAAAAACTGAACTCTCCTGAAGACTCTGTAAAGTTCCAAACTCGTCTCCCTTCCTGGAACATGAGATGGTTTATTTTACCTGCACAAGCCCTTTTATGCATAGGTAGTGGAAGGGGTTACTCATATTTATGACGACAGCGGTATATTATACTACAGAAGTTGTCACATTTTCATTAAAAGAAACTTCAAGAGAAGTCCCTAAACTTCAAGGGAAGGGGGTCATAGTTTTTTGAAGAAACCCCAAATAAATCCTCGAATTCCAGGTGAAACTTTAGGGTTGATCTATCCACAGTCTATAGGATGACCCGGAGGGGCTGCCTGGTCTCTCTCCCAGTAACAGCTCCTACCCTTCGCTTCTCCAGGGTTAGCTGCACACTGCATCGGTTCGGTTTGCTGCTCTGATGGAAAACTAAACTTTTTTTGCAGGGCTCGTGTTTAGTTAGATCAACAGACAGATACAACTCACTGCGAGACTGCACACACGTTAAAGCTGTAGGAAAAGGGGGAGGAAATACATAGCTGGTAGCATGGGAAGAAAGGAGGACTACTCTTTCCTTGCTACCCGTTGCAGGAACTGAAATTCATAAGCACAAGACCGAAATTACATGTATTTTATCCCCAGGTATTACCAAGGGAAGGTATACACACTGTGTGCATCGTCTTCAACTTTAATTAGAGTACATTTGTGAGTGGTAGTTCGAATTTCAGTCAACCGCTACTATAGCCTTTTCCAATTGCTGTCATTCAGTAACTGGACTCATCTCTCATCGGCGCTGTTAAGCAGAAAGCTGACAGGTATTGAAAGACTATTCTTTTACTCCTACTACAAATCATATTTAAGACTCACAAACAGGGTTCTTAAAATACCCACTAGGCTTTGACCATAGTCTGAGGAAGACCATAGTATAAACAACACCCCTTAATTTGTACAACTCACAACAGGGCTGCTCACTTAATCCAGGAAGATTCATTACACAATGGCTACTTAAATAACTAGATCAGTTACACGTGGTCCAGGGGATCTCTGGATTTAATGTTCACAGTTTCACTGAAGGAGACCATGCTCCAGCTAGATATCAAAAAGATTTGCCTCAACGACTGCCTCCAGCCCTCCTAATAGCAATGATTACAAAGGTGGCCAGTCAGTGGAAAGCTTCTTGAAGTGCTAGATAAAACACCTCATTGCTCTCCTGCTCCTAAAGCCATTACAATGTAATCCAAAACAAGTGGATTAATTGTGCTGATTGATAGGACAATATAACTTTATATCTTGGAAACAACTTCAAGCAATACTGAAAGGGATACTCCCCGTGACTAATGAGCCGCCATCTAATCAGCACATCCTGCTGGACAGGAGATCAGCAGAAAATGCTACAGGAGGATCTCCAAAGGCAAGAGAAGAGGCCTTCTAAATCAAATTCACAGCCAAGCTAAAGAATCATAGAATCGCTTAGGTTGGAAAAGACCTTTAAGATCATCAAGTCCACCACTAAACTCAGGATGTCCCTTTGCAAGAAGTGGGGATTTCAGAGTCGAGATACACACTGGTGCAGTGGGGTAACAGAGGTGAAATTCAGCAAAACTTCACCAGCAGGACACGTTTAACTTTCATCCACACCAATAATGCTCGAGGTGGGCTCTGGAGGGAACAGAAAGCAACGCTGTGACCCAAGCCAGTCCTCCAAGCGCACTCCCGAGGCATCAGCTGCAGCCCGCACGTGCGTACCGAGCTATAGGAACTCACGCCCCATACCGTGACCTTTCAGACCAGTGTCTTACTGGGGCCACCTAAAAAGCAAAACTGCAGAACCAGAAAAGTTAACTGTATCTCTAAGACACACTCCACCTCCACCTTCAGCTGCTCTCTCACGCGGTTGTCCCTTCCAGCCTGGAAAGGCAGATTGCTTCGGCTGAGAGCACTTGACAGTTGCCAGCCACCCTGACAGTGCAGACTACTGGTTTGGTGACATATTCTTGCCATCACCTGCAGAAATGCCCTGTTTCCCCAGCAGCGGCTGAGGGATTTGATTGTAGCTGACAGTAGACTGTAACATCTAATGGATTTGTGCGGAGCGTCTGAACGCCTAAGGACTTATGTCATGTGTCAGTGCCGCTTATGTTAAGAGATCCATTAGGAGTGCGATGATCTAAAGAAAGGTCAGCTGTCACAACTAATGCCAGGAGTGTCACCCTTGCTTAAAATGGTTTTGCACCAAACTCCCTAGCTAACTAGATGGCGCTGATATCCTTGTCTTAAAGCCAAAGACATGTCACCTTAGGCATGTAGGGGTGTCATTGTTGTCACAGGAGCGCTAAGCCTTTTTCACATGGACTTTAAGGAAGTCCAGTGGCAGTGTCACCATACCTGACTCTTCTTTTGGGAAGTGCTTGGACTTCTTTGGTCTTGCATCAGACATCTGTTACCAGAGAGCTCTGCAGTCTAACCAGCAAAGAGCTACAGGAGATATTTCATGAGTTTCTAGACAGAAATCAAGAAATTCTACTTCTCTGCCCCCCATTGCTGAGTGTCCCGTAAGAAATGATACCTCTGCCCACGCTTGGGACAGAAGAACAATATGCAATAAGAATAGCAAATAAAATCAGAAATAACTGCAAAAAAGTTGGCTGAGTTACAGCACGGAAAACAGGCTTAGAAGCAAGGCAGCATCACCACGGTGTAATTGCAGTTCTGTGGGTGGACTCATGCGTGTAAGGTCACGCCATCCAGTCTGAAGCTCGCTTCTCCAGGACTGCGACTCCACTGAAACTGTCCTGAGGTTTGGAAAGCGCTAATGCAGAATTGACTCATCCTCAGCTGACAGAGCCCAAGGTGTTAATAACACGACACAACTACATTGTGAAACTCGCAGGGTCAAATTCCAGCTTGACTGTTACCAGTGCAAAAACTGAGGCAGCTGTGGCCTGACCATTAGCTGTTACACATGTTACATGTTACGTTTACATTACACATGTTATAGCAGCGTTCGTGTTTCATGGTCACCATGCAACTGCTCGCTACTCTAAAAACCTGCTATTCTTGAATACCTGATATGCACCAGAATAATTAGCTTCAGAAGAGGTGAATTTATTATTGGTGCCTAGTTACTGTTCGTTTGGATTATTTAGGCAGGAACACTTGCATAATAGCTAACATTGCTCATCTGTTTGAGTAATAGCAAAATGAAGACTTCAATAAACTATTTTAAACCACAATAGTGGGCTGTTAAGTAGCCAGGGAATGCTGACATACCACTTTTATATTTTCAGGCCTTTGAACTAATTCTGTAAATTACAAAAATAAATTCAAGACCCAGGTGCCTTGTCAGAACGGACTGCATCTGTATCAAACCGTGCTGTTTTGTAATAGGGTCTGAATATGGTTTAATCTCGTCAAAGTAAGCTCTATTACGGTGCATGCCAGACAACTGACCATGACAAACTTGAAAGAGAGATGGCATTAACTGCGATCATCACCCAATTGCTGCCTGAATGACACCAGGACTCAGATTTTCTTTACAGAATTGTCCAAGTGGGAAGTTGACTTGTAGTTTATCAGCTATGATGTGCGGCAAAAGTTAAAAAGCAACATTTTTTTGGTGATTCTCAGGCATGAGGAAGAACATGTGCTGAACCAAAACAGAAAGCCCGGTTGGAACAAGGGTACAGAAACAGAATTTAATGGTGTATGAGAAAAGGACACTTGTTATTTTGCAGGTATCTGGATAACTCCATGCTGTTTTTCAGTACTGTTCCACAGCCTCTCTAGCTCTCGTTTTCCTTTTTTGTTATCCGTGATGAAGGTAAATTGCAATTCAGGGTGATTACATCTAATAAGAAATGTATGAAAGTAATGAAAGATCTGGGGCCTTAAGCCCTGATTTGGTGGCTTCAAGACTCCGAAATCTGTAGTCCCTCGTCCCTGGACACCAGAAAAGGGATCTGAGCCTTGGTGCACACCTAGAAAGAAAGTGAATGACCCCATCTTCCTGGAAGCAACGGGCTCAGGTCAGGAAAAGAAACTCCAAACAATTTGATCCCTAAGGAAATAACTGTTTTGGCAAGAAATTCTGTACCCTGTACTTAAAACTCTGCACTTAGACAGTATGTTCTAGCAAATCTGGACAGCCCAGTAAAACCAGATTGCTTGTTTCTGCCAAGCTTAGGGACAGAGGTTTCACTGCTTTGAGAGACAGAATAAGTCTGTCAAAGTGAATGTAAACAAACCCCTCCAAACTAAAGAAAATAAACACACACAGATGGAAAGTTTTGTGGTTCTAAATTTTTGGCTACCTTTTTTTTTTGTTGTTGGTGGTTGTTATAAAATGCTAAAAAATGACCTATATTTGGCTAAATTTTGGTAGGTAAATTTTCCTACCACCACGGAGGGAGTTAAAAAAAAGTTATCTCTACACTTTTATGTAGTCACTTTTATTCACCACTAAACTTACTCAATAGCAACCTCTTCCACACATACAGCTCTTCTCTATCAAAAAAAAATATGGTACAGTTGCTCAAAAGTGGTGGTATCTGATGATTTTTGCTACTGAAAATCTGTATTTCATGAAACAGCCCAAAAAGCGTTCTGTGAATGTTGGCAATTTTTATTGAATTCTGCAAAGTTTTTTTCAAAAGGCAGATTTCAGTGGCAGAAATCAATGTTTCTGAAGGTGGATCATTAAGGACTAGAAAATGTACATTTCTATTCATAAATGATCCGGAAAAAGAGATGAATAGTGAAAAGACAAAGTTTGCAGGTGATACAAAATCATTCAGGATAATCAAATCTAAAGCAGACCATGAACTATTGCATCAGGAACTTGCAGTACTCAGCGACTGGATAATAAAATGCAAGATGAAATCCAGTTTTGCTAAAGAAATCATTGCACGCTGGGAAAAATAACTATACATGCAAATCAATAGGCTCTACGTTAGCTTTTACCATTCAGTGTATGGATGCTGGAGCCTTTGGTTAGTTCCCAGTAAAAATCAGATCAATCCTCAACAGTAATCAAAATGGCTAGAAAAATATGAGAAATTATTAGGAAAAGTTTAAAGAAAAAAATGTAAGGCATCATTAATGCACCTGGGTGAGGCAAAAGAGGACAAACGGTTTCCAAAGGGGCGTGTGCACCATGACGGAGGAGGGGGTCTAGCAAGGTCAATAAACACAATGATCCAAAAGCACCAAACTTGGGTCCTAGGCAGCAAAAGATGGAAGGAAGGTTGCTTTACACATGCCCTGCTGCTATATGCTTTTCCCAAACATCCATTCTTGTTGTTCTTTTCACTGTTGGGGAAAGAACCTCGAGCCACATGGACCCTTCCCTCCCAAGTGTGGCCAATGTCGCAGCATGAGAGAAACCTCAAAATGTGTCAGCAAAAAGTAGAAAGTAGGAAGCTGTTAGCTGTCAGTAGTTCAAAGCCATCCAAGAAGCCTGTCCTGAATTGACCAGCAGGTGCTGGTGCTTGGACCTTCTGAAGTAAAACCACCACTTCTCCATTGCTCCCTAAGTATGTTTTGTCGGAGGAGTGGGAGACAGGAGCATTTGTTTTTTCAGAGCTCTTCAGAGATATACATTCAAATATGTTTGAGGTTACTGGAAGTGGAAAACCAAATTTCATTCTTGATTGATTTTTTCAGTAGATGGAAATGCTCATTTAATCATTTTTTAGTATTTGACCTTTCTATTTCGTTTGGTTAATCTTCATGATGATGAAATAGCATTCATGGTACTCACACAGGGTAACTGTTGGAGGCTAGAGCGTGAATGCTGATTTTCCTACAATGCTTTGCTGCTGTGGACACCCTAGGAATCAAATCAGACCGAAAAAAGAACCTCAGGTTTTGGTGCTTCTGCAACACTGATTAAATTTAGTTTCCTTGAAGCCCATGATTAGTCAGGGGTCAGGGGGTGTCTGTACAGGACATCTATAGAAATCCATCTTCTGGACCATTCCAGAGCTGCTGAAACTGAACACAAAAGGGAAAATGCTCAAAATAATCATTTCCTTGGCAAATGTTATCAAATTATCAAGTTATATGAAGATTATCAACTCTCCCAACAACGTGACATTTTCATGAACATCCTTAAGGGCAGAACACCCTCACTGCCAGTAACGATGGGACTGCAGTCAGGTCCTTCCCACTGCCCAACAACTTATGGCAGTGTTTCTGTCTGGTCTTATATCGACTTCACACATGTGGCTAAACACCCTGTCTGTCTTCACCTACTGCCTGTTTCCAGGTCACTCTGGGTACTTCTGAAGGATCAAGGACATGTTCTACCTTGAACCTGGGAAGATTTCAGCCTGAAAAATAGCAAATATTTTGCTTTACATAAAAAAGCTCCTGCTCCATAATAGAAAGCATTTGACAGGAGTCCTCTGTACTAAAAAAAAGACATCACTTTTAGAAACTAATTTGCAACAGATGCAGATTCTCATAAAGGTCCCCCATTTTGCAGGCAGCAGCATCGCTTGACAATCTGTTACACAGCACTGATAAGAGCCATCATCCCAGCTGGCTGTGTGGGTCTGCATGTCCCTGCCATGACCCTCATTTGTCCCAAGATCCAAAGATTACCTTAATGACTATAAGCTTTAGAGACATTACATCAAACACAAATTTGGCCCACGTAGTGTAGGTCATCAGCCTGAAAAGAAAAAGGCAAAACACCAGCCACTCCAGTCTGATTTGGGCTAAGAGTTTCCTTGTTGGTTATCAGATAGCTTCTGGTACCCCACAGTGATGGAATTTAAAATCCTTAAGATCTTGTGCCATTTTTTAGGTTTTCCTGCAGCCTTTTGTGAAGAAATCAGTTTGATTTCAGAGGAAACAATCCTCTTTGCTGCCTCTGCCCGCAGAGAGGACAAAAACCAGGCTGCAGTCATTTGGCACCTTTGCTACCCCTTTGTGCAAAAGGTCAAAAATGCTGCAGAAACGTCTGTTGTCTGAGCTGGCCCTCAGAACCACCTTGCTGGGCTGAATAGTGCTCCCGATTGAGCAATATCAAGCACAGTGCCCAGACCTCCATGCAAAATCTCAGATCATCAGCTGGAACGGTTACGGTACATAGTCACTGCCTGTCCATTTACTCCGCCTGTTGCTGCTGCTGCTCTCTCACAGTATGCAACAGGGTGGAGGTCCCACCTCAGGCACATGCCATGGTGAGATCAAGCCCTCCCACCTGCCTTTGTCTTTTGGAACAGCAGAACTCTGGGATTTGTTATACCAAACTTGCAGAGTAGTTTGGCTCCATTATGCAAGGAGGGGGCATAAGAAAAAGAAAGAGGGACACAGGCAGAGTTCCGTAGGGTTCAACACGTTCCATGATCCCCGCAAACCACCACAGACCTCATTTACTAAGCCCCATAGGCTCTCATTAAATTTCTTTGTCAAAATATTTGACTTTATAA
This sequence comes from Falco rusticolus, assembly GCF_015220075.1. NCBI lineage: Eukaryota > Metazoa > Chordata > Aves > Falconiformes > Falconidae > Falco > Falco rusticolus. Next base: position 8,324,560 of record NC_051194.1, on the reverse strand, counting down.
ATTCACCCAGGAGTCTATCGTTCTGCATTTCAGCCAGCCCGAATGCCAGCAGGGCATTGAGCAACTGCTGAGATTTTATTGGCACCCACTTTTAGAGCACCTTTCGGTCAGTAGCCCTGCTCCGCTCCTGTGAATAACCGCTATATAGTAACTAATTTAACCTACTAAGGTTAAATTTCCCCAGTTCCTTTTTTCTCAGCTACTTCGCAAATCAATTCTTATTGAGAGACCTCAGCTCTTACACAGACGATAGCAATTATGTACCACCGTGGTTTGGCAGAATGGAGTCAGGCACAGTCGGGGTAGAAAATTACTTTCTGCACTTTAAAAACATCAGAAAGAAATAAGCAGGAGAAAGCCAGCAGAAAGTATTCTTTTCTACAGATATGCACACCTATCAACCACTCCTGGTTTGTATCATCTATGAACTTGCTGAGGGTGCACCCTGCCCCACCATCCAGCTAAAGGGGGTATAACAGAGAACTGGCCCCAGTGCCTGCCACTGGGGTGCATAGCTGGCGACTGGCCTCCAGCTGGACTTTGTGCTGCTGCTTGCAACTGTTCAAGCTGGGCAGTTCAGTCAGTTTTCCATCCACCTCATTGTCCACACTTTGTCAGTTTGTCAATTAGGATGTCAGGGGAGACAGTGTTGGGAGCCCTATTAATGTCTAGATAAACAGCATCCACTGAGCTTGTCGTTTCATTGCAGAAGGCTATCATGGCGACCAGACTTGACTTCCCCTTTGTAAATCCACACTGACTACTCCCAGTCACCTTTCACTTAAATGCACCCTAACCTCAGCCTCCTCCAGCAAAGCTAAACCTTCTCTGCTCCAGTCTTCCAGGGGCCTGGGATTCCTGAGGGTAAACCTCGCGTGCAAGGACCAAGGTGAAGACAGCAGAGAGAATATCAGCCTTCCCCATGTCACCAAGCCCCAGATTAATTTACTTCTCGTTGACTAAGAACAAGCAGCAAAACATTGCTGTACTGGTTCGGCAATGTATTTGTCTGCCTGCAACCATCATGATAACTTCAGCCTCGGTGTTGCTATAAACTTCATGTGGACAGGGCATCCTTGTACACAGACCACTGCGAACTCAGAGCCCCAGCGCATTTCTTCTTGGACTGAAGAGAACATCTAGGAAAGCCTGTGGCTTTGAGACTTGACAAGGACATGCTAACTGCTTGGGTTGGCTGGAGTCCCTTGTCTAATCCAACTGGAATATACAAGAAAGGCATCTGAACTGCATTCTTCCCTTCTTTAGAAATGAACGATATCGACAGGGGAAAAACGTGCCAAAAGGCATTTGCTTTCATCTTCATTTTCTCTTCATTTTGTCCAGAAATGGTGTAGAGGCTACACAGGAAGAGAAATAAAGGGAGGAGAAAGTCAGGCTTTACTTTCAGCTACTTCTCCTTTACGGAGGCGGCAGCTCCACAGTTCTCAGCAGGCTGTATTTATGTCAGGGCAAAAAAGCAGCATGGGAAGGTCTTTGGGTAGAAGTTACTTTGGTATCGGTGTAAAGCAGCTCCCCTGAGCAGAAGCCGCTGTAAAACATGATGCGCCATACTTAGCCCTCAGGTTTCCCCTGGAGTCCCACCAGCATCTGACACTTGGCGTAGCTGAGAGAGACAGCAGTGAAATGCAGCTGCCTCAGAGAGGCAGCCAGGGATCCCCTCAGTGTTTGGGACCCTGAGGGGAGCGCAGTACCAGCTGAAAGGTTAGGTAGTTCCCTCGCCGTACATAAATGACATTACTCAGCTCTGAGAATGTGCATGCTGCAGGCACGCAGTGCCGTGGTGACATCCAGCCCCTGGTGCTGTTCTTACATGAGCCATTTCTGTTGGAACATGGATCAAAGGGAAGCGGTGGAAAACTGTATCATCTTCTCTCACAAGAAGCCTTTTGCCCTGCTCTCCCCAGATTTGGCAGAGTTGCAGGGCTCTCATAGGTATGAAGTTCCTTCAAGTATGGAGGAAAGAAAGGCACCTTGCTCCTGGAATGAGTTGCAGAGGCTCAGCAGAGAGGAGGCAGGCATCAGTGTTGCAGCACTCAGGCACTCTGTTGCTCAGGGCGCCCTTGATTTTTCATACGTATTCACACAACATGAGAAATTAAACATGAAGGGGTAGAAGGCATGGTTTTGCTGTGTCTACTGTACTAGAGAAACTGTTAATGACATTTTTAAGTATGAAAGAAAACCCCTGCCATCTTCTGATACTTTCCCTCTGCCCTATTCTCTTCTATATGCATCCCTTCTACCCAGCACACTTATCTAATCAATCCTGATTTGTCAGTCTAGTGCAGATAATTTTGTCTTCAGGTTGCATTCCTATCAGTAATGCATCAGAGGCTCATATATAGAGAAAACAAACTGATAGATGCCATGTGTTTGAAAAAGGATCCCCTCACACACTTCTTCAAAAGCCCAAGATACTAAAATGCACAAAAAATTGAGTACCAAAAATCAACTCTAATACGTTTGAGTCATCTGTTGATTTTAATTGAATGGTCTGTATCTTTAGGCAATTTCATTATTCTCCCAAGAGCTGGGAAGCTAAATGAAACACAAACCTCGTTAACCTCTGACCATGAAAATCAATAATTTTCAATAAAATTTAAGCTAATTTGTTTCCAAAGGATCCCACATCTTGACTCTGGCATCATGTGCTCCAGAGCTAATCAGCTATGGGATATTATATTTTTCCAGATCATCTTTGCCAGCTTAGCTACAAAGCCTTTAATTTTACCTAAACCTACAGGAATCCTTGCATGTATACGAAAGACAGCTCCTCTCAAGATCATGCAGTGGTACGAGTAAACAGTATCCAGCTTGCCCTGTATTCATAGCTACTCTAGAGTGACAGTGCAAACACTCCAAAGAGTGCTACTCTTATTTTATTTCTGTTTAGGGTCATTGATTCTTCTTCAACAACTGAATTGATTTCTACAAGTTCGTGTTACACACTTTATCTCACTGAATTCTACAACCACTGAATGCAAAAGCACATTCCTGTTCTAAATAAAAATGCCAACCTTTCCAGCACACCACTGGAAAAAGCTGGATATAGGTTTGTTTCTGTGGATGCACCAAAATCAAAGGGTGAAAAAAAATTCTTACTCTTTCTTCTAGCTCACCCCGTGCCAACAGGAAACAGCAGCAACTGTGGTACCCTGCTAATGAAGTGCTTAAGCTATTAGATTCCTCCGAGTGGCAGGGAGAGGATGCTTGTATAGATCCCTGCTATACAATGAGAGGAAATCCTTTCCTTGCCTCAGTGGAGCATAAAATACAGACATTTCAGACCAGAAATTAGTGTTCTGCAAAAAGAGCAAATATAACATTGCTGGAGCGTGGCAAATATTGGTAAGAAAAGTAGATCAGTGAAGGGAAGAATCAAGCAGTCCCTGCAAATACAATGTGCAAATCCCCAACAGAATTCTACCAAGGTTACGGAACAACATCAGCTTAAAACAGAGCTATTGCCACAAACACAACAATTGATCTTTCTAATATCTGGGTTACATTGGACACTAGATTATAAGGCTTCAGAAACAACATTTATTGAAGAAAATATTAGCAAAAAGAACATTTCTAGGTAATTGGGGAAGAGGACCCTCCAACTGCGCTCTCTGAGAAGGGAGCCCCTAGAAATTTGTTAAGCATATCAAGAGAAAGAAGTAACAGGGAAGGAAAAAAAACCAAACACCACCACTCAGTGGAACATAATACTGACTTTCAGAGGACACATTGGGCATATGCATAGCCAGTCTAGGAGACTGGATGATGAGTATTCAAAGTCCAGCCTCAAGATCCGCAGACACTAGCAGGTCTGAAAACAGTAAGCCCAAAATGCTTTACACAGGACACCTCCACATCACCCGGTCAGACCAGAGCCACAGCACCCCCAAAGCAATGCCTTCTCTGGATGTACTAACGTCTTTGCAAAAGGACTAAAGAGGTTAAAGAAGCAAATAGAAAATCCAGTTCAAGAAGAAGAGATTTGAATGGAAATGACAGTGATGACAGTATTTAGCTTTTGTTCCTCTCAGAGCAGTAACTCCCATCGCCATTCAGGAGCGCTTTTGGAGGGCAAGGCAGCCAGCCCCAGCCCTCCTCCTCCAGAAGGTCCCCTCCTCTGGACAGAAGACCAGTCCTTCTTGACCACTTCAGACTTGGCTGCTCTGTGCAGAGCTCAGGGGGAGGCTCTGAATGTGGTAACGTGGCAAAGGAGGTGTCTTGCCATAGAAACAGGACCAAAATGCTCATATCTGTTAGAATTCATTTCTCAACAGCCAGCCTTCACCGCACGGCTGCTTTACCACCACCGAATTCCTTCTGCTGAAGAAGTCCCTCACCTAACTTACACCCTTGTTTAAGTGAGCCACTTCCTTGGGTTAATCAGCCCAGTAAGAATATTTCTTTTGCTGACTTTGAGAACCTTGGTGGGAGAAAAACAAATAAATTAAATTAAAGGTCAGGGAAAGTTGCAGGCACCTTACAGCAAATTCCTCCGAACACAGCTGAGCACTTTGCAGAACCTTAATGAGAAACAATCAGATTGCTACTCTGACAGCTCAGTTTAGGGAGTAAAACACTGGCTATCGTGTAGGTTGGTAACACAGACAGCAAAAGCTACACGATGAGATCCTGCTTTTGGTGACTCAGCACAAGAGACTCAGGAAAGTGCACAGCTTGCAGAACAGCAGGGAAACCGCACCCCGGCTCAACTTTCTAAAAGTCATAAAAGAAGCTGACAATAGATCCCTCTTCTCTCTTCTTTCGAGTGAAAGTCATCAAAACATTAGATTACACATGCTAAAAATTATGAAGGGGTATCCCACAGAGAACGATCACTGATCTTCTGCAGCAAAGCGTAACAATTCATCATTAGGCAGAAGAAAGTAATGAATTCTCAGAACTAAGATTAAATACAGTCAGCCACTGTTCAGTATTAGACAAGAAAAATCAAAGATATTAGACAATGGATTTAGATTAGATATAAGATTTTTCTGCTGTTACATGAAAAAATTCAAAGAAAAGTTCCGTTTTTTGCCATCAGGTATCCAGTTTCCACAAGTGAAAAGAAAAAGCTGCATCTTTCAAGAGAAAGATAAGAATGCTTATCAAAAACACGCTACGTAGCAAGAAAAAATGATCAGTATTTTGGACCTGGATTTCTTGTTCCTTTTCCAAAACACATGGAGTCATCCAAAGGAGGACAGGTTCTTGTTTCTTTCTAGATAACTTGGATACTGGTAATTGCTTTCCAGCTTCCCACTAACTTTTCATTTGAGAGGCTTCCCACTTTTCAGATTTGAAATAAACCCACTCTCAGCACCAGGCAGTGCAGCATACTGAAAACCCACATCAAGTCAAATCAAACCAACTGACCTCACATCATTTTCCCAAATGCTTGTGATGTTTTCATTGCACCGTCCCCAATAGGACTTTTACTGCAAAATACATAACAACTGACTGAAATCTTTGGCAGTGGAGCAGTGATTGCATGGCAATTACTCTACAAATATTATCCATAAATGCTCCACATTACAGGAAGCACTTCACTTACACTGTAGTTGAGAAACTCAGGCAATATCAAATAACGTTCCCCGCTGACAGCTGTATCTGCTGCTTAGCAGAAAACAGCTTTCAGTCCGCAAAGTAGAGGCACTTGTCTACCCGATCACGGTAAATCAAGCAGATCTCTGGTTTTTCTTCCAAAACTTTTGCTCGGGGGATCCTATTGGCAAAGTGAATTATCGAGAAGAAGCCAGTCTAGAGATTACAGCAAGAACGCTATTGCCTGAATATCTGGGATCTACGTTCAGCTGTATACCAAGTGATAAAAGGGTTAGCATAATAGATAAACAGCTGTAAAACCATTTGACAGGCTATATCCATCTAAGCAGTAGTGTTGTTACACTCAATTTTGGAGGAGTCAGGTCAAACAACAATGTTGAACAACAATAAAAATAACCACAGTGGTTTAGCCTGGTCTAGAGCAGTGAGGGCCTCAACGTACGTAGCCAAGGTTTTCAGTAGCGAGTAATATTTGCAGCCTTCCTTATTTGATAGCTAATGTCACATGCTTGCATGAGACTTCTTTTCAAGGGCTGGTGTGTATCATTCACTTGCTTTTTAAAAATCTCAGACCGAGCGTGCATCCTGCACACGCTTATACACATGCTCCAAAATTGGTTGCCCATTTATAAATCCTCTGCTGAAACTCTTTTTCCAAATAAGACGTAAAAACTTGTGCAGTCTAAAGCAGTAACCACACAACCGTCTTATTTTAACAGGCATCACAGGCCAGACTTTGTTAAGAAACGCAGCTAAAGACAGGAGTGGCAAAGTACCAATCACCCAATGAGCAAAGAATTTTTTTCTTTTTCTTTTGAAGTCATACCCATTTTGTAATAATTTGAACCCACCGAATGTCATTCCTCTGGCTCCTTAGGCAAACTGATAAATTGCTTTTACGGGCCATGATCTTGCCTGCACAACCAGCCACAGACAGACCCCGCGGGCTCGGCGAGGGTGCTGCACGTGAGCACAAACCTGCCTAACCACGCTGCCATCCCATAGGCACCAGGAGCTTATTCACACTTTTCTCTTCCATGCTGCTGTGCAAATTTAAAGCGGAGCTTTCAGAACCATATTTACCAGTACAAAACCTTTACCAAGCCAAATATTCCTGAGAGTGCCCATCACAAACTAAGGCTTTTGAAGGCAATTTCCCCCCTCAGTTATATACAGAGAGACACGAGGTGCTGAGTCTTGCAAAGCTGATTTTTTTCGGTCAAACACCAGAAACTTCCAGACGTTTCCCTGCAAAGACTGGGAGTTTTAGATGTGTTAAATGAACCTTTGTTTAGCAGTATCCCAGCATGACCCTTACTGAGTTCGTTAGAAACTAAGGACGGTGCATGCACTCAGGTATCTCCTTAAATACTCTAAACTTTTCCCGACAATGGAAAAGGATTTCTTATCACATCCTCTGAGCTTTAAAATGCCCTATTTAAATTTTGCTTGCTTTCTTTGTTTATTTATTTTAAGACTACAGGAGCAGCTCACAGAGGCTTTCCATGTGTCTTAGATGCTTCTTTATATTAGGACAGCTGTCAAAAGTCAGTTTAAAAATTATGGTAATTCCATGTAAATTGCATTAATAAAGGAATTAAGCTGTTTGCTTGCTTCCCATATCATCTTGGAAAACCGGCTGTTTCAGTGCTGCTTGTTTTGTTATTGTGACATTGGTGAAGAAGATTTAAGGAGCTAAATATATGCACCTGTGGCTGTGTAGCACAATGCAGCAAAGTTGTGTGCTAATGTCAGTGTGGCTCAGTAGCATCCCTTCCAAAATCAGCTTAATTTAATTTTAAAGAACAAAGAAGCTGGGCATTCGTTTTATGACACCAGTCTTCCAACCCACTTGCAAAGAGCCTACTCTGCTTGCTGTCAGCTTATTAGCTTTAAAAAAAAAAAATATGGATAGAAATTTGTGATTGTGTATAGGAAAAAAAGCTCTAAATGTAATTCTTCATATTTCACCAATTTCTAAAATGCAAGAGAGCTGGTTTTGCAACAGGACAGCAACTTAGGAAAGTACTAAACAGGCTCGAAGTGTAATCCCTTCCAGTACAGTAATTAAGGTGTTTAAATGATTTGTTCAGTGGGGGTGGACATACAATTAGAACACAGTGTACAAATCATAGGAGTTGTGACTTTCAATTGAAAATAAAATCAACAACCAGGGATTTTTTTCCTTCTAAACTTCGCATAAAAATACAAATTTATTAGATCTCGTTTAAAGTTATTGAAGACTATCAAAAGCACATTATTCCAGCATTGATTCAAAACCATGGGGTGCACTATCAGCATAATTAAAACGAAAGGATCTTGAGCTATTTTCCTTTCTTGCTTCCATATTATTGTCTAATTGTTCAGAATGTCTATTTGTTTCGGAGGCAAAGTAATTAAGCACAGCACGTTGCAACAAGGGGGATCATAAAGCCAGTTGGCTGCATTACCAACACAGATATCAGCATAGGAAAACATTAAGGAAAGGATCGGAATTGTAATTGAAAATAATCAAATGATCCAGTTCATTTGGCTGACATCAGGACCATTTGCACACTTCATCACTCTTTAGCCCTGGATGCTCCCCACTCACCTCTGCTCTTAAAAAGGATATTTTCAAGGGTCTATGGCTTGTTAGAAGGCCTGAGCACTACCATTCAGAGTGAATGGTATGTGGTCTGAGATTTAGGTTGCTACCTACAAAAGAGCAGGTCAGACTAAAAGTATATGAAATACAGTGAATTCCTATGAAGCCAAATTCAGCATCCCTTGAAATCAATGCAATTATTTCCTTTCCCATCAGCAGATGAGTACAGAGGTACCTCCAGGGAGAGCTTGTCTCCTTACCTATTTCAAAGAAAGACTATGGAACTCCATGTGTTTGGGTTGGTGTTTTTTTAACAATTAAGCTGAGGCCTATTTGGGAAGCAAGTTTAAGAAAGTGAGTTAAGAAAACTTTTTTGCTGTCTCTCAGAAACTCAAGTGCCTCCGATATCTCCAGCTCTCAGCAAGCTGTGACTGCACAACTCTCTCATTTTGTAGGTCGCAACTTGGCAAAATCAAAACTTACACTCAGCAAAACCCAAATTTGCGAGTCAGCAATATGGAAACAGCCAAGTCACGACTTCTGAAATTACTGAGTCGTACAGCCTCCAAAAGAGCCTATCACTTCCTAATGATCACCTCGCAAAATTGATAGCTGAACATGGAGAGAGATGTACCTGTTTGCAGAAAACCCTTCAGAACTCTGAAAAAAACGGAGCTCCATCACTCTCAAACTAGCCAGCCACCAGCCAGAGCCCTGGGAAACACGCAACTAAAATGCAAATTTAATTTAAAAAATTGTACACGTGGGAGATTTAGAAAGCCACGCAAGTCTCTTCAGCAATGCAAATAATTGTGTCCATAATGGATATTTTTAGGCAAACCACACAAAAGGCCAGTAAGACAAAAGCAGGTATGAAATTACTAGTCTGTGACTAAATCAGGATGATAGCAACAACTCAGGGTGCTTCAGGGGAAAAGGTAGAACAGGAAGGGAAAAAAGAAAAGGCAAAGAGAGTTTCCAAAACAGTTTTCTTTACCGCTAAGACTTATGGTCCACAGGACCTATGCAAGAGCTGTTTGACGGTCTTTTGGATTCAGATGATAACTGGAGGGCTGTTTGGGTGACCAGGCTTGAAAACTGAAACTGGCATCACTTGTTCTAACAGCATCGGCCTGCCTGCCCCCAAAAGATGCTGCTCCTGCTGCTCACCAGCATGCAGGGGTGCTCCGTGCCAGCATGTGTACTGCAGCACAGGGGAGACCATTACTGGGGGCCCTTGAGCAATTAAGTCACAGTGGCTGACCTTTCCAAAGTCAGCTGATCAATCTGCAGCGCTCTCCTAAAATCACCAGCACCATTTATTGCTAAGTAATTCACATAGTTTCCAAGCAAACTGTCTGCACAGTTTATATTTATAAAATGAACTCTCCCACATGGACAGTTTTAACACCCCCCTGGGATGTCTTCAAACCAAGAGCCGTCTACAGTCATGCAAAGGTTAAAATAAGGTTAAATCTGAGCATTTACATTGAATGAAATACTGTGCTGATAAATGCCCTTGTCTGAAATTATGTGTCAGCCATGAGAGCAGCAGCCCTGTCTAATTGACGTAGAAGCAGGCTGGGACCAGCAAGCTCCTGACTTTAAATCTGAGCTCCATCAAACCTCCCTCAGTCCTTGCCTACCTTGAAAGGAGTTGGAGATGCTCCCTTCAAGGGAGACAACGTGAATTTCTCTCTGTCCTGCGTGGGAAAAGCATCTTCTGGCCCATTTTAACAATCCTGATGGCAGGACCAACCCATGGGGGACCACAGCTGCTGAGACCTGCTGGCAGCTGGTGGGGAGAGAAATCATAAAGCTCTTCAGCAGGAGTTTTAATGTCTTCTATAGATTTTATTAGAAGACAGGGAGGGTGAACAGAGGGCAGGGCAGCGTGCCAGGAGGCACAGGGGACTTGCAGCAGGGCAGTGGAGAGAAGGCAACTGTGGGTCACAGCAGGGACATGGACATCCCTCGGTGCTCTGAGTGCTCCGAGCAATAGATACTGTCGCTCTCCACACCAGGACAATGCCACGGTAACAGCAGCTCTGCAACCGCTCTGGGGGGAAGGATCAGTGCTCCTGATCCAGCCACAGGGTGAGCCACATCGCACCACTCTCCAGGTGATAAGACCTATTTACCACTGACCTCCAGGTTCAGCAAAGTCCCAGCCACTAGATCAGAGTCCAACCACAGAAAGGATTCAGGTGCAGGGTTTATACCCTGTCCGCACTCTAAACTCAATGTAATCATAGAGAAATCCCTGAGTTTCTTGTATGTCACAAGCCATACCACAAAACAAGTCCTGCTTCAGCAAGAGTTGGTTGAAAAAAAGAAAAGCTGAAGGTTTTGCTCAGCAGTTCCCTGAGAAATCACTTATTCGGATATCTGGAAGACTGACAGGCTACGACACTCTGTTGTTCTCCATTTTCCCACTGAAGTATTTCAGATACCACTGCCAAAACACACAGCTACTCCCAACCCTGGACCTCTAAGCCCATAGCTCAGGTTGGCTGAGGGGCACCTCAGAGCTGGGGGAGTGAGGTGCCTGCTCTGGTGAGATGATGCTTAGCACCATTTCCACAGAGATAAATTACTTGAAAACCCACAGAAGTACTTCATATTTCTTTTGCCTACTGGTAAGTCAAGCATTTACTTTACAAAGGCACCTGAGTGTTCACCCTGAAGTTCAAGGAATGTAACATACGCTTCTGGAGTTTTCCGGCTTAGCTCTAATTTCTTTCCTAAAAGAAGTTTCCCATTTTTTAAAGTTTCTGATATTTGGTGGGGAATCCAATTATTGCTTAGCTTTTTTCTGTTGTTGCTGCTACTTTATAAATGTAAATTCTGTTGAGCTTCAGATAGATGACACATCCCCAGGCTCTGGCTGCATTATCCATCAAACACAATGCAGTTTGTTTTTTAATTTTTTCTTACAGCTTATCCAGTTTTTTCAGTCCTAAGAGGGAAGCAGATATGCAGGACTCCTTCATTTTAACTTTTTTTTTTTTTTTTTTGAGATAGAATTTTAGACATATTTTTAAGGAAAATAACTGGGGGTTTAATACTATAATAACAAAATTAAGCTTGCTGGAATCCTCACTCCTCCTTTCATCTCAGCCAAGACACGATTACTACAGATGGCATAGTCGAACACCTTAACTTTGCACAAATACAGAAAATCATTTCTTTTCCTGGGCTCTCCATATGTGGAGTGATAACATGGGATCTTGAGATCAGAAGCAACCACTTGGGTCTTCCAGTTCATCTTTGTGTCACTGTGGGATTGTTCCTTATTATTCATTTTTCAGTCTTGTCTGGTCTAACAAACATACCAGATGCTGAACTACCGCCACTTGCCCAGGGAGACCACACCATAACACAATACATCTCACTGTCAGGTTTGGCTGGTACTTGAAACAAGTTTTCCTTTGTTTCATTATATTACTTTCTCTTATAGTTTCTACCTGTAAATAATTCTTTCCTCCCAAAGGTCATAGTTTGTAGGTACATCTAAGACCTTCTTCACTCTTTCCCACCACTTAATCACTCTTTACTCAGATACCACACCATATGATCTTAATTTTCCTGTGTAATTACATTTATTTGTGCTCATAAATATTTTGTTGCTGTTCTCCAAGCTCTTTATTGGGAATATGCTAATGAACATGGAGGGAGATATCTGAAACTAGAGGTGATCTTCATATAACAGTGCCTTGTTGGTAGAGTGCAGTAAAATTTAAAAAACAGTAAGAATTCAGAATAAATGGAGTTCCAAGGAATTTATTTTTAATATACAAGGACAGTGGGCTTTTTATTAGAAGACTTCGATTTAAAATTTCTTGGACTTGTATCAGCTTAGACAAGCCCTTAAGTAAGAAATATTTCTTATGTCCAGTACAGAGTCTGTGGTCAAATCAGACACATTTAACCACCCCAAAGTGGCCAAAAGCTGGTTTTCCACAATTTAAAACCTTCTTCAGATCAGAACTCCACTGCAATGAGATACGACATTTACACTACTTCACCAAAAATACCTTCCTGCCTTCTAATGGGATTTCTTTATTTAACTTGATATAAATAAATATTCCTTGATCCAGCAGAGGGATGTAACCCAGCCAAGCAGACAACTGAATCTGTTTCTCTGTTCTGAATCCAGCAGACCCTCAGCCTGGGCTCAAACTTCAAATGAGCATCTCCACTAACCAGGCTCTTGGCTAATGGGGGGTGGCACTTGGTGCACATCAAAAAGGTGCAAGCTAACATCAGCGAGAGCGAGCACAAAACTCTAGGATCGGAGAGAGCCCCCGCTGCATGGGGCTAGCAGAGCCTGGAGCGGTGTGAGCAACAACACGGGGACACATCGCTCCTGCAGCAGAAGTTAATAGACTGCTACTCTAAAGAGCCCACAGTGCTGTTGCCTTCCCAAAAGCTGTTGGAATAAACATAAGATTTCGAGAGATTTTTGATAACAACATCGGCAAATCCTTCCCGAGGACCTTTTCCTGTTAGATTCAACCACCACAGGTCATGAGTATTTCCTTAAGAGAAAGCCTGCAATTAGAAAAAATAACCCCAAATGCCTTGTTTATTTATTGTTCATTTTTAGCTGACCAAGGTGCAGAAATGATAACATACGCCTTCAGAGACTAATTGCCAAAAATAGCAAGTAAACTGAATATTTAAGAACACTCTATAGGCCACTGGCAAATAGTTTAAGGTAATAAACCCTGAAAAGTCAAAAATAGATCATGATGAATTCCTCCCTCCCCAGGAAAAATTGCTGAGATCTCTGCTAATAATTCAGCAATATCTACTTTGAATCCGATTGCATGCAAAATTAGTGCACTTTCCGAAGAAGAGGATTTTTTTTCTTTGCCTTATATTTTTTTCACCCTCTTGATTTCATTTCAGGTGATAGCCCACACCATCACAGCTACTTTAGCTACATTAGCTCACTTGTGTAATGTCACCTCCTGTTAGCACCAGGCAGCTAAAAAAAAACCAAATATGACATGATGTAACATACTATATGGTCCTGTTGAATGTAATGCAAGTTGTCAGAGGATTGTAGTGCTAAGCTTTAAAGGGAAGACGGAAGATCTATTTGTTCATGTAGTTATGAGGAGTGTGACTTAAACAACTCTGAAGTTTATCCTTCAATAGTCCCCAAGAAACCAGATTCTTCATTGTCTATGTGAAAATGTTATGGTCTTCATTCCTTCCTATCTTCCATATTTCTCTTTGACCGAACCAAACATTTTTTTTTTTTCCTACTTTCACTCATATCCATCATTTTCTCATAAGGAATTCCAGTCCCTGGCATCAAGGCCCGGAGGATGAGAGACTCAAATGAGGCACTTCCATAAAGTCACCCACCTAGAGCACTCAACAACCACCTCCCCCAAGGCAGGCTTGCATGACAGAGCCTCAGCCACAGGCTGCTCTTCACAAGACACCACCTATTTCACCCTGCGGCAAGCTACATGTCAGGAAATGAAAAGCAGGCAGGCTAAGGAGCAGCTCCTCTGCCTTTCTCCACTGGGATACTTTCACTCCAGTAAGACCTCACTTGGAGTAAGGTACCACTCAACAAGGGAAATGGCCAGCTCTCACTGCTTTCTAATTAGGGGCCATATGTTGTGCTCATCATTTGTAGAAAGGTTTGTTTATCCTGTGGTGAGGAAACATGACAGAGCGTAGCCATAGAAGGAAGAGGAAGATGTTTTAATAAACTGGAGACCCTTTAAGCTAATCAGCACCTTGGAAGTATGGTCTGTGGTGGTAAGTTAACAAGATGAGCTGGGATGATAGTTCTGGTAAATGCTAAGTGTCTTAATGGGGAATGTAAGAGTACTCTTCATACCATGGTCAGTCTGCTAGGAGTAATGAAAACATTCCACCTAATTCTCATCCCAAGACTTTGAAATCAGAATAACAACAAGCAAATCTAGGGTAAAAATAGGGAAAAAAAGGTTGAAAAACGTTAATGAAAAAGGTTTCAGAAAAATATTTGAATGATAAGCTTAGTTGTGTATTTTCAGACCTTGTCAAAATCTGATGCCAAATATATAAGCTACTACTAAGAACTGTCATCTGTCACTTTTGCAGAGAACGTGGGACACCCCTCAGCAGGGCTGACATGCTCTGCTCCCCATGTGCAAACCCAGAGAAGTCACCTGGCAGAGGCCAGGAGTGATTAAAGCACATACCTTTTAAGTTCACTTGAAATGACTGTATCCTTCAGCTCGAGGCAGTCCCAAGTTCACAACCCAGGCTCAGACTCCCGATTTTGACACTGATCCCCTGTCTCATCCAGCAAATTGTTCACACTTTGTGCTGATCTGCAGAACTGTAAAGCAGAAATGGGAAAGGAGATTAAACAACTGCTCAGTTCTGAAATGGCTTTGTGTTGGAAAAACATTCTGGAGAGATAACGATAATCAAATACTTTCTATACTCTTCTCTCACATTTCACAGCCTGTAGGATAAAGGGAAAATAAGTTTCTGTGCTGTGGTCTAGGAGGTCTTTTCATTGCCAAAGGGAATTATATACATGGAAGAGCTTCAGGAGCCACCTCCTGCTAAACAGCCTTTGAGTCTGATAGGTATTTTGTACCACAACCATCGGGCCATAATGACACCACCTATTTTGTGGGGACAAAACCATAACTGACAGCCAGGTAATGTTTGTGGGTAGAGATAACATAACTTTTCAGACCAGCTCATACAGATGGAAGCTAGACATACACTCTTCAGAGTAATCAAGTCAAAAGCAATTTGTCAGACTAGAGATATTGATCGGACCAAAAGAGAGAAGGTAGTTGGGTAACTGAGAAGTAGGGGTAAGATGTTAGCATGCAGAAAGATGTCTTCCAATGAAAGGGAGTGATAAGTAATTTATCATCCATGGAACATGGAGAGATTAGTGGAGTGAAGGGAAGAAGTCATAACTGATGGGTATTCACCTCCCTCCCTTTTAATTATGTTGACTTTTATGCAAAAGTTCCATCCTGCCACTTCACCGTGCTCATCTTCTTGCCAACCACAACCAAAAGGTTCATTCACGTAACAAGCAAATGAACAGAAAATACAAGTAGCTAGCACTCCAGCTAATGACAACAGACTGACTGGTGCCTGCTCCTACCACACACAATCAGGGTTTTAAATCAAATAGCTCTCACATCACTGATTAAGGTGATAGTAACTGCAATGGTACTTTTTTTAGGTCTTTTGTATTCTTATTTCATAATCCATTTGCTGAGATCAAGTGTTATCTGGTGATAATATCAGTTTTGTCAGAATGATGCTAAACGTTCATTTTGCCAGAACAGCACCCCACCGCCCCACTTTGAACAGAAAAAGAGTTGGTGGTGGCTAAAATATACAGCGGAGATCCCTAGCCTGCCCTTGCTTGCATTTCATATTCATTTTCAAGTGTTATTCCAGCTTGCTGGCAATCACACCAGCATGTGAGCCAGCTGCTGCCCCAGGGTTGTGCGATGCAGGTATTTGCAAGACTTCTGCAGACTGCAGGCTGGACCAGGAAGCCCTCAGACTGCAGTATGCTGCCTCGTGCAATAATATGAATTTGAAATAGTAAGCACTCTCTGATAAGGAGTCAAAGTTGAACCATTTAAATGCTTGCACCTTATTACAAATACAGAAATACCCACTAATGCCTCATAAAAGTTTACCTATAAAGGGCACAGCATACTACACTTTCAAACAGAGCAACAGACATCTTACAAGGTTAAAAAAACAAAAAAACCCAAGTCATAGATTAAAATGCTGTCTATATTTTTCTGGCTACTCCAGAATCAAATATTTCAACAACGATAATGTTAGAAGTGGCTAATGTTTCTGAAGACAAATGGTGATTTTGTGTGCCCGACAGGAGTCCCTGAAAGAGGTGAATGACTTACATGTGATGCAGTTCCCTCCTTTCTACAATTTGAGTCTATTAAGCAAAGCACCTCGGGTCACCAATCACCCTTCAAAATCCTGGCTGTTCACCACCACAGCACACATTTCTAAAGGAGGAAAAGCTTTAGCATCAAAAATATGTAAATAGACCCAATAAATTTGGTCCTAGGATTTGTTTTTTAAAGTCAGAAAACTAACTATTACTGCCAGCCTCTTTGCAGGGGCTGTAAGAGATGATCATTTTCCCTTGTAATGGTTCTGACATAAAGTATGTATCAAAAACTGCATACTCTTCATATCCATCCAGCTGTGTTGAGCAATAAACATGATAATTATGCAGATAAGGCTTAAATAAATTTCTATACCTAAGGGCAACTGAATGCTTTTTTAAGCAAAACAATAATTAACCCTCCATAGGGCTGAATGAGCACAGACCTTTGCTCCTTCCCAAGGTGGGAAACCTGCATCTTGGCACCTCCCAGGCATCTATCATGGATATAAATTGGTCAGTGTACTTCAGAGGAAACAGCTCCAGGGCTGTTCCTTGTAGGGCTCCAAAAAAGGTCAAGAACTACAAAATCTACTAGTTTCTATATCCTGACACTGGGATTTGAGGTGTGTTTCGACAAATAGCAAAGGAATTGCAGGTAGAGAAGACCATAAACCACCAGTGGAATTGCTCACTGAAAACAGGGGGAACGAGCTCAACAGTAAACGAAGATCCTTGCAGTAAACTGAGAAGCTCAAGGGCTCGGAAGTATGATCAAGCTATTGCAGCGTAATGAGTTAGCACACATCAACTGATCTGCAGTAACTGCTCATATGCACATTCTTAGCTCACAACAAAGATGAAGATGTGCTTATCTTAACCTCTTTCATTAGCCTGCAGCTAATATGTTTTACTTTGGATATGCGACAAGACAAGCATCTATACATACTGCTACTGCTTGAAGAAGCCTGTGAACCATGCCAGTAGTGATTCAGGTCTGACAGCATAAGCAAGGTCAGCTTTCCCATCTTCTTACACTACCAGTCATCAGCCTATTGCAATGTGTTTGTGGCTGTCCTCACCATCGTACGGGACTGCTTCAGCTATAAAATCTTTCAATATAGAGACTGCATGGTCATACAGATGTTATTTTACTGAGTGCTGAAACAAATGGTTTGCCAGACTGCTCAATAGCAAATGACAGTAATAAATCCTACATGCATAAGCTTGCTCTTCTTTCTTCATCCTTCTTGGCCATTATTTGACTTGAGACTGAATATCAAAATGAGTCCAAAACCATCTCAATTCACATAGCTTCTTGCTTTAAAGCCAACATAAGAAACATGGGAATTGTCACAGCGGTTTTTGTGTGCTTGAGGTCTAACGCAGTACCTGTCAGCCATCACCTGCAGGTGTTTAGAGAAAAGGTCTAAAGTGATCCTTCTGTGGTGAGGACCAGGGAGCACTTACCAGTCTTAGCTTTTTCTGCATCACTATGCTTACCAGTCAGTGCATTTTCCTCCTATGATGTCTCCCAATGGCTTTTGGAAGTCATCCAAACTTTTTATCCCCACCAGATCACATGATAACAAACTCCACGGTTCAGTTATGCACTGTGTGGAAATAATACTTCTTCTGAGTTTTTAGCTGCTGTGAGATTCAAATACTCCCTAATTCCCTTATTGTGAAAACATGTGAACAACCTCCCTTTCGCATCGCTTCTCCACGCACAGCTTTGCAGCTGGCTGCTGCAGCGCTGCCCCACTGCAGCTTTGCCTGGAGGGACAGCGCTGGCGACAAGTGACAGATGGTAGGAGCTTTAAGCCGGGTCTGCTCTTCAATTGCTGAGAATATGGAGCTGTGGTTCACATTTAACAAACTTCCATGATCAGTCCTGCAGGAGGTACAAGAATTTCTCTTTGCTCTATAGGAAAAGAAAAAAAAAAAGCCAGACCCGGCTCTGGCCACTGGGTTTCCCTGTGATTCCCCCACGGCAGCTCTGCCGTGATCTTCTGCTTTCGTTATTGTTTGCAATATCCCTGATGGTGCTGAGTACAGGACAGAGTCTTGACCAGACCCTCTCTCTGTATTTTAGAGGCTTACCTATAAAGTTTGAGCATAGGCCTAGTTGTCTTGGACTCCAGAGGGACAGGTTTAAAACCCCATGGAATGTCTCCTGCTCCCCAATTACATTACCTGACTCTCTCAAAAGCCCACTCCTGTAGACTCCCCGTTGGCTTCATGTGTTCCAAGAAGAAAGGACATCTCTAAAGCCATGCCACTGCATAAGGAGCCCAGATCCCAGGGGAGGCTGGAAACCCAGCAGGGCCTCCTTTGAGAAGCCCAGGTGCAATTACGATGATTTCTGCAGAGGGCCAGCTGTCCTGAAGAGTGCCGTGTTAAGACAACAAGTGAAATCCCCTTGAAACCCATTTTTCAGAGCCTGATGGTTCTGTCTCAGCCTGCAGGGATGAAGCAGACATTCCCAGCGAGCTCCTGGGGGTGTGAAGGGAGAAATGCCTCAGATGGTCCATATGCGAGTCAAGTCTATACCTGTAAACATCTGCAAACGAAGTGCTTAGTACGAGTGCCATCTCTACAGCTATTCCGGTTTTTCCCTCAGACAAGTGTCCTGGGACTTGCTGCTTCTCCCTATCTGGGTCTCTGAAGTTTCACAAACTTTCTTCTCTTATATATAAAAATGTAAAGAATTTAAAAAATTCAGCCTGAGAGAAAATGAAGCTATCCAGAAGGAAATACCGGCAGTCTTTTATCAGCCTCCCAATGAGTAGAGAAGAGCATTTCCCTTACACGGGCAAGGATATTCCCTACAACCTCATGGAAATGTCTTTAGCAGGAAAAGGACACCTATGGACTTCATCAGAAGCAGAGTTAAGACAAACTCTATGAACTCTTAAAAGAAACCCAAACTCTTCCTCCAGGACCCATTTCAGCAGGAAAAGGAAAGACTGGATGAAAGAATAACCTCAGGTAGAAGAACTCAGTCTAGAGAACATACTACCAAGGTTTCACCTCCTGCTGTATCGGGATTTACTAGCACTGCCTAACTCTGGCTAGTAGTACATTGAGATAATCTCCACACCTGGAAACTGTTAACTGATATAAACCAGAAGCATGACTAAAAGACCAAAAATACTTCCTCACCCCACCCCCACCCCCCCCGTAGACTCGCTGGTTTCAAGCCTCCGCTACAGGGCATCCCTTCCCCTCTCACTGCCCCGCACGATTTTACGGCACTCAAACACAGAACTCCCTGCCAAGGCACATTACTTAGCAATGTTCTGCATTAAGCTACCCTGTGCTCATCCCCCTGGACTGAGGCCATCCTCCAACGTCTCTCAGCATCTCTGAGTCATATGCTCCCACCACCTGACCCCCGGACTCCTCTCCTCCACTAGAGGCAGGTTAAGCCTGAAGCCAAGTGGAGTTGAACTCCAGCCCTTTCAAAAGGCTTATATTGTCCAGCAACAGATGGCAGAGTGCAACTTCTAACCAGCAGGAAAATGATGTTTTCCTCTCACCAGCTGGAATAGCAATAAAAATCTGTATGTATTTTCCAATTTCAGTGTGGAAGCTGATTCCATTTTTCAGTTCAGAGCTTCAGATTTTCTAATGCCATCAGAGCAACCGAACCCTAAGTAATACCACTCAGATTCCCTTTTGGTGCCTCAGAAGGAATAGCAAGGACCATGCTGGGTCACTTTGCAGCGAATTCCAAATTCCTACTTAGGGAAGTGGGTGTTACTGCTTGTTATCCTTATAGCGGTAATAATGAAATCACTGTTGCATATGAGGAATA
Source organism: Falco rusticolus (assembly GCF_015220075.1). NCBI lineage: Eukaryota > Metazoa > Chordata > Aves > Falconiformes > Falconidae > Falco > Falco rusticolus. The sequence continues at coordinate 8,304,652 of NC_051194.1, read as the reverse complement.
AAAATTTTTGACTAGTGATACAAAGAACTAAGCTTTCAGTAAGGAAATATATTCTGAGAATATTCTCTTCAGGGAGGTTAATTTGGAAGTTCTTACTTCTCGTCATGATCATTCCTACATTCTCAGAAAAATAACCACGTTCAGCCGATACTCTGTGAGTCACAGGCAGGTACCAGGCAATTCAGCAGTTAATTGTTGCTGTTTGCTATTTTCAAGGCATTTTATAAAAAATAAATAATGTGCACATCTTTGCCATTGTAATGCGATGACGGGAACCGGGTTTGTATCAGACCAGTGTTTCGCAGTGTCAGCCTTCAGACCACATTCACAAGCCTTCCTGTACCACAGCCACCTCCAGAAAGCTTTGGGAGTCCCTGGTACGGTGTTCATTATACATTTAAAAATAAAGCCTACTCTCCAAAGTAGAAGCCAGAAGCTACTGTAACTTAGCAACGTGACAAAGTGCCAACAGTGGGAAAAGAAACCCCTAAGACCCACCTGCTCCCTTCTTGCACTTCTCTGTTTGCCAAAAGTTTGTTATTTACTGATAAGCAAAGCAAATAACATATTACCATGACACGTATGTTCCACATTTACCCACCAATTTTATTGTTGACAAAGAAGTTCATAAGCAAACAAGAAATTAATAAAGCCCTGTATACACAAGTGAAAGTTGATAAGATCAGTAATATCGTCTGTCAAGTGAGTTAATATAACTAACTTGCTAATTGCATGAGAAATGCTGAGAAGTAAAAGCCATTTGCTTTGAAGAAACTTAATTCTTTATAATCAAATCTGAGTATGATTATACCAGTCTAAACGTTTCCTTTTATGTGGGATGTATGAAAACATATGACCTGTTTTCTTCTGATTATTTGATGTCCAAAAATATAACATAAGATGGTTTGTTAAGTTACATCTAGAAGAAATAGAAGTCCAGAAGAAGAAGGAATCGCTGATAAAAATGAGAAAAAGCTAGATATTTTTGCACACCAAATCTTTTTTTTTGTACATTAATTAATAATTATGCCTCAGATATTTTTTCAAGTGAGCTATTTCTCCTGCTGACTCTTGCATTTCAGGCTACGGGAAACTGCCTCTCCATTCTCAGGGGAAATTTTTTGAAAAAAATATGAACCAGAAGATAGACTTCTTAAATGAGATTTTATTTTTCCTGATTTCTAAATGAAGAATACTATAAGCTTACATTCAAGAAAAATTAAAATCAATAGACAGACATTAAAGCACAGAATTGGAAGTTGACTTTTTAGTTCCTTTCTTTCTTTCTTTCTTTTAAAAACTTTCCCTTAAAAAAATGCCAATCTTGTACACAATTCCACTTACCAATCAAGAGGCCATGCAAGGCTGAAAAAGCAATCAAAGCTTTGGTAAGTGATAAATTGTCTTTTACACTAGTAATTAGGTTGGAGACAGCACTGACTTATTTCTCAAAAGACCACAACAAATGACCAGTAAATGGCAGAGGCTTCTATAAAAAAGGCTTCTGCTGAGGCAGTGGAAGGCTCTTCTGCCTCGCGCTGTCTTTAACCAATCTACCCCTGTGTGTGCCATAATTGCACACGACGATGGTTGCAGCCCTGGCACACATTTTTCAGACCTTTCACGCAAAGGCTCACACTTCTGGGCTCTGGGCCGCCCCATTGGGGTGGCATCAGCACAGCAAGGGGTCTGGGAGGCAGGGCTACAGACCCCACCAGCATGCGGGACCCTCGTCTGGCACAGACCTAATGGGTTTGGCTGCCAGCCTGCCCTTCTTGCTCTGAATATCCCAAAGCCAGGGAGAGATTAATTAAAGCAGCCCAGAGGCTACCTAGATCAGTGCACAACCTAGAGAGCAGACACCGTCCCTTTGCCATTTGGGTCTTTGGCTTAGTAACACTAAAGAATCTGTCTTAGGTCTGGAAATTAAATCAATCTTGCATGCACTTGGAGACGATGCCTTTCAGAAATGTTTTGCTTCGTTGAGTAACACACAATAACTCTACACAAGTTTATTCTGGTGTCACAGGATCTCTATCGAGGTCTGAGGCATATTCAGCCTCCTCTTGAAGAAAAATGTAATGGGTTTTGCGCTGGGTCTGTGTGCCATCTGTCACAGCACAGGACCAGACACCTTTCATGACCAGCTTCTGCACAATGAACACTGCAAGGTATGATGGGTTCCTTTAGCTCCAACCTAACAGGCATCTTAACCTGAGCTGTGCTGACAATGGTCCCAAGGCAGGCATTTAGAAAAATCGCACCTTTCTCTCTGTCATTCACCCTGTTTTGGCACGAGCAAATCCAGCTGCTTCTGAAAGACAGAAGGAAGCAGAAGCATCCACATCTCAGCCTTCTCACTAGGGACCAGGAAGCCCTCTGGTACCTCTGATCGGTTTGTGTCCCTTCCACTTGATCACAGCCCAGTCATGCAGATTTCCCTGTTCCTGAGCTGATGATCTCATTAGAACACTGGAAAATGGTGTGGACCTGAGCTGTAGCCCAACGAGGAACTCTGCACATGCAGCACCTTCCTTGTCCTCCTGACGTTCTCCAGCAACAACAAACCTTGCTGATCTCTAACCACAGCAACCACCACGCTCTTTCAGGGAAAGAGAGAGAGCGCACTACAGAAGCTAGGAAAGTAATTCACAGCAAAATATCTTTCCTCAGATTTTTCCATGCATGGCCTTATCTTCTTTCAGTCTTTCAGTTACTCCTCCCAAGAAGCAAACAGGAACCCTTGCTTAGAGCTCAACTGACCCGACTGATGGAGGCTCTGAAAAATTCCTGCCTTTAAGAGCCTTTGCTAACCTCCCACCTCAAAACATATCCCTTGTATACCATAGGAGTGCTCATATATATACTGTGTAGCCACAGGCTAGTCATTTAACCTCTCAAAATAGGTTAAAAAACTCAAGTTTTAAAAAAAAACAAACAACAAACCAAAACACCAAAACCCCCACAACTCTAGAAGTTAACTGACTAGCCTGCAGCTACTCAGCAAAGGTGAGTACCAGAGATGCATCTCCTACCAGAAGCTTGCTAACACAGAAAACTTATTTTTAAGAATTAAAATATGCTTCACAGATCCATCAGTTCATGGCCAGAAAACAGAATCAACCCACTCCTACAACCAACCTTTAGTTAAAATAACCCATCTTTTTCCTGTGTACACAAAAATGCACGGTCTCATATACGGATTATGCTGCAGTTTTCTTTTTCTAGTTTCAAGCGTTCCACCCCACCCTTCTCTATAGGACACCTTAATAACGTGCAGAAAAAAGGACCTTAAACCTCCAGCAGAGAAGACACCTTTATCTTGCATTAATTTGTACTGCTTGTATCAGAATGGCATTTCTAAGATTTAGACGAGGAGATATAAATGTAATCTCTCTGGAGTTAAACTAAGCTACCTGTGGGCCTGATGTTCTCATGGCTTGCCTGAGGAAAACAAATCTTTCATCCTTATCTATGTATTTCTTTGCTAATTAAAATGCATGGACTACTTTAAACACCGTTTACCCAAGGGGCCTTCAGCAGTGCTCTTTCACCATTTAAAAAAAAAGAAAAAAATACCAACAGTGGAAGGTTTTAAAGATGCCACATACAGAAGCCACTCATTAATATTCCTGAAGAGTAGTATCATCAAAGCAGGATATTAACACTACAAGTCTATCTATACAAAACAATTGCCAATCTAAACACATGACAGCAAGTGAAATCAGAAGCAGTCAGAGACACCAAGAATATACTTAGATCTTGTCGGCTGTTGTGGAGGGCTAAGTAATTCTGTGTCACAATTTGCATTTTTCCCTGGGTATTCCCAACAGTATGCAGAAAACCCTGCAGCAGCGAGACAAAATTATCCAAAATAAACTGGGAAGGTTTGCAGTGCTGCTAGCGATGATTCTGTTATATTCTAAATTCAATTAGAAAGGTAGGCAGCTAAAATAGCAGCACCTTGCTGATGAGGCAAATCTTTCCCAGGCTGAAGGATGAAACAGTATTTCTGAAGTCTGTTTATGCAAGAGATTTAACAAAGCCTGACAATGGCAAACCCAAGTACAAGTTCTCCTACTATCCTTTGCCTCAGCTGGTCTCGGATCAGCCCAGAAACGTTAATGATGGCTGTGGACCCACAATTACGAACAAATGAGTAATCAGGTCTTTCCGATTTACAGGTCTTTCCGATGGCAGTGTTGGGTCAATGGGTGGACTTGATGATTTCATAGGTCTTTTCTAACCTAAATGACTCTATGATTTTCTTTTTATCAGCCAGCTCGCCTTTTACTCTGCATTTGCAATTGGTTAGGGCCATGCACGTGGTCAGTTAATTCAGTACAGCTCACAAGGAGGAAATTAGGAAGAACAGGAACTCATATGTTTGCAGCACCAGCAACTCTGTAAAATGGTGAGTGCCACAAAAAGGTCATCTTTTGCCACAGGTTGCCTTTCGTTATTCTTACTTATACCCTTACACCCATTTTACTGATGGGCAGACTGAAGTGACAACAGGTTACTGAGTTGAGGCTACACAGTACATCAGCAGGCAAGGCAGAGGCGAGAAAGCTGCACTCCCACTATTTTCTCCGGGAGTTTTCCCTGTAAACAGAAGCACTCCCACTTCTATCAGCAGACAGCGTGTTTAGCAGAGTTGCTTTGCAGTCAACTAGGAAACCTTCCATGTTAAGCAGTCTTCAGAGATGGATAAACTTGAAAATAAGGAGACAGGTAATTCTGAAGGATCTATATTGAAGTCAGAAGAACAGAATATAATTATTTCTGAAATAATTTCTGAAGATGAGATTCCTCTGGAATAGCTACCTACTACATGTATGGCTCTAAGATGAGCGATATCATCCTTATTATGATATATAATCCTTGCTACATTATACCTTTGTGCCCAGCACTCATATACTTTCTCTCAGACACTGAGCAAACCCATCTCAGAAAGCCAAGCCCTGTTCCCAGACCTTCTGTTTATGGGTGCTACACAACTGAGGGAATACATCCATATTTTAATACCCTACCTCTGTCTTGTGTCATGCTTTCCTCCTGAAAGGAAAGCAACCTTGGGATCCTGCAAACTGAGAACAAACCAAGCAGCAAAGGAAATCTTCTGCCTGGACAGGGAGAAATTTTAAAATGCTAGAATCAAAATCATTTTATGTGCAAGTAACAGAAGAGGAGATATCTGATAGGGCTTGACTTTTAAAAAATTGAATCCATTTTTGCAGCCAGAATTAACTGACAGCATATATGCAACCACTTCAGCTGTTTACCAGGTGACTGGTGCATACAAATCAAGGGTGTTCAATGTCTAAATGCTAATGTCTTCATAGACTATGCAAGCATAAATTTGCACCTACAAGAACTGGAAGCCACTTCCTTTAAACTTTAACAAATGTGGCTGAGAGAAAGGCAACATGAATATTTCAGGGTGTGCATCTTGAAAGCTTTGGTGCAGCTGCACAGCTCCAATTAAATTCAATAGGAGCCTCACATCTAAAACCCTGAGCAACGCTTTGAAAAGTCTGGGGGTTTGATGTCAGAGTATGACTTTCAGAGTCAATTGCTTTTGTTCAGCAGAAGCCTTCACAGAAGAATGAAGCACAGTCTTTCCTCTTACAGAAAGAGAAGGTTGAAGAGAGCAGGAAGGGGAAAAGGAAGTTCAGAGCAGATATTGGCATAAAGATTTGTCCAGCACAATGTCAACAGGGGCCACGCTGACATTATTTGTAATGGAAATGATTCAAAAAGGTCAGGCTTTGGCTTTTCCATTACCCAACATCAGAGATGGTTCAGAAACAATTTCTATTTTCTTTGATCCAGCAAAGCCCAGCCGGGTGAAGGAAGCTCCTGGATGAAAGGATCATCCACTGATTCAGTTCTAAGCAGCATAATGATAATTGTCTCACCTCCAGCAGGATTAATCTGATCATTTGAATAAACAATTTGGTCCATTTTTTGGAAGCACTCAGAGAGCCCAGATGTCTTTGGACGTGAGTGTATTAGTGCTTCACTGTGGAGCAAGGGTGTGCATTTGAAGATGCTCTCCTCGTTATCTCCACTTGCTAGGCTTTGGTTCCCATCACAGCCTGTGCTTGGAGCACCCCATTTTAATCTGGGATAAAATTAGCCTGGAAGATGCACTCCAGGAGCTCACCCATGGCCGTGCAGCAAATGATGGGCAGCAAAGCAGTCAGACTACGGCTACCTGAAGTAAATCCTCTGAAATATGTGTAGAGTGGGGCGGGGTCTGGACCTTCAGCACCATTTCGCCCTACAGATGCGTTCCTGTGGAGATGTATTCCTTGTTACTGTGGGCATAGCCTTCATGGCCTCTTGAGCATGCTCACACACATGCCTATAGTGAGAATTTACACTAAAAACCATTGCAGAGGCTGGAAAATCATCTTACTTTTGTATACGACAAGTTAGAGTCTACTGATGATGATTTTTAAAAGTTCAATTACAAAAGACTATTTAAACCAAACTGTTTCTAGTAGGAATCACATAAACTGGCATATTCCCCTCCACCTCAGATGTGATAAGTGACAACTTTTTGTCTCAATATTTTTGCTCTGAAGATGTTTTCTCTTCTATAATTTTTAGTAATTTATGTTATTTCATGACATGCCTGTGGCACCATAGCTACATATCATTATTTCAAGTTGTCATGTCACATTCCACAAGACTACTGCTGCCATGTCAAATCATCACGGAGCAGAACAGAGCCGTCGCTTTTCTTTATCATTAAGGGCAGCTGCTGCTCTGTACAAATTGAAACATCAATATACCGCAGAAGGGTTCCAGGCTACTGAAAACAGTTGCTCCTGAAATTAGTACACCAAATGCTTATCTTTTTTCTTGTTCAAAGTGCTAACCTGTATCACTTCAACACAAACAGGAGGCATTTTGTTCAAAGAAAGAAAGTGAAGGGGTTTCAGATACCCAGAGACTGATTTATGATTGTCTAAACAGACAAAAAGAATGTGAGAGAAGGTCATATTTTTAGATACCTTTTGTATCTAAAAGTACATGTAGAGATCACAGGACTATTAAACGTTGTCATAGAGGAAGCCTTTGACATATCTGGAAATGTAAGCTTGAATTATTTGCATCCCAATCCAGTGCTTTAACCACAAACCATTCATCCTGGCACAGCAATGAACTAGATGAAGAAAAAAAAGAGGAAAACAGAGAAGTCAATAAGATTCCATACACTAGAATAATTGTTTATATTTCCTTTTTTTCTATGCCAATTGCTCAAGTGGAGTTGAAGAAATAGGATTCAGAAAATAAATCTCTTCATAGGTATTGTCAGAAAGGGTCATGCATTCCAATTCCCTGAGAAACCTTAGTCTTGGGGCCCTAATTCAGATGGAAATATAGATGAGACTGACACTTGGAAAAAAGAAAAAAAGAATTCCTGCTGAGAAGAGATGTACAGGCGGGCAGTTTTCAGATTCTTTTGGAAGTTAAAGGAGGTCAGATAAAACATCTTGCCCTCCCTGTTGTCATTGCTTATGTTGTCTGCCAGAGTCCAGGAGAATTTGCAGACACTAAACATTGTAGATCATTCCCCTTTCACCTTTTGAGTGAATAAAGAAGCCAGAAGAGATCAAATACATCATATTATGCTGTAGAGGTAATGCAATGGCTAAGAGTCACTGCAAAATAAGCAGTGCAGGGACTGTGTGGAGCGTCATGTGCCTGCATGTAAGTCCCATTCAACAGGTATGTTGCTTCAGTGTACACACAGCTCCTCCTGAAGTATTACAGGCTTCAGTGTGGCTAAAGGATGGAGGAAGGGCTATAATACCCTCTGTGCACATCCCATTAAAAGCTGATCAATAGCAGCATCTGTGACTGGAAGACAAGACATACCAAAACTGCAGACAGAAAAAATTAAGAAAAACCTGAAGTTACTTTTGTTTATAGGAGCAAACAAGCTAGGAATACATAGCTTAAGTTTACCTTTGCTTTCCTACTTTTCCATGCCAAATATATGCGAAGAATGGAGGATGGGGAAAATCAAGTTTATGACCACAGTCTCCTACCAACAGCTTCTCAAAAGAAGTCAAATTTAGTTTTACGTTAAGTGCACTGCAGTACTTGGATCACAAGTTCACAACGGCATGGAGGTAGTTTGCATATAAAACAAATAAACAAACAAAGCAGAAGGAAACTCATGAAAAAAGGAATTGAGGGGGCAAAAAAAGGCAGAATGATTAGACTGTGGAAAAGTATTTTTCACAAATAGCTTGACATCTGCTTTTTTCTTCCCCCATTCCAAGTTCAATACGTGGGCCAAACACCGTCAGAGTAACAGACCCTAACACTTTATAAGACATTCCTCTTGAATACTTGCAGGAGGAAAAAAAAAAAAAAAGAAGAAAAAAAAAGATGACCTGCACCTTTCCCCTCCAAAACTGATTCAAAGCCAGCACCCCAAAGGAGCCAGCCCTTTGGAGTCCCCCGTGGGGGGGGTCTCTGGGTACCAGCTGTCCTTTGCCCAGAGACTGGGACATCCCAGTGGCACCCAACATGAGTGCTGCCCTTCTCAAACAGGGACACATGCCAACCCGCCTAAGCCCTAAAACTACTGGAAAATGTTGTAGGAACATCAGTAACTTTACTAGGAATTTCCTCTGCCAGCAAAAAAACCCAAGAGCTGCACAGGCTGGGTAGCAAGAGAGATGACCCCGCCTCAGCCTTTTTTTTTTTTTGTTGGATTGGAAAAACACTGATTAACAGTCGGCCTTACACATCAGCTTAAGGTAACCTGCTTTTGCACTTTCTTTCTCGGCAGACAGCAACTCTACCTTTGAAGATAACCATTCATGCATAAAATTACTAATAGAGACCATCTATCTGACGAATGTCTGTTCCTTAATAATTTATATCACTTGATCTATTTTCAAAGGTTAGCCTTACATTAAAATTACAGTTCTGAATAGGTCAGCCTGTTACTTAAAGATAAATTACTCCACCTCTTCACGTTACAGTGTTGTGTTTTGATAATGACAGGCTTTTTATTCGCATGCTTTTCTCTTCCTTCTCAGGAGCAGCATAGAAAAGTACCAGCACGACTACCTTGCCCAGCCCTCCCCATAGTCCCATTTTGCTTCTTTTTGACTAAGGCAGTCTAAACATCCCTGGTTTACAATCTTTTACCTGCTTTTAGCAAAGACTTAGGAAAGACTTAGCACACCAGGATGAAAAGATGAATCAATGATGCGTGATAGGACTATGCTAAATTCTAAGCTTTGTCATGCTGTGTGTGAACTAAAATGCTGCATAACTAATACCATTAAATTCTTTGTAATTAAAGGATAATTTCTGCTCTCCTCTAGATAGATAAAGCAATAAAATGACAATGTTTAAAGAGGAAATGCCAGTGTAATGTTCATGCATTTAACAACTACCCAGGAGATATGCATTGTAAATATACTTATAACAGAGAAGTTCCTACTGTTTTATGTACAGAAGCATTTTGTGGTGGTAATTTTATACCACTGAAGTAGTCTGGAAAGTTACTGGACCACAGAAGACATACTTTTTTTTTTTTTTTTGTAAACACCTCATATAGGTATTTTCCTATGACTGTGAAAAATGGTCAGGTTATAACAGTTTGTCACATACCTTATTACAAATGCATCTCTGAATTACTGTGGTTGAAAAGCTCTTCTCAGGCAACAGAGACATCTGCACATCAGATTAGCGCACTAGTCTGTTACCTCTGCAGTAGTAGGATGAAAGGAAAAAAGCTATGTTTGAACTCTGTGGACCTTCTGTATTAGCTGGACAAGTATAGGTGTCCAGAAACAGCATCCAACACCAAGAGAGCCAGGAGAGCAGCCACATCCCTCCCAGCACAGAGCTGCTCTCCAGTGTAATGTCATCTGAGGAAAGGACAGAGTCCCGTCCTGCACTGAAACCACCCAGGCAGGGAAATTGAGACAGAAAGCAGTCATCCTGGGGAACTGTCGGGTCTTCTGTAGCATGCAGCAATCCTGAAGGATTTCTCGAAGTTGTGCTCCTGACACAATTGCTCAAGTGGAATAACTGGCCTTTGCTTTACAGATAAAAATGAAATAAGAATCTGCATGACCCCCTGGAAACACAGACTCTGAGGTCCACTGTGTCTCTTGTGAAGCAAATGGAGTCAATATAATTGTCGCTATTGTTCCTGGCCCGTGTGCCACGTTCTCCCCAGGGTTAATCAAGACAAGCTTAGAAATAATAAATGCTCTTCAAATACATTTTCCTAAGGCCCCTTCTGAAGTAAACGCATGTGTTTATATATAGATAGAATATATGTACAGGAAAAGTAAGAAGTCAGCAAGTATAACACAGGCAGTACACAAATAGGCATCCCCACCATCAGGTTCCACATGCAGTCATCAGCAGTTATCCAGGGGCAAATTATTCCCAGTGATTGGTGATAACCAATCAGTTATACATAAATAGACCAACCAACTCCAGCTACAAAGGTTCAAAATCCCTGAAGTAGATGCCAGCCAGCAGAGAAGAACCCACTCGACATATGTGAATGCTATCAGGGTCTTGGGACACAGGAGCTTAGGTCAGCACAGCCAATTTAATGTGCATAATGCAACATGGGAGTCGTAGAAAATTTTGACACTCCTGCATGTAGTAACAAAACAATCTCCCTAATACTCAGATAGTCTGCCCTTTACCTACACAGGGTGTAAGGGAAAGTGCTGACTTTCTCTTCTTGAAGCATCTGGCTCCTGCATGACTGTGCCTGTGGCAGGAGTTCTGCATCTCCTCCCCGTGCAGCAATCCTTTGGGTGCTGCATTACTCTGGGTGCACTCAGCATCCCAGGAACAAAGTGCTTCGAGTTTCACAGACAGCAAACACAGTTAAGGCAGAACTACAGATGTGGTTTTTTGGACCCTGGGCAACAAATGATTCAGAAAGAAACAAAGCAAGCTTCAGATAGCCCTGGGAAGATTACAGAAGGTAGACCAAGAGAAAGAATGGAGGGAACATATTCCTTTCATTATTTATTTTTTTTTAGCTAACTAGATATGAAAGGCTGCAAAAATGGGTATATCCCATTGCCAGCCAGCACATCAGCTCTTCCATGTATTGACAAAGACAAAAAAGGAGGATCCCAAAGCCTCAGTTTACTGTAGAGGGTCTACCCCACCATGAGGGGTTCAGAAAAGGAAAGAATGGTGTAGGACACTGCAGCCCACAGGGCAGGACTGTACCAGCACAGGAGAAACCTCTACTCCGTTGGCAAATCTGAAGTGTCATATTCAGTCCACCCATTATTATTTCCGTGTAGATGGTTGTGACATCTAATTCTTTCAGGGCTTGTAAAGCATGGAAAACCCTACATTGTATCATGTCTTCACCACAAGCTAGGCTGAGACACAAGAGGAAAATGTTTTAAATTAATTGATGTGGATTACCCTAGATCACCTTCCCCAGCAGTAAGTTAATTCGGACTGCCTTAAGCACAGCCCTTTCAGCAAAATGTGACCAATACCTTCACTTTCCTCACTCCAGCATTTCAACCCATTCTTGTCATGGAGGGAAAGAGTAGCTACACGTTAACAAACGATGTACCCGGCCAAAAAAAACCCCAACCAAACAGAATAAATAAAAAATGCAAAAAACCAACATACCATAAAGGCATTTCCAGCACATGCTGTAGCTTCTCCGTGCTTATCTCTTTTAGTAAGAGCTGGACAAGACAAAGCCTGATGCCTGTAGTTCTCCTAGTCCAGGTGGAGTCCCATCCTCAGCCAGCATCCCCACGCTCCCTGGACCTAGAGCCTGCTCTGATTCTCCCAGCTTGAGACCTCGTTGGCCTCTCCTTTGCCACGGCCCTTGCTGCGCGATTATCTGCATTTGCTCACTTGTTCTGTGATCATCCAGAGGCCACACAGTAGAATCGTTGTTGCTTTAATGGGCACCAAATCCAATCAGTTGTGGTGCTGGAGCTGGCAGGGCAGGCTCTCATTCCTGTTACCCTCTCACATGCCAAGGCACCGAGATGCCAGGGAAGTCTGAATGCGCCCAGAGCCAACTGTATCAGCCTTCTGCCATCCTGGGGCCTTGTCTGCTCCCAGGAATTAATTCTTGCTTTGCTGCAATGCACAACCAAAGTTTTAAGTTTCCTGGCCAATTTATTACAATTAGCCTTTCTGCTATGCATTTGGTGGCCTTTATAATTATCCCTCAGAGTCCCTGGTTCTGGGAACTGCTTTGCACATTCCTCCGCTTCTCCAGTTCCCTTACGTCGATATGCAGAGGCAAATATCAATTTTTCCACCCCCATTCCCTCCTGTACACATAAATTGAGTAAATTGAAGCAAACATGGCAGTGCTTAGTGCTTGGATAGTCTGGCACAGAAGGTGGAAGATAAACTGACAGTCTGACAAACGTGCAGCTAAATTAGTTTCTTCACTTTGGGAAGTTTATTTGCAATAGTTTTCATTTGATCGAGTCACCTTTACTTGGTTTGTCTGTCCATTTTCTGTTTGTCATCGCAAGTAACCGAGCAGCCCAGTGCTATTCTGTTCTGCAGAGCAACTAGGAAAACAACCATACGAGGTTTTTCCCCACAGAGCTTGCCAGGTTGCTGTCCGAGTGCCCCCGTGTATGGGTAATCCTCTCCGAGATGTGGGACCCATCTGGAGGATGGCCAGAAGTCACCATCGGAGGAAGAAAATTCACTCAAGTCTTCCATTCAGATCTCTTAGCATCTAAATCTACTTTCTATCAAAAGTGATGGGAACAGTGTTAGGGCATCAGTACTGCCAGGAGATATGTAGAAAGGATGAATTTACAGAGTTTAAAGAAGGAAGGGAAAGGTTTTCAGGAGGCTCCTATTGAGGCTGACAGCTGAGGCTGGCTGCCTCAGGCTGCAAGTTAAGGGTTTGTGAGGACCAAGCTCCTGTTAGCAACCCCTTTTTCTTCCTCTGCAGAGGTCAAAAATCTACATGACTTCTGAGGTGAACTTCAGCAGGACCTCCCTGGCAGATGGCAAGGCCAGCACAGGCCAACTGCCCTGAAGACAAGTTCGTGAAATCTAGTTTCTCTAAAGTTTAACCAAAAGATGATGGGCAGAACCATACAAAACCCCGATACCGACCCAGTTTTACCAAGAACACAGTTCATTGCCGCTGGTACAGAAATATTATTGCCTACATTACTTAAGATACATAGAGTACCAAAAATGCTCTGAGGGACTGCCAGACGTTTTATTTAATTAAGCATAAATTACAGATGTGCAGGGTATATTGGCTGTACCTATTCCTCTTCTTGGTCCTGTTGTAATCGACAGTGCTGATCTGCTTGAGGGTAGGAAGGTTCTGCAGAGGAATCTGGACAGGCTGGACCATTCTCACAGGACTTTTCCAACCTAAATAACTCTATGATTCTCAAACTTAGAACAAGCCTCTTAGTTACCATCCACCCCAAGAAGTTACGCTGCAAGCTCATTGATCATAAGAATTATTTCCTTTGCAGCATTTAGAGTTGCACATCTAACTCTATTAAAGTCTGTAGTTACCTCAAGCAGTTGCACAGAAAACCATATGGCCCTGACAGGCAGGTGGTCCTCAAAGCCCTCAAACAAGCATCACTGTGCATCATGCCACACTGCTTTTATTTCCCGGTACACTTCATTTCATGGCTGCATGTCACATACAAGCTGCTGGGAAAGGGCCATGTTCACATTTGGGATCTGTTTGTTTCTCTGAGGATGTTTTGATGCAACTGTCTCAGCCATTTCACCTTCAACTGGCCCCCTTTCCACAGATGACCAGTCATCCAAAACACCAGAGAGATTTTAAGCCTCCTTGATCTAAGGGAGGCGGATGAAAAAAGACATGATGCAGGCAAATGTCACATTTGTGTCACTGACTGAAACATTGCTGCCAGGATATATTATTCAGTATCTAACAGACCTACTGATATAACCCTGAGCTGAACTCTCCTCAAAAGATCAGCCATCTGCGGCTTTCCCACAGCAGGTGAGGAGATGGACAGCCTCAACCCTGGGGTAGGAGACAGGAATACCTGCCCCTGCACGCCCGCACAGCCCGTGGAAATGCATTCTATTACAAGTAACACATCCTTTGCACTTCATGGAGAATTCTCCATAGCTATTTTCTGTAGTACCCTAGCTGTACAGATAAGGAAACCTTGACTCCAGGCACTGAAACAAAGTTGGCCCCCTCTGCTTGAAAGTCTATGCTATATGCCAATGGAAAACACTAGACCATACATTTCTTTTTCCCACAAATGCATTGTTATTGGTAAAATACTTGATGCTAACAAGGAAAGAGCAGAAGCAACACTACCAACTCACACCTTCAATCCTGATCTTACTTCACGTCATCACACGGAGTTGGAGAGAGCACCAGGGCAACAGCTGTTCCCCAAGCAGCCCTTCCCTGTGCTTTGAATCTGCAAGTACAGGTACAGAGGGATGTAATCATCTCCCATCACAAGCATAGCCTCACCTCCCATCCAACCAGGTGAAAAGATACTGGCAGGTCTGGTGAGGTTTTGCCCTCATTCCTCTTAACTGGCTTTGTGCTAGAATCCATTTTGGGGGTAATGGGAAGGGAAATTGAGTTATACTTTTTTAAAAGGTTTGCTAATGAATTTATTCATGAAAGACTTCAAGGCCTGAGTTTTCCATCAAACACCAGCATGTGCTTCATTAACCAATACTCACCTATGACTTCTACTAGAAAAGCCAGGATGCTACTTTCCTATTGCTTCAGTACCTTTTTGCACATCTTAACCATGTGCTGCCACTAGAGAGTGTCAGACCATCTCCCCTATTAATTAGGTCGGCAACAGTGAAGACTCTGGCACAGCTCACCTAAATCCTAAACTTCTCACACTCCAAGACATCTGCTTTGCAACTGCTGCAAGACCCAACGAGCCAAAAGCCAAGGTTCTCCATTGCACCCATGTTTTTTGTCTAGAGATACAGAAATATCCACTGCTGTTTGTTCATTTTGAAAGTTAAATTAAAAACCATGCTCCAACCAATCTCTGTTAGGCATAACAAAATTATTTCTAGCATCTTCTAAAACAAAGTATTATAAGTTTGGGAATGGCACACCACGTGGTCTGTTACAGAAGCCTTTGGGGGCTGCAAACTCAACCTCGGTGGTATGGTGAGGCCAAAAGGCAAGAATCAGGTCATAAAGGCATAGAAAGCCAGGCGTGGTTCTCCAGAGCTCACAGCCCGCATCCCTTTTACTTAAACATAAACATCCCTCGTAGTGTTACAGCTGGAGCTCTAACCACACAAAAAGCTCTGCTATCAGATCGTCACCCCCAATGCTGCTGGGTCTGCCCTGGCCACTAAGTGCAGGGAAAAGCAATTTTTTTCCTAGTTGGTTGTGTGTTGCATCTGTCCCATTACAAAGAAAGGGTGCTGGCCAGGCACAGCCCAGAGATGCTTGTGTTCCCAGCTAGGCAGCCCAGCTCAGACCCTAAGGCCACCAGTAAGAGAGCATAAAGCATGCTATTTAAGCAATAACACTGTAAAACTATGGTGGGTTGACCCTGGTTGGAGGCCAGGTGCCCCCCAAAGCCACTCCATCGCTGCCCTCCCCAGCTGGGCAGAGGAGAGAAAATAACAGGAAAGGTGGAGATAAGGACGGGGACATCACTCACCAGTCACCGTCGTGAGCAAAATAGACTCAGATTGGGGAAATCTGTTTAGTTTATTACCAATCAGCTCAGAGTAGGGTAATGAGAAATAACCCCAATACATTCCCGTCACCCCTCGCTTCTTCCCAGGCTCAATTTCACTCCCGATTTCTCTCCCTCCTCTCTCTGGCTGCCATTGCGCAGCTTTTTTTCCCCTTCTTAAACATGTTGCCCCATCACATGGCCAGCGTTGGACTCGGCTGGGAGCCAGCTGGCACTGGCTCCATCGGGCATGGGGAAACCTTCTGGCACCTTCTTGCAGAAGCCACTCCTGCAGCCCCCCCCCCCACTACCAAATCCTTGCCACGCAAACTCAATACAAAAAAAAAAAAGGCAAAGAAAACTAAATCAGACTTCTGTGGCTGAGGGATTCGCACTGAGCATCTCTGCAAAAGAGTCTCCTAAGGAGGGATTTGCCTCACCCAGAGCTCCCCGTGCCTTATTGGAAACGAGTGTGTCAGCAAAAGTCCCCCAGTGCTCGGCACTGCCCTGCTCAGCACAGTATTCATTCATTACTTAGGCTTTGCACAAGCGTATGCTCATTTTAAAGCACATAAAGTTGCTCTTGGGAGTTGGCTAGTAGAAGATACGATCTCTGATAGCATAGTAACAAGAGGATGTGGGAATCGGAGAGAAGCCATCTCCCTTGTCTTGTTTAAAGGAGGCAGGAAAACAAGTGCACTCCTCCCAACGCCCCCCAGCAAACCCCTGAAGAGTACTGGTACCACCGGTGTGCTTGATCCGCATAACCTGCCTGTACAGGGGTGATGCTCAGCTGCAGCAGACAGGAGCACTTTGGAGAGTCCCACGTGAGCTCTCCACCATCGAATGCTGGCTTCTGAGATTTGGAGATTTCACATCCTGTCACCTGGAGGAGATCCAGACGCAGGGTGCCCTGACAGCTGCGAGCACAGGCGAAGCCAGAGACCAAAAATAAAGTGGAAACTCATCTTCCCCTTGCAGCAGCCTAAAGGTTACAGAGGTAAGGGGAGGTTATGCCTGCAATTCTGACCAGCAGAGCTGTCTGCCGATCAAAGCACAGAGCCAGACGCAGCCCTTCCAGGTTACCTTTCCTGCCATCCTACTTACCCACTCTGTGATCAGAATAGATCGTACGACACATGCAGGTGATTAATGATGGCAGTAATTAAGAAGGTGGCTGATTTTCACATATAAAGTCCTTGCTGCTCCCCTTTGGACCTCAGCTTCTCCTGTGGTCGGGTAACGCCTTACGATCCCTGCAGCAGCAATTTATCTTTCTATCAGTGAATGCTTCAGATGCCTCACTTCTTGCTGCCTGGGGTTTGCAGCCCTCCATCCTCATCAAGAACTCGCAAGGCAGATAAGGTGCTCAGATTTTATGACCGAAGCTGTTAAGTTGTTGGGGAAAGGTTTGGTACAGGGGGTAGAAACATCAGGGCAGGTCGATGTGAAATAAACTTTTGCAAATCTTTATTTAAGAGATGGATAGAACATTCTAAATAATTGAGGTGTTGGCCCACCCAAACCACACCATCTTTAAACATTTTTTTTTTTAAGTTATCTTATTTGGGGGTTATTAAACACTTTTTGTTCAATCTTTTAAATTAAAAGATGATAACCTCAAGAAATATCCAAGATTTACACTAATCTTGTTAGAAATAAAGCAAATTTCAGGAAGTTGTTGCAACCAACAATGAAGTCACATAGTAGTCTGGGTGGCTGCAAAGTCCAGAGGAATAGGGCAAGCAGCAGGAACCGGCAGGACATCCATGAAAAGTAAGTGGGATAGTGCTTACTGCCCAACAGCCCTTCAGATGGATTCTGCTGGACTGTCTCCACACTCTTCCCAGGTACTCGTCCATGATCAATGGCAGAACCAAACCTGGAATGAGGTGCCAAGCAATGAGCTAATGCCTCAAAGTCATCCAAGACTGAGAAAAGGCTGGATGGGACACAAGGTCGCATGGCACGTAAGACATAGCCATGATGACGTGATGTGAAAAGATGCAAAAAGACAAATCTGAAAGCTTTGGCAATCTTTCCTCCATCGGGAAAATAAACAGGTATTGGCATCTATGTCTGCTCAGGCTTTACCTAGTGAATAATTGATGCATTTCCATGTGTTTTCATTCAAAAAGTGACTTTGAAGTTCCAGTCTCCAACATTTTCTGGTATTCTTAAGGATTAGAAGTTGATAATAATGACTTGTAATCAACAAAGAGTCCACATTAGCAGAGACTTCGTGAGGCAGGGGGAAACGAACAAGAAAAAGAAAGGGTGAAAGGAAAAACAAAAGGCAACTCTAATAACCGTTGCAGGAATTAGACAGACATTTCCTTCACACTGAGCTGTCAGTAAGTAAAAACATATTGTGGCAGACTGTAGTTTACCTATGCTTGCGTGCAGGCATCGGAGGCTCAGTGGGACTAATTATGAAAATATGATTATAATGGATTAGCAATTCTGTCAATCACAGACATGCATCTGGTAACAAAAAAGCAATGGGTAAAAATGCCACAGGACAGGAGAATTTAATGCTGTGGGTTAGTACCAAATGTATGTCTCATGGGAGAAAGAAAGATTTGAGTTATGGTGGGGGAGCATTGCTGGGATTTTATATTAATAAGAAAACACGTATCAGATCTGTGGCTCAGAAAAGCATTAAAAACAGCTGTAAAGCCATTTTTACCCTTACTTTCTAAAGATGGCTTTGAGTTACTTGGAAAGGGTATGATTTCAAGCTGCACTGAAAGTCTGGCAACTGAAAGAATTGGCAAACGTCAGCATTAGATGGGTCAGCTCAATCAAAGGGAAGGGTGACATCTCAGCCACCAAGGACATTCCATTTACCTTTGAAATCTCATTCTAGAATCAAAGAACAAGAAAACGTGGGGAAGACACTACAGTTTTGGGTAAAGAGCATGATTTTAAAATTGAAGAAGAAGAAAGCATCTTTAAATGTTTCCTGAATGGGGATCCTTCCCTCTCCTCCCTCACCCACATCTGGTTTGCTATTCAGGACCCTGCAGAAGAGCTGGACTATGGTCAGGACATCTTGGGGAAGGCAGCTGAGGACCTGTTCCCGTCTCCTTTACTGTATAAAACCACCATAAAGTAATTTATTCTCTAAAACAATGTGAAGCTTGTAAATAACTGCAAGCATTTTGAACTTCATTCTCTGCTTTACAGCTCTGCCAATATGTGCCCTAGTAACTTGGCCAGCTCTTGGCATACTAATATGTTTTATTACAATTTTCATTCCTTGTTTGCTGCGGGGGGTGAGGCAGCTCCCGTGTTTACGGGCCGGTCTGGAAGGCACACGTTCCTCCAGAGGAAGCAGCCATCTCCTGGCTCAGCCTCCGCAAGCTGAAGGGAGCCAAACGCAGCTGGGACCAGCTCTGTCTCCAGCTCCCCGGGAGGCTCAGGAGCACTGTCATCTGGAAAATTAGGATGCTGCAGCTTCCCTGGCTTTCTCCTTCACAGGAGGGAGGGTGGGGGCTGAGGGACTACGGAGGACCAGCTTGTCAGTCTACAGCACTAGATAACCGCTGAAGCATTGTTGCTGGCCTGACGATAAAAATATCATCTCTTTCTTACAGCTGATATAAAACCAGCCAATTAAAGTCCCCCTAATCCCAGATGGTTGCCTCAGGTACTGGCACCAAAGCCGAAGGATGAAGAATCTGTACAGAAAAATGGGCTGGAAATGTTGACCATAGGGCAGGGCTGTGACAAGACACTGAAACAGATCAAATGAAGACAAAAATATCTGTGTGTTCTTGGCCTTTCCTTTGACCTGTCGTTGCTGCCTTTTCTTTGCAGGTGCTTCAGGCTGGATCTTGGAGGCACTGTACCACTAACTGATGGGACAGAAAAGATAAATACAAACACTAAAATGAAACACAGGGAATAACTCAGAATAGTTTTGCACTCAGAGGAAAGGAAAAAGAGGAAATATCCAGGCCCTCTATTCTGCTGTACCTTGTTTTTCCTCAAGTACAGGTGCTTTTTGTTAATTGGAACTACTCTGAAATTATTCCAGTGCAAGACTGGACTTGTGTTGGGTATAAGCCTGCCAGCAGCAGCTCTGCTAGGGTGGAGCAGAAAAATAGAGGCAAGCTAACATGAACAGTCATCAGCTAAATACATTATTAAAAGTGCATATTCAAACGGAAGACCAGCTTAATTTTTAATATGATTTCTATCTTACAGCCTAGCAGATAGAGAGACAGACTTCATATTGGTAAAAGATGCAATACAAAAGATGACAATATCAGAAAGTTTGTCTGACCCACAAAGATGTGCTCCTGGTCCCAACCTAAATCATTTGGCAAGCAGGGAGTACCACGAGAGGGGAGAAAAAAAGGAAGATAATAAGACAATAGAGAGATAAATCTCAAATAAACAAGAATAAAATCCATCTGGTTGGGCTGGGGCTTCTCTTTCCCTTCAGCCAAGGGACTGAAAGCAACTTTGCCCTATTATTTGTACACAAAAAGTTGATATATGTGATGCAGAGGGTTCCCTGCAACAACCTCACTGAAAACCTATTTGAAAACGACTGCAGAGAAAGAAGAGGAACCAAAGCACAGCGAGATGAACCCTGAGCACGTGGTCTTCTCCTTGCTGTGAATACCTTCTTTCATTGCTATGTGCTACAAAAATCCCATTGCTTCAGCAGCAACAGGCTGAGCATCAGTTCAACAGCTTCTTTAAATGAATTTTCAAAAGGAAGAACACAGAGAACTTGAGCATCTAGAGTTCTGAACAGACTTTGCGGCCATCAGTTCCAATTTGGACTTGTTTTTATGTAAAAGCAGGTGAGCAGTAAGCACGGGTGTGCTGTTGCTTTTCTAGACTAACTTCCTTCCACAAACAATTTTCTCCCTGCTGAGCCTTTTTGGACCCTACTTGTTCTTTCTCCCTAAATGAGCAGCTGAGGGCCCCTACATGACCCGTACTGTGATTACAAGGACTTTCCCTGAGCTTTGGTTTCAAATTAAATAATTCACAGAACAGAATTTTTCTGCAGAAGTACAATGGCTGCTACTGAAGGAAAAAAAAATAATTGTGAATTCAGCTCTTTTTGAACATCACTGTTCCGAGGAAGAGCCAACAAAGGGACCATGTAAGCACAAATAAGCTGTGGCAAAACTTACTCAATATGATTGTTTGGTAAAATGCCATCATGCTGATAAGGGCATTTTGAAGCCATCTGAATCCAGTTCATGCACAGTGCCCTCAGACCACTCTATTTTATGTCAGAGACAAACTTTCAAGAATCCTTTCTAGCTTTTTGAAGCCGTGGTGGGGTGTTTGTCACAGCCGTGCTGACCCTGTGGTTGCTCAGTGTGCATTTACACTGCCACCGAGTCACAACCTGCCAACAGCCCAGCATTGATTTGATTTTCAGGATCACATGTTTCACTGTAAGTCACGCAAATAGACCAAGTCATTCGGACTTGAAGCAGCCTGTGTTGCAAGTGGATGCACCTGCAATAGCTGCTGATGAGTTGTTATAACCATTGAACAAGTCACTCTTAAGACACCAGCTTTACAGTTGATTTTAATAAGCTGTAGAGTTTAAAGCCTTGGCATTTGTGTGCGCCTTGCGAACATGCTCTCAACTTTTACCTAATACAAGCAGAGGAGGCAATTTAGTCCAGGGGGAAGCTGATGAGGCAGGTCTATGAAAGGAACAGGATGATGTTCCTGATTAAGAACCCTCCTCTTTAGGAGGAGCAGGGGACCCTAAATGGATAACTAAGGGCTAACCTCTGATATGAGGATCAGTTTGATCAAGGTGCACCACCACCACAGGGTCCAAATTTTAGACAGCAAAGTTTAAAACTGTCAGTTTTCATAAAACTTCCAGACAAGAGCATTGTTAACACTTCAGCTTTCCTCTCTCCACTGGCAATATGCCTGTGTGCTCTGCATTGGATTATTTAGCCAAACCCAGTACACTAGAAATGATGGAGCAGTAGGATGTAAATGGGACTGATCTTGATAATATCACATATTTCATTGTGCTGCTGAAAAGATAAATTCAGCATGTTACTTGCAGAGGCCCTCGCATGTGTCTAACAAGACTATTTTCGCGTACTCAGTGGCAGGCACAAGTGAGCTGTGATGGAATAAGCCAATTTTGGGAAGGACATTGGAGATTGATCAGCAGGTGTTCTCCCTCCATGCACATGTTCTCTGCTGAAAGGCAGAAGCCCACTCAGAGACCTGCCACCACAAAATCCCTGCAGTTATTGAGAAATGCAAGCCAGAGGCCAGTTGATTAGAAAGGTACTGCAGAAAAATTGATTTCGGGTCTACATCTTACATTTCAAGCTAGCAGTATTTAAGACCAAACTTTAAAGGGAAACAGGCTTAGACAACAGGAAACAGACATGAGACAGCAATCATGTAGCAATGGATGCTAATGTGGCTGTAGAGCTGGTGGTGTGCTCTGCCAGCTCTTGTAGGACACTCATCAGGTGGGCTCAGAAAATGCAGGGTACAGGTCTCAGGTGTGGGCCAGCACCTCCATCACATCTAAAATCCACACTGGGAACCCGATGCTGCATCCCAGTGTTTGACCCAGTAAGGTAGCACTTGCCACCCCTGCAGAATTTTCCCCTTTGAACTCAGTGAGGAATTTCCACTAATGTTAAGGATGCTTGAATGATTCCCAAAGCCGTCGTATCAATTTTGGGTTGGTTTTTTTTTTTACATCCGCCTCCGTGGTAGAAAGGGTCCTATGAGTCCAGTTTACTGGGCACAGGGAGAAAAACATACCTAACAGCAATGGAGCTTATCCAGCAAGTGCTGGACTTCAAAAGGGCTCCACTACATCAGGAATGTTTTTCTTAACTACCACTGATGGTCCAACTACTTTCATGTTTTCAGGAAACAGCATCTTAAGAACATTTGATATTTGTATTTCTTAAAGGCAAATGGCAGCAACAAAAAAAAAAAATTCTAATACAAGACAATATAGGAAATATTACAAGAAAAATCACTGGAAATCAGTAACTAAACTCCAAACTCTTGTCATGCTTTTTTCTAAAAGTTTTTCATCATACTTTTACTATTTTCCTAGTTCACAGTTCTCCATCTCAGTCAACTGGAGTTTTGCTAATATTCCCTTACCCCTGTGAACACAGCTACTGCTACATAAACAATACTGTTTCTCAAGGACAAAACAAATGTATTTTGTTGATACCTGAAAGGGAAGGGGGTGGGTGGGAATAATCTTTGGTCTAAGGTAAAGCAAAAAAAATAGCACAAAATAGAAGTGCATAATCAGCTATTACGCAAGCAAATGAAAAAGGTTTTATTACAGAAATGGATTTCCTTTCTTGAAAGAGTTTGTGTGCCCAAATCAGCCTGTTTTTCTAGTGCCACACAGTCTACTCGAACCCATCCCTTCCTCTATAACCTCTCCTAGCCTCTACCACATTCGCAGGGCTGCTAACATTTACCTCCCTATAATGTGTTGTTTTCAGACTGCAGCATTCCCTGTTAAAAGGCAAGGTTTCCAATTGCTTATATTCATAAGACTCATTTTCATTAGGTAGTATCTTTCATATCCTCTCTCCACCCATTTTTCATGTAATTCCTACAAAGCTAATGGGGACTGTTCGGTTCAAACACCAACTCTGCCAAGGTCAGAGACCTCCTATGCTCAGCAGTGCGGGATGCTGATTCTTTTTCACCCGCTCCCCTCCCACTAGAAATAAGAAACAGGAAAAAAATATTCTCTCTCTCATTTTTTAAACAGTTTCATCAGCTAGAGCTCTGGTACCACCTTTCAAATTATGGCAACTGCTGGTAATTGAAAAAAAAGTGGAAGAGTTTATGACTCCAGTTGAGAGCAATAGCCCCTTATTTACAGGGCTACAGATTTTGCTCTATCTCTACACACCGTGAGCAGTGCTCCACGCTTACCTTTTTCCCAGGAAAATGGGACTGCTCACAGGCTAAAGGAGAACCCATCATAAGATGCATGGCCGACTTTGCCTGCAGTTTGTCAAGGCAAAGTAAGACGAAGATTTTATTGGTATCATTTTATTTCCAGTTAAGTTCCATAAAATCAATCTCTGGGAAGCTCCAGTAGCCGATGTCTGCATTTACAGGCTAATGCAGTGAGTGGGCATAGCTTGAAATAGATAGCTGTAAAAAGAGATAGCAGCAATGCAAATTAGACTGAATAAGAAAATTATACTCTGAATCATACAACTGTAAAAACAGCAAAGGCAGAGCGAGTAAAACGGAGACATCCCTGCTCAAACCATGGTTTGTAAATATCATGGAACCAGGTAGAGTGACAGCGCCGCACTGGAGAAGCAGCAGCCTTCCTTCTAGGAACTTGTTACATGCTTTTATGACTTAATTTGTATCCAGAGACAACATAAGCCCCAAACTGTGCAAAAACGCTTATGTATGCAAAGCTCTGTAACTGCATGTAAAAATCCAGAACTTAATTTTTTTGGTAGATGAGTCTTCTGGGGTTTTGAACTCATGTAAAAAAAATATAATAATCAGGTATTTTCAAGTCTTCAGGTACAATTTATTATGCATTCCACAAATTCAATTGTACAGTTCAAATTGGACCTCAATCCTTTTGCTTTCTTTGCGGATACAGAACAGGATCCAAACCCACTGCAAGTTTCAATGTACCATCCCTGCTGAGCAGGCGTTGCTACAAAGCATTGATATCTCATCCCTTCCCTTTAAACATGAAACAGAGTTTTGAGTCAGGACCTGTGGGCTTTTTAATAGCTTAGTTCCCATTTTAGCTGCTGCCTAAAGCATAATGCCTGGAGCATAAACGAGAGGGCAAAAATCTAAGTCGGAAGTATTCTGCTAACTCTAATTGTATTTATATTTCAACTAACTCAAATCAAAACACAGGGAATTTTCAATAAAAGCTGTGATTCCCAGGACAGCCCATGGCCCAAAAAGGAGATGATGTAGGCAGTCTGTGCCTGCTGCTGTCGTGGGGCTGAGTGGGACCGTAAGTGAGGCTGCAGATGAGATGAGCATGCCTTTGACCTTTGAAGTAATTCCGCCCTTGTGAAAGCAAAAACCTGGCTTAATACCCACAAAAAGTGCTCTTCCAAATAGGTAACGTTCAATTTCAGGAGCAGAACTGGAAAATAGCCATGTAACTCACAGCAAGGATGGTTTGAGGGTCAGCAATGAAGAAAACAAAACCAGCTGTTCTGCTTTTCCTCAAGTCCCTTCCCATCCAAGAAGACTTGGTGGCTTGATGCCCCACTACATACATGCTTTGAGCTAAGCTTTGTCCTGCCTCAAGTCTAATCCATGCTCAGCAGGACCCTCCAAGACGGATCCCAGCTCAGAAGGTCCCCAAGTCTTCAGCCTTAAAACCCTCCTCCTTGAGCAAAATCCCCACAAAGCCAAACATGTGCAGCTCCCAACAGAGGTGGGAGGAGAGCACACCGGATTTGGGAGGAAGGGAGTGCAGATGTGGGCACAGCTGCACGCCTGGTCCTGCTTTGGCTGTCTTTAACTGCCTTTCTTTGCTCCTTCTTCTCTCCAGAATGTATGGTCCTTTCTCATTCAAAGCTCTCCCTCACCATCAGGACACCTGTACATCAGGACACCAGGCTGAGGGTGTGCACCAGAAAGGGACCGGACACATGTCTGCCTGCACATGGCACACGGGGCACCCCAGGAAGAAAGTTCTTGCCTTGCATACAGCTATGCCCCTCGTGACGGTGGGAGAGCTGAATGACCATCACATAACTGCTGGTTCTCAGAGAATCTCAGGCCAGGACGTTCATGTTTCCTAACCGTGGCACAAGTGACAGGTAGCTGACAGGCAGGTGTCAGCAACTTTAGATACCACATCTGAAAGCTTGCTCCATGCAGTTCTTAAAGAGTCATTTTTCTTAGAGAGTTTATTTTTCTTAAGTCACTTAAGTCCCTTTGTAGCCCCTTATTCCATTAAGCAGCTGCCTCTCTTTTAACAGAAATAACATAATTTTCAAACTTTTTCAAACTGCTCTATTTTTTAAACTCCTCCGAATTACACTGACCACCACTGGTTTTATTTATTTCTCTAATATCCAGTACTGTAGCATGCAGAAATACAAACTTTACTTCAGCTCTTCCCACAGTACCATATTAATCTCTCTCCAAACTCATTGCACCACCCAAACAGATTCTTTAAAAATGTCAGTTAAAGGAATGATTCTAAAGGTTTCCCTAATATTGAAAGCACCATTTGATGTCTTGGTGGGGTTTTTTAATGGTAACAGGTTTTTACAAGCATCTGGCAGAGGAGGATACACCAGCAAACATCTGTACTCAAACCACAGCAAACATTGATAGTGCCATTGACTTTGTGTATATAGCTGTACTGCTAGCAAGTATAGAATATAATGGAATAAATGCCACTTGCTGCATTTTTATATGCCAATCAATACATGTGTTTTTGTAAACAAGACAGAAAGGCTGTCTACCTTTGGTGCTGCACCTGGTATAAGCCATCCAGACAGGCAGAAAGATATGCTGGAAGGTAACGGAGGCTTAGAGTAGGATGCTCCCAGTGTGCTGACACAGCTGCTTTGCCTTTCCAGCTGGAAAAAAGAACCCCACCAAAAAAAACCCCACCAAACAACAAAGCAATCTTCTTACTGAGCTTGCAAAACCTGGGCTAAGATTTTTCCAGGGCAAAGACCAACTGCTGTTGCCCAGCCTATAGCTTCTTTCAAAACACTTTTACAGAACCCCAGGTCTTCTCCAAGTTCTACTGCTGTGAACATGGAATCTTCAGGTGTTCCAGCTAGCCATGACAGGTTGGGAGGGCGAGAAGGGGGGGGCATGGGGTGTTGTTGGTGGTGTGTAGATGGAAAATGTATCTTAGCCCCTGTGGTATGCGTTTGTCAAAGTTGGAAAAAGTTGAGTACCTGTGGCTAAGAAGTTCCAAGTTTATCAATGCATTTTCTCTTGCAATATTTAGCAGAATGAATTTTTAACAACAGAAAACACTCCTTACAAAATGACTCTATCCCTAATGACTCACAACTTGCAGAGATGAGCAGAGAGAAATGTTTTACTACTGAAATTCTAACATTCCTTTGGGGAATTCACAACAAATTGTTTTCCAGGTCAGTTCAGTCCCCCCATCTAATTCATAAAGAGTTCCATCTCTAACAAATGATTACATTAAAGTTATCTGCTGATCAGGTCAAAGGAGGCAAAAAAATCCTTTAAAAATGACCACCACCAAAACCCACCGCACAAATCTTCCTGGAGCTTCTAAACAGCCTCGAGGAACAAAGTGCCCAGAGAGCATCAGAATAAAAGTATTAATCCGAGAAACTTCGAAGTGCTACAGAGCAAAAGCACACTTTCCTTCTCACGGGCAAGGGCTTGCCATAGCATCAGTTTGCACTGGGACCTGTTTTAGACCCAAAGCATACAAAAGAAAGGACAGCTAAACGACCACTGGGTGTCTCCAATAATTTGCATTTAGGTAGACAGTAGCTTCCAGCAATTTCCCTTTCTTCGGGGAAATGAGGAAGAGGAGAAGCAAGGAAATACAAAAGAGCAGATGTGTTGGTTCACCTGACATTTATCCTGAATAGCTGTAATACAGAGGCACCCACATCCTCTTTTGCTGCTCTAGCAGCTGCAAATAGATCTGTGGAAACTCAAATGTACAAGCCCAGCTACCTTCAGTCATCAGAGTACAAAGCACTCAGCACGCGCCTGCTTCTGTCCTATTAAAACAAATACACATCTTGAAATGATAGAACAGCTTCTAAGAAAATAAGCGCACGCATGACCTTAATGCAACTTTTTGTTTTATACCCGTTCCAAAAAATTGCTTCACATCCTGTCTGGGGTAAGTCTGGACATATAATCTGTGAACAGATAGGGTTTGTGCAAACAATGTGACAAATAAATAGCTATATACAAAGGCAACAGCATTCTGAGGTTTTACAAGACAAATGACCCAAAGCTGTAAACACTTTTGAAAAATAATTATTCATCAGTTTGCTTGGGTCCCTGCATCTTTTCACAAGTCTGCAATAAAATGAAGTAACCTCACCTCAAGCTGCTTTTGGTTTTTGCATTTCTTAATATTTCTATTCCTGCATTGAGTAGCAGCTCCATTACGGAGCTGGGCTCCTTTGGGTTGGCTGGCTTCCACATAGAGACCCACACAAGAATCAGCCTGTGCTTAAAGTGCTGGTGGATCTTGATTTATGTACAGTGTTTTCTATGGCCAGAAAGGGAAGCAATTGTCTGAGCTGAATGCATGGTCAGCAAGCAGCAACTCTTAGTTGCATTAAGATGTTTCTACTCCCCAGCCAAATGTTGAAAGGACATGTTTAAAAGGAGACTGTGAAAGTTGCTGCTGAAATCATAGAGCAGGAGATGTTAAACAAGGTGCAGGGGTGACATCAAGCTGTCAGGAATAAGGGGTCCATCAGCTCTGCAGCTCGAGCAAACACATCCTACTTCCAGAGAGATGTTCCTGCACAGCCCAGTTACTCACCTCACAAACCCTGGACATGTGTATTCCTCTTCTAGTCAAGCCAGACCCACAGCCAGCTGGAAAATGCTTTTTTTTTTTTTTTTTTCTTCAGACTAAAACATCACAGAAGATACTATTAAATATCATTCCATTAACAAACTTTGTTTCAGTCACTTCTCTGTTGCAGTGGAGTTTTATTCCAATAAGCTCAGTCTACTCTACCTACCCCTAGAAAGAAGAGCATGTGATAACGTTTAGTAGAGCAGCCATTAATCTGTATTTCTGGCAGTGCTCTGCAGGTCTGAACAGCAGAGAGAGAGATCACAGCCATACATATACAGTGGTTTCCCAAAGCGCCCAGCACAGCCAGTTGCTGTTGGTTTTGAGGATTTTGGCTGAATTAACTCTTATTTGCTGTCCCTACTGTTCACTTTCCTGGCTTCTAAAACTGCTGTTGTAAGCAACCAAAGAATCAGCAGGGTCCAAATGATAACTGGCCTTCATCTGCTATCTTCTCTCTGCAACAGCATTACACAGTAAGCCACGGGCATGTAAATACAGCACTGCCAAGGCAGAGACACTCCTTCATTGACTGTAAGCGAGGATTGCCACATCTCAGAGGCAAGGATCAGACTTTGCTTCTTTGTCTACATGTGAGACACAAATAGAGGTATGAACAAAGGATGAAGCAAACCAACTGCGATGATGTTAGGCAGGTGACTCGTCCAACCAACAGCCCTTTAGCAAGGCAGAAAACCTCTCTGCAAAATGAATTCCCTTCTGGATTACTGCTTCCCAAAGCAATAACATAAATCCACCTAACATTTAAGCAAAGGGATATTGGATTTGACAGATCAACAACGATCATGTTTGTCTGCAGAGTTATAAGGTCACTACTGAAGACCCAGCTGAGAAAAGCAGGTGCCTGTGGAAAGAGGCCAGGTATCACAGGGTAGCTAAAGGAGATTAACCTTTGAAGAAAACAAAAGATATTAAGAAATCATCAAGGCAGGAGCAGTCCCACAGGAACCAGCAGTTAGTTCACTTTTCATTGTTAATAAGAGATACAATAAAAGCCTGCTTTGTTCTGCAGCTGTTCGCTGGGGGTTTGTTTTGTGGATTTTTTTCTAAACTTGATCGACTGACAGATCACACAATCTAAACACCATGAAGGGTACACCGTGCAGAACAAACCTTCCTTTGAAGCAGAAATCAAGCAAACAGCCCAGGTTCAAAGACCTCCATAACCCATTCTACAATCCCACCCGCTGCCAAGCACTTCCAGACATGCCCACTGCAACTTCCCAAGGTGACGGTGATATCTGCCTGGAAAAACGTTACTGAGACTGATCCCAAAGAATCAAATTTCCAGAGAAAACCCATCCAGTGAGGTAATCTACAGCAGAAGATACACAAATTCAATTGTAGGTATCAACTGCAGTGGGGTCACATCTGTCCTTGGATAATGTTTTGTGCTGCTGCATTAATGGGACAGGAGTTGG
This sequence comes from Falco rusticolus, assembly GCF_015220075.1. NCBI lineage: Eukaryota > Metazoa > Chordata > Aves > Falconiformes > Falconidae > Falco > Falco rusticolus. The sequence goes on along the minus strand of NC_051194.1, from coordinate 8,274,932 downwards.
AGCACAACACAGCTCGCTGTGCTTAGCATGCTCCCACCACAAGACTTTTCCTTTCCAGATGTAATCAAACAAAAAAAAAACCCATTCTTTCAGGAAAGAGAACAGGAACTAACCTGCCAATTTACTTTTTATTCAATTCAACTTACTTTCTCTTTGTACAAGTCTTCATGGGTCAAGATTAATGTACCACACACAATGCATGAGCATTTACTGATACCGCAAAATTGAAGCTAATATGCTACATCTCTCCCTCTGCCACTGCTGCACAGAATTCCTAAGCTACTTCAAGCAAAAAGCAGCTCATATTTAGAGCTTACCTCTGGAAAAGTGCCAAACCAAGTAACCTAACAGGGGAAGAGGATCAAGAGACTTCTCTCGTGGCTCACTCAAGCCTTGATCCAATACCGCTCATTTTCCAACTTCCCCAGCTGGTGGAGTGACCGGCCAACCCCAAAATTCCCCATTCAGTCACAAGGTAGTTTGGATGTGGATGCCTTTGCACCCAAGAGCATCTCCCAAAACAATTGGTTCTGCAGTAGAGAAAAACTTTTCCCCCCTGAGCACGATAGTTGTCTCTTCACTGAAGAACACTGCCCAAATACTGCAACATGACCTGCTAGGTACATGCCCTGGGCTGGGACACTCAGAGGGGCTGTTGGACTGCACAACTCTTCCCCCTGCCTGCAGGGCAGCTGGTTCATAGCTAAGGATGCTGCTCAGACCTTGCCCCAAGTGTCCCCCCACTCAGATCAACCCGTGCTGGGTGCAGCGTCAGGCTGCAGCGACATGTCAGACAGAATTCACAATTCACCTCCTCCAACACCAAAACAATTGCCAGCCCAAGTCCCTCCAAAAGAGGTTTTTAAGCCTGCTGGATTTCAGAGATCTGCAGAAATCTGATACACAAAGCAAATGAGTTTACACAGAATATTTGTTTTTGCATTTAAAATACCGATCTTATCAATAATATATGAGCACTCTCGGCTCGTGTGTTGGTACAGAGCACATTGAACTGCACACGGACAATCTGCAATAAAAAACACCCTTCTCAAAAGGGCACTGAGAGCCATTTGGCAAGCAAGACAAGACCCGAAACCAAACGGCCCTTCAGAACAGGGCACCACAATGTGAGGCTGATGGACACAACGTGACTGGTAAAACAGACAAGGATGTGTCCCAGTGAGACACTTGGGCTGGGCTCCTGGGTTCTCAAAAAACTGGTGGGTTCAATGTCGTGGGGGAAAAAAATAGTATCTACATATACACATACAAGAGATCATCTGCTGGAGCACCCAGACACAGGAGTCACCTCCATAAGGCAAGCTGGCAGCTGTGTCAGGAGAATCAAATTATCAACAGGGCACCAACAGTGTAGGGGGGGGGGAGGGTAAAGAAAACTGATTTCACTCCAACTAGCAAAGCCCAAACTAGCAACAAACAGGGAGAGGAACAGGTCCGGCCCCTGCACGGTTAAATCCATTTGGTACTGCTCTCCAGTAGGTCCTTTTCACCTAGGACAGTCTCGGGCAAATCCCAGACTAGTTTCATTCCTCCCTCTAGTAGCGCCCAAGAGGTTTATCTGTTTATCAGTCACTAATTAATTCTTCTGACATGATTAATTTGTTTAAATTCATTTGCATCTTTGGGGGTATGTTTTTTGCATATGATTTTCTGAATTCCATATTAATGGGGAATGTGCTTATAGTAAATATGTGTATTTTTAACCTTCCTTTGGGGGACAAGGGGAATACAGCAGCAGAGCGTACAGGCTGGGAACATCATTTTGGTCATTTTTTGAAAAACAGATTGTTGGTCCCCAAGTTAATAACATTGACTGATGAAATCTGCTACCACTGCAAGTAATTTCTAACCATAAAAAAGGATCATGGCAAGAAGCTGAATTGGTCTTAAAGGACAGATATATGACACAGCTGATTTCACCACATCCAAGCTGGATACTTGAAATTGTCATCAGACCTTAAAACTATGCTGAAAAACTCCACAACTGCTGCAAGGTCCTCCAGCCTTTAAAACCACCCGCTTGTCTACTGGGATGGACAGAAACACGGTAGAAGTTTTCATCATGGACTGCCAGCACTAGTGTACTTGTAATAACAGAAAAGAAAAATATGCTGTCTAAGACCAAACATCTCCACGTCCCCACACAAGGTTTCCTATGCCTTGAAGTACAGTACTGCCCTGCTTTTTACAGCTGTAACAGACACAGGCAAAGTTTTGAGTACTGTAAACACAAGAAAATGGCCCATTTCCTCCGCTGCTTTCACTTACAGCACTCCAGGTTTGGAGATCATCCTCTGAGCTCCAGCGCTGCCACCACTGTGGTCGTGCTGCAGTGGCTAATCCCAAACTAACACCGTTAGCATCACTCAGTGCCTTACAAGCCTCTTGCAAACATTGCTTCACCTTCTCAGAGACGGGTAACCACAGGACCTCTGACGCAAAGTTGAAAAAATGAATTATCAAGTGCTATGCAGACCCAGGAGTAAAGCTCAGGTAATTCCTGCATCACTGACAGCTGTTCAGACTTTTTTTTTTTTTTTTTTTTTCATCTCCAGCCTGGAAGGACCAAATTAAGAACTGCAACAGCAGCCACAGTTCTCTCAAAAGATGCAAGACATTAAGCAAGGATTAGTTATGCTCATTTGGGGAGACTTTCTTAATCCTGAGAAGAGGTAGCAGAGCTGCACAAAGAAGCAGACAAAAGAACAAAAATGTAATTCTAATGGATAAGTAAAGAGCACTTCCTACCTGCAAACTTGGCCCATTCCAACATGATTTCACTAAACTGTTTTCCACTCAAATTCTGCTTTTCTTCTCTCTTCAGTCATGTTCCTTTTATACTGTGTTGGCTGCCTTCATTTTTTATTTATTATACTTCACTCCCATTATGATTTTTCTGGGCAAATTTTTTAGCTGATTGTGGCAATCTCTCTTGACCTGCTGCTAGGAATTGATGGACAGCAGTGCTCATTATTTTACAGGTGCCCTCCCCATTTGGAGAAGCTGCACCATTTACAATACAAGGGAGAGCATGGTGGGGGGAAGAGGAATTGTTTAGCTTGAGCCAGAACCTGTTACTAAAATTTTCAATATTTAATCCATGCATTCTGTGCAAGAAGATCAGGAGTGATGTCCTTATATCCGTGCCTAGGTCCACACAAAAACACTAGATCATGGTGTCTATTCGGGCAGGCAGACACAGGTCCCTCATGTCCACAATTTCTGCTCCAGAATCATCTCAGCGCGGATCAGACAGCCATTGCAATCAGGTTACAGCAGCAGTGAATTTAAGTCTACAGTTTTACACCTGGGATGCATCTAGCCCAATTGGCTGCATTTCCAAAGAGGTTTTGAGCCAGTTTCTAAAGCTCTGAGCTTTATTCTTTACATCTGCACATATTTGCTCATGCCACCATATTTCGTGCTTCCATTCTTGCAAAAACCTGGGCTGCAGAGCACGAGCTGCACCCACGTGCACAAAACTGGGAGCATGGCCACTGACACAGAGCCTGGCAGGACAGGAACTGGGCACAAGTCACAGCTGACGGGACCACAGCGGCATGGAATAACAGTGTTCCCACCATGCCGTAGGATTTCAGTACCAAATCTGGTACATTTTAGAGGTGGAAGCAAATCACCAGTGAAAAGACCAGTCAGACCTGTTTTACCAGGAGCCTGGCATCCGCCACAGAGAACAGCAGCAAAGGTAAAGAGAGAAATAGAGAACGATCCTCAGGGACCTGGAAGACTAAAGGAAATAATGAGGCATGCGCTTTGGATCCCGAAAACTGTATTATACAGTATTTGCCTAAAGGAGCAGATTGCAAGTAAAGTACAACATGGTACCTGCATTCACACATAGCAGGGGCTTGCAGAAAACTGTCTGCCTTCAGATGGTCAAAGTAAAAGGAGCACTGGCAGATAATTTTAGAATCAAAAGGGTAAATACAGAGGAGTCCAGCTGCACTGTACAAAGGAGCACAGTGAGATACCCATTAGAGGGTATGGCTCATCCCCCTAGACAGAAGCAAAACATATGTCATGCACTAATATTTCAGAACTACTTCTTACTAAGCACACAGAGTATTAAATACACAATTTTGTGTCACAGCAGAAACAGACACAAACAGGAGTCTGGTAACACTTCAGTATGAAGTTCCAAGCTTAAAAGTCACTTACAGTAGAATGAAACCTATTCACTATTTATTTTCCACAGGTCCAAGTCAACAGTCTTAAGCAGATGGCTGCCTTTAGCATAAAATGAGCACCTGAGGAGAGAAGGGGAAGCAAGTAACTCCAACCGTCCATCTGTTTCTTAATTTTAAAGCAAAGGGCACAAAGAACTTTGAGGCACTACCAACTACATCCACGCTGTGCCATAACCTCCCAATTACTCAATTGTCAGCAGCAGCTAATTGCCCTATTGTCGCGATGTGATGCTTTCCCATGCAAAGCCTGAGAGCCATAAATGATGGTGCCATGTGTCACCGCTAGCTTCTCCAGAGAAAGTGTTCCCCCAAGCCAAAATACTTCATTTGCAAATCACACCTGAGCAGAAGTTGATAGGAAAAGCTGGCTCCATCTGTAGTTACTGTATCTCTCTGCCTTCAGCAGGACACAAGCAAGTACTTAAATGCTTCACAAACCAGACCCTTGGAGCAACGTGTACACTTCTTTCAAACAAACATATGTATTAACCTTGCTCCAGACAGTAAATGTTTATACATTACCAGTTATTTATGAAAGTTTTTGCTCTGCATAATTTACAAAGGACAAAACAAAACTGTCTACTTCCAAGCCACAGACAGTTGCTCTTCCTTTTCAAATATTAATGACTCCTTTGGTAGGGAATCACACATGACCTCGTATATGGGGCTCTGTCCTCAAGCACCCACAGCTTAAAACTACTGCTTTAGAAAGCAAGGAATGATCTGGAAAGTTTCCTGTATTGGAGTTTGTTTCTTGAAAAGAAACATATGAAACACAGAGCAACACCCATCTCCCACCCGACGTTCGTGTTTCCTTTGCACTTGGGCTGACCAATTCTGCTGAATATCTCTTGGCACTCAGATTTTTGACCTTGCCTACACCAAAGGGGTAAACCTGTAAAGAACCTAGATGAAAAATAGTACTCTTTTTTCTAACATCAGAACACCGCCTTTTAGGGAGGTTTTAATGGCCTGTAACTTGCCCAGAGAATGTTACGCTTATAGATACACCAGCTTAACACAAATGTGAATGCAATTTTACCAGCGTAAAGGTGTTTTGTAGTGGCATCAATATTCCTGTACAGGAATAGAAATGAACAAGACTAGTGAAAGTTCCTTCTTACCCACCTAATTGCTTCCTCACTACAGACAGTATGAGTGTGGCTTGTTTGGGTTTAGAAAGCTTGTTTATAAACATTAGGCCTAAGTAAAGACACAAAGTGTCAGTATCACTGCCTGACAGTTTTGCATGGCTGTATGGCTCCAACAGAAGAAAAAAACCTGGAAATATATTTAAATACGATATGCAATCTGTTCACGGTAAGTGTTAAAAAGCCAGCAAAACTCAATTGACAAAAAAATTATGGCATTGACTGAGACTAATGAAAGAACAGGAAAAAAAGAGCAGTTCATAAGTTTCCCAGTCAGAAAATAAAATGCTGAGAATAACAACCTCACAACTAAGAAAGTAAAAACAAAACAACATAAAATTCAATTATTTAAGGAGGAGGTTATCCCAGGCAGCCTGAAAAATACCAGGTGCTAATTCGTAACAAGTGGAGACACACATTGTGCATGTGAAATTCATGAAAATGTGACAGCAGGGATCAAACCTGCAACAACGGGAGTGACTTCCCTTGTGCAAGTCTCCACAGTCCCCTTGTCATTGCCTATCTAACAAGACGACCAGAAAGGAAGACAACGGTGACCTAAGGGGCCCTCCATTTCTTTTTTTCTTTTCTTTTTTTTTTTTTTTTTTTGCCTTCTGTCAAGGTAAATATTCCTCAGAGAATCCATCAAAACATTAAATTCATCTTTAATGTCCTGGGGAAAAAAAAAAGGCAAGAAGAAAAACAAACAAGTTAAAATTCAACTAAGTCATTTCTCCTCTTCTCCAGCAAAGACCCCGTTTGTCCATGGATTATTTAAGTTAAGTGACAGATAGTTTTATCAAAGTCTTGTCTACAGGAAAAGAAAAGAATAATGCAACTTTAAATGCTGCTAACTGCAAGAAGGTCATAAAGATTTATGGTTTACCCTCCTGTAAATACCATTCTTTATAACTGATCCCCAGGAGATTTACTGAATGCTCAATAACCTTTCTCTGGTGGATGCAAGCAAAATCATCAGCACCATCTCGAAACCCAGTTTATTCAGCAAGAGCGCTGTGCCTGCAAATTGGCCTCAACAGCGCCGTTGTTCCTTCTCCCCCCGCCCCCTCTTCCCCGCCCCAACCCCTTGGCAAGTTGGTAGTAATGAAGATGCTGTTGTGATGGAGAATCCTTGCAGCCAAGGTTGAACTTTAAATGTACTTGGAAAGAGTTCTCCTTGCCAAATGTCACCGAGCTGGCCTTGTGGGCCCAGCACGGAAGATGAAGTGTGTACACTGGGCTCTGCAGGATTACTGCTAGAGAGACTCTTTCACCTTCAGCTACAAGAAAAACCAAATGTTTGCACTGAACTAGGCAGTGACTTGGCAAACGGAAACAGGAACCAGATCTGCTATTAAATCACTCGTCATTTTCTCAACTTCTGTGTTACCAGGGTCCCATTATTAGGAAAAGCAGAGAAGCCCACAGGAAAATGATCAAGGTAAATCAAATTTCTAGGTGAGTTAGCAAGAGCCTGCTTAAAAGAGCCTGACAAACTGGTCACAAATTCTGTGCACAGTGGATGCAAGAAAAATTAAGAGAGTGTACAAGACAAACAATCTTTTTCATCAATGATCAGAGCTTTGTATCCTAGTGCAGTCCCAGACACCACCACGATTGCCCAGTCCCAGACCCCCAGTAACAGCAAATCTCTGCCTTCAAAGATGCACCCCGGAATCTTTATGGAACTACCTGTGATGCAGCCAGCCTCCGGGAAAACGGGGCATGTTCTGACACCACACACAGCACAATGAAAGCGTTATTTGGCCCAGCAACAGGCATTTGTCAGGCTCAGCAGTTTTAGCATTGCAAGCAGAACTGGTGAGCACTGCGGCCGATGGGCACACGAGCGTGCCCGCATCATTTGAAGGGCTGTTGCCTACACAGGAGCCCAAATTCTGGACACTGCTGCAGTTGTGTTCTTCCTGCTTAGAGAGACGCTCAAGGGAGACCTGATCCCATTAGTGGGGATCTGCAGTTTAAACTTTATCTAACACTAGTGGGCTGACTGCTGGGTACAATTCTACATCTCTATTTGACTGCTGGGTACAATTCTACATCTCTATTATGTTTTATTAATACAAGAAACACAGGATAACACTGCTTCTCTTCTTGTCCCATGCAATCCCTCCTTGTGACTTAATCTCACCCTGCAGCAGCCATCCATGCAAAGGGGAGCTGTACAGAGAGCACAAGCCTCCTGGCAGAGGATCGCAATCTCTTTTCTCCCGCTCTTCCCTCTTCTTGCATGAAAAGCAAAGGCATTGGCAGAGCTGACAGACAAGGATATCGTGTGAACGGCTGGCTCCTACAGGCGCTCGCCACAGCCTTATCTCCCACTCTGTAGTAAGGCTGACTTGCACTCACTGCCAGGAGGAGCTTGATAGTGTTCAAGTGAGCTTTAAATCTCTGACCTATCTGATCTGTACTAGGGGTTTTCATGCCCCGCCCCCCCCCCCCCCCCCCCCCCCCCCATTCTCCAGATTTATTATTTTCAATGAGCTTTTGGAAAAGGCAGAAATTCTAGTCTCACCCACACCATTTAAATACCTCCGTACTTTCACGGCAGTTTTCAGCAGAAAGTTGGGAACAATCCTCCAAGCCTGGACCTAAACTGTCCCAAAGTTGAAGATTACTCCGATCTGGGGTTACAGCTGTTACCTACTTAATGCAAGTCTTATGCCTCGCCGGGTTTCCAAGACAGATGCAAACAGATCCAAAGCTTTAGGGGGCTAAGATCTGGTGTACTGGTTTCTAACCCATTGCTAACTTAGAGCAAAATTAAATCCCGCCTGTAAGCATCCATCTGTTACTTCCAGTCATCCAGCACCAAATAGAATATTTAAGGAGTGATTTATGATTCCATTTATTTTACATACCTCAAAATGAAGCATGCAAATAGCTAAATATTTTAAACTAACCACTGAGCAGTTCCCAAGCGTCTGAAAACATCTGCATCTCCCTCACCCACACACAAGAGGCTCCAAGTTTTTAGTAAGAAAATTAGGTTTTAAATTATTCTATTTTCAGAGAAAATATATCTTGAAGGAGATAGCTTGGCCTTTGCAAAAAACCCAGCTCCCGTGGGTGATTCTTGGAAAAGCTGGCAGAAGAGTTCTTCTTCCACCCACCCTCCAAAAAACATTAAATTGCACGGATAAAAGTAATAATTAAAAGGTAGAAGCTGTTTTAAATTTAGTCAAACATAAATACCACATAGGATAAGCAGTCACCCCATGGAGTGGGGATACCAATGACCATTTGCAACACAAGAGTCAGTAAGTGGCACCTAATGCCAAGGTAGATATTGCAAAGGTCTCCAAGCATGCAAATACAGGTGTATGCACTAAGCAGCCCGCACATTCATTCACACTTGTTTATTATTTCCACTGATCTCTCCACCACAGGATGAGGGGAAATCCCCAGTGTTCCTAATGATCTAGTGCATGCACTGAATAAGTCAATCTAGATCAGGGCAGCAAAGATTAATGGAGTCTTTGCTGTGGGAGTTTTGCTTCTGTTCATAGGAGATATTGAAAACATTCTCAACAGTGACTTCATATAAATAAAAATTATTCCTATCATCCTGAGCTGAGGTAAAAAAAAATAAATAAATTCCTTGTTGATTTACACCCATGACAAAGGAAGCAAGAAGCCAACAAAACCTCTTTCTTTGTCAATTATGCATACAGTGGATCTTTTTAATGAGAGAAAAATGTTTCTCCCTTTGAGGATCCTTAGGGATTCTTTTCTTATTTCTATCATCCCAAGAAAGCATACACTAGAAGGTCAGTGGAGAACCAGAGGATCTGTGTTCTTTCTGCTGGCAGGAAAGGTCAGAATAGTACATAAATGCCTACCCTGATGGACTCCAGGCAGTAATAAGGAAGGCCATAAGAAGGCCTATAAATAACCAGTATATTTGCCCTTTCTTGGCGTATTTCCTGGAATAAGGTGTTGAAAGCACTCCCGAAGACTTGATGGAAAGGAGTGCATCAGAGCAGCAAGCAGTGCCACTCCGTTCCTGCGGCATCGCACACAGAAGGACCCTTCAGCTCTCACAGGCTCCCAAAGTCTCTGTTTTCATGCTGTGATGGTGTAGCTGGGCTGTCCGGGTCCTGTGGCTCCAGCTGGACCTCCAGTTCATCAGGATCCTTGGTGCACCCCAACACACTGTCCTTTTACAGCTTTCATCAGGTTTTACATCCTCCAAGCAACAGCTGCACCCTCTTTCTGGGTCCCAGGTGGGAGTTAGAAAACAAAACATCATGGGTGAAACCTTTTAAAAGTTGAAATACAGAGCGTCGGGCTCTTCTGCCTCTGTTGGCTTTAATTTCTTATGTTTTTTTAATTCCTGGAGTTGTAAGCAATGTCAGAGCAACCTGTTGCTTGAGAGGCTTTGTTAGCTTCAAAGGTTTGACTTCATCCAGAAGGTAGTGATGGAGTCTCCCCAAATCTAGCAGCACTACCTCTGACAGCTGTAATCATGCGCCCAGCCCTATATGTCACCACCCAGCAGGTCAGCAACAAATCCCCTATAACAAACCTTGCTGGGGCTCTCCACGCTGCATCTTCTTGTGATCTGCACCATATTCCAGTGCCACAGCAGGGATGCTCTCTTGCAGAGGAGTCACACTATGCCCTGGGAATACTTGATCCCAAGTCAAGAGCATCAGTGCTGAAACAGTGACCTGATGGTCTTTGTTATGCCTAGTATCGCATCTGCGGGGGACATGATTTGAGAGGAGGATGCTCAGCCTAGCTAGGTACCTAGCAAAAGGCACCATTGCTACGTACCCTGAGATGACCGAAAGAACTTGAGGAAAAAATTATCAATTCCATCTTAAAAAAAAAAAAAAAAGAAATACAGGACTTCTGTTAGGAAGCACAAAGAGAGAGAGAGGTGAGGATACAGAGAGAGCACAACTTGTTTTCTTCCTTTTGTTGCAACTTTCCTGAACTCCAGAGAAAAGAGAGGAGCCACTTTGCATTCTACTATGGTCAGCACTTCACAAAGCTAAATTATATCACTCCGCTACACTGGTTGTTACTAAAGAAAGATGATAAACAAATAACATCCTGAGAGAGCTCAGAAATAAAGAGGCTGGTGCTATTGTTCGGAGAGACAGAACAGAAAACGTGAGAGAGGCAACAAGGAGAGAAGCTATTATTCTGTACAAACACAGTGAATGCTTAGAAAAAAATAGCATTTGCGTTTGCTCAAACAGCTTGTCCAGTGCCAACGCACCGGGTTTCAGAGGGTCAGTTCTGATCTTCATGAAATGCAGCAAACTGTAGCTGTTTGTATAGATGGAGACAAGCTTTACAAGAAGAGGTTAATATCCACATCTCTAACGCTACCAGTGAGTCAACAGATATAGTGTAGCTTTCTACGGACTGTGGCATCGTTCTGCGGATGCTACCAGTTAGAAAGGAGGAAGGTACAGCAGACAACTGTGTTTCAGTTTGAATCAAGCCTGTCAGTGTTAAATAGGAAATCTGGGTCTGGGGTGGATTCTCAGGATAGCCATCTGGAGCACACATCTGGAGAGAAGTTAACCAGTGGCTGCATGCCACTGTAATCATTCCTCCCTCAAGTACTGCAAATGGAGCATCAAAGCAGAAAGCAGGTGGTTCTTCCAGGAGGTAAATGAACCACAGAGAAGGGTCAGAAAGTGTGACACACATTTGATGAGGGCTTTTTTTTCCTGCTTATAAAAATTGTCAGAACAAATTACACATTGGATGTGATACCGGGTTGCTACATACCCAACATCTCCATGCTTGTTGCTTTGCAGAGTGGAAGTTCACTGAAAAGTTTCCTCGAACAGGCATCAACTTAGAAAATAGAAACCAGCATTTAGTCTCTCACATGAATACACATCTACCGCGCTCCAATATTGAGAGACTTCATCTCACGCCATGGACATCAATACTAATTTGGGGACAGCAAATTCTGGACCTTGGGAAATGGGTGTCAAAAGTTTTCTCATTCTGCATCAAGGTCATCCTAAAACCTCCAACATAAAAGGAGAACACCTGCATGGGATGCAAACAGTGTGAGTTAAACTGCTCTGAGCCTCTTCATGCCCATGAGTGCCTGCTGGCTGCTGCCTGTTTTGGGGAGGACTCTGCCTGTCCCAGGGCCAGCAGCTTCTCGCTGAATAAATGATATTAATACACAGCAGGAGTTCGAACTGCACCTTTACCAGGCAAGAGCCGTGATCAGAAGCACGTTCTTGTCTTTGACTAGGGCTGGTCAAAACCTTGGTCACAAAGAGATTAGAACTGAGAAAAGTTTTTCCCAGGAAAACTGTGGAAGTTTTATGAATGCTGAAGTAGTTTCTCTGAAAAGGTTTTTCTTTTTATTTTTTCTTCTCTCAAAAGATGCTGATAATGCAAAATGAAATGGTTCCTCAAGAATTTGCAAATGGACCCTCAATACTTGAAAGGGACCGTCACTCTTGAATCCCAAAATGTTTGACCCTCACCTACATCTGAAGCAAGCACTGTCCACACCACTTCGGCACCCTATACACAGTGAAGTTGGAGAAGAGGTGCAGACCCAGATGGAGAATCCTAGAGCCCACAGTTATGTCCAGAAGATCCACTACATATGTATAAACACTCAAAGACACCACGGATATTTCTTCAAGGCTTCCCACACCATTTGATCTGGTGTGTTGCACTTGTCCCAGGCCTTCCTGGAGGAGACGACACCCTGCCCACTTTGGCAGGTGAGCCAAAAGGAAAGGCTCCTTCTCTCACCTCCTGCACCAGATGTTATTGTCCCTGGATCCATGGCACAGGAAGAAAGACCAGTAATGCTATTTCAGAACTATGAGAAGATCGCATCGGTCTAGACTTCATACTGGGGTGAACAATGACTCAAAAAATCAGTGCTGTGAAGATTTTGACAAGTTGGTGGCTTTTCAGCTTATACTGTAAGTGGTTTCAGTCTGGGGAGGTTGCTCCTCACAAGAGCTCCTGTCCATACCCTGTGCTGAGATAAACTGCAGCTTTAACTGCTCTGCTGGCCCAGCACCTACAGAAACTACTGCTGGACATGGACAGAATATATAAACCAAAGTGGCAGCCAGAACCTCTGAATATTTAATAGGAACAATCCCTTGGAGGCATGTAGGAATCTGAAAGAGGTGGTCCATCGCCATAGATTTTTTTTTTTTTTGTAGTAGATATTAAAGATGCAGCAGTGGGATTTTGAGGGTTCACAATGAGAGAGGGAGTTTCTTCCTTATCAGTTCAGCCCTGGCACGGACCAAGAGAGCTCGGAAAGTTGCCACCATTTCATGCTCAATGCAAAAGAGGGTGAAGCCTTCCCAAGTTTCCCAGCAGACAGCCTCCACATAACTTTGGAAATAAAACCAGCAAGTCTGCATCCAATAGCAACATCAGGGACACTCACATCCAAGCAGGAGAGCCACAGGGACTGACAGCTCTCTCGTGCCTACCTGTTCCCCTGCAGAAGAAACACTGATTGATGCACTTTCTTGGCAGGCACACGGTGACTCCTTACCCGCAGAGGGACAACGTGACGTCTGTGCCTGGCCAAGGCTGATACCTGCTCCCAAGGTTCTGCAAGGCAGCTGGCTACTTTTGTGCTATTCTGCAATCACCTACTTCCCAAGTGGTTTAGGTGGAACTTGCAATAACTGCTGCATTTTGGGGTCATCTTTCATTTTTAGCCTAGTACCAACTACCCGAGTATTTTTTGAGGCTCTTTCACATAGCCTGCTGTGCAAGTCCATGCTTCTATTAAAGGAGTACTTATTGTCCAACAAATAAAATGAACACCAGAAGAAAAAGAAGGGGAGAGGACGACAGCTCAAATGTCTCACTTGCAGTGAGATCTACACTATTGTAACCAGGCATTTGGGTTAATTTATCGCATACCGAGTCACTCACGTTAACCCCTGTTAAGCGTAATGCTAGTGACTGGGTTTTCAGGTCGTTGAATTCGGGTTTTCTTTCAATTTTCTTCTATTTCTTTAAATCCACTTTTAAAAGAAGGTTGCCTTCTGAAACTGCTTTTAAGAATTGAAATGTAAAAGGGATTAAGAGAGGCAGGTCTCTTGCCTGCACTGCGACTCACCGAGCCCGCACAAACACAAATAATGAATAAATCCAGTGCTACCAGACGTGCTGGCTGGGCAGAGCCCCCAGCGAGAGCCTGGCCCCGCATCTGCAGAAGCCAGCAGAGGTAGGAAACAGTTCCTGCTGCAGTACCTCCACTGCCTTTAGACTGAAAGTCTTCTGTTCAAGCTCTTTTGTTCCTTTTCCTCCTCTCCCCCTCTCATCTGTTGAGAGCAACAGAGGAATATCCAGTTCCTGGATGCAGATTACCCAGCCTCAAAACTACCAGCCTGCTCAGGCAGCAATGCCATTTGATGCTTGAATATATGACTGCAACCCTCGCACTCCAAAAATCATATACCTGGCTTTCACCAGGCATGTCCTTTCCTATATAGCCATCTATTAGCTTTGATAAGACTGAGAAAGTCCAGTTACACCACTGCCTGATCAAGTCTACAGAACTTGAAAATCGCAGCCAACACTTCTTGGTCACGCCTGAGCAATTGCACGTGTATTTTACCTGCCACCTGTTCTTGTATTTTCACATTTTTTTCTGAACAGGACACTAGATCATTAAACTCACATTTCATTTGCGTTACCAGTCCTGTTTTGAAAATCCAGCCACTTTATAAATAGGTGAGTTTCACAGAAACTTTGGTCTTGCAATATTTACATGAGGTCATACAGAGAACCAAATCCAGCACTTGCTTCTGAGAGCTAAACTTTCCAGAGTCCTTTCCTCCTAGCCACTAAATCAACTCTACTTTTTCTGAAATTCTCCTCTTTCAAAAGCAGTTCCCAAAGGCATCTGCTACAACACATAAAACACCCTGACAAACATCATCAATTTAATTCATATTAATGGTAATGAAAGTTAAATAATAGATGCTGCCCACAGTATCTGCTCATCTGTAAGTTCTGCCACACTGCTAGGGAAGAAAAAGAAAGAAAAAGAAAAAAAAAATAAACACCCTGCATTTCTTCTAGAGAGGAGACGGACAATTAGCTCTTTAAAACAAAAGCCTCTCTTCATTAACTGGAGACAGAGTCATTTGTTGACATTTATCTAGCATGATTCTCCAGAGCAGAATAATGAACATACCAGAACACAGGCTGACGGTGCCCAGCCCCGTACCTGCGAGGGCCCAGCAGGCTCGCAGCACCGCTCGATATCGTGGACAGATCTGCCGATAGCTCCCCGGGGCCGGAGCGGTGGAAGGCAGCCTCCCTTCCCTGCCAAGCAACACGACCAGGCTTCCTCACACCACTTTATGCTTTATGATACCTCCTGCCGCACGCCATGCTGACAGGCCAGAGGAAGCGGGTACAAAACGTTCCCTGCCCTGTGCCGAGCAGATGGCAGCACTGGCAGTTCCACAGCCAAGAGCCAGCCAACGCGGCACCGAGCATCACGTGGGGCATCCACGCTGCTGGGGTGCTCGAGCTGATGGCAGCACGGCGGCGATCCCGACACCACGGGCCACCACGCACCTGGAAGCCTGGTGGCACAGGCTAAAAAATAATTCATGCCTGGAGCGGGGTGCTGGATGCAAGGAAGAAGGGACCAGAACTTGGAAGAAACACGTGACTCTGTGCTCCCCTCCAGCACCGGCCGCTCAGCAGAAAGCAAAGCCACGCAGCCTGACTCGGCAGCACCAGCTGGAAGGCAACTGCTGCCATGAGAGCTGAGAAAGTTTGTTCTCCTTGTACAGAGGCAAAGCACTCGGGTGTGGAAGGAAGAGAGAAAAATAAGCCTTCCAGTGCTGCAGTTGTCCCTTCTCTTGTTTGCTCTGGGATTTCAGGCTTTTGCAGGTGGCTACCTGGACAGACAGGGCATTAAGCCCGCAGAGCTGCACAACAGATTTTCCACTTTCCAGAGAGTGGCCATTGAGTGAAGCACCATTGCCAATTCATCACTGTGGAGTTGCTCAGATCCTCTCCTTTCCAGTGCCAGCCGAGCGCTCTGGGTAAAATGCCAGCAGTCGAAAGGTTAATAGCAACGGGACTGCAATTCAAGCTTGCGAGATAAATGAAGGTAGAGCACAAGGAAGGGAGAGGGGGGAGGACCCTTGTTGTGATTTCATGGCAGTCTTTTTCTTCTATCATCATCATCTGAAAAGCACGCTTATCGAATTCACTCTCCAGCAGGCCCATCGGAGAGGGCGCAAAAGACAAAATGTCCCTGAAACTCACCCAGGCTGGCAAAAAGCAGCACCACGTCTATTGCTGTAACACATCAGCAGCCCCAAATACATCCTTACCTGGAGCCTCACAGCACTGAATGGGCTTCGCTGGAAAAACTGAACAACTCATTGCATGCTAGAGGCCATATACATCATCTCGGTGCTGGATACAGGAAAACATACCACTGTGGGCTCAATACGGATAGATCCAAATGACTTGCAGAGCTGCAGAGGCACGGCTTACTGCTCCAGAGCACCGAGGGCTCAGCCTGCGTCCAGAGACTCCAAAATCCCAAAACCAGCCTTGATGCTTCCCATATCTAACGTGCGCATGAGTTACTCTGAGTAACCTCCGAGTTGCAAGCACAGAGAGGTGCTGCAGGACTTGCTCCTAACAGCTCATTGGGATATTTTAATACAAACTCAATGGGCAATTTAAAACCCACACACCAAAAAAATCCCACCCTCACTCTAGTTGCTGATGTTCAAGGAGCTATTTTTCACTCCTGTTTTCATTTAATCATTTCACAGCTGATGTTCATACTTACCTAAAACAAAACATTTTTTATTGTGATAAACTCCTGTGACTGAGCCGAGCAGTCAAAACTGGCAATGAAGAATAAAAGAAAAACGGGAGAAAAATGCAATGCCAAAAAGAACAAGAAGGATGATCTTTTAATGTAATACTTGCAAGATTCAGAAAGCTTTTAACATATGTATTTTTCAGAAAAGAAGATTTTATTGAAACTTAGCACGTAATGAAGAATTATGATCTGTTGTATTTCAGTTATTAGAGAATAAAGCTAGAAAGAATGTATTTAGACCTCCATCACTCAAGATCTTACTATTTGAGCTGCAATTCAACAAAATACTTCAGAGAATAGTATGAACAACATCACCAGTTCTATTAATTTCAGGTCAGGATGTTTTGTTGTTGTCATATTCCTTCAGGTCATCTTCTATCTATCTCTTATTTTTAAAAGGAACAGCACATTTTTGCTGGAGGGAGGGGGATACAGCCCAAACCTTGCAAAGAAATTCTATGAGCAGATCTGACTCTCCATGTACTTACAATTAAGGATGCAGTTCTTAGATACCACCAGCAAAATTTTAAGAAACAAATATATGAAACTTAATTTTTTTTTATTTGTAAGTAATGATAAATTACAACACTTAATGAATTATTTATGGTATCCTAGGTATAAGAAATCAACTTTGTTGCTTCACTGATTTCAAAACCAGTCTTGCACTCTATATCCTGTAGAAAACATTTCTTCCCATGCTCCCTGCAAAAGATTTATGTATCGAGTTTCTCATTTTCCTACAGCAAACAAATTCTGAAATTAAATTTATTTTTAAAACATATTTCTCTAACAGGGAAGTCAAGGTAACACCAGAATGGCATTTTGGAGTATAAGCAGTTTTTAAGACAAAAGATTTAAATTAAAAACAAAACAAAAAAAAGCAGTGTCTAGAAAGAGTTCTGCACAACTCACAAATGTTATTGCATACCACAAGCCCACCAAAAACATTCTTCCTGTCCTTTCTTTTCAAAAAAATTTTCATATACCACCCCCACAAGCATCCATTTGTATCATTTATAATAACAACTTGCAACCACAAATGAAGGCACCTGATTCATTTGTATTTCACATCATTAAAGGCGGTATTATTATTGTGGACAGTAAACAGGAGTTATAATAGCTTTCAGCTTTTTCATGCCCCGTGAACTAGCAGGTATCGAAACTTTGTGGAAGCGTAAGTAAATGAGAAACTTTTTTTGTTACGATGGATTTGGCGCATGAGGAAAACATGAGTTACACAAAACATAAAGAATTGGAAATGGGTGCATGCACCAAGCACATCAGTTCTATTTAAATAGCCCCTAACAAGCTAATTTAAAAATAATAATAATAAAAAAAAAGACATAACTTTCTGTGTGAAACTCCAAACTGAAGTGCCTGAACTCCAGCTGAGCTAAGCAGCCCAAGCCCCTCTGCAACAGCAAAACCCATCTCTGCTGAAAGTCAGAGCACCATGTGGGCGCTCAGGATTGGGCTGGATCAAGCCCACCTTTGATAACAGCCGCAAAATTCAGTTTATAAGTACCCCCACTCTATTTAAAAGTTTCAGATAAGGTGCTGGCCCCAAATCCTGCACAGAGCTCCCATGAATACTGGCAGACTCCCACTCATACAAGTATAACCAGTACCAGCCTTTTATCTTCAAGTAGACAACATCTGACAGTCCAAGGGCTGAGATCTGCCCAGATACAGAGCTATCTAACCACATCTACTTCAAATTTCCATCTAGTTTTAGAAAGGGTCAGGAACTGAAACTTTGCAGCTGAGAAGCAAAAGAAAGCATTAGTTCGCTGGCATGTTTTATTCCCTGAAAACTGGAGAACGCACACTGCCAGAGATGGCATCAGGAAGCTCAGATCAGCAAACCCCACCAGAGTCAGTGATGTGCAGGTGCCACAGCAACATCTGCCCAGCCCGGAGGGGACTGGCTTTTCAAAGGCTTAGAAGGCACATGGTCCACAAAACATTTTGAAATCACCAACTTCTTTTTAAAGACCTTGGGGGAAATGGAGTCTGTGAAAAGCCAATAGTAAACAGAACTGGTTTGCCTGTGGCTCCCACATATGTATTTATGCACAATACAACAGTGAAGCAAAAAAAAAAAAAAAATAATCAAGAGGTACCAACAAGACACTAAAGAGTCATTAGAAATTACTCCAAAAAGCCACTCCACTTGGCACTGATGGTTTTGCTGGGGTTAAAAACTGTCAGAGCACAAACCGAGTTTTATCCTAAATATTACTATAGCATAAATATACTTAGCATAAATGGAGAGGCACATCCTGGGCTCTGTTGAAATCAGAAGTTTCTGGTTTTCACAAGACAGTCACAGCACCTGGGAAAAAGCAGCAAAAAATCCAAAGCAGTGGTATGACACCCACCAAAAGAATCACCAAAGCAGAGGTCTGCGATGATGCCAAACTCCAGCAAACCTGGCAGATGGGTGCCTAATTCCAAACCGTCACTTCAAAAAAACCCTCAGCCTAAGCTTGGATGCATTGCAGACATCTAGGACAAAAAAACTGTAAGACAACACTGGCAGCAAATAACGATATGTCAGGACATGCAGCAGAGACAGCAGTGAGGGTACAGAGGAGGACAACAGAATTACCTCTGCTCCAGCAGGTACACCACAGGCCACTGCTGGTGTGCAAAGCTAGCCCTGGAAAGAGAGGGCTCCTGCCCTACAGAAACACTTCCTTCCCTTCGATGAAATATGGGCAAAGAAGAGAAATACTGATGGAGAACATGAAAGCACTTTTACACACAAGGGTAACAGTGAGGCTAACTCAGCCACGCTCCTGCCTGGCCTCAGCAAGAGACAGCGCAGTCTCTAGTAGTCCTGCTCCCAAGTCCTGTCCCATCACAAGAGTCTTGTGATCCCAGTGCAAATGGGCTCTTGCCTACTTGCATTTCTAGAAACCAAGCAAAGAAAATATTCACAGCAGTGCTACAGCTCCAAAGACCTCTGTGCCAAAGAAGAAAAGCTCACTTATTTCAGAGCCATTTGTATGCAGATGCTTTTTCTGATTTGCTTTTGAATTTGCGGATCCTGAATTCAGCATTCCTATTGCAGGGGGAGGATAAAACAATTGCAGAAAAAGGGAATGCAGCTGACCACAGCGATACAGCAATTACACTGCAAGAACAGATCAGAGGGAATGCACATAATGCTGCAATGCTAACACAACAATTGCTCCTGAAACCCAAGCCCCAGCAAAAAGTTAGCTCCTTTAAGCAAGTATTGAAGGAGCCAAAATTCACTGAGCTTCATTTTTCTCTTTTTGCACTTATTTTCCAATGCACTGAAGGAAGGAGTGTGAGGATGTTACAGTTCATTTCAAGCATCCTTGATCTTTACTTCACTGTTCGTCTCATTTGTTCTAAAAGCCATTTCTGGTTTCCTCAAGACAGCCACAGCACCTGGGAGAAAGCCACAAAAAGCAGGGAAAGGACTAAAGGCTTTACACTGGTTTCCAGGGAAGTCTCTCCTCTCCTCTACAAGAGGTGCAGTTACAATATACAATACAGCTTACTCTCAAGAGGAGTAACCCACACTTCTGCGATTAAGCCTGAAACGGCTTTAGATTCTTGTAAAGCTCACAGCCTAACCCATGGCAGACAAAGGGTGTCTAAACTGTTTTCTGTAGTCTACCTCTTCTGGAAACAGAAAAGACTGAAAACCCACACAGCCCTGGAAACCTTGTTGTGACACTTTTACCTAAATGTCTAGAATGACCAACTCCAAGAGCTCATGAAGAGCCCAGAAAACAAGGAGTTTAAAGTGATGGTATTTAGTATGCATTTTTAAAACAACGAAGAAATACATGCAACGTTCTTTTTATTCTGCGTTGTTTGAATCTTAAGGATCATATCATAATGCTTTGCTCTTCAAATGCCTTTTCTCTTTTCCTCCTTCCTTTGCAGAGAACAGTTTTGCATAATCACAGGACTCTCAAACATTACCAAATACCCCAAGACATTCGATAAAATCACGAGTGTTAGCAACTGTGATTACGGGTCATTTCATCCCGCCTCCCTGATTTTTTTGCCTTTCATCCATTGGATGTCAAGTATATTAGGTACCACACAAGTACAACAGCTGTTAAATCAATCCAGATGCCTATTTTCAAAGTGACCACACTAACTCCCCTTTATGAGGAAGGATCAGGGAATGCAGCACTTTGAGCAGTACTGAAATTTCCTGCTGCCTTCCACCTTGCCTCTCCCCAGCCCTGTCTATAGTGTCTCCTTGCACAGAGCAGCTCACAGGGATGGAAAGGATTGCAAAAATGGTACAAGCTCTGTGCTCCTGTACTCTTCTAATCCTATCGTGGGTGACTGGGACCTGTTCTTTCGGGATGACTAGTGAAGTCTGAAGTCTGCTCTCTCATTTGCGCTGCTACAGCCCAAAACCGCAGCAAAGGATTAGCCCTGTATTAGCTGTACTTAGTTACATTTTTTTTCCTTTCGCCATATCTATTTTTCCCTGTTTCATGTGTAGGAAGGAAAAATAATATTCACAAATGCTAATATTTAACTCTGACAGCTGGGAGACACTTGGGGGTGACTTACACCATCATTTGGGCCAAATTGCATCTGCAATGCAGGTAACAACAGTTGTACCATCTGGCCCATAGCATGCACACTAGCATATAAACATTGATATAATCAAAAATAATTATAAGCTGAAGTTTTCAAAGCCAGCTAGCAGTGTCTGGAAATGCTCAATAAAAATGAATTCTTGGGTTTCTCTCTGCAGCACAAGTTTCCCGAGACATGAATCCCATCACCGAAGGCTAAACAGGACTTATGCAAGGCTAGGGCTTTTTCAAGGGATGCCCACATGAAAATGCCCTGACAGCAGCACATTGGCTTCCAACAAGAAGCCACGAAGCCTGGAAAAAGTGCTCCCAGCTACCCCCAAGCACAGTTGAGCTACTGCAACTCTCCTCTAACTGCAGATCAGGAACAGCAGCCCAAAGCATACACTGCTCCAAGTCCCCAGGAAAACACACAAAACCATACAAACCATGAAATTCAATGCCATCTCTCTAGAGCCACCATGGCAGCGCAGAGCCACAGCCAGCACGGATCGGAGCAGGGCTTTGCAAAGGTGTAGTGAACACAAATGCAATAGTTTCTGTAACCTGTGCTGGGGCTGCCTATTCACAGTTGAAGTGTTAAGGGCTGAGCACTGTCATTAGGAGAGGGAAGAGATGCCTGATTGTTTCTTTCTTTGTGTACCACAGTGCAAAAATTGCCTTTCCAGGCAGCAGAGGATGGGGGGATGGCTCCCTGGATTCCCTTAAATGTACTGATCTTCAGCGCCGGCTTTTAAATTGATTCTGTACATGACTTTGTCATGCAAAATCCTTTGCTCACATCCTCTATTCATTCCCTTCTGTTTTCTGTCTCTACAGACCACGCTGATTCTTCCCAAAGCCAAGAAAGAGGTGGGTGCTGGCCAATGCATTTCTCATGTTGTTTAGCGAACAGTTGCTTAAAAGCCAGGGCTAGGTGATGCTGGCCCAGGAACTCAGCTTCTTTTCTCTAGTATTCCCACCTGCTGCCCAGCTGAGGTTCGAAACAGGTTGGAGACTTGTTTTCAGCCACGCAGCAAAGCAGGACTGTGCCGAGCCTTCTCCTCTCCCCCCTCCAGGGGAGATGTCAGTGGGAAGCGTGGGAGGTACTCGCCGTACCATGGTGGTTACCTAATTCCACCCAACCCGTTTAGTTGACTCTCAGAACCAGGACAAACTAGACTGGCTTGACAAAATTCAGAGCAGGAGGCAGTCCAGTGGCTTCAAATTATGCAGAAGTAGCTGGAGGGGCTCAGTTTGCCCTCACACCTTGTGCAAAAAACAACACCGAATCTGTTTTCCCATGAGAGGCAACCCCTGCCTTCAGCACTGCCAGCATCCCTGTGGGCCAGAGCTCAGCTAGCAAGGCAAGCCCTAGGCTTCTCTCCCTTCAACAGCTAGCCAAGGTCTGGAGGAGAGAAAGTTCATCTCAAAGCTGCCTAGCTGGAGCCTGGCAGATCACCACATCTGCCTCCCGAGCCCTTCGTGCTCCACTCATCTCTAATTGTTAACGGGATGACCTTAGATGCACCTCCCCTCCTTGTGGATACTGGGAAGTGCTGGCTGGGACCCATTACTAGGCAAAAAATGGCCCCAATTTATACTAAGACAAGGAGCGTAGATCTGCCCTGCTCTTCGTTTTTCTATTTGGCGGAACTGGCAGTCACAGCAGAAGTCATACAAAGAAGGCCAAGTCATAAATAGTTTTCTAGTGATTTACTGGAAAACCCGTGAGCCAAATTCATCCACGTGGAAAAGAAATAAAGGTACCTATTGACTCAACTGTATTTTGGCAGACTGACACAAAGCACTGAGCTTTCTCTCTACGAGCCTGGGAAAGCACTGTTATGAGATGCTAACCACCGCACTGGTCTCCTTCCTCGCCCAGAGTATGCTGTGCACAGCCTAGCAGGGCAGAGCAGCCACGAACCTGAACTTAAAGCCTGCTTCTAAGATGTGCCTCACATTTTTTTGTCTTCAAAACTTTAAGAAAGGTTTTCTTTTCAGTTTTATCCACAGGCACCACAAATAGAGGCAGGATGAGCAGAGTAAAGAATAAACAAACTGAAATCTTGCAGAGTCCCGGAGAATATATCTAACCCTGAGTTCAACGGTAAGAAATATCTAGGGGGGCAAATCTGTTACTGCCTCATAGCCAGTGAAGTAAGAGACGTAAATACCTGCCCTGGTGCCAAGGAAATGTGAATTGCTGCCAAATCAGATGTGAAGGAACATTTTGACCCTGCCTGGTATTGGTGTGAATGATAAACCAAGGTGCAAAAGAGTGTAAAAATCAGGCTCTAGGAGCCTTCTTTAGATGCACGAGAACGTTACCAGAAGTGAAAAGGTTTAAAACTTAAAGTGCAGAGCTCCTGGGAACGTAGTTGTTTTGTCTATAGAAGAACAGAGCTGTCAGAAGCTAATATGTTTTCAATTTGTGAAATCCACGCTATTGGAGCAATCCTCACTGGGTACCTTTTATTTACTTCTTCCTTGGCAAAGTCCAATTACTGAGATGCTCCATGAGTGATGCTCTTGGCCATCCCAGGTGACAGCCAGCTCTGCTGGTGAAAGCAGCAGCTTTTGGAGCTTTTGTGGATGGATCCGTTTTACCCTTCTATGTTTGTCCAAAGAAAAGAAAAGCACTAAATGTCCTGGGAGAAACGATGCTTAAGTAAGCTTTCTACACAGAAAAACTGCAACAGAGCTGTTATTTAGAAACATTTCCTTAACAATACACCCCCAAACAACACTGAGATTGCTAATATGCCCCGGGATGGCTCATGCTTCAGTGCAGTCTCCTAGGTTTTCCAGGAGGTTCCTGCTCCTTTCCCTTCTTCTCTTTCTCACTCTTTTCTCATACAGCAGAAATGACTGACACAGAAAGGGAGACCCACCTCGCTTAAAGCTGCACAGAGCATTAGTGGTTTGGCACCGAGAAGCACAGTGGCTCCTTGACCCCCATGGCAATCGTCAGGCTACTTTGGCATTAACAGCTTTGTTTTGTAATTTGAGTGTTCAGAAAGATGACACCGAAAAAATTAATTCCCTGTCTTCCCAGACCACCGAGCTGACTCTTCCTTCCTTCCCAGCACCTTGTTTTGTTCACAGCTTACCCTGCCAGCAGAGACGTGTTCAGAAACAGAATCGAGTCTCCACGGCACTGGCGACGCACATAATTCACAGCTGCCGAGCAGAAACTTCTCCTGCTGCGGCTCCTCTGATCTCAGCGAGGTCATGTCAGCCGCATGTCTGCAAACCATTTAACATGAGGATTGCTAGCACAGAGCATTAGTACTTGTCCCAGCACGACCTAGGACTCATAAATGAGCTCTCCCTGGCCATAGGTCTCTGCTGAAGAAGAGATGCACAGGGGTCGTGCTAAGTGCATTAGCCAGCTGGGGGGAATTGGAGAGCACCTGCCATGATATAACGAGAAAGAGGAAGAAATGGAAGAGGTCCCCGGGATGACTGAAACTGGATGCCAAGCTCCAACATCAACCGTGGGACTGCAAGGACCAGTCTGACCTCTGCTGCAGCCTCGAGTATTACCCTACCTTGCAGACAAGCCTCCAGAAGCCAAATTTTATACAAGAAACCCTAGCAGCTTCTCATTTCCCAAAACTGGAGTGCCTCTGCAAGTCTCAGCAAAACAGCAGGATGGGGAGAGCTCTCTCGGCAGACCTGGAGATCTGCTCTGCAGGGGAGGTTCATCGCCTCAAGCAGATGTGAAGGGATCCCAGTGCACAAGAAAGAGCAATCCCAGGCCACAGCAGACGCTAAGGGCATCTCCTCTTCATTTAAGAAGAAGAAAGGCTAATGCAGAGATTGTTTAAAGAAACTTGTAGTTTAAAGTGTCTGTTGTCTACTAGCCACAGCTGCTCTGGCCCGAAGATCAGTCGGCTGAAGCGTTCCTCCCCTCCCTGACACGGGGAAGTACAAATGATGGGGCACATTTGGTCTTCAGCTCAACGCCCCTTTCCACCTGCCCCGAATCCTCTTTTCTGGAGATAACCACCTTTATCATTTCTCCTAGTCAAAGCTACATTAAAGATACACACACAACATCTGGTGCCTTTTCTGAGCACTTACACTTCAGAAGGATGCTTTTTGAGAAACCACAACATTGGCTTTATTCCCAGCTATCACTCTTTTATCCCCTTTTTACTTTCAATAGCCCTGTCATATACACAGGATTTTTTGATCTCTAGATGCAAGGAGAGCTGCATGCTAACAGGGACCAGCAAGAAACAAGGGTAAGGGGGGAAAAAAAAGATACTCTGGGAAGGAAAAAGAGGCATGATGAACTCCAGTATACCTTAGAGGTTTAAAAATGAACTGCTGTTGAACCCAAATATTTGATTTTTCCAGAAACAGTGTGGTGTATCAAAGACTACTCCTCAAAGCCACATGCACTCAGCATGCAAACCCATTTTTGCAGCAGCAGCTCACTCAGAAAGGTCCTCCCCACACAGCTCTCAGACACCTCCAGTTTGGACACAGACAAGACCTGGTGGATGCTTCTAACCCACCTTCCTGAACAGCGACCGCCATCAGCCCTGCCTCCCAGAGGTCACCGCTAGCTCTTCCCCACCGCTGCCACTTCCCTTTCTCAGCTATTTTAGTGATAAAGAACCTGACGAGGGGAGCATAGGAAATGCAGCTGTGTGACCCCGATCCTGCTCCTGTAATACCTGCGCACGTGCAGCTCACGCCTGTTGAGCACCCCACGGAGAGGATATTATTCAATAACTCCTACTGACTTGTTCGATGAAAACATAAATGAGATCATTTCAGAGGGTATTTGATGGAAGTGAAATTTGAATCCAACGAGGCCAACATGTACACTTAAACTTCTCTTTTGAGGACTATCTTCTGCTAAGGACATTGAGGATAGCATGTGACCTATAAACATATGGGAAATGAGTCAATATGACCTACATCATGAATATGAGGCACGTCTTGCAGCCAATGAGACTTTATTTCAAGGCACTATTCGAGGCCAGGTTTTGCTGTGGTATGCATTCAGAGTTAGTAGCTTATTTTGGAAATCGTTCCACCTGTATAAAACACGTAAACTGAGGACCGAACAACAGATTGCATCCTCAAATCTAAAATATATCTACATATTTAAACACATATATTTTAAATGCATCTCTTTCATTTCAGCAAGTCTGGTGAAGAAAAGAGAGCAGTGTACACGCCCTGAAATCCTTTACTAGAGTTTGCAACAAACTCAGCTTGAGCACCAGCAATTCAAACTTCATCAGCTCAAAATGCCAGTGTGATTGCAACTGCTCCAGGGCAGTCACCCACTGCATTGGGCTGCTGGACCAGAGATGACACAGCACTGTACTGTTCCCAGCTCCCACTCATCCTTGCTGTTAAAGGCAGCCACTGCTATGTCTGTTAGAACTGCATTTAGAAAACCTAAATTTCTGGCCATCTTGTGCTAGCAACTGCACAACGGTTATTAGTTCGGTTATTTGCTGCCTGGAAGTGGGTGGGACTGTCACCCCCCGACCAGGGAACAGGGATGGACCAGCACTGCCAAAGCTCATTCCAGCACGAGGCACAAGCCACATCCAAAAGCTTCAACCTGCTTTTCATATTCTTACCATACGCATGCAGCAATCCATTTAGTTTGGAAAATAGTTAGGGTTTTTATCAAACCCATAATTAGCTCATTCTTCTAACACTGTTTAGTGAAAGGAAAACAGTTATTTACATCTAAGAAAAACTTTTAGTGGTTTAATATTTAAAAGTTTTGATATTTTTGTTGCACAGGTTGATGGGAAAGCCATTAACAATTCTGCATACACCTTATTAGAAAGGCTGCCCACATCCCAGCTCAGACAGAGCGTAGCCTGATAAAAAGGCTTAATACATAAATGCTTGTTTGTGTTTGGAAAGTTCCTGGAGCTTAGCCAAACGTTCAGTGTACTGAGGAAATACAGAGAGACAAGGGCCTGCTTTTAAAGCAATGCTTGTCTGCAGTTCTGTATTATCCTGAGTGACATTTTGTCCAAGTATAGTAATAACACACATCCTTGCCTGCCGCTGAAAGCACAAGCCAGATTTTAATACCTGATGAAAACATTCTTGCTTTTGGGAGCATCCAGACCCAGGAAAAAACATTCTGCTTATAAAAATTCTGATTTCTTCACATATAAGTGAGACTGTTCCCAACAACAAAAGCCTCTGAGATAGTGGGTGTAATCTCCAAGCTGCTGCCATGACAGTCTTTCAGTAACACCTATAACTTATACAGAGATGTTTCACCACAGATCGCAAAGAGGCAGTTACTCACTGCCCCAGCTGACAAGCAGGGAGCCTGGAAGCACGGAGCAGAGCAGTGACTTTCACCCAAGCTCATCCAGCAGGTCAGGACGAGGAAGACCTCCAGCCTCATGAGTCCCAGCAGACCCAAGGCACAGGGTTACAGCTGAACCACCTGCAAGGCGACCACTCTCATCCTGATCCAGAAAGAAACCATAAGCACACAGTTGACGTGGCTTTGACTTTTACTGAAGTCAATGAGATGCAAGCACAGGAGGAAGAGGTGGAAGGCTTGACTGACCTGCTGAGCGAAGTTCATACTCATATCTAATCAATGTACCAGGCAATCTCATCAAAATCTGGCATCAATTTTTTATCCTGCTTCCTTTGCCCCTCTGGTCAAAGGACACTAGGGTTTAGGGTTGGGTCAAGGGATGAGCCAGCAAGAGACAAGTCTCAGGAGAATTCCAGAGCTGGCGTTAGTTATTAGTCTGAACCCTGCCTTCAATAAACTTCCAGAAAGTCATTATTTTAGCCCTAGGGTGACGGGCAGGTGTTTCTGGCAAGTGACAGCAAACTCACTGCTTCCCATTGTAAAAAAGTTACCCTAAAAAACATGCTTCTGCCTGCCTGAATAGGTGTATGTGTGAAAGGCCAGACCATGGTAAATGCTTCTTATTGCAAACAGCCTCTTTCAACATCACAGGTAAGAGCGCTATGTTCATTGCGAGTGGTCCCTTTGAGGTCCGGAGCACTGCTTGATGAATCTGACCCTGAGGAGCAGCTCCGAGCTGGCCTCTCCCATTTAACAGGTCTGAATTTCCTTACGGGCTCTCTCTAGAGTGTGGTAGGAGAGTGGCGGAGGCGGGGAGTAACAGGTCTATAAAATCAAGAGTGGAAAGGTAGTGAGAGGGCAACTACACCCAAATTAATAAATGGGGGTGAAGGGTGGAATCTGATGAAATGATCAGGCAGCATGTCTAACACAAATTAAATAAAGTGCTTTTTTACACAGTTAATTTATAGAACTCCTTGACGCAAGTTATTGCACAAGACAAAGGTTTTTAAAAGGATTTAATAAGGGACTAGACAAAGTCGTGAAGACTTAGTACCTAAGGGCATGGCTTGAAAGCTTCTAAAGCAGCAATTGCCAAAAACTGGCAAGGTTTATCTGAGACAGTCTATTTATTTCTTATGCCTTTTTCCACACATCTGACAGTAGACAGGCGTTGGCTGACCAGGCGATAGCTGCTCCCGTGCCATCCCTAGCAGTGAGCAGGCGCAGAGGACAGTGCAGGGATAAGCCGCTGCAAGGGGAGACTGCAGGAGCCAGCCCTCGACGTGCAGCATCGCCCTCCAGACAGCAGGGCCACCCACCCGTTTTCTCCTGGATCACTGCCGAGGAGCTTGCTTTGCTTTTGAAAGAAAGAGGCTTTAAGTTTGCCTGCTCGTGGAGTCACTTTCCCACATGCACATGCGCCCAAAGGCCAGTCCCATCGCGGCTCATAACGTGACTAGTGGACAGGTCAGAGCTGTCGTCCAGTGGTTTTCATACCACTGCATAGATTATCCTTATTAAGTGAAAGAAGATATTTTAAAGGTCTTTTTCTCTTCTCATTAAAGCCTCTGTCACAGGAATTAGTTGTCACCACAGGTTTAATCTTCTGTAGAGTCCAGCTTTCACATGTTTGCATTCAAGAGATGAGGGACAGAACATGAGGAGGAAATTGGACCAAATTACCTGCTCCCATGACAGTCCACAATAATAACAAAAGTGGGAAATGGCAGAAAATTAAACTGTTCTTGACAAAAACTGTAATGATCTCCAAGAATGCCTCTAAAGTAACTGTCCAAGTAATAGTTTCCAAGTATAATTTCAAGGATATGCTATGCAAAGTCCCCTTGCAGAATTTTAAGCCATTTGTTAACAAGCCTGAAAAAAGAATGAATGAGAGGAAGAGGTAATCCATACTATAATTAGCAACACAGTAATCTGAAACAGGGTGGTGTGGTTAAATATGGACAGGTATATTGGATCAAGGAAAACTCTAAAGGAAAGAGAAGAGTTTAAATCGGATTTGGTTTTAACACTGGGAAAGAAAACACTTTAAAAGACGTTGTACAGCAGGGTGCCCTGCTCCATTTCAAACTCAAAGTAATCATAAGAGTGGGGGGAAAAAATACCCAAACAAAAAAACAACAAGCAAAGCAAACTGATTATAGACAGGATAGCCTTAATTAGTCAATCCCCAAATAGAGAGACAGCATCAATCAAAGTCAGGGTAGAATTAGAACAAAAGGCCATCTGAGGCTGGGGCAATCCTCTGAATGAAAAGGATGTCCAAAATAAAAGTATTTCCACTGGGTGAAGAACAGAGGCTATATGCTGCATTTTCCCTTTTAAAGCTGCCTGAGGTAGCCAGGGCTATGTTGTCCAGGGATTAATAAAGGAGAGAGAAAGAAAAACCTTGTTATTGTCCTTGTAACAACAGCTGTGGCACTATCTAAATGCTCCCGTTCAGAATCAATGTTTCCGAAAATGGTGTCAGTTACAATCACGTCAAAGAAGAAATTAAAGAGGTTGTCCCTGACTCATAAAAAGACACTGAAACATCGACTTCAGGATAATGCTGTGTTCTGACACATCAGCCACAGGCCACATCTAGGCAACATAAAAGCACCCTGGCCGTATCGATGCACAACTGATCACGGTTCAGGGACAGTAGAAATATAAGTTTTTCCTTTAGATAAAACTGAGCAGTGATACAGCTTTGCCATAATACACCTCCTTAAAGTAGTCAAACTCTACAAGAAAGAAAGAAAGTAATCCCTAGAGGATTTCCACCAAGTATAAACAATAGTATATTACCTAAGGGCTTAATACCGCTATACTGACAAAAACCTCTGAAATGTAGTACAGAGTCTCTCAAATTCCAGCTCAGTGCAGTGAGCACTTTGCGTGGGATTCATCTGTCCAACTTCATACACCTGGAACATGAATATTTACATATGAAAATTTGTTTAGACTCCATACATGAAGAGCTAGGTGCTTTTGGAGGGAAATCACTTTTGTTCCATTACTGATGGATTGACCAAAGCAGCATTGCAGATGACTAATGCTAAAGATAAATTCTATTTCTCTAAATAGTCTTAAAAACCTGGAAACTAGCTCTGTGGCCAGGATACAGTTTTCTCTAAATTTAGTAGAAAACAAAGAAAGCCTCGCTACCAATTAAAAAAAAAAAAACAAACCCAAACCACAGCATTGAGTTAGTCACCAGTCACTCTTGTCACGCAGAGCAAACCAAATCCTTCTTTCAGACAATATCCTCCAACGTCACGAGAAGGGCATTGCATAGAAGAATATCGGCCAAGCTTCCATTTCTTTCTTTAGGTACAGCTCAGTCCCCCACATGGACAATTAATCTCTGTTTCAGGAGTCAGTCTGTGGAGCGCAGTTGCAGTCAAAGCTATCCTTGCCAAACGTGAGCAGTGGGTAGATGACTGTATTAGATCCCTGGGTTTAAACCGTTCCTTTGATAAAAGTTGGCTTTGAGGCACACAAAAACAACCTCATGTGAAGAGACACAAGCAAGCAAGGGTCTGAAAGGCACTTAGATCTTGGTGTTAACATCCCAAGGCGAACCCTTGGACCAAAACCAGGTCAGACCATACCATAAAATAAAGGAGAGGAAGAGGCGCAAAATGCAGTTGAGACTTCGGAATTATTTAACATGTCAGTGGATGAGTTCAGGATCTCTTTCTGTACTTCTCCCAATTTGTAGAAGCTGATTTTGGTAAGAGTGAAAGGGAGAAAAGCCGTGCAATTTAAATAGACCTTTCTGACTGTCAGTTAGATTGATTACAGTTTTCTGCAAACAATACATTTTTAAATAGTTCTTTCTAGAGTTTATTTTACTCCCAACATTTTCCCTATTCTAAAAACCTCATAACAAATGCAATCACATTTCTATTCACTGCCTTTCCAAAGTCTTCCTCCCTCCCTTTTCTCTGGCCACCTGTTAGCTCTTTCTTGTCTAAATTTAACTCCCTTAGCTTTGTTTGGTAACCTTTTCCTCAAGCCCTCATTATCAGAATTCTGCTCTTGCTGTGGTAAAGCTGGTGGGGGGCTGGATCTGGGTTATTTTGGAAATGGGCGGGGGAGGAGGTAATGAATCAGTCCATCAGTAGAGGTTTATTTTTGGATTTTTTTCCTTAAAATAACAACAACAAAAAGAATTAATGAATCAAGGTCTCTACCACCTTTTACAAAAAGCTCACATTGAAACCTATTAGAAGATCTTAAAATCTGTCTCATTTCTGGTTATCTGTTACATTCCTGAGTAGTAAAAAGGCACTGGATGGTCCTTTACAGCTGTGAAAGGTAAATACAAGCATAGTGGAGAAGTAACTCATTTGTTCAGTGCTTGCTCAGTGTTAATGTAAAGTGACCACGGAGAAACTGCGGGCAGCGCAGAGAACCAGTCTCCCAGTTGCCTGAGCAGGGAATGCAGTCCCATCCTTGCCCCTGTCTCCAGCTCTGTGTGCATGGCACGTTCAGCAGCAACTCCACTCCCACCTGTCATGACATGGTATTTAGGAAACTGCCTCCTTGAGGGTGCAGGTAACTTCATCCCACCGACTACGAAGGTTCCTCACTGATCCTTGGCCAAGGTAGACTTGAATGCTGACTCAGGAGCCTCCCTATGAACTAGTGATGATATCCAGCCACCCCTCAGCAGGCCCACGTATGGAAATAAACTGTCCAGAGGGAAAAGGGAAGACTAGCAGAATGAAAAGGCAGGGAAGGGAGAACAAGGCAGGTCTAACTGCAGATCTTTGTCATCAGTCACTTCCCAAAAAGGATAACAAATAGAGTAAATCCACACTACTGAGCAAAGAGTACACTGTCTTAAATATTAGTTCATCTTGCATTTCACTTGCAGCACTTTTGCCCAGACTTTACTGCATAAACTGAATATCCCATTGAGCCATTACACTCACAAAAGCCCCCACAACACTTTGGAGATGGCATGAAGCTCCAGGCACAGCACGGCTCAGCCATCCTTACCATCAGGGATGCAGGAGAAAACTGTAGGTAGCACGATCCCAACAGAAGGAATAATTGCAGCCTTTCCCCACACCATGTTGAGTGCATCCCTTTCTGCCAGCCCTGCCCAATGCACCCTTCTACAAACTCCTCGACTGCCCCAGTAAATCTAACCTTGAGCTAGTACAGTTTAAAGACTCTATGGAAACAGGCTGATGCACATACAACCCACACAGCTAATGCACAGTGAGATTACTAAATGAATGAATTTGGATGCAAGTAGGAAAATAAAAGCTATATTTCACCTACAGAGCGAGTCTGGAAAACCCTGCTCCCACAAAGCACATACTGATTTTGAAAATATAGTGAGCTTGTGTTGGGACACAGAGGGGAGATATTTTTAAAATGCCAGAGTCGCTGGCATGGCACCAGGCGTTGGTTTAATTTCATTCTCATACTTGCTCAGAGCCAAAATGAGTCATCTTCCCCATGAAATACGAATCTGTACACAATGCTAGCTGTTAATTACCTTTCCTGTCTCCATTAAAGAGCGAAGTGACAGTTTCAACCTCTCCCTGGGTGAGCATTGTGTTCTCTCGCTGTCTCCATCCCTCGCCAACAAATCTGCTGCTACAACTCAAGTGGCACTTGAGATATTCAGTCTAGCATTTCAACAGCAGTATAATAACTGATAATTTGACAACAAGAAGCCATCTTTAGAAAACTCCAGCCACTTATAACCACAGTAGAAACAAACAGAGGTATTACTTCACCAGGCTTGCCCACAGAGCAGCTCGCTTGGCCCCAGCCAACGCTGATCACTCCAAGGCTGGGAGCAGCCATCTCCAAAATACTGCTGCTTTGGCACACCAGCTCCATCACATCGTGGGTTTTATCCTTCATCTATTTGCATGGCTATACTACTGCGTACATAAAGTTTTGAGAATAAGAGAGCTCAAAGGAGAGGATATCTGGCTACAGAGCGATTGCTTTGGGTATCCCCAGCCCAAACACCATTCTCCAGCTCTGAGGAGGTCACCTCTACAGCTACACTGTCACCTTAGTGACCAGCATATGCTCCTTCTATCACCTGCATCACACAACCCTGTTGACGTCAGGTAGTCCACCAAAATTTCACAATTTTGCTCAGGTGTCTTTTTATCTTTGCACCATGGAAGGAATGCAAGTGTTACAGCAGTTGCCAGCAATAAGCAGTCAAAAAACCTGAACCTTCCGCATTCCAAAAATTACAGTGGCTTCAGACATGACAAGCAAAGACTTAGTTCTGCTTGTTTTCTCTGGGCTTTCAGATCCATGGGAGACTCTCTGATAGTGCTCTCAAGGCTTCTTGCGTAACTATAAAGGGCAGAATTATTTTTTCTCCAATACAAAAGAACACATTTTTTAAACGCTCTTTTGAAGAGCTTTATCTATAAGGTGAAATAACATGAGATTTATAATATAATCATAAGAAAAATAAAAGGAAAAATAATAAGGCAACACTGAAGTTGCTACTCATTTACAGTTGTAGCAGAAATTCACTGCTACGCAAAGATGAATCAAGATCCGTACAAGACCTAGCCCAGTAAGCCTTTGGGATTCAGATAGATTAGTGTGCTCGTACTGAGCCTTCTCAGAATGGCAAACCTCACCTTGCATGCCTTGCAGCAGTTAAGGAAACAAAAATTTGCAGCAACTGAAAATACTGGAATTTGAAAGCCTTCAAAGGCAGTCAGGGAAGAAAGTAATATTCACTTCCATTTCTGTTTGTAAGTGTAATGTTTTACGCAGCCAGAACAACCTCCATCCAAAACCTCCGAGCAACTTGCTAACCCCTAATCGGGTCTCACTGGACACCTCTATGTTAGATAACACAGCTATTGTGTCTTTAATACTTCGTGTAGCTACAGGAGAAGATTGATGTGTTCACAGCAAGGTATTGGATCATTTGCTTGTACCGTGCCACAGGTCATTCTCGTAGCTCAAGCTGAAGGCCACTATAACAAACTAAATTATTTTTTTTTAAACCAGCTGCACCTGATTTATTTACTTATTCATCTGAATAAGTAAATACAAACATCAGGGCTGATATCTTTATAGCACCTTTCCCACTGAAGAGCCAGGGACTCATTATATCAGGATACCTACAACTATGATAAGCCCTTTTTTGTCTTGAATTTATTACTTTGTCACAGTACACTGTATATTGAGAAGAACAGCTCCAGCTGAAACCAGTTCATTACTTACATGCTCTGTGGCTTATAGGGGAAAGCTCTGAAATCATTAAAAATAAATACACAAGACGACTAGCATTATTTCTCAGAGGCAGGGAAATTCTGGTTACCACCCATGTCTTATCTGAAAAACTAAAAAAGTACAAAAAAATGATCAAGGAAATTCTTGGCCATTAGAGTAATTTCACGAGGGTATCTAAAGAACAGTGCAGAAGACTGAATTTCAGCCTTGCAAGGTTAATCGTAGAAAATTCATCCACATGAAACACACTGCCTAGTTTACTGCTGCCTTTTTTTTTTCCTTCCATGAAATAGTTTAAAGCTAGTTATTCATTTCATTGAACTTCTCATAGGGTTGTTCATCACATTTTACCATTGTGGCAAGTAACTAATGACCTTGAAAAAAATAAAAAGTAGCCATACAAGCATTAGCAGAATAATATATACTCCAGATTAAGGAGGGAATGTTCGGCTTTTGCTCAGTGAGGTATGTAGCTTGCTCAACAAAGAGTGATTTATAGGGATAGCAATAGGAAAACTCACGATGTTTTTGAGATACAAAGTAGGCATAAGCAAAGCCGCAGCTCAGTGCAAGCAGAATCCTGGCCAGCCACCATGGAAATACTAATATGCTTTTGCGCTTGAGCTCACCTAGCCTGTACCTACCTTATCTAATTCCTTGAATTCAGGGCCATCGTGAATAACAGCTTCTGTTGCACTTTATTCCCTCAGACTGGGGAAGAAATGGCAACAGAGCCACGGCTAAACAGGGTAAGACTAGGACCTACACTTTTCCTTCCAAACAAAGGCGGAATTATTCCATAGTGTGAAGCTGAAGGTGCAAGGTTCATCCCTATGGTCTCCCAGTGGTGTGGCCTGTTCATGGCCAGCTGGCTCACAACTCTCACTGTTTATGTGAGTAATCTCTCAATCTCTTTAAAAACCTTAGTGCTGCTAATCTTAGCTATCTAATTCCAGTTATTCTTATTCAGATAAATAACAATGTTCCCCTCCTGAAACCTCTGGGGCGGTGTTGCAACCAAAAATCTGCCAAACACAAAAGGATTTTTCCAAGTAAAAGTGTTTTAACGGACGCGTAACCGTTGCACCCTGAAATGCCTTTGGAAACACAAGACACCATGCCAAGAGGTTGGCCACACATATATTACTGAGCTGGAAAATTATTTTGGACCTAAAGTATCTGTACTTCAATTTTATGGGTAATTAAACCTAATGTGTTGCCATTCAGAAAGCAATTAAGTCCAATATCTAGAATGTGGTGTCCCCTTCCAGTGAGTGATGGGGAGGAAGTGACAGGACTCACGGTGCTGATCGATTGTTTCTGGGAACCCCCCCTTGTAACCTTAGGTCCTCTCATAAAACAGAAATCAGGCAAATCATGGAGGTGGAGCAAGAAGATGTCCCTTGGGCTACACCTCGCACACGTTATCAACAGCATATCCAGGGGAGGTGCATTAGCTGATCCGGAGAAAGGCTGGAAAGGGGATTTCCCTAGCAATTAGACAGTTCCATCTGGATATTGTGGCACTAAGGAGACAGGAATAGTCATAGATAAGAGAGACCAGGGCTGCAGCAATGATTACTGTTCTTTGTGAGCTTCACATCTAACACACTGGGCACCCTGGAGGTCTTTTCACTTTTTCTTTTGGCAGAAGACACCCGTTCAATCTGGCTAAAGACATCAAATCCATCAACAGAGGTAACACAGACATTGCAAAATCACCTTGGCCAAGAGCCATGCTTAGCACGAGGCTCTTTGCTCTTAAACACCCGAAACTACTCAACCCTGCGCAACACACCATTCCTGACATGATGGGGAACAGCTCCCCGGCCATGCCTACAGCCCTAGGCGGACGTGAGCCAAAAGGGTTGCAGTCCATGACCGGGTGGCCCTGAAGCCCCCACGCACCCTGCACGGCCCACCTGCCACGATGCAGCAGGAGCTGTGGTGCCCACCCCGAGCAGAGGCACTGCTCTTGGGCTCCCTCAGCCCCGTGTGCTGCACAACCCACAGTCCTTGACCATATGAGGCTTGTGCTTGGTGCAGACAATCAAGAAAGGTCCATGAAATAACCTAACAGCTCAAAACACAAAGGTCAGCTGCCACCAAGGTCAGTGAAAGCTCCAAGTTGAGATCTTCTGAAAAAAAAGAGGCAGGCTTATGTCAGAGTATTAACGAATACCACAATATTTGGTTTAAATTCTATTATTGAATATAATTAGATTTAATAACACTGGTGCACTGGGACATAATTGTGACCAAGAGGTTCACCCAAGGATAGAAAGAAAGTTGGTTGCAAAGTCACAAAACCAATCTAATCTCTTGCTATGCAGCCCTATACGTCAGGAGGAAGATAATTGTTACTAAAGCTCACCAGCAGGTAGTCGCCATGAATAAAAACTTAATAATTGAAAGCGAGCATAACGCCTACTTTTTCAGCATAACTATGGAACAGGGAAGGAGATCGGTAGGGAAAAAGTAAAATAAACTTACCAAACAATACCTCCATGAATATCGCATCAAATCTCATCTCAGAGATGCTATTACAGTTGTACTGACCTAGCCAAAGCATTGGTCTTTTCAATAGGAAAAGTTAGCACCAAGCAGAGACTTCTTAAAACGTTTTTCTCTTCCTCTGTTATTTTCTATACTACTATTTGAATGCATCAGCTTGCCACCTCTTCCATGACTGGGCAGCTTAGTGATAAGCCAGAGTATTACAAATGTTCTCCCCATCTTCGAAAGCAATATGTAATGTCGTTAGATTTCCACAGTTTGCTTTGGCAGTGACACGTTCAATGGACAAGCCGGTCTCTCCATTGCAGAGATGGGACTGGCTCTGAGTAAGCGAGATGGAAGAGGAGCATTAGCGGAAACCTATTATCTCTGTTCAATTTTCCCGAAGAGTAACCAAGGCTTCTTCTGTGACAGAGAAAAAATGAAAACATTTATTGTCTGATAAAAATTAGTAAGCTGCTCTAACACCTGCCCATACTGGCACTTTTCCTTGCCAATTACAGTGCAATATGGTGGCTTCAGGTGATGAGCAGCAAGCAGTGGTGACAGCCTCAGCAACCACTGCTCCCATCACCCGAGGACCTGGCTTGGAAAGCATGGGGGTGAAGCCAAAAGCACCACTACTGGAAAGGTTCATCTAATTGGTGTACAACTTAAGTTTCTGCAAGCAAAACAAAACACCCCAGTCCTCTTCCTCTGCCTGCCCACGCACTCCCCTCCTCCTTTGGAGCTGGCAGTTGCCACATCACCACTGCCCCAGCTGCTTTTGGGCCACCAGCTGCTGCACTGGAATGGCAGCACATCCAAAGTAACATTGCCCTTTCCTGGATTCTTCTAGGAATTGAACCTTCTCAAGTTGCCAGGCTTGCAGTCTGCTGTATTGCCTGGCTAATTTTACACCTTGGCCCATCCACGAGAATACTGACAACATATGAGGTCTGCTAATGGGTCACATTTCTCCATCAGATCCTCCTGAGCTGCTGCACAGGCTGGCAGCGATGTGTGACACATCAGGAATTTCCCAGTTTGTTGACTATCACAGGTTTGCTTTCACCTTCCTGGAAAAATCAGTCCCAGGAGTCAAAAGCCAGATTTTCACTCTCTACTTCAGTGCCTCCATTCAGCATATGCTGGTTAATGACGGTGTGTAATAATCAATAAACAGCTCTTGGCTTTCAGCTGATGGTGCGTTACCGCCAGATAGGAAGGGGAAGGTGAGCCGTGCAATTTCTGCTAGCTGGGGAAAGCTCTCTGTGCATATCCAGCCCCTAACAGCCTCCCATACTTGTCCTGCTGATGTTGTTACCACTCCGCTAACTCTTTGCTGTCAGCATATTGCTGCGTTCTGGAATTAAAGGACTGACAGTCGCAGTGCCCGCAGTGTTCAATGGTACGCAAACAGGCGGCATTTTGGTGGGTTCCAAAAACTACAGCCCCGCACAGAAGCTGCAACAAGAGTGATTGGAGGCAGGTTATTCCAGAAAGCCTTACGCTTACAAAACCTGGAGCCCACGCGAATTTGCATCAGGACCAAGCTGGAGCCTGTGGCAGGAGAACATTGCTTCCTGCGGTACAGCTCTGCAGCGCTCCTAACTGCAAGAGCACCAGAGTTCAGCAGTTACTTTCTGCTCGTCTCCTGCCCGCTTCATCTGACCTGCTAATACCAAATGTTAAGAATGAAGGAGAAATGCTTTTGGGTAAAAGCAGGAAACACACACATCAAAATAAAGCATCCTCCCAGCTGCACGAGGTAGCAAAGGAAACAGGCTAAGATTTCATCACACACTTATTACCCCATTTCATACCTGCACCTGATAGCAAAAGACATCTATCCAAACTTCCTTCCATTATGCAGAGGGACAGAAGATGTCACACACTGACGCCTTGAAGCAGAGGTTGCAAGGACAGAAGCTGAAGGGAAATGAATTGTTTCTTGCATGAAATGAACCAAGGGCCTAAATCCCTTTGCCTGTGATTTCCAAATAACTCCCACCCGCCCGGTACCTTGCTGGTACCTTACCTTGCTACTTGCAAAGTAGCAGCAACACATTGGATACCAAGTTATAAAAAACACACCAAACAAATGACCTTTCAGGCTTTAACTCCTCAAGATAGATTATTACCCGCTACCTACATAATCTATTTGCTCAAGTTTGATTCTGCCTATAGCTATTTTTACCAGCAGTGCTCTAGAGGTGGTACAAGCACCTGGCAGAGAAGCCATCTGAAATGAGTTCCCAGCACTAAGGATGGATGAGCAGGGCATGTGCCTCCTTTGCACAATTCAAATGAGACTGCCCAGACACGGTGCGATCACAGCATGCTCCAAGGGGTAGTTTTAAGCTCTAAAACAGGCAGGATCCTGCAGCCCCTTCCTGCAAAGTCAGCCAGCAACAGTCCCCTTCAGGTCAGTAGGCAGCACTGACCTCCCTGCAGTGTCCGTCAGGGCAAACAGCAGATACCGAATCCAGCCAAGCTGGCACGAGCGCCTTGTGCAGCGCTCACGCGCTGGTGATCAATCATTCATAAGCCGGTTTTGTGCTGAGAAGTTCTCAGGGGCTCTTCTGCCTACTGCCAGACCCGTGATGCACTGTGACTGTCACACCGGGTCCCCGATGGCACCGGCTGGGTGACATGCCCTATTGTAGCTGTCACATCTGCTTTGAGGACCTGCCATTTGCGATGCAGCTTGATCTGAGACAGACCAAGTGAGACGTTTGCCTTTGGAAATTGCAGACTTCGTGCCTCAGTGGGGAGAGAGCTCAAGGAAAGGAGGGAATCAGCTGGGGCGGCACAGATTGGTTTTATTTTACACCCTTGCCCATGAAGAGCAGGTCCAGCCACCACTAAGGCTGACCAGCTGTCTCCTTTAAGAGCCAGGCGAGGAGCCGTAGGATCTGCAAGCCACGGAGGCCAGGCTCTCTGCCCAGGGGAGACAACAGCCTAAGGTCTTCGCTGCAAGGGGCAGCTTCGAGAGGCAGAGGCAACACCAGCCCAAGGTTGCTACTTGTGTGCTTGGGACTTCAGGTACTTCTACTCTCCTACTAAGAACACTTGGTCCTGCTTGAAGAGCAGGACCGTGCTTTAAGTCACCCTTCTGTTATTATAAATTAAATTGTCGATATTCAGTGTGTCAGTGGGCAGAGCATTTTTTCCTCATTTTTTTTTTTTTTCTTCTTAAAAAATCCTAAAACAACAAACTCACTGTGAAGTCCCTGTACAGGACTGCAGCTTCTGACAAGCTTTGCGGGGCAGATGATGTGATGCAACTGGAGAAGGTGAGACACACAGAGGATTCCCATACTGTTTACTCTCACACAATGAGGAACAATCATAGCAACTTAGTAGCTTAAATAAAATTAATTTCACACCTCCAGTCAGTGTGGAGTAAATAGTTGCTCCCATCTCCCTTATGCCAGTGCAGTGAACCTGGGACAAAGATGCATTGCTGAGATACACTGAGACAAGGGGAATTTTTGTCTCGGTTCCTGCTAAAAAATTAGCAGTTAGACTGGGAATGCTACAGAACAAAGCCAACACTTTCTACATTTCTTTTCCCTGCAGGAAGATAAAAATACAAAAAAAAAACCCTAAACCCAACCAAACAAAACAACCAGCCAGCTGAAATACATCTCAACATTTCCTCTCTTACTATGGCTTCTTCTCCAAACTAGATTCAGCATGTGGCATTAAACCCATTTCCGAGCAGCTAAGTGCAATACAAACCATTAACCTGAAGGTGAGAAAAGCCATAGCCCATTCCAATGGGCTATTAGGTGCCCTGTGCTGAACACTTCCACAGCAATTAAAGTGTTACATTATTGAACATCATTTCTCTTACAAGAGTTATGCCATGTCTTGTTTCTTTAAAATACCAGAGAAAGCCATACCAAAAAGGCAGACTAGACCCATGGACAGGAATACAGTTAAACAGATGCCAAGGGAGAACCAAGTGAGCAACTAGCCACCTTCCTCATCACTTTTTCTTGATTAGATTTCTTTCCGTCATTTGCAGATGTGGTTCTCCAGTCTACCCCACCACCACTTTTGCAGAAGTCAAGAATTCAGAGGAAATGTTAAATCCATTTTAAAAAAAAATAAAAAAACAAAGCATAGCAAGAACTGACCTGCTCCCAGTTCAGGCAGCACATACTGGCTGCTCCGTACCTGCCTGTTGACAAGGGGGAGCCTGGTGCACTTCACTGACAGAGCAACCAGGACCCTTTCACACCGTGGAATACCCTAAGCCTTTACTGCAGCTCGAAGGGTCTTATCTGAGGTCCCAGGACACAGGGATCCTTGTTTTTAGAGTTCAAGATTCCAGACTCAGTTCATGAGAACCACCACAGTGTCTGTGTGTGGACAGGCCATGTCTGGTTATGGTGGGTTGGAACATGGTAGGGCTTCCCTGCAATTGGAGAGCAGATGCAAGCCCTGACCTGTTAATGGGGCTAAAGCGACCAAAACAGGGCTCTGCAGACAGCACTCCACGGAAGAGCGACCCTCTTAAGGGTTTGTCATCTCCCGGCTTTCTTCCATCAGCAGAAATCCCTGCTAGCAAAGCTTCCATCTGAGGAAGACAGAGATGGGTCATCTTCTCTCCCAAACACTCATGCCTTTCCTGCCTTGGATAACCACTTAAAAGCATTAGGTGACAAATGCTTTATTGCAAAGCACTGCAGAAGGCCCATGGGACTTGTCTTCCGACACCTTCGCTGGTAGATGAACGAGTGGCACGGTAACGTGACAAGGGATTTAAAAACCAAAGTCTTCCCAGACACTCTCTGGGGGTGCTTCTGCTATGACACACAGGCTGGCAGCACTGCTGCTCGCGAGATGCCACATTCCCACATTTCCTTGTTTTACAAGAAACTGATTTCTCTGGTTAGTGAATCTTTAATGTGATAAAAGGAAGGGACACTGGAGTATGTTGGAATGCTCTTCTTGGACAACACAGTGCAGAAGGCTGCCTATGGAAGAGCATTCACACTGCTTCTGGACCTGTTGTTGCATGACCCATCACTCAGATCAGCAGGGGGAAAACAAACCAACAAAAAAAATTACTTTCAGAAGGAATAGGCAGAGCATGAAGGTTTTGGCTGTGGATTTTTCATGCTGGGAGATGATAGGAGAGGAAATGAAGTTGGAGGGGTTGGACAAGACAGGTCATCTGGGCAGGATGGGAGAGGCAGGTCCTGGTCTCTCCCCTCCCAGCTGTTTGAAACGTGGCAACACACACTTTCCTCAAGAACACGTAGGAGCCCTTCAGAGACAGCCCACAGCACATTTCAGCCTCCACCAGCTGAAGCTGCGTTATCAATGGCTGTCTCCTCACTTCCAGTACCTGCCACTGTAAATCATACCCCAGAGCAATGCTTAAGAGAAGGCATCTAAATCACAAAATAAAACAGGTCAGAGCTGCAATTATGATCAGTGAAGCAGGCATCAGTATGTTGTGCATAATTAAAATGACTGTAGGACTTCTCTATAAATATCAGCCAGAAAAGTGTCTCTGTGTGTGGGCATAAAAATGAGACGCAGGAAACAGCCTGCTCTGAT
This sequence comes from Falco rusticolus, assembly GCF_015220075.1. Classification (NCBI taxonomy): domain Eukaryota; kingdom Metazoa; phylum Chordata; class Aves; order Falconiformes; family Falconidae; genus Falco; species Falco rusticolus. Next base: position 8,232,447 of record NC_051194.1, on the reverse strand, counting down.
GTGACAACATGACCTTGGAACAACTTTGTTGCCTCCACACCAGAGTAATTACACTGTTGAAATGTCTGATTGTGTCCCTTTTGCCATCACATCAGCAGCAACCAAGCCTTTGCAGCAATAAATGCGTAACGACTAACAGTTCAATAAAGATCCAGAGATAGACTAATTTTTGCAGTGGCTGCTGCTCCTTGAAGTTCTCTCTAAAGCTGCAGCTCCAAAAGCAAAAGCTCTTGTTTTCGTCTTTAAAAGTCTGAACTCAGTTTAGAAATGAAATCCACTCAAGTTGATAAATGGATACCATGCAAAGCTTGTCTTACACACGTCTTTAAATATTTTACTTACTGCTCATCAATCTTGCCCATCTATGCAGCATTCTCAGCTACTCTGCAGTAAGAAAGCCAATTCCTTCAGGGAATTTGGGAAGCAAAATACATTCCCACTCTTCTCAACGCTACGATGACAGCAAATATGGAAATGTTAAATGAAGAGTGGTGTTAAAGCAGAGAGCTGCTCCAGATCACCGTGTTATTGCCAGGCTGGTCTGTAGGGCAAGGGCTGGCTCTTGCTGGTCCCACAGGTCATGGGCATATCCACGTGGCACATTTTGCACCTCGTGAATCTCAGTATTCACACAGTTTCATTGGGAAGAGCTCAGAGCCAACAAAATCAAGCCTGAAATGCCACGGGCAGGCTCCATTACAAACCTTAGCAGGTGAATAACATCACTATTAATGGGCAACACAAAAGGAGTATTTCTATTATCACAGAGACGATCCAAAAGTTTGGCAAGGGACAACATGCATGGTATGTTTTTATTCAAAGCTATTTCAAAACACAAATACTTAAATCAATAATCACTCACCTCCCATTCAATAACCCAGTAATCCCCTTTTGTCCAGCATAATGCCTAGACACATTTTTATTGACCCAGTAGTAAACTCATAGGATGTACCGTTCTTTGACTACTAATGACCGGGTATATTTCTCCCTGCAGTCAAGTATTTATCAGGCAGAAGGCAAATATGCGATTCATTGACTCGTAATACATTACAGATAAATAATAATGAAAGACCCATGCATCATTCTTGTCAATGCGCTGAAAAGATTTACTGAATGCACAGAGGTTGGGAGGAAGAAGAAAATAAAATAATCAAAAGTGTTAATCTGCAAGAACAAGGAATAGATACTGAGGCTACTAGAGGGCTAAAGGGACCCTGCCACCAAGACCAGACTATTGGCACTAGCCAATACAGAGTCTGATCTTCTGTCCAAAAATGTGGCATCACCACACTCCAAACAACATTGCAAAACATATGTTGCGGGGGGCGGGGGGAGGAGAAGGATGGGATTTAAGGAAATTTTTGTGGATCTTTCACAAGCTGAATGAGGAAAAGAATATTGAAAAAAATTAATCCATATACATGGTTTTCCATATGAAATATTAATATCCTGGCCGGCGTTCAAAAGTCACAAATTAAACAAAATAAAAGCCTGCGATGAACTGAATTGGAACACTGAAAAACAGGAGGAAAAAAAAAAGGAGGAAACAGTTGTTATTCTCAAATCACTCAAATATAGATCTTCCTTATAAAGAATAATGGTGCATCCAAAATGGTCATCTCCTTAAAATAAGCTATATAAAGCACTAAAAGGAGAAGCACATAATACATGACATTGTTGCAACATTGTCAGGTCACCATTTTCTTTTTAAGGTGTTATACTGCTCGAGCTTCTGTTGGGAATTCTCCCTAATAAATTCCCTTTTTATGTCGCTTTTCAGGACTGTCATTTAAAGGATGCTACAAAAAGATATGGAGACCCAGAACAACTCCATGGAGCTGACACCCCAGCAGCCAGGAGCACAGCAGCTCCCTGTCAGATGCCCCACTTGAACAATAACTAGTTTTGGTGCGGAACAGGAGTCAGGGATTCTAATGAGCCACCTGGATGCTAATGAACTGCAGGATCAGCTCCTCTAATGCTCTGGGAAAGCCAAGATGTGACTGGGAGAGCCCCTCCTAGCAGGTAGGATTCAGGCAAACTGGGGAGCCAGAAGGACTTCAGCCTGCTGCAGTGGGAACTGCGTTGATGGGGCACTTCAAGGGTTTGTCCCCTGTAGAGAATCCCTCTCAAACCGTTCCCGCTGCCTTAAGTTTAGGCCTGAAGGAAACCTATCCTATAGCTAATAGGGCATATCCTATTGGCTTAAGGAATTCATGCTACTGTGTTTTAATTTGTTCTTCTCAGATGGATATATATACACGATGGATGGATGTAGATATGTCCCTATATACAACCATACACATGTGTACACGTGTGTCACACCCTACCACCACCTTCAGCTGTGGTTATATATGTGCTTTTGGTGTTCACTTGGGTCAGCAGCAAACGCTCCTCCCTTGCACACACAGAGAGCTGCAGCCAGCCCTAGCACAACGTACGTGCATCATTCCAACCCTGCTCGCGCTGGGAACAGAGATATAACATCACAGGGAACAAATTAATGCAAGTTTGCAAGATACTAGGCCAGTGCCACTGTAACCTAGGGCTGTGCTAAATAAAGTGGAAGAAGTGTTCTTAAACCTCAGCCTCGGCAAGGCACGATTTCCAGCGAGCCGGCCGGCAGGGCTCCCGCAGCGGGCTGGCTCAGCCTGGCTGCCCAGCAGTACTTTCTGCATTTCACCAGGTCACCCATCTCCTGTTGCTCAGACTCTGAGAAAAATGAGATCTGTCTGCTAATACATTCCTCTGTCAAAGCCTGTTAACTCCCCATCTGCCCTCCTCCGTATCCATCACCCTTTGCAGGAGACAAACTCCATTCAAGACAAGTAACATAAAGAAAGCTCATTTCCTTTGAACTTATTTACAAGTTTTACCATTAAACTTGCCCACATTATGCAAGCAGCTTGCAATCTTCCCTAATTCTCTGACTTTAATTATATAATTGAACAACCTAAAAACTCATTTTTTCCAGGAAACATTAAACATTACCATCTTAATGAAATTCTTAATGAAACGGTCCTCTCTGCATGCAAATGACTGGCACTGGATTTGCTTATCACACTGATAGACAAAAGGACAAATGCCCTTCCTTTTGTCAATCATCAAGAGCGACAGCCCTTTCTAACAACACTCCTCCTAGATGGATGGATAACGCGGACAGAATCCCAGACAGGAGGAAGACATAACGGGGAAGGGTGAGGAAGCAGCCAGGAAAGGTCAGTAAGTGTGAATAAACCAACAGCAGGTCCACAGGCAACGCTAACTTTTTCCTTAAACTTGGATAAATTCAGAGGGGCTCTGCTTCAGCTGAGCTTTAACACCCAGGAAGGAAAGAGCCGCAGCTGGGGCTGGATCCGTGAGACCAGCAGTGGTCCCGGCAGGGGTCCTGCAGCAGCCACCTACTGTGCCACCACCCAGCGCAAGGACAAAAACGCTGCGTGTTTTCGACACTATAAACTGTTTCAAGACATGTGGCTCAGCCTTCCCCACCTCAGACACCCTTCCTGCGATGTCTTTATCTCGGGGAGGCTCTTTGCTCCAGGCACCCCTGCTGCAGACACCTTACATCCACCGACGCACCAGGCGCTGCAGCAGAGCCCCCGTCCTGGAGGGAGCCCCGCTAGGGGCACGTTCCCTGCGCTGGGAACCCCTGTCCCTCCTTGGACCGCTGGGCACACGCCCGTTGCGTGGCAGCACAGAGGGATGCTGCCAGAGCAAGCAGCTGTGCTGCAGGAATCCAAGATGTCCGCAGGAGTGAAAACTCCTGGACGAGCTGCAAAAGAGCAGGGAGAAGAGAGAAAGCAGTACTGCGCTTCTCACATACCTCCCCATCACCTCTCCCAGCTCACCCACCAACTTTCTACTATTCCAGCTGCACAGGAAAGGAGCGCCTGGCCCTACCGACGGTGTGAAGGTGACCCCTCTGGTCCCATGTCCTCTTCTGGTGTCTTCCAGTGACACAGCTGCTGCCCTCCCCAGCAGACCTTTGGGGCACCGGCCCTACCATCGCTCCAAAGCACAACGCAAGACTCTGTTTACACGCTGCAGCACTGTTTTCCTAACACTAACCCGTTCTGCTCCCTTTGAGCGTTTTCTTGCAGGGCATTTTTATGCCACTGATTTCTTGTGCAGTACCAAGCTCTGCCCAGCTGAAGAAATTTTTGTCACGAATATTTCGGGTGCATCCATTCCTTCACTGTCACTTTGTGACCTCTAGCTCTTGTTTCTGATACCAGTTCAAAGACACCAGGAACGTCTTTCATTTTTATTCCCATCAAAAACATGCGTAGTTCAAAGACGTGACCTTGGTGTCTGTGCTTCTGCAAACGACACCGGCCTCGGTGCTACACCAAAACCCATGTCACCAAATCAGCTTGCTCGAGTCTCTTCCAAATCTAATTCTTTCTAAATCTAATTCCCACAGATAAAGAGCAGAATAGTTTTATTCAATAAGCATTAATTAGTTCTTTTTTCTCCACTCTCCTGCTTCACTGCACTTTCCGTGTCCTACCCCTTTGGCCCACAGACAATTCTGCAGCTCACAGATTCCTCTGATTATTTATTGACAATAAAACTCAAGCCCCAGGTGCCTTTCCCTGATTTACACTCCGATCTGCAATCACGTGGTACACGGTCACAGGAAACTTTAAAATAAACAGAGATAGTTGGGGCTAGTAATTTAGTGGGAAAGAAGGAAAACCTGAGGAGGTGTCAGCGTCCTGGCACTACCCCGACCAGGAGGTCAGGTCTTGGCAGGAGGGAGATAAAAAAATAAAAAAACACAAACCACACAACACCAACCTGCAAGAGTTAAAGATACAGCAGCGCTTTGGAGATGGGGGTCCAAACCCGACGGTCCCCCAACAGCATCCTGCTGCCTCAGATCCCCACTACTGTCGGCTGAATGTCTGGCACTTCTTTAGGCATGAGGGCAGAATAGTCTTTCCCATTTCAAGGCTAAAAAAATTAAGTATTTTTGAGTCAGCTACAAATATTTGACAAGCTAATTGCTTGGTATCATTAGCAGATAAAAGAATTAATGTTACTTAGGTCATGTGTTTAATCTGGGCAAATTTTTAATACTGCTTTGAAGCAAAAGGTTGGGGAGTCTTGCTTTGACAAGTTCTCCCCACCAGTCTTGATTTCCCAGTTAAAGACCATCTGCTGAGTTCTCCCAGTGTTTGCAAATAGGTTCTATTTTCTAACTCCATCTTTCCTTGAAGTATTGCTCCCCCAGCTACACCCTACCCAGCATCGCACTGGGACGTTACCCATAGGGGTAACAGAAATCCTTCTTAAAACTCCAGTAGGCAAAGAGGTTCTTGATCCCGTGACAGCTTACGATGATCCTAAACGACAACAGGAATATCCTAACTCACAATTAATGCAGTCTCGGTGCTCAAACAGTCCAGCTGAAACCAAATTAATGTATTTGCCCAGTAGAGTAAGAAAGCATCCACAAAGCACAAGGGATCAAAACGCGGCCCACAAAGCCCAAATCAGCTCATTAAAAAAAAATAAATGGGAGCAATCCACGGGCCTCAGTGGGAATTCAATCCGGCGTACAGCTTATAAAGCACTTTCACCAAGTGCCTTTCGTTCGGGGCTCTCTACAGGAGAGGTGCATCATTATTTGCTGTAACCCCAGAACCTTCCCCTGTTCTGGTTTGTTTTTCACTGTATGATTCATTCCACTCTCTCAGCATATTCCCTAGTTGTACATTTTTGTCCTTGGCATTGTTTTCTGTCCTTTGCATCCTGTGTGCTGTATTCCTCAGCAATTATTTATAGAAGGGACTCATCCACCCCCGGATCTGTGCCCCCAGCCGTATGTCACTGCAGCTCCAGCTGTTTGTCTCCCAGGAATTCGATCACCTTTCTGCTCACAGGCTGCAGCTCGACATTCATGACAGCTCATCCTCTCTGCAGAAGCAGAGCTCCATCCTCCCAGATATAAGATTTCCATTTGGCCTCCACAACAGCCATTTCCACATGGAGGTACGGGTAAATCTCAGAACCTATTTTTTAGGCTATTAAACCCGGCACGACATTGAAATCCTACCTTACTCTAATATAAAATTTGGCCCTTTATTCATACTGGCAGAAAGCCTTATTATTTTTATTGTGGCAACATTTGTGATGACAAAACAGCAGCTCAAAGTGCTCAAAGCCACATAGGCTTGAACACACCAACCAGAACCCAGGGACAGGCTCAGTCCCACTTTGCTACATGGGCTGTGATTTGTCTTTCTGTCCCATTTGATTTTCTCCTCTCCCTTTTCTTTCTCCTCTATTCTTCTTTGTTTGTAAAAGAAAGAACAATTTTTTGCCTTCCTGGGTGGGAAGTCTGCAGTGACGGGGGTGGAGAAGGGATCCCTTCAGCAATGGGGAGGGGAGGACAGCCAAGTGCCTTGGGGAGGACCAAAAGTGCTGACTCTGCTCCTCAAAGCCAGGAACAGCCTCCCGGTCACACTCTGCAGCTCTGACCAAGAAGGATGCCCTTTCTGAAGAAGGCATATTGATGACAAGCAACCATCCCATCACCACCCCTCTTGGCAAGAGGTCACTGCAAAAATTCCTCTCCTCTCGCTCACATCCATCTCGTTGACTCTGCAGAGATTCTGCAGATTACAGCAGAGCCACCGTATTATTCTGGCTAATGAGAACATAATGTTTTGTCGCTGACTTCCACAGTCACTTAAATCTATCCTTATCTAATTAATTTTGCAAAACAAAAAGTGACTAGCCAAATAAACGCTACAACAGCTTGACAGCCAGTAAAATTATATGAGTTAATGTTTGTTCAGAAAACAGACCAAGAAAGTGTAAAGGGGTGGGGGAGGCATGTGAAGAGGAAAAGATGAATAAACCGCTCAGTATACGATTGACTTCTAAATCAGTGCAAAAGTTGAGGAGGGCAGCCATGGCACACTTCGGCATTGCTTTTCAGTTAACAAGGACAGCCACCTGCATGGGCTGGCACAGTGGTTTGAGCCCAGGTCCGAGCACAAGCACTCAGACTGTGACCACTGGTGTCCCAGGGTGACCTGGTCACAGCAGTAAGGTCCCTGTCCTGTGGAAAACCAGTGACCAGCTGCAGAGGCAACGTACATTGGGCAAAGCCACTGGGACCCACTGCTACCCACACACAGGAGCACGCAGAGACACGGCAGAGGTTTGCTAGAATTATGTTTTCAATAATTTACTTGCAAAGCCTTGAGCTGAAGAAACAAAAAAAAAAAAAATGGTACAGGACTCATTGCTGCTTGCTGTTTCCTTCCTATTTCTGAAGAAACATTTGTGTGCCTTATCCACACAAGAGCCAGCAAATCGCTAACCCTACCTCTTTTCATTTAGGGAGAGGCAACACGTCCAAAAGCACTCTGAAGTCAGCAAAGGGAACAGATTTCATTAAAGGGGTAAATTTATAAAACCCCAAAACTTTACCCTGAGCCTGGGATGGGTAAGGCAGGCAGCAGCACAATTGCCTATTTCATTAGGTACCACCGTGGGCTTTAAGCGAGAAGCAAAAAGATAATAGATTAGGTTCTCAATCCAGCAAGTCTTACTTGGATAAAATGAACTTTTGTCTTAGCAAGGAATGCAGGCTGATATCTGAAAAGGGAAAAAAAACCCCCACAACTGACCCACTTTAGCTCTGTAAAGGCATCGCCCCTATCATCCTGCTCCTGAAAGGCATGGAGGCTTACAAGTGACAAACTGAATACAGCCGAGCCTCACGGACCCAAGGCAGCCAGCCACAGCCCATCTCAGAGAAACAAAATTAAACAACATTAGCAATGACCCATTTCCTCACTCAGCAGGGACTGGCAGAGCTAATCTGGCACCGGGAGAAACGCGCTGTGGGTTTTCCCACACCGAGAGATCGCTCGCTGCCAACGCACACAACGCTTCCACTAATCCACCTCGCCCCAAAACAGTTGACCATTTCTGTTTAAAGAAATAAGTGGGGATTAAAAGGAGCAAGCCTGAAATCCAACTGACTTGACATTAAACCAGCAGGAAAAGCGAGCTGCTGAGAAACAGCAATTTGCTGGGAAGGATGCGCAGAGCCGCCAGGGGTTGGGGGTGGCTGTGCAGGGGGTGTAGCATCGCATCCCAACACCCCCACCCAGCATGGGGGTTTGCTCATTTCGGGAGTGGCTGGTTTTGGGGTTGGTTTTTTTTTTGGTTGGTTTTTTTTTAAATTAGAAAAAGGAATTCCCTCTCTCTGTTCACCTCTGAGGGAGCAAACTTAAATGTAACTTTAACCATAAAGACAGATCTTTCACTTGCGCTGTGGGCAAATGTCTTCACTTAAATAACCTAAAGCACAGCGACAGCTACTTCAAGTGTTTGTTATCATCCTCTCCTCCTCACTCCCCCTGCCACATTTTTACTTGCCTTGCCTAAATCTACAGCCATTCATCTCCTATTTGCTACCAGTTACATTTTCCCACATTTTCCCCTCAAAAGCAGCAGCCAGCCCCTCTGCTGATGCTGACTGGCAGAGATCCTTGGCTGCAATCAGAGCGATGCTCATTCATTTCAGCTGAGGATCTGACCCCAGGACTTCCAGTGCTTGAGCTGTAATGGAAGTAGAATCAGACCAGGTCATTACGTGTCTGGGAGAAGTCCAAGACAGTTTCAGGTGCGGCAGAAAGCAGTGCCAGCAGTTCATCTGGTTTTTTCCCTGCTCTGAATCAAACGGGGGTGACCAGCACTGTGGGTATGGGGTGCAGGGCTCCGATTCAGAAAGCTTACTCCTTTGATTAATATGCATGCCAAGATCTGCCGTAAGGTTTAGTTGCAGGGTTAGGAGCGCAGGGACACACACCAGTTCTTTCTACAATTCAAGACTTACTTGCATTCGGGGGTTTTGTTTTCAGTCCAAAAGCAAGAGATCCCCTAAGTCAGACAGTCTGGTGTGGTACTGCTGCAGAGACCAAGACCCTTAATATGTGTCACTTTTGGCAAACAGAGCTATGTCCACATCCAACTTTGGACAATTAAGTTAAATTTGAAAGGCATTTAAAACTACCCAAAAAATCCAGTCAAAGCAAACCACTGAAAGAAGAGAGGGGACACATTTCACACCCAAGCATCCAGAGACAGGTGGGGCTTCATTCTCCCTTTCTTCCTTCAGATTGCAAATTTTTATTATGCTTTTTCCCATTTCTCTGTGGGAAAGGCTGCTCAAGACAAGATGAAGAAAGGACACCAGACACTGCCTGATTGTACCTTGAACAACCTTGTTCCAACAAGAACATGTAGCAAGTACATTCAAGACCCCGAAAGACTGCCTGCCTTGATACACATGGTCCGGCCCATAGCAGACTGTTCTCTGATATCTTTGGGGGTTGTCCAGGGTAGAATCTTTGGGAATAAATGATAATATAATAAATTATAATCTTCCTCAAACACAGATACGTCTGGCTATGGGACACCACATACTCTGCCTAACCCCATCTACACAGAAGTCAGAAAACCCTCCCTGGAATATTAAACACACTGAAAACTGCGACTTGTCCCTACTTGACTACTCTCACTAGAACAGGCCACTACTATTCGCTTAATAAGGTGTTTTGCAAGACGAAAAAAAGAGCATCACAGGATGGCAGTGACACAGAAGCCAGCCTCAAACTAGACAACTGTATCAGCATGTCACTGCATCCACACATCAGCAAAGAGCCCGACCCCGTAGACACCGACAGCAGTTCTTCCTTACAGGAGGAGAGTTCAGCCAAAACCCAACAAATATAATTACAGGCGAGAAAAGACGTGTCCAAGAACAAACCCATTTATTTGTACAATTATTTTTCCATTAAGATGATGCCTTCTGGCATAACTTGCTGTATCCATCATTTCTGCCTCTTTCTGTAACACCTGCAAGTCTCCCTGCTAGACCAGGAACAGGAATACAGCTCTTTTTCTAAGCAATCTCATTTCTTTCTTTGTCTATCACTACTAATGTCTTGGGTTAACTAATTGAATTCAAGTTGTTTAATTGAAACATGTTAAGTGCAGTGCCTGTTTCTAATGCAGCAGGAGGGGAATAAAACCCAAAACAATGAGTTTCAGAGCTGTCTGCATTTGTTTGTAGCAATGTTTTTCCTACCTTGATGTAGAGTAGGATGTTCAGAACAATATCATGGAGACTATTTGAATTTCTACCTAAGAATGAGAGAGAAGATATTCCTTTTGTACAACAACATTCCTGTAAATTTTGTTTAGCTTGCGTGGGATACAGTTAATTACAGTAATTTATCAAGCTGGCACAAGGTAGTATTCACACACAAAGTTTGTCCTGCAGTCAGAATCCTTAGTTTTATATGAGACTGGTTTGTGCTAATTGAATTTTCACTTGGGTAGATAAAATCTTTAACAACTCTGGAATAACTAAGTGCTCTTTGTTCAATGATGTGAATCAGAATGATTTACAGCACCTTTCACATAATCATGCTAATTTTGCTTTCATATGATTAATTAAAACAATATGTTCTTTCTTCGTAAAATAGAATTAGAGCACCCAAGGAGACAGGTTTTATTGCAAATTTCTTTTTCTGGTAATAAAAGCAACTTTCACGCACCATCTTTTTGGCAAAGCTAAGTAAACATGCTTAAGAGGGCAAGAAAACTGCAGCTGGGGTCAGACGCCTTCATGGTGCACCACCAATGGGTCTCACAAACTGCACCAAAGATGGTTTAGCCCCAATGCTGTGGAGCAGAGCCCAGCCAGCATGAAGCTGGCCTGGACATCCCAAAAGCAAGAGTCCCTTCCCACTGCCGTAGTTTTGTAGAGACAGGCTCTCTCTCACCACACCTAGAGCTAAACTGAAGAATGTATCCGAAACAAAACAGAAACTCAATGCTGAAGCAGATCATGCCTGTGGTCCAAGCTCCGGATGCAGCACAAACGTGTCCAGCACCATCCGAGCACACCTAGAAGGACGAGCTTATCTGGCTGTGGTGGTCATGCCGAGTCTGACCAACAAGTTAAAACAAAAATAAGGCTGACTTAAATGGCCCTTAGGAAATCATCTGGTAAAGCAAAGCTTACGTGAACCAAGCCGACTCCTTGGCTCACTGCTCAGCTGTGGGAACACAAAGCATCACCGAGTCCTACAGCTATGGATGGGTCCATGGGTCACCACAGCTCTGCTATGCCAGGTGGCTTCTGATGCAATACTGATACTTCCCAGTAAGACCAGCAAGGTCAGAACATCAAACACTGTTAGCAGCATTGAAGTGCCACACCTCGTCACATTGGTGCTGGCTAACAGAAAAGAATCAGCAAAAGGGAGATACAACAGTAAAGAAAAACTTCTGTGAAACCATGGAATATGCTTTCTATGATCTGTCTCACCACAGCACCGTGACTCTACTCCTTTGATCAGAGGCTGTGCGGGCACCACTGTATTAAAATTCACTAAAAAGGAATGCAGGTGACTGAAGTCTGATCAGGAATGCACAGAAGCAGGGAGGCATCATCATCTGCCATCCATATTCAGTTTGGCAGCTTCCCCTGCACAAGGCTTAGTTAGGTGACTGCTGGGAGCCACAAGTTGGTCTTACACAGGTGCAGTGACTAACGGCATGAATGACCAATGAATTTTAACAGGGATACTTGACAAAGACCTGAAACCATCTAGTTGCAGATAATCAAGTTCAACACAGGTTTATTCACCCAGAAAAAAAAAAAAAAAAATCATACTGAGCCAAAGTGTCAAGCAAGAGCAGGGCATCACATTATTTTACAGCCTTTAAGACAAGCAAAGGGGTTTCTGCCTGGTGCTGTAACCTCACAGGCAGACACACCACAAACTCCTTGCACTTTCCTAACAGACACTAAAACCAGAAGCTAACTTGGGGTCTGCGGCAAGCTCCGTGGCATTTAAGTGAGAATTGGCATTTAAGCAAGAAACTCAAGCAGTAACAGGGACATAACTAGGTGTCTGTGTGCACTGGACCATCACTGCTCTGGGTGGTCCCGGAACTCCTCAGCTAATCTGTACCCAGAGGCAATGGAACAACCTGGAAGCAACAGACCACAACAAAGCCATTGACTGCTACAAGAGTGGGAACTGTGGATGGTGCTGGAGATCACAGAACGGTTTCGGCTGGAAGGGATGATAAAAGATCATCTAGGTCAACCCCTCTGCCATGGGCAGGGGCACCTCCCACTAGAGATGCCCCTAGGCAGCTCCAGCTGCTGTGCACACATCAATTGATGGACAACACTCTTCACTGCAGATGCACAGATTAACCCCCCTGGGTGGAGAGCCTGGCAGTCCCCACCAGTTCCTGCTGCTGAAGGGACCAAATCGTACACAGGTAACTAAATTGTCAGTAGAAACTGTTCCTACAGATACAGAAGTGGTCACTTGGGACCCATATGGAAGGTGTGAGTGAACCTGACAGGGCTTTGCTCTGTGTATTGGGTACCAAAGAATAAACTGTATTATAGTTATTTTTTATTGCCCTTTCCAGTTTTTATTATTATGCCTCAGCAGGATTATTTAGATCTTCTTAAGGTAAATACTGATGAAACGCCCCAGATAATGACACTAGTGAAGTGGATCCCATGGGAGGCTCTGGAGGAGAGGCAGGTGCTCTGGCTGATGGCAAAAAGTAAAGAGGAAACCTCAAGAGATGCTCTAATAGCACCAAAGAGGTAATTGTGCAACCTGATGCATGAGAACGTAGATTCAAAACCATCATTACCATTACTGGCAATCATGTGGATGGCTAAACACCCCACACGGAGCACTGAATATTTACCTCCAAGTGCTCCCTCCTGTCTTATTTCATGCAAAGCCTGGATTGAGCTGCTGGACAGGAAAGACTATCCCACTACGCAACTCAGTTTCAAACGCCCCAAGGTCACGGTACCACAACTCTGACTACAGGCCTGGATCTGAGACGTTCTCTAATGCATGAAGCCGTGAAAGAAATACTATAGTGCTGGGTTTCTTCTATTAGCTAATTATAATATTCAAAACAAGAGAAGTTTATTTTTGTCCATCACCCAAAGATCCCAAGTCACTTTGTCTGAACTATCCGTGTGTACCAGCAAAAAGAAACCCCTCAACTGTCAAATATCAGGCAAAACAGACTCAGGTGGCACTGTTTCTTAAAGCAGATATTTTCATCACAAAAGGACTATAATCTATACCAGACAAAACCTATGCAAACCCTGGAGTCACCCAATTACACCCAGCTTTGAGAACTTGCATGCTGCATAAGATTCCTTGCACTAAAGGAGAATTCCAGCTGCTTGATAAATAATTCTCTTGTAAAAGTCAGTTTATTGTGCAAAGCCTCCCATAACATTAACAGGAAGAGGCTGACAGTTTCGTCCTTGCCCCAAAGCATACCTCAGTGGCCAGATGTGAAGGATACTGTAAGAGTGAATGGCCAGGCACAAGGTTTCTGCCTGGACCTATACTGCTTGCTAGCACTGTCAGAGAGAGAAGAAAGCAAACCCGGAGAGGTGCAGCAGAACCCCACAGCAGTCCGAGAGACACCATGAGACGAGAGCTGGCCGGTGACATGGAGTTACTGCGCTGTTCCTCCAAAAACAAGGTGAAGAGCCTGGCAAAAGTAGCAAGTCAGGTAGACCTACACCTAGGTGTGTCTAATCTTTGGAGCTCAGATACCCAGAAACGCCACCATGGCAGAAGGCATTTCAAGAAGCTAACCCACCAAGCACACCATACGGAGAAACCTGCGCAGAGGCATAAATATAGAGAGTGAAGATCAGTCAAAGCAATCGCTTTGTGGGGGCAGAGAGGGAATCGACGCTGGACAGACTGAAACAATTAGCACTAGTACTTAAACCTCATATCAAAGTTAAAATACAGCTGCAAGTGCTAGGCAGAAAACAAAATGTCTTCTCGAAAGCAACTGTAAGAAATTCAGGCATCAAATAGAGACAGCGCATCAGCAGGTAAGGGAACTCCAGAAATCTATTGAGTTTAGGACAAGCCGAGGATAGATGGAACAAGCACATCCACTGGTGCAAGGTAACACCAGAGCTCCCAAAGACCCTAGAGAAGGCATGTTTTCAGGAAGGCAACGCAGTCAATATTGACACCAAAATGGAAATGTTTAAACCCAGTTCTGACTCCTGTAAAGGAGATGCAGAATAAGCCAGGCAAAATATAAAAGGAAAAGATTTGCATACATGTGGTTCTGTACCTACCAGAAAGTCTCCAAGGGTGACTGTCCAGGTTCTCTCTAACAAAGCAAGCAGCTAATCCAGGGATACTTTAGTTGGAAGAGAACCTCTCGGCACTAGAGTAAATTTGACAACTGCAGTGGGCATGGTCTCCCCTTATTCTAGTAATCTGAGAGCTAAAATATTTATATTGATTTTAAATAATCAGAGAATATCTTTTACTTGCACCAGTACTTTTTGCACCTGTCAGACTGTCACTGTTTTGCAGAAAGATGGAAACCCTGCTGGGGTCAGCAGGTTATCTGTGATCGTGTTTTAAGGTCATATTTGAGTTCTAGAGTGAACAAACTTTAAAGAACACAAGCAAGCAAGCACACCTCACGCATGCATGGCTTTTCCAGGAGTTCTGGCAAGCAAGTGGTTAAAAACCAAGGCACGTGCAAGCCCCCATCATCTGTAACTACATTAGCAGTGACACCGGGTTTGGTGGAACAGCCACAAGCTTCGAGCAAAGCACGTCTGTTTTGTGGTGTTCGGCACAGGAGGCTGTGTCATAGGACCTGGTCAGAGCCCGTGAAGTGAAATGGTTTTTTGTGTGATTAAACGCCCATCACTGAACTTTCTGCTGCAGCTATCTCCAACCCCAGCTTGCTTTCTCCAGCAGACAGAGGGGTGTATTTCTACCACCACAAATAACTCCTCGCGCACACAGCTGTCTGCAGGGCAGAGGACGAGCAAAACAGCAAACCACAGGTGACAGGTCACTTAATGCATTTCACAGCGATGCTTAGGGCTGTAGTCAAACTGTCTACTATCAGACTTTAATTTCTGTGTCATGACTACTTCTCTTCAGCAGCTGATGAGCCAGTTGTGGTCTAGAAGCCCTGACCAGCTCCTGGTCTTAACATCCCTGCGCTCTCCGGAGCTCACGCGATACAGCGGGGGAGGAGGCTGCCCTTCCATCACGCCTCTTCAGTGCTGTTGTGTTCAGCACACAATAAAAACCCCAGCTAGAAAAGCACAGGGGGAACAGACTCTTGGGCTGCTTCTAGCTGAGGGTGGTCTGGGCACTGCCAGCGGTCAGACAGCGTGGTCAGTCTGTCTGTCCCCTTGCTGCCCCCACCACAGCCCCCCCGGAGCCGGCGCAGGGCTCTGTGTGTGCTACACACTGCTGCCACCTCTTCCAGTGACTGGCATGCTCCGCTTCTGTAAAATTAGTTTGATGACTGAATTAAACTAATAATTGCCTTATTTCCAAATGTGGTCTCTGGGTGCACTTGACTTAGACCATGCTTGTCTTGGGAGGTACCAGGGAGATCTAGTTGTATTACTTATGGAATCTGGGCTAATTTAATTACTTTTTGATGGAAAATGCTCCCTTTTGCAGATGGCAGCTGTCTGCAGGGCCACACACAGTTGCTGAGATTTTTTCACTTTCCCTATGATGTAAGAAATCATAAAGGTCCCAATTAATAGTGTCACCTTGAAAGGGAGCCCTTCTGTTAAAGGGAAAACCAAAAGTGATTCACCATTTAGGACACTTCTGGTTTCTTCATTTCCGTCCTCTCATCCACCCACCCACTCACAATATGCCTCTTGAAAACAACTGAACGCTGAGGGAGTCCATATGTCCAACTTTCACAAAGTCTTTCAAAGCAAGGTAACAATTACAAATGACATTCCCAAACTGTGCCATTTTCCTCCTTCAGCGAGCATCGCCTCCAGCGAAAGCTCCCCAGCCCCTGACCACCAGCAAGCAGGAACAGAGCATTTGCATTCTGCACCAAGTCTGGGAACTTCAGTGTTGACAATGCAGCAATAGTACCAGAGTAAATAATAATGAATCGTTTCAAAATAAGCCTGCGCTGTCCAGACAGTTAAACTCCATTTTCCACTCCCCACACACACACTGGGGAAGAGTCACAGACCTGCACCAGGAGCTACTTGCTACCGAAGTCATTGCTAGGGCTTCTGGCAAGCTCCCTAGGGAAGGCTGCTCCTCTTTTCTCTCTGCCTCAAATTTCCCTACCAGAAGGGCACATATTTTTGTTTCTTGCCCTCTGTCTTGGCTGCCCAGACCATTAGTTTCCTCCAGGCCAAATCACTGATCACCCTAGGGGCATACAAAATCCAGTCCTTCAAAATAAGCAGGGGCTCTGATGGCACACAGGATGAGATACCAACATGACACAAGCAAAACAAAATTGAGACAGCCGGCATTTAATGTTCAGCGCCTTGTCAGCATGATGAAGCAAGGTGGAGAGCATCATCTCATCCCCACGGCTCACAAGAAATCCTGACAGGCACTTCAGTCCTTGGAGCATGAAGCTCAACAGTAAAGATGCATCTCGGAGCTTGGGATTGACTCTTCATGGCAAAACGGTTGAGTTCTGTGAACCATGCCTAGCTTCAAAGAGCACGGAGGATAAGGAGAATGAGTTTGACTCCTTTCTCCAGAAAAGATGCACCAGACCTAGGTCATCATCTTTCAGCGATGGGGAGGAAACCTACCCCGAGAAAATGAAGGAGGGGGGGAGTTAAGAGGTGAAGGTGGAATAGTTCTGCAAAAAACGAAGAGCTTCCAGAGCTTTGATTCATCCTAGAGGTGAGATGTTGGATTCTAGTGCCACTGGGAGGCACCGAGTGGTTTTAACCCCACTCCCAAACACAGGTCATTTTCTGTTAGAACTGGCAAGACTGTCATTTCCACTTAAATCTGTTCTACAGGTACCAAACAAATATTTGTAAGTTTTTATCCCTCAAACCCTCCCAAAGCACTGAGTGGAGGAGAGGCAAAGGGAATGCACAGCACCATCCCCAAGGCTGGCCTCGGGAACTCAGGTGTCCTCCCCCAAACACCTAGTGAAGCCTGCTGTGTCTGCACATCAGCAGAGCGAGCTCAGGACATCTCCATGGCTTCTGGTGCCGTCACAGCAGAGAAGCCATCTCACTACGAAACCCTGGCAGTAACTGGCGATTTTTACGCACGGTGCTTTCCTATGTATTGCAGTCATAGAATAGCTTGGGTTGGAAGGGATCTTTAAAAGTCATCTAGTCCAATCCCCCTGCCCCAGTCTTGAGAGAAGTGTTCATCCTGCACATTCCGTTCTATTAATGAGGCTCAGGACCAGAAAACCCAAAAACGGAAGAATAAAGATGCACACCCCCAGCAGCATCCACGCACGTTGACAACAGCCAGCCTGGCATCTCATGACTCCCCTTGGGACACAGAGAAGGGCTCAAAAGAGAAAAGCTCGATGCGGCAGCGCTGACATTATAAGACCTCTGGTACAATATTAAATTAGAGGCTTGGTACTCCCTCTAGGACCACATACTGTTACTTGTAATACAGTTGAGCTGCACTTAAAATGAGGACATGTGAAAGGAATAGACTACCATAAAAAGAATTAATTTTCTGTACTCCAGATCAGAGCTGCAGCACTCAAGTGAGTCCTTTGGAAACGAATAACCGAAAAGCAATAAACCTATTAAAAGAATAAACTTTTACTGCACCAAAAGGGTGAAAGAGTGACCTGTCACATGAATGGCTCAGTTAAACGAATACATTTTCTGTTTCACAAATCAAAGCACATTTCCTAGGGAAATGGATCTTTTTTGAATAAATGCTTCTTTTAGGATTAGGCATGTTGGAACTGCAGCTTGACTTTACAACATGGCTGTGCATTAAGTAGAGTTTTTACTAGAGCAAAGAAGTTATGGATGTAGTTAGTCAGCAAAAAAAATTAAAAGGGGATGATCAGAATAGTTAGGCATTAAAGACCAAGAGAGACTATTCTGCATGCAAAATTCTCTGGAGCTGCAGCTTTCAGTCCATGGCAGCGATGGTCGCTGGTGCCCAGCGCTTTGGGTTCCACAGACCCCATTTAAAGGCAAGTGCCCCATTTCCCAGTGACTGTTGCTCTCTTCTATTCCTTGCCAGTGACAGCTACGGAGTTTGCACCTATGGTAGGTTGCAGCAAGGGCACGTACAGTTTATTTAAACCCAAGTTTCACAGCAGGGACTGACCACTTTCATGTTACGTCACGGGGACCTCCATCAGGTTACACAGGTCCTGCACATCAGCTCTTCATCTGTTTGGTATTCTCAGCCCCGCTGCTCCAAAAGTACACGTGCTTAGATAAAAGTCCTAGGGTTTGATGACAAAACAACGCTTGGCTTTCCTCCCAGCCTGAGGCACAGAGGTGAGTATTCTTGAGCCACCTATGCAGATGAAGGTAGGAGGCTCATGCCTTCAAAACCAAACAAATCAGGCATTTCTAGGAGCTGCAATCTTCAGAAAGACATCAGGCAAGAACTCAACATTACAACGGCAGAACCAGCAATGGCTGCACATACCCAGAACACCCTCTGTTGTACTAAGAGGGAAATCTGCCTCCCCCACAAAAATCCATCCGGTCCCTCCACGCTTCCATAATGGCAAGGGTTTATTTACCTAAAAAAGATGCATCCAGATTTTGATGGGCTCTTGCTGCTTTTTAATCTATCATGCAGGGCACTGCTCCTGCAGGGATTATTTGACACTGAGCGAGAGGCAGCAGTGCCTGGCAAAACCTGACTTGCCTATTTTCATGGAGGCTGTGCTTGAGCATCTATCAGGTATGCTGCTCACACAGCCCAGCCAGACACTGCTCTCTGGCAAGTTTGGCAGACATCACAGCACTGTCTCTCACTCCAAGAGACTGCTTTTTCTTCTCTCACTACCCAGATGAAGGAGAAACCCGAGGAGATGGTTGTCCCTCCTCCTCACACTGCTTTTGCACTTCACAGTCGTGGCATTGCTGAGCTCCACAAAGCCTCCACCTTTTTCTTGCTCTGAGTGTGGTAAGGTGCAACATTTTTTATTCCACCTTTAATAACACAGAAACTGGCATTTAATTTTTAATGTTAGCTTAAAACCCAGGTGGTTGCTAGGCTTTACACATCTGTAAAATCAATCTCCTTTTGGGTCGTTTAGAGAGGTCAGGAGTCCAACACTGCTGCCTGCAACTAATCCCTTCCTCCCCCTCTTCCCTCCTCTCTCAAACACCCTTTCAATTTTGCTGGACTCAAGGCAAGGGTAAGGTCAGACGGCCAGCAGGGCTCCTGGGTACTGCAGGGGCCATAAACCAACAGGAATTAAAGCAGGATATACATGCCAGTTTATCAAGCCCGTTCCCTGGCCAGCACAGTTTAGTGGCCCATGACACATTCCCTTGTGCTTTATCTATGGCTCTTGAATAGAGCTTGCTACTGCGCATTTCTGGTCTCCAGGACTTTGCAGCTCTTAGGATGACCTGCAGGCTGGTTTGATCCTACCTGCAAAGGCTGTCTTGTCTAAGAAAAAAAATAAAATAAAAAAATCAGTGTAGAAAGGAATAGATAAGAACATATTCCCGCAGAGATGAGTCCCTGAGGTTTTAGGGTTTCATGCACTACCAGCAAGTTCATTGCACTTGTGAGATGTGTCCATAGCACCAGTGTTTTAAAACCTACATTAGCGAACAGGCTGCTTTTTCTTCTCTTTGGATTTTCTAAAGGGAAAGATCAAGAGAATGGAATGGAAGGGGGGATGGAAGGCACAAATAGGACTGGTTCCAAGAATATCAGCTACTTGTCAGCTCTGCAAAATAGCTGTTAATTTATAGAGGAGAAGTGTGCAGGTTCTTTCAGAGCCATACGTCAAAGCTTTCTCACTATGATACCTGGCTTTATTTGGCCTTCATATTATGGACCAAATTGGATTTCTCTGGTTCTGGATAAACTGCACAAGGGTGATGTACACTGTGATTTATTGCTGCAAGTGTTTAAAATGCCTCCCACTAAATTTGTTGTGACCTTATCACACTATTAAAACCTGAAGTAAATAAGTGCACTGAGTAAAGGTTAACAACACACAAATAAAACAAACAGCAAGCAGAGGGGATAGGACCTACCCGCTCACATCACTGGCACGCTTCAGGGAATGAAATTGTTGCATGTTCTGGCAGCACAAGGGAAGAGCCCAGAGGATGCAGAGCCGTACAGAGGTGGCAGAAATAAGGAATGGGGTTTAACTCCCCAGGCCAGCCCCGACCCCCCCAGCCCACTGAGCGTGACGGCTTTGCAACGACATGTTTCCACCTCCAGAAACCCCTGGGTTCCCGTGAAGAACAGCAGCCCTCTGCCTGCAGGCCAGGCTGGGCAAGGGCAGCAGCACAGAGGACCACAGGGCGCTCTCCGCACGGGGAGCCTGCAACTAGGATCAAAGCCCAACCACCACTGAGAGGACCCTTTACAAAAGCATTAAGAATTAGGCGTACAGCCAGGAGGTAAGCAGCTAGCAGCCTTCCAGATGGGCCTGAAAGGGACTGTCCGACTGACTTGCCAGCGTTGCTGGCTCCCTCTTCCTAAGGGGCGAGATGCTCCGCATCCAGCCCACGACACTCAAAGCAACGAGCCCAGGCAGGCTTGTGAAAACCCAGGTACCACAGAGGTCTCCTCCCATTCTTCTCCAACAAGATCCCCCGAGCTAGTGGTTCCCCAGCTCCACACCTCCCTCTAACTAGCTGAGCCGCTTACGCAGCAGAGCTGCCCGTTTCTGGAGCAGACTTAAACCACCAGATAACGACGGATCAACACCACAGCAAAGTCGCCCTGTCCCCCTTCCCAGCGCACCAGTTAGTGCCCCGCTCCAGATGGAGAGTGACTGCCCAAGCAGGAGCTCTGCTGCCACGAGAAGATCCTTTAGAGAAAGGATTTACATCGTGGTCTGAAGATGGAGTCATCAAGGACAAGCCGAGCCCGGAGTTGCCACGGGCTGAGTATTCACCCTGTAACAGCTGTTTCAGGTTTTCTAGAAGACCATGCCTAGGTCACGCCTTATATTGTGTGTCACAAAGGTTTACAAATTATCAGATATTTGTATAAAATTAGTATCAGGAAGTAGGCAAACCCTTGGAGAAACATGAACGCAAAGACTCAGAGAAAGAAAAAGAGTCATTTAAACCACGGATTTAAGCAGATTCCTTGCTGTTTTGTAGAGGGGAATACTCTCATCTCCAGGTGATCCTCATTATAGCCAGACACAGCAATTAAGCCTCGTGCAACTCAGAACAGGACACACCTTACCAATGCAAAGTGGAGGGGGGAGAAAAAAAAAAAAACTCATACATTTTTCATTAGAAAGTCTAAAAAATGTGTTTGAAGTCCTCAAGATAAAAGAAAAATAAAACAATTTCTGAATAAAAGCTGAAGAAGGTTCTATTAGTTTGGCCTCTGCATTCAGCTCGATTAGAAAAGTTTTTTTTGGTCCCAGGTAAATGTTCATTTCATATTTCAGGTAAGTGTGAAATTCTGAAAGTTTCTCCCCAAATATGAAACTGTTTGAATATAAAATTTAGTACGCCAAAGCACATTTTCTTCTGACATATCAGCAAAGGTGAGTCAGTTCATTAGAATCTCCCTCCTTATTCCAATACCAGTTGTGATAATAAATCCATTATTTTCATAATTGCTCCATTATAATGTAGTAGTAGGTTCACATCAATTTCAAAAGTCTTACTATGAGGCATTATCCAACCAAAATAAGAAACAATTAAAATTAACTTAATCTAAACTCCTACTTATGAGGCATTACCCAAACAAAATAAGTAGCGTGTAGCATGAAATTTATCTAACATCCTGTTAAAAACGATAACTTTGAGGCCAGAAAAAAAAATATTTTACTGAAAAGCATGCAATATAATTGACTTCTTCTGTTGCATTTTTGAAGTGAGAGCAGATAGCCAGTCTCAGTGCCAAAACAACCAGAGACGCTGGGCAGCCACAGAGGCTTCACCCCCCAGGCTGGTCCCAGTGCCCAGTAGCAGCCCCACACCAGCCCCCTCCTCTCACCCTCCCAAATATTTTCCCCTACAAACTCAGGGATGTTATTACTTCAGTCGTTCACTTCTACCAGGACTCCTTAGGAAGCTTCTTTGCAGGCTCCCACTGCCTTCAAGCCTCGGGGTTAAGGAATTCCTCTTCTCTAGCTGCAGGGAAGCACCATGGCTGGTACCTTCTCCCTGCCAGCCCCAGCGGGTAACTGCTGCCTCCCCGGCACAGCTTCCCACCCCGCAGAGCCCATCACCTCCACAACACAGGGCAGCTGTGCGGGCAAGCTCTCAGCCCCTAATCACAAACACCTTTTCACCTGGTCTGACCCGGGTCCCTCTTACTCAGAATCGGAATATTTCAAGGAGAAAAGGCTTTTAAACAGCAGGCACCTGATGCACCTGTCTGCTTCGTTGAGCGGTCGTGCACTCTCCTTGCAGAATTCACAGCAGATTACAATTTGTTCCCTAAAGCTTCTGAGATCTTTGTGGCACCATCTACTATCTTGAATCATAAACTGCGTTATCATTTGCTGCTTTACGGAGTGTGTAGCTAAGTCCTGCCTTGGACTGCTCTTCTGAATGTCCCTCCATTAGGCTGTAGCCACCTTGAAATTAAAAACCTCACAATTTTTTGTTTTAAGCATGTGTTGAATGGTTCTTGCCCAAGAGATGTATTTTCTTCGCAGCAATGGAACTTGTTGTATTAATGCAAACCAACCTTTTGTGTAACAAGTACATGGGAACCCTAACATGTTTCTATAGCGTGTAGGTCACATACAGCACTATGAAAAACGCTACAGATCCAATTCCCATCTCCTGTGCCCCACAAGGGGAACTAACAGCATCATTTTGCATGAATAACTTGATCTCAGCATCCCGTTTTACATTTGAAAAATGTATGTTCATGTTCAGAAACATATTAAAGCACTTAACTCCACCCCTGCCAGTTACCTCTTGTCTCTGCCTTCCTGAAATGAGTCATTAACTGTATTTCATCTGTTCAGTTCCAAAATCCTCAAATTCAGCTGCAAAAATGGCACCCCTTTGATCTTAGATTGCCACTAATTTATAATTGATAACCCAGTCTGGAAGGAAGGGAAAAGCTTCGTCCCCATTACTCGTTCCACTTAATACGTTCTGGTGCTTCAATTATGCAAAACCCAACTCTTGGGGTCCGCCTGCCTTCCAACATGTGAGTCAATGGGGGAAAGAGAAAAACCCAGATTGAATTATTCCAGCTGTAAATCTTCGTAATAGCATAGATGTCACGAGAGTGATATCCAACACTGAACAATTCTGTTTGTTTTCCGAGCTGTTGCTTTGTAGAATTCCCAAGGCATCCATTAATGACTTCAGAGAGCTCAGTAGAGAAGGACTCATTCTCCCTCACTTATATTTTTTTGGTCAGGTCATTAGACTGCATGCGGTAATGACCCTTTTTGGCCCAAGGCACTAAAAGCCTTGGAGTAATATATGACCTGCTAAGCAAGTAAGTGAGAAGGAATAATTAACACAAGTCATTTTGCTCTTTATTTTGCAGAAGAGAAACTGTCACTTCATTCTGAAGATGTTTGAATTATAAATGTTAAGAATATGAGCACCGTGAAGAAAACAGTAACGTGCAGGTATCACTGGGCCAAAGCATGTTTCTCTACTGGAAGTCTCTGACAGAAGCAGGACTACACAGGAGGGAACTCAGCTAAAAAGACACATATGCCTGCACCACCTCATATGAAAAACCGGCAACCAAAACGACGTATATGACTACACTTGTGTTCTGTCACCCAGCAGGCTGTTGGGCTTAAAGAAGAATAGTTTGACTTACATTTCTCTTAGACAAAACCGTACAGCCATGCAGCAAACCCCCAGGAATAGGGGAAATTAAAGACTGCAATTGCACAGGTGTTGTTCAAACGAGAACTGATTGTAAGCACAGGATGTCCCAGGGAAATCAGATGGATCACCTGTTTAGGACATTTCAGTTCCATAGTTCTCCAGAATTCACCCACATTAGCACAAAAAGAAAAAACGTAGCTTGATTTTCTACTGGCTTGTGTCAAGTGACTGATAGACTTCGTGATCTAGGAAGATGCAAACTGCAGCTGAAAGTTTTAGGACGAGGACAGGGTCTTTCTTCTGGAGGTCATCACAGCTTTTCTCTTTCAGGTGCTTATAGTTTCTCTGCTCTACCTGTCACTCATTTTCTACAAACTTCATTCTCTTCCACACTTGCCCTCATCCATCAGACTTGGTCAACAGGTCTTGACACTGCTGGGAAGTCTGGGAGATAACAGAGTGCAAAGGCATGAGCTTCCTTTCTGTAGTAAACTATGCTAAAGAACAACACAAGTATTTTGCAATAGAAATTCACATCCTCTCTTTTCTGCTCTCTTATGTGCAGTGAATTTCCCACAGTGACAAAGTCAAAGGCTTAGAGCAAATGGAGGAAACATCTTCACATTGCATCTATTGCCAGAATATGTCAAAGCCACCACATAAACCACCTTGTATTTGTTTGTACATTTTAAAGGACTAAGCCATTAACCTCGTGTAAGGCTAAATCCATCTTGCTCTCCAGGCTTCCCTCGCTCTGTTCTTTCTTCCCTGCTACTGCCCCATCAAAACCCTTTCAGTCCTTGGAAACTGCAGGGTAAACCATGTCCTTATACACAGATAGATGCTACGTGTACCCCAGACCATCCCCTTTTCCCTCTTTCCTCATGTCATGGACTGCAACACACCATTTCTTTCACCTTCCTGGCATTCTCATTCCCCTCCCAAATTTTCCCTTATTACCTCAAGAGAAAAATACGCCTTAGCCTTACACAAGTTGATGAGAGCAGTAAATTGTCGGATTGCTTCCTTGGGCTGTGCAGCCCCAGTAGAGGCTGTCCTGCAGTGGCCAGCAGGACCACGGCGACTGATCCGGGGCCAGTTCTTGCCTTACGTTTTGTCTCTCCTGCTTTGCTGCATGTTCTCCTGTTGTTTTTACCTTTCAGACACCTGGCAAAAGAAAAGCAACCTTGCACCTCACAGACATTTTAATAATTCACATTCAACTTCAGTTACTGCAAGTTTAATAAACGCTTATTAGAATACAATCATTTCTTCTTAAGGTGGGCAGTTCTTAAGAAATGAAATTGTACTGCAGAATTAAACTCTACCTAGTTATTTCTAAACTTTCTATCAAAATCACAATAATTACCTCTAAGAATGTGTATGAATAACAAACATTCAGTCCTCCTGGTTTTGTTGTTTTGTTCATATGCATGAAAGCCTTCCCCACAGTTCCTCTTGCCTTTGTTTTAGCAAAGACTTTGTTTCTAATTGGACTGAATATTCAGCTGGGTTTAAACCCAAATTTGTAAGTAAAAAACCTATACATAGCAACCAGCTCATCCTGAAATCTATTAAAAATAACAAGAGGGACTGAACTGAGATTATTTCAAGAGCTCTCTTGCATTCAACAGGAATTCAAAAGGAAAACAGATTTATTGCACTTGCAGAGAAGCTCTCCCAGGCAAGGGAGATGCAGGCGATAACATTGAGTCCTCCTAGTTTTTCCTCTCATCCACAAAGCAGAACCATGTGGATTTCCAAGCTAATTTCATACCTGAAAACTGGCTTGCCGTGCACTGATAGCCTGCTATCCCCTTCTGCGCCGAGACCGATTTTACTTTAAGCAGTGACATACCAACACTGTCTGTTTCTGCAGTCTCCTTTCTTCAGCCCTCCCCTGGGATGTTTGCAGGCCCCCATGAAATTCAGCTTAGCACTACGTGGAAGCAATGGAGAACACAGTAGCCTGTACAAAACTAAAATAAACCATTGCTAAGTGGCAGCTACACCAAACACACCTGCAAGACCCAGGAGAGCTGGCTGAAAAGCTGACTTAAATTTCCAGAAAAGGTAAGCCCAGCAGCCTCAGCATCGTGTTGCAACAGGGGGGTCGATGACATCCCTGCCACCCGCCCTCGCAAGGACAGCCACCCTCTCACAGGGCTCCAGTGACATTTGGGCTCACTGCACAGAAAGCAGCACGTTGCTCAAAGGGCAGACGACAGCAGACCACAAATTGCAACCTGCCACTCCCGCCCCGGGAGGATGTGTGCCGTGTTTTCATTGCAAGGGAGGGGTTTTATTATTTCTCTCACCTAAAAAATAGCTGATTTCATAAAGAGCATCTTTCCTGTACTCCCACTCATAGCAAGAAAATGGAAAAGCAATCCAGAGACTTTAGGTTTCTCCTTCTAGCACTTGACCAAGGAAGTTTCCCCGGAAGAAAAAGAAACCCCACCTTAAGAAGGCAATAAATTGTTTCTGGGGATGTGTTGTGGAATTGTTTAATGGCAGAGAACATGGCGCGAGGACAATTTAGACTTTCTCAGCAGGGAAAAATAACACCTTTGTAAGGCAGAAATGCGCACACACACCCCCCAAGGCTGTGACGGAATTTTTGAAGGGCAAGTCCTCCACCAAGACTTGCCTTGCTGGTTGCCCTGCAGCGATCTCATACAGCAGTCCCAGAAGCAGCCTTGAAGTCATCACCTACAGAAGGTACAGACTCAGATGTGCCTCCTGAGAGAGCCTGCCTTCCCAGGGAGGACACACATCTAACTCCAGGGCTACAAACAGAGGCCAGAGTGAAGCAGCAGCACATTCTCCTGTGTTGGGTAAAGCATGGCCTTTCAAGCTGCTCTTCAAAACAGAACGTCTTCCTGCGGACCACAGAGCCATATGCAGCTCCAGCTTAGGTTACTGGTGAAAGGTCTGTGCTCAGAGAGGCCGTGATTAGAGGCCAAATCAAGGAGGATAAATTTGTAGTGGGGTTGAGAGCATGTTTTACTGACTGTCACGCACCTTTAAGTGTTGAAAGTCTGCTGATCCCAAACAGTTCAGGCCACTGAACAGAAGTCACAGGAGCCAAGGTGGTTTTCTTTGAAGTCTTGCTTCTAGTTGCTTACAACTTCCAGCTCTCAAACTAAATGAGCTGAAGCTTGGCTCTCTGTAGATAAAGGTCTTACATTTGCACTGTACCAAAAGAGCTCCCAGAGCGCAGAGTAATTCCTCTGCACCATGCAGATTCCTGTAAATCACTGTAAACCACAGTGGGATCTTTTGTGGAAAGGCGCTAAAGAAGTCAAGTCCCATATATTTCCTTACAGATTCCACATATCAAGTTTGTTTGTTGTTTTTTTTCCTAAGAGCAAACTGAAATGAATTGAACGCTAGTATGGCTCAGCTCTGTAGCAGATCCTTAGCTGATATACGTTAACAGATCTCTGATTCATATTCCTAATTCACACTTTCTGGCCAACCCAGGAATGGATGTTTGGTCGTAAAACACAGCTAAGATGACCATAGTTAACTTTTCAAGCCTTGGCTTCAACAAGGTTAAGGACTCATCCATTTACCTTCATTTTGATGTCCTCATTCCAAAACTAGAAGAGGAAAGAGGCTTTTATTTCAGTATCGTAGAACTTGTCCACTCTCCATATGAGCTCAAAAGCATTTTACAAGAGTCTGTGACTTGTGTCTTCTGCCAACACATTTTCCCTGGTGCATTAGCATAGCAGCATGCTGGAGAAACACAAAAAACACCAACAAAAAATAATGACCATGTTTGGAACTAACCTACTTTGGGAATCCCTGGGATGCAGGGGAATTTGAACTGGCTACCCAGTTCCAGCTGTGTAAAAAAGCCCGGGCTTCTTTTTAAGCTTATTTATGTACAGATCAAACAAACAGACTTCCAAGTGCTTTCATTTAACTTTGATGGCAAACTTTGATGTCTTCACCATTTAGAGTAATCATTTTTATGTGCATTTAATATTATTTTTTTCGTCCAAAATACTACACATAAAAAGACCAACTTCATTTGAAATATGCAGCATTTTTGCTATTTGAAAACTCTGCATTTTTAATTTGTTTCTTATCAGCAGAGTACTTCTGGGGCAAAGAGAACATCAAGTTTTTAATGCCTTTCAGTTGATTTAAATTAATATTTTATGTTTGTATTCAAAAGAGCCGGCTAATAGAAGGCCCCTGACATTTTTTCACACTCTTTCTGTCATGTGTTATATGCAAAGTAATGGTAATTTCTCAAACATTTGGCACGTTGTTCCACGATGAGTACCCAAAAGATGACATTTCCACACAGCACAGATCACTTGGATCATTGCTCAAAAGCCCTGTGCCCAAGCTGGGGAGGAGAGGTACGCTAGCCTTTCAAGATTAAGGTGATATTATATCAACCCCTTGCTTTAGATGCAAATACTGACCTTTATGTGCTTGAAAGTCCCGTCTCCCCAAAATAACAAAGTAGGGGAGCATTCCTCTCTAGTTCTGTATTTCTGGCAAGCTCTTTTCCAAGAACATAGAAAGCCAGAGATAAGCGTGAAGCTTTTAATCAAAGGGGGCCTGAATGATTTCTATTGCATTTAATAACTACTTCATCACTGTCACTAGATGAAAGTGCTGTGTTGGATTCTATAGCTGACAACAGCAGTGAGGTAGAGGAGAGTCTTCAATTAGGAAGCTATACCCCTCTCCTTTGAAATCTGATGGAGAAGGACAGTATCTAAAGCTGCTTTTTCACTGCTGAACACTCCAGCTGGCTTTAACCTAGGTAGGTAGCTCAGAGGCTGCTAGCAATCCAGTACCAGCAGGATGGAGCTCAGTTTGCATTTATCATAACTAAGATCAAAGTGATGCCATGGTCATAAGGCCCAGAAATCTTCAACGATTCTGTGAAGATACTACTAGATGACTACTAAGGAAGCTGGGAATCATTTCCAGTAGGGATCTGCTACCCAGAAACTGACACAGTTAATTTAGTACAACCTAAATGCTCATTTAACCTGCAGGATTCACTAAAGATAGAGCTGAATCCTGGGCTTCCAAAACCAAAAATAACTTTTTAAGTTGGGATTCCTTAGCTCGCCTAAGTAGTAGCCATGCTACTCCTAGTTAGAGCACCACAACTAACCTTGAGCTCACTGAATCAAGAACATACCTTCAAGCAGGAAGAATTACTACTCTGTTCCTGACATACCCACATATTGCACCAACGTTTTCTCTTGTGATTATGTATATACACTGTTATAGTTCTTAACTTCCGCATGGGCCTGGCTACTCCAGGAGTTTAATGGGCACACAAACTTGGTTTTTTTATGTTCCTCAGTTGAAACTACTGGAGTCAACCTGGACTAACTGCACAAATGAGTCAGCAGAAGGTCACCACCCACTTAGGCAAAGTGCTCACTGAGCATGTCTCCAGATTTTTAGAAACGCTCTGGAAGCATTAACTCTTCTATCACTTTGGTTAACAAGAAGCAGTTGAACAGCTCCAGGAGGAGGTGGCAGAGATGCAAGCTCTCAGACTATCCCTCCTACAGCTGTCACAGTCACAGACAGGATCTACAAATTTAAGTCTGGAAAAGGAGGGAAGTTAGAGGAGGAATGTAATTACATAGCCAAGTCCCATACAGCACAGGTTACCACAATATCAGCACCGCATTTTGAAGAAAGAAACCACTTATACCATTATCCAAGACGATAGAGTACGGGGGAAAAAGTTTTCCTCTCTAGGGCAGATGAAGGAGGAGAGCGCTGAGAGGCAATCATTAGTAAAATAATTGGCTGCCTGCTTTGCACAGTTGCCACAAAATGTTTACGCTGTCAGTGCCATGACTGTTTGGCTTGCCAGAGTCACAGCTGTGCCAAGGAACTGTCTACCACGGGCTGCTGTTGCATTTCACCTTGTGGGTATACGATGCACCCCTGGGCCATCACCCCTATTGCCCTGCTATCCCAGGAGCCGTATCAGGAAAATTTATTATTAGCCTCCTTCTGAAACCTAGAATTTCAGCCCCCATGATTGCCATCAGGAACAAACACAACATCTGATACCTGCTTTTGAGAAATAAAGATACTATGCTGTCTGATAAAGGATCTGAATTAAGTATTTCTTATAAACAAGTAGTAATAAGTTGGAAGCTTATGTGTCAGAGAACAAGACTGTAGACAGAAAGAAATGCTAATTCTCTCATCTGGGGACAATAATGATGAATTTATTGTACTGTACTGGAGTGGGGTAGAAATGTCACTTCATCATGTGTGCTTTCCCCTTCATTTTCCAACTAACTTTAATGAAGCACACCTTGAAGGAGAAAGGATTCCTTTGCTTCATATCAAAGACGACAGACATAGAAAAGAGCCTGTAAGAGACCTGAATGAAAGTGATTAACCGAGCAGAGGCAGTCATTGCAAAAATTTCATCAAGAAATCTCAATTATCAGTGAGAAATCACATTAAAGAAGGGTATGGTCTAGGAAGGAAAGACATGCACCTCACAGTAACTTGCTCATATACTTCATGTGGAAAGCTTCTAAGAGCACAATCCTGAAAGACGCTGCAGGCTCCCTGCAGGTTACTGCTGCTCTCACTTCTGGTGGTGCTGAGCATACTCAGCACAATGCAGGATTTACCTCTAATGGCCGTCTGATCCAAAGGCCAAACTGTTAAATGAATAAAATCCCTGCATGCTAGGTCAGGACATGAGAAGATTGCCTGTGTTGCTGAGAGATTATCAAGTGAATAAATCTAGCACGTGATAGATAAACAAATACCCATTAAAAATACAAATCTCTCAACACTAAGAGAAACGCATTCCCAGCACACGCTCTGAAAGCCTTCGAAAAGACAGGCATATCCAGCATCAGAACAGATGGAGAAGATGGAACGATAATTGGTTTCCAAGCATCCATCCCCTTAAAAAGACTGAGCACAGCCCCCTAAAGAGACGGATAATCAGAGCAAAAGAAAAATGAGGAGTATCTTTGAAACTTCTAGGACTTGATGAGAACAGGTTGGAACCTCTGCTCTGAAATGTGACGTACTAGAGACAAACCAGACATTTCTAGCTACTTAGCCAAGAGTTTAGTTGGTATTGCCTTGATCTCAGACAGAAGTTTTCACTGACTTTGTAAAAGAATTGTAACTGCACCAGACTTCTGACCCTTATTCTTTACTCCAGTCAGCCCAAGGTAAATCCAGGTTCCGTATAATTTTGTCCCTTCCCTTCGCTGACTTCGGAAATCACTTTCCTCTTCCAAGGGCATCACAGTTCCGTTTGTCCACACTCAAATTTCTCCAGACATACCTCGGTCAAGAAGGTGTCATTTGTCTTCCCTCATTCAGCTGTCTGCAACTGCATTCCTACACCCTGGCCACAGTCAGGATGAAACTTAGCAACAGTGTTAAGCCCTAGCTACCAAAAGGGATCTTGGGCAGCTTCCCCAGTTCAGGTGGACGGGGCAGACAAAGCACAGCTAAAGCACACGCATGGATATGCTATTATAACATAGTTCTTCCACTGCTATAACGTAAGGTCTGTGTAGAAGTCACCCCAGTGCCTAAGCCTTTCCAGCTCAGGGGTCGCGTCTCCAGCTTGTCTTTTTCTCACAGGAACCACGTTCCGGCTCCAGCTCCGGGCACCCCTGTCACAGCACAGACCGTTGCTTCAGCCTGTGCTCTCAGCTGACAGACTACAAACCCATCCAGGCAGCCTTCAGCCACAATAATAACCTAAGTAATAACCTACGTAAGCCCCTGAGCCCAGTCCTGCTGGGAGGACCCCAGTTGCTAAGTCAGGACTGCCTTCCCCCGCCTGTGCAGGCAGGTGGTTCTTCAGCTGGTCCAGCTTCAGACTTAGCGAACTAGTGACACATTTCAGGAAAAACAGAAAGAAACAGAAAAGGACTTTTTCAGCTCGTGTAGAGAACCAGAACCGCAAGGAACAGCTGAAAGCTAAAACTATGCAAGTTAAGGCAGATGTCCTACCCCCATTCTGCACCACAGTGGGGTTCAGCTACATCCCCTTTCTGGTGAAAGCTTGTCTTTTCCGATTTGCAGCCTTTTTAAGAATTTTCCAGTACACCTTACTGTACTGGAGTAATTCAGGAAACTTAAAAACTCCTGAACTGAGAGGGTAGCAGGACAAGGCTCATTATTAATGATTTAATCAGCCATTTGTGGGGGTTTCTGGGTCTGTGCCAACTCTACCTTCAGAGTTTTAGGATGCACACTGTGTGAGGGGAAGTAGGACTTCTGTGCACTCTCTCAAGCTGTTCCATTACACCTGATTTATAGCATGACACTACTTGTTCTAGCCCATAACCTTGAGCTTGTAAACTACACAGGGGAAAATTTACTAACTATTGAGTTCATCTTAATGCACTATTGGGAATTTTAAGTGGGGAAAAAAGAAAGCAAAGAATTGGGGCCATCCAGAAGAGCTGGTTTTGAACAGCAATTCTTTAACAGCCCAGTGCAGTGTACCTCACAGTCCACTCTGTTTTCATTTAATTAAAGTTTTAATTTACATGGCCAGCATACAGTAAGGACCTATGTTTGTCTTGCTCTGAAGATAATCAATAAGCGAGATGTAGACACATTTCACCATTATTAGCTGCATACATTGATGGAGTTTACCGCAACAGCATGTACAAATAAATGCCTTTACTCCACTTTTAGCTAGCCTAAGAGTTTGATTGATAACAGGAGCCAGAAAACTGTTTTGCAATTTTTCTATTAGGAAAGAAAATTATCATCCACATAACAAAACAATTTCCTAGAGGTAAAGGAGTCCTCATTAGCGTAAACAGAAAAGCAATGAGAGCTGGAACACAGGTGCCTCAGGTACGTACTGCAATTCTGATGAGCAACCCCAAAAAGAACCCGGGATTTGCATGAGCACCAGGCTGGATGTGAGCCACCAACGTGCTCTCATCACAGACACAGCTAACTGCGCACTTGGCTCCATGAAAAGCATGGCCAGACAACCAAGGGAAGTCATCAGCCAAGGGTGCCAGTGAAGCTGTACCTGGAACATTGAATCTGGTTTTAGATCCCCCACTGCAAGAGAAACAGGCAGACTGGAGAGGGTACAAGGACTGGAGAGCAAGATTTACAAGAGGCTGACGCTGGGCTTGTTCGTCCTGCCAAAAAGGTGGTTAGCAGGGTGATCTGACAGAACGGGAGAGTTACAACGGGATAGTCAATCACTTCTCAGAAGCACCAGGCAATGGAACAAAGTATACTGACAGCAGAGTACAGCTTGGGAGGCTCAGGCTGGGCTTGGCAAAAAGTTTTCCCAGGAAGAGTAGCCTAGGACTAGTACAGGCTACCAGAGAGGTGGCCGGATTTCCGATATTGTTAGACAGAGACACAGGTGACTTGATGCAGTGTTGACAACGGTCCCAGCTCCAAGCTAATTTAAAACGAAGGTATCCTATGAATACAAATGTGGTTTAAGCCTTTATTTGACTGTTTCTGGAGGCAAGAAAAAGCGAGTGAATCTAGGTTCATATAGGATAAATTCATTTTACCACACAAAACTTGATGACTGTACTACTGTGCAAGACACAGAAGTAGCACCCACAGAGCAGTTATTCAGATGCTCTGCCCCATGTTTTGTCTTCAGTTTCAAGAATGGCCTGTTCAAGTGTGTTACACAGACTTTCAGATTAATTTCCTCAGCTAATACTCTGAGGTGGATGCCTAATTTGCCCAAGTAAAGTTACACTCTCCTTGGTGCATTCTCTTCAATGGCAGTCTGCCCTCTGTATTAGCGTACAACTTCCTTGAAACCAAACGACAGTGTTGATGTTATAGAGCAAATACAAAATTAGCTCTGCATTTGCTGACTACTCCCAGAAGATAGCTTGTTCTTCACTTCAGTCTAAGTACTGGAAAGTCAGTTTCTGAAACTTTCCCCTCCTTTCAAGTTATTTTCCCTAGGTAAGGCTCCAGCAAACAGTAACTTCTGTGATTATTATTGCTATTACAGTCTCTCATTTTATTTAATTAGTAATTATTTTAAATTACATGGCTGAATACGTCATTCAGCAATAAAGCCTCGTTCTTTGAAAAGCTTGAAACAGGGGCATTTTCAGCAAGGCTATAGCTCATATGGTTGAAGAACATCACATTTTGTTTCTGTGGTTCACCAAGGATATTAGGAGTAACCTTATTTCTGCTCAAAGGAGAATTCTGTTTGCACACGACTTTCCAGCATCCCAGCTGTGGATTTTCATAGAGACTGGCAGAAAGCAAACAGTGATTCCTACTGTTCCTTCACTCAGCGGTGAAGGATTTCCCCAAGCACCTCCACCATGCAGAGGTGGCAATACTGTTATACACCTCCCATTTGTGTAATCAGAAGATTTGCACTGCATGACCTTGGTCTAGTCAAGTTCAGGCCATGTACAGTAACAGAGCTGAAGCACTGGGCAGAACATGCCTGTTTGTGCCCAGGTACCACTCAAGTCCTAATGCAGCCCACTTGACAGTGGCAATTTCCAGTACAGATCTGACCAGAATCACAGGTCCCTAACTGTCCAGTCATTGCTATAACACTTACATTTATCTTCCATGTATTTAAAGAGGCTGATGATCACTTAACTATATCAATGAGTCTTTCCTTACTCTACCTTTGACGAACTACCTTAGTAAATGCCTTAAAAAGTAAAAAAAAAAAAAAAAACAAACCATGCCACCACAACACTCCACACATCCAAAAAGACATTCAGGCTGCCTGACCAATGTATTTTGACTTTCTCACTGGATACTTTAAAATGTTTACGAACAAGCCCAACAGCAGGTTTTTAAGTTTTCCTCAATTAAATCTCACATTGCTGAGCACAGCTCACAGTTCTGCTCTCTTCAGATTTCCCTGAAGCCTTACTACACCTTCACGCATACTTGCTCCTTCTCCAGTTTCTGTAACATCAGCACATACATACACAAGCGGTGAGTTTACAGTGCCCCCAGACGTTACTAATACAATTAGCATCATGTAGAGGCCTAGGTGCCTCCCTCCCGGTGATGGCTCATTTAAGAATGCTCTTCTATTGGAGGTCACAGTAATAAATGATCTTCTGCTACAGACTTGTTGCAGTTAGCATGGAATTTTCCGTCTGAATCCATATCAAATATCTAACTGAAGTGTGGATGTACTAATTACCAAGAAAGCACAGCAGAATCAATCCCTTTCAATTTTATTTATATATAAAACTTAACAGTATAAAGCTTTACCGCCAGATCTTACTAATTAAAAAGGTTCAGGCAGCCTCCCACACCAATGTTCTGATGCACCTATCACAGAAACCACTTCAGACAACTCTTACCATCTCACCAGTGAAAGGGAAGGATCAAGCCAGCACAAACCCCTCATCTCACCATATGTCCCATCATCGTACTGTTACAGACATGGCTATGGAGCTTCCTTAGTCAACACGGCTTTAAGCAGGCAGAAAAGGGCACTAAGAAATAAGAGGAATGCTGAAAAGCATGCCAAAAGGGAGTCCTCCCACTTACTGTTTTGAGAAAGGAAACAAGAATGACAAGCAACAACTTTGCTTTTTGACTGAAAAATTTTAAAAGCCCAGGTCTGTTTGTTTAAAGGAGTGTCAGGGCCACCTGCTGCATCACAAAAAAAGCCAGAAAAGACATCAGTCACATTTTCACTTCTCTCCATCTCTGCAGATTCATAACTAGAGCAATGATATCTATAAGGACACAACCTTGGCTGGAGGTCCAGAAGGGATACAAAGAAAAATTTACAGCATGCAGGAAAAAGAGGTACTGGAGTAAAATATCTAGAAAGCCAGGTTTTACATGCTTAGGTGACTAGTGCTTATTAAACTTGGATTATTTTGCAATTCTTTAGTCTTCTCCCAGATCACTGACCCAAAAAAGTATTAAGTCATTCAAGTTTGCTACAAATGTAAAAGATTCGGTATGATGAAAAGAGTTTAAAGGCAGCTGGCACAGCAAAGCACAGCTGTTTATCATAGCACAACAGACAGTTCTTCAATCACACATCAGGGGCTACCAATAGAGTTTTATCAGGATCATACCTTTCAGACAAAACTTACTGAATTGTGGCTTTACAGCAAGTAATAAGTCTTTAAAGTCCACTGCAGAAAAACAGACTGCAAAGAAGCACCCATAAATGGTATTGAGCTATGCATGTACTACTTATAACTTCACAGTCTCCTAACACTTTTTAACATCATGAGACCCTTTCTTTGGTAGCCAAAAGAAACAGCTGTATACTACCTTCATGAAGACAAAGGTAATTTGTTTCCTTATAGGAACTGTCCCTTTGCCATCACTCAAGTACTGACCAAAGTCAACACATGTAAGAAAAGCTACCGCTAGTTGATGTGATAAAAAGATCCAAACGAGGCAAGCAGTCTATCTCCCTTTCTAATGTTCCCAGAATGGAAAAGAAAGGTCTAAATATCAGACATTTGCATAAACAAGCAACTTATTCTATTTATGCTGATGTTCATGATCTCCAGCCATCTGAGTTGAAAATTTGACTGGGTGGAATGAGATTCCCCCTACTGACTGCAGTCTTTTTCTCTTCAAAGAAGTAACTATAAAACCAGGAGTGTTCACAGAACTGAAAGCCCAATTTGTATATGCAACAAGCCATTCCATATTAAATCCAAGGAGCATTTTACTTGCCTCAACACTACAAAAGCAATTTGTTTCCAGACCGTGTAGAATAATTAGTTCACTCTTCACCAAGACAAGCTTTTTTCCATATTGTGCCTGTTACCCATACTGAGTTTCCAGAGAACAACCTGAACTCCATGCACATATCAGACTATTAATGCCATGGTCAGAATCAAGAACAGTTTCATCGTGTTTTAAGTTTTCACCACCACTTCCTTCTCTGACAAACTAAACATTGCCACCTACTGACTCTGTCAAAACCTGATATTTAAATGACTTACTCCCCACTCCCACACACAATGCTGAAGATGCACAACAGCAACTGTACAGAAAGAGCACTAAAGCCCAGATCAAGAAACTATAAATTGATGCCTGATAATCTCAGCTATTATTGTTACTTGTTTTCTTCCAACGCTGTAACTACTTTAAGTTGTCAAATTTTAGTAATTTTAATCCAGGTCTTGATCTTGCAACGTGAATATCAAGCACGCATTTTTTACAATAAAAGACCCAACCTTAAATTCATGCAACTGTCTTATGTGAGGACAACCACAGCTCCTTACAAGCTTTATAACAGCACCGGATATTCTAGATTGTATAGTCCAGGTTAGAGCTTGAATGCCGTGGTCCAGGTAACTCAGAAAAAGTAACATCTCTTGCTGCTTTTCCAAGATTTTCCCATACCTATGGTTTGACAAATAAGAAAAACCCCTATGGTTATTCTTGCATCATGCAGCTCCAGCAGCACCAAAGACAGAACTAAAACATTATTTTTATTATTCTTTCATATAATTACATTATCGAACAAGAAATACCTATACAGTCACAAAAGTTTGTCACAGTGTATGAATAAGGGTTCTGCTTCGCAGCTGCTGCACATATTCTTTTGCTTGGTCAAAACCAGTCTTTGGTGGCTCTGGAGGAGGAGGAGGACCTTCCACCAACTTCACAAAGTAATGGCACCTGACGATTTTCATGATGCCAAACATGCCTTTGCCATGGTAACGAATCCGCTTCATATAGCGGCCTTTGCCTGCTGTTGACTCAGCTGAAGGAAAAAGGTGGGGGGGAGAGAAGACTATTCAGTCAAGAATAAACTACTACACATCTGCAACTGAAATACTGTCTGGACAGTATATTTTTCATGACTGCATACGAAAAGTTCATTCTACTCAGGATTCTCTCTTCCACCTTTCTTCTATTACTTTTAGTGGATTACTGCTAGAGGAATCTGTGAGTTGAATTAACACTTCAGGAGCACCAGAAAAGATGAATTTAGAAAGTATGCATGCAAAGATAAATACGTAGTAAAGGACAAATCCAAAGGAAGCTCATGGAGCAGTTACTAGATTATATAGCTCTTTCTGAAGGTGGTATTAATTCCACTGCTTTTCAGTAGTTTGTCTCATGAATTTCTGTAGAAGTCTTACAGACTTCATTTTTCCTCCTTTCTTCCTTTATTGCATTCATCATGGGTATTTTCATTATCTACATGCTCAGTCCTGCACTAGCAGATAAACCTTATGGCAGAGACCTGGAAGGCTCCAAAGAATTCTAATCAAACCTGCTCTACAATCCAGGTTACTTTAAGCTTGAGGTCAACTTAATAACATTTATACCATATTTGGCACAATGAGAATTTTTTTCTTTGGGACTAAAAACATTACAAGTAAACATTTCTCTAACACTTTTCTAGGCAAGAAAGTGCTGTAGTTATTACAAGCTTATCCTGTAATCATCTATAACAAAGCCTTTTTTAATAAAAACTCTAGTGTCAATATTGATTTATTTTTATTCTGTTTCTAATAGAAGTTTAGATTCTGATCCTGCAAAACTAATAGTACTAGCCACGGACAAAGCTTCCAGCATCTATGTTCACATTAAACGTATTAACATACATTAAAACATAGTAAAAGTTTGCTTCTCATTTGCTTAATCTTTCATAATCATACCTAACATCTTCCTCACTGGGACTTTCTGTTCACGTAGGGAGCAGAAACCCCACTTTGAGATGAATGCATCTTATAAACAACGCATCTAGCAGATGCCAGAGCACCACCAGTCAGACATCAACTATAACAAACTGATGGCTGAAGGCTCAGCAGCCACACTAACTTCAGCTGTGCTGCAAGTCAGAAGCACACACCTTTCATGTTTCGGTAAACACGAGTTTACTAGAAACCATCCTCTACTCATTTCCGCTGATTTGAAGCAACAACACTTTGTTAAGGATAAATTATTTTTTATGACATTTTTCTGCATTAAAAATAAGAAGAAAATGTACCTATATGTAAATTTGATTTGAATTCCACATTGTGATTTCTTACTGCCATTTCCTGCGCTTCTAACAGGACCTGTAACCAAAGGAAAAGAAATTGAAATATTGAGTAGGAATTTAAGAAACGCTCTCTCTTATCTCTAGACAACAGGGAAGAAATTGCATGTTTAAGTCAGTAACACAAAAAGTATTCTATAGAGACCAGAACTCTTGAAAGACAACCATCTTTTATGTAAGTACGTTCTTTGCATACAGACTGAAAAACTTACTATGTTTTTGGGGAGGAAAGGGAGGGGAAAAGATGGTTGCCACCAGCATGTGTCAGCCATCCATCCATGGACCTCTGCCTAATCAGACATGAGACTAGAAACAAATTCCAAGGTAGGCAAAATGAACTTTTCAATACTTTCAGCTAATATAGGATACATCTTTGTCATTATTACGCCAGAAAGCGCTTCAGCCTAGGAAATGAGTAATTTGAGACTCCTAACAACTACACTGT
The DNA here is from genome assembly GCF_015220075.1 of Falco rusticolus. Classification (NCBI taxonomy): domain Eukaryota; kingdom Metazoa; phylum Chordata; class Aves; order Falconiformes; family Falconidae; genus Falco; species Falco rusticolus. The sequence continues at coordinate 8,193,102 of NC_051194.1, read as the reverse complement.
ATGACAAACTTTCATGCCTTTACAGAACTCAGTCCTTTCCATGATATCCTTCATCTCTAACAGTTTTAAGAACCAAAGCACAAAGATGTAGCAGCCATTAGTGACAAGGACTCTACATTATTTACCATGAACTTAACACCAAGCATTGTTAGAGAGGGTACCCACATGTAATTTATTATCGTTACAAGTTAAAACAGCCAGCACAAGTGATCTCAGCATATTACCCATAAGTCACAACATTACACAATGGCTACAAAAATACGTTGTTTGAACATGCTCCCAACAGGCTTAATAGAAGCATAGAAAAACACAGAAACAGAAGCATCTCCAAACTTCTGGTGATAGATACTGATTTTAAAATTTTATTGAAACTAGGAGTGTTATAAGAATACTACTACATACCTCTTTGATCACCTTTGCTCCCTTTTTATCACTAAATTCCAGCTGAGCAAGAGCCTGATCAATGGACATTCCTTTTATCTGCAATCAAAGTGATAAAATTAATTTTTTTTTTCAATTACAAATGCTTCCCTTCTCTTACTCAGAAGACAGTATTTAAATTATTTTGTTATTATAAAAGAGCAAATCAAAAGACTTTCGTTTCCTTAATTACCATTTCTTCAATGCAACATCTTACATACAGAACTTCTGAGCTAAATATTGAATAAATCTTGATAAAACATTCAATATTTTTTTCCTTATGAGAAAAAGAGCCCATTACTGCCCTTCACAGTTCCCTTTGCCATCTCCTGCTAGGCAGGAACCAACACAGAAATTCTTCCATAGCGCATAATCTGCATATGATCCTGGGTACACATTTGAAAGCATACTAGGATAAAGCAGCTAAAACAAACTACAAACAACTGTTGGTCTGCACAGACGCACACTCTTCCCCAGGACTCTATTATGAAGATGCTGATTAGACTGGGACTGAACTAGGCTGGTAAGGCAAGTATAGCAACTAAATTTTGCATTCTAACAAATACAGTCCAAAGTGCTTTTTGCTTACCAGTTTTGCCAGATACCACATCTTATCTTTGCTATATTTTATTTCCCTCCGACAGTGATATATTTCCTAGGTGCAAAAACAAAGTTAGAGGATCAGTAACTTTGCTGTGAAAACAACAATGCAGCACACACATCTGCTCCACAATCTATTTTCTTACTAGGAATAAAATAAGCATGACTCCCCCTGCAATACCGTGTCCGTACCAAACCAGGCATAAGCTTCTGACATTCGAAACTGAAAGCATTGAAAAAAAGCAGCTAGCACACAGAAAATTTTACTACAATCTTATGAGAATTAGTTTATAAACAGAAATCCCTGAAAAAGATAATCAGAAGATTTTTCATCATTTTTTCCTTCCCTCTTCCCCCCCTTTTGAAGCAGCCTAAGGCTGACATGCCCATTCAGTCTTCAAAATATTACTCTGCTATCAAGTCAAGTTACTGGGATAGCAACTAAATAATACCACCAGAATGAACTTAATTAGCTTTTCAGAACTGAAGAGGGTTTCAAGTTTGATTGGTATGAAGAGCTGTCTCCAGAGAGCCATTTAACATTATTATTGTACTAATAGGGACCAAAACTAGCTAGTAAAATTTAACATCAATAAAACTTTGAAAGAGATGGCATTCTTTAGGAACAGGTGAAAAACTGATTTAATAAGCAAGCTGGTCAATGACTGCATTTTTTACATGCACTGCATTAGTCAGCACAGTACACAGTATGCATTTCTACATCCTAGGCTATGATGTTCACAGAGCAATAAATGCTCACGGCCCACAAAAGCATGTGTCCAAAAAAACCCTATTCTTTTGAGATGCAAACACTTTACTGAGCAGTGTGCCTAATGGGCCACAACACATTAATTCCCAATGAAGAACAATTACAGAAAAAGAATTCCAAAATATCAGTTCTTGACAGTAAGGAAATACTGAAGAATTAACCTAAAATTCTCATGAGTTCTGCTGTAGAGAAAGCAGCACTGATTAATCCCTTCAGTGATCCAATAAAAAACGGTTTTCATCTGCAACAAATTAAGAAGCTTGCTTCTGTTTACATTTAACTGTATTTCCCAGTTATAAAATGATCAGTAAGAGGGGACAGGGAGAAACAGGCATAAACCTACCGTTATCAGAAACTAATCTGTTATGATTGCATTTAAAAAATTGACCAATGTTACTTATGTTGACTTTTCCAAAAGCTGTCTTGAAGAGCTATTAGAAAGCCCTACACCAAGCATACAGGTAAGAAAAGAAAATTTTAGCTTCTTTGCTTCAGTTTATGGCTTAGTAAAACACAAGTTATTGTGCAACAGACTAAAGAAACCACCCCACTGTACAGTACATATAGAATGGCTTCCTAAGGAGAAAAAAAAAAAAAAAAAAAAAAAAAAAGACTCCTGCAATCACGTGCCACATCTGACTCACACATCCCTCCCCACATAGTTTTAGAACCTCTTGGTCCACATTAAACATTCCAAGCAACTGCTATGATAGAAAACAACCTCTGAGTAGCTTCCCTAAGGGAAGGCCACAGCAAGAGGCAACACACTATCAGACTTCAAGGAATCTATAACGCAAACAAATTTAAGAAATGAATAGCGTGCACTCTATTGTACCTACATCAAACAGGCACCGCTAGTTCCACTACTTAGCAAAAGTCTGTGCACAGAAGCAACAATGCAGTCACTTTGTTCTCTAGTTATTTACTGTCAGTACAAACAGAACAAACGCATAATGATACATCCTGGGTAATTTCTTCCTCCTTGTAGTTCAGAGACTTCTACAAAGAGTGGATGGTATACCTTTACAGTCTGCATCACATATCAGGTAGATGATCAGCTGCAAGCAACCTGAAGCTCCAATGTAATTTAGAAATGGAAAGTATTCTAAGTGATGCTAACTTTTACAATATAGATATGCCAAACTGACTAAAATCTTAAACAAACGAATAAGCTGTCAAACTAGTGCCTTGTGGAATTGCCCAGAGACAATCTGTTCGGAAATTGCTAAACATAAACAGGGATGGAAATTCATAGGTGTATGCTTACAGCTGGTCTCCGAGGTTCCCCAGGCAGCTGCGGAGGGTAAACAATCCTGTTCTTTTTCTCCCACTTCCCAATTTTCTGCAGAGATGTGCTTGTGTGGATGCATGACAGAGGAAAAAGGCTACTGGATGCTAGCCACCTGCAAGACACGACCAGTCTTCACTGCTGAACATTGGAGTTCTTTGTCCCTGCCCAGTTTATCTGGAAAATTGTGAACTTACCCATCTTGATAAAGAGAACTGACACATTTGATTACTCACAAAATAAAACTGTCCACATTCTCTACAGTTTACATTGAAAGGGGTTTTAATTCAAAAAGTAGCCTCAGGATTCCTAACCTAACTGGTCATGAACCAGAACTGACATTGGTACAGCATGAGATTCCACATTAAGTGTCTCCAGATCATTGCACAGTCACCTCTTTCTTCTTACGTGGGGTTCATTACTCACAAAAATAACTTACATCTTTTCCAAGACCATCCAATGCTTATTTAACTTTTACCCACCCAACAACATTTTTAGCAGTGAAAACTATCCTAGTTTTTCAAGGGACTGAGCATCAAGAAAGTATTAGCGTTTCATAAACATTCTAAAATTTGAAGGGAAAGATATTCTGAACTATTTTCAATATGCAATCATGTCGATGCAAGACAGCTGATCGCAAAAACCCCTCCGTTTTCAGTCAGATCACCCGCCTCAGTTTCAGAAAAACCAAGTTACGTTCTGCCCCCTGCTGACTAGCTAAAGCAGTACGCTGGGCGGCCACTCGCAACTACAAGAAGTTAAGTTCAGGAGCAGATACTGCGAGTTTTACTAAGGCTTGAACGGCTTTGTGCAGGTAACCACACGGTGAAAAGCATTTTAAAAACAACGGGCAAACAGAACACACTGATTAGTTTCAAAAGGGCACTGTACACCGTAATGTTTTCACATCCTATCAGTAGGGGGTAGCATAATATACAAATTCAAATGTTACGGAATATTTTTTAAGGTATTTACCAAACCCTGTTTATTTGTTTAATGCTTAAAAATTCCACTCATCAAGACAATTCATCATCACCAGACATAATATCACCGATTAATACAGGAAAATATTTGACAAGCACGTGAATATCATTTTACAATTTAACATGTCAAGCAGTATGAACTCAGTATTGTCTTCCCGGTATTAACAGAACACATTAATAAATTTGATGAACTAAGGAATCTTACATATTCTCTCTCTTAAGGTAATCCAACCTCATATGAAGAGCAACTCTATTAATCACAGCTTTAAGAGAAGTAAGAGAACACAAACACATTTTAAGCAAAAGAAAACAATGACAAGCAACAAACAAAAGTACTTCATATATGAGTAAGTGGAACAGTAAAGAAAAATCTGAGCACCTTTCTAGAAAGAATCATGCATAAGTAGCAACTGGGAGATATACAGACTAGAAGAACAGAGTAAAACAATTTGGATGTAATTCAGTTCAAGGAAAGGCAGTACCCAAAGCACAGCCAACATCAGCCTATTTCTTCTTCCTTCAGTGACACAGGCCTCTGCAATGCATTTACCTCCACAGGCCCTAGTGGAGACCAAAGCTCTGCACTTTTGAGACTCCACATCAGCCTTTCTTCTGAAGTCAGGGATATAGTCAGCTATGACAGCTACTCCCTCAGCACAGCTCCACCATTTCCCCAGACTGAAGAGAAAGACCAGTAACTACAGAAAAAGCAACGACTGGGGATAGCGCAGAGGGCAGCAACACGTACTGTGTTACTGACCCGCACCATAAAACTGGAGCAAATCTGGATGCCCGATAGAAAGGGGTCGAGAGAGAGGCATCTCCATCACGCCACAACCTCCAAGTTCCCACAAAGGCACTACAGAGGCACAAAGTGACCTTTCCCCACAGCTCCGGGGCAGGGCCAGAAGCCAGCAAGAAGGCCGAGCCTGACGACCGGGACCTCCAGGCCGGGGACCCCCTGAGCGGGGCGGCTCCTGCTCCACCGCCTGCTCCGGACCGCGGCAGAGCCAGACTCACCTCTCCGGCCGCGCCCAGCCGAGGAGACGGCGCACCCAGGCACCACCTAAAAGGGAGTAGCACAGTGAGCGAGGATTGAGCAGACGAGACCCTCCGAAACCAGCACTCCCGCTCCGTCCCCTCAGACCTACCCGCGCCAAGGGCCCACGGCGCCGCCATCTTGCCCGCCGCGCTTCACGGCAGGCGCTCCGGGGGCAGGCGCGGTGAGGCGCGGGGTTTGCGACGGGTTTGCGACGGCGTGCGCGGCTCTTGGCGGCAGCGCCGGCGGCGGCCTGACGGGGCCATGGCGGCGGCCGTGCGGGTGCTGCCCGCCTCGCCTAACTGGTACAACAGCCGCTGCAGCGATGCCAGCAGCGATGGCCGCCTTTTCGGCTTCGCGGCGAGGCACCGCGTCTGCCTGCTGGATGTCAGCGCCGCCACACCCGCCTATTACGGTACGGCCGCAGCCCGCGGGGACCCCGGGCCCGCCGCGGCCCTCCCTGATCCCCCGCGGTTTGTGGGGCGCTGCGGGGCCGCCCCTCCGCCGGGAGCCGCCGTGCCCCGCTCGGGCACGGGGAGGGTGGGCGGGAGGCGGCGGGAGCCCCGGGGGTTGGGAGGGGAGGCCCTGTGCGCTGACGGCGGGGCCTACGGCGCTCTCTCGCTGTCGGTGCAGGGGAGCTCCTCGGGCACACGGACCGGATCACCGGGTTCGCCTTCTGCCAGTGCCCCGGGCAGAGCAGCCTCTGCGCCAGCAGCTCCGACGATGGCAGCGTCAGAATCTGGGACGCGCGGGCGCTGACGGCCCTGGCGGAGTACAGCCTGCACCAGGTAGGGGGGCAGGGCACGGGGGGGGGTCCTGTACACACAGCAGGGGGATGGTACTGTAACCAAAAGGGAATTTCAAACCCGTGGAATTAAAACCGTTGAACGCTGCTGGGCAGCCTTTTGTTGTCGCCTGAGGTCTGCGGTGGTGTTGCATCACGTTAATAAGCTGTTGTTGCCATCCAGGCCTCACTCGGCGTGTCTGCTCGCGGCGTGTACTCCTTGCCACTTAGCGCAGCTCCCGTAAAATCTTTTCAGCAAGGTGCTGTTCCCCGCAGGGCAGACTAAGAACATACATTTGAACAGTTACTGTGACCCAGGACACCGTATCAGCAAATACATCAATTGTGCCAGCGCCCTAAAGCACTGAAATACTTTAGAACAAACTCAGCTGATGCTGGGGAGCACACACGGATTATTTTCTGCCTGTCACTCTCTGTTAGATGGTGGTAAGGCAGCTTTAAATGTGTTCAATTCTCTTTCTTCAGAATGCAATCTCAGCGTTGCACTGGTCACCTCTTGTGAAAGACCTGATCGTATCCGGTGATGAAAAAGGTGTCATTGTTTGTTACTGGCACAACAGAAGTGACAGCCAGCAGTTCTTCCCAGAGCCTCGGACAATTTTCTGTCTCACTTGTTCTCCTCATCATGAAAACCTGGTGGCAGTTGGGTAAATATTTATTACATTTTGTTTTCCATTCTTCTGCAGTAACCTTATTATGAACTTTTGCTACACAGTTGTAAGGTTGATTTTAAGAGGCTTTGGTGGCTGGGTTTTTTCCTTCTAACAAATGAGAAATAACGTTAATATCTGATAGACCTGCAAGACACAAAAATCCATAACAATGTAAGGGTCCAGGTTTGGTTTGCAACTTCAGAGTTTCTTAAAACTGGGGTTTTTTTCATTACACTTGACTGAAAGCTGTATTACTAATGAATTGCTGTCATTCTTGAAGCCAAACGTACTTGTTGCACCTTTCAAAAAGGCAGATGCAGGTATACCTGTGCTGTACTGGAGCTCCCGTTGACCATCAAGTCTGCTAGTCCCATTGCTGCTTGTGATTTGGCTTCTCTGTATTACAATGATAGCAGTTCTGGTAAAGAGCTCACAAGTTAATTCAGATTTTATTCTACACGAATCTAACAATCTCTTCATTCATTTGAATCCCTGTTTTTAGCTACAAGGATGGCATGGTGGTTATAATTGATATCAGCAGGAAAAGAGAAATACTTCATCGGCTGAGAGGCCATGAGGATGAAATACATTGTCTGGCCTGGTGCCCTGTGCCTGGTGAAGAAAGGTTACCTGCTTGGCAAGATGAGCTCCAAGGTATTTAGAAGCAATTAATGGTTTGTGAAGTAATTTTTAGTTCATGTAAATGTCCTAGAAAATTGAATTCCTTCTAGGAAATCAGTAAGTAACTTAGCAAAGGCAACTGATGAAGTATGTTCTGATGAAAATCAATGTATTTTCTGTTGATTTCTATAAAGCTTTGAATTTTAAAGTATAATAACATGACTTCAATGGTATTCAGTAGTTCCTTCAGGGGAAGGCAAAGTTCCAAATGGGGAGCTGACACAGGACTCAACCACGAAGAAAGGTTGTTACCTGGCTTCAGGAAGCAAAGATCAGACCATACGAATATGGAGCTGTACTAGAGGCAGAAGTAAGTAAGATGAGTGAGATGAACAGTAATAATATGGTGGAGGAGTTCTTCTCTAACTGCAGCCTTCATTTGCTAACTTGATAGTTTAAAGCTTGGGGAGCATACGCAAAGCTTGAGATTCACAGGACTTCTTTTTAATTATGATGTACTGCGTCTATACAATCCCTCTTGGTTCCATAGGTGTAATGATTTTGAAGTTGCCACCCATGAAGAGAAGAGGTGGAGCCATTGATCCTGCCGTTAAAGAGCGCATTTGGCTGACTGTTCACTGGCCGCCTGGTCATTCCACAGAAATTGTATCCAGCTGTTTTGGGTAAGTAGGGCACACAGCAGCCTGGGTACCATCAGTAATTGCAGATGCATTTATTGATAAGGAAGAACTGGATAGGAAGCATTGACAACCCCTTCTTGCTTCCTTCCTGGTATAACCAGAGAGGAGACAGGCCAAAAGTGGGAGTTCAGATTTCTAGAAAACTACTGTTTGGCTGATAATCTGACTGAAAGTTGACTGCTGAAGGTATTAGTTGTGGTTTTACCCATCCACTGGGAGAAAATTACATCAGTTCTCATTGTGGTTAACCATCGATAAAATTTGTAAAGCGGTGTTTGCACGTGTGTCAGTGTATAGGCACTTGTTGTAGATGTGTGTTTAGCAGTATTACTTTTGTACATGCAGTATGTATATGTGTGATACAGTCTATATATAGCCTGTGTTACTCTTTTGAAGTGAACAATTAAGTACACATTTTACATTTTGCAGAGGAGAACTGCTACTCTGGGATTTGACCCAATCCGGAAAACGTAAGTGGACTCTTCTAGGATCTTCAGAAGGACAGAATCACTCCCGAATTGTGTTCAACCTGAGTTCTGTGAAGCATCAGGACAAAGAGCTCCTTTTTTCCATTTCAATGGACAGAGATGTAAGAATCGTTTATAAAATTAACATACAAATAGCTGTACCAATAGCCCTCTTAGGGCTACAGATTTTTTTCTTAAAGTGGGTTTATTACAGCATTTTGTAACATCATTGCTTAAAATTTGTTCTGAGCACAGGTTGTGTATATGTTTGTTAGTTTATAAGCCCAAGCTCTTACCATGGTAGAGTGAATGGTTATAATATTCTGGACTTCGATGGTAAGCATTTAATGAAGGGAGTTTACTATCTGTTTTTTTTCCTGTTTGTTTCATTTTAAAATGGCCTAATTTTCCTTCTTCAAATCATTTACTTGTACAAACTAAAGCATCTGTTTTTTCAAAATTTTAACTTTTTGCCTTTTACAGGCAGCGGTGTGCCTCCTGTTTTGAAGTCAGAAGTGGACCATAGTATTAAAACATAGTCCATTCCATTAGAGTCTTCCAACTGTTGCAGCTCAGTCTGTGACATGTAATCCTCTAGGTGCAGATCACATACTTGTGTCAAGCCTTGAACTTGATCCTTTGATTCTTCATCTCACTTGTGCTTTGTTTTTCCTTGTCATACCAGTCACTAAATTTAACCATTTCTTGTTCCTTAAATATTCTTCAGGTGAAGTGTTGGGACCTATCAACTCTCGACTGTAGCTGGACCATGCCCTCACTTGGGGGTTTTGTCTATAGTCTTGCCTTCTCCCCTGTGGACACAGGCTGTCTTGCCATTGGTGTTGGAGACAGTATGATCCGGGTGTGGAATACTTTGTCCATGAACAATATTTATGATATTAAAACCTTCTGGCAAAGCATAAAGTCCAAGGTTACAGCAGTAAGTATGATTCTAACTCCCTTCTGACTCCCTTTTTTTCTTTCAAGAATATTTTTCTCTCTCTAAAGAAGGCTTTTCCCAACTAAATATAAAGCCCAGCTCTTCCTTTTGTACTTGATTCTTTTGATATACAATGCATTTAGAATCTGGCAATGAATTTTTAGCCCTTTTTACAACCCTAGTTGCTTGCATTAAATCTAGTGAAAATCAGCTGAAGTCCAGCTAGCTATGACATTACTTTTCCACTTTTACCCTGCTTTGTGATCCCTCCTTGCTTCATCCGTGGCTGCCCTTGCTCTGCTAGGAAGTTTGACACACACAAAAGCCAACGTGGATGTCGTTTGGGTTTAACCTCAAGTTAACCTGGTAAAATTGCTGGCAGCAGTAAAACATGGTAGTTACTCTTGTTCACATCAAAAGTTTTCTCACCACCCTACCATATTCTCCATTTCTGTTTTGTAATGTAGATGTCAAATAGCAGTTCAGCAATTTTAATTCTAGTTCCTTTTATCTTACACCACTAGCTGTTTGGGGGAGAGACTTTAATACTCGTAGCAGAGAGATCAAGTCAAGTGGCTGTTGTTGGAAGAGTGGGTGTAAGGGATGGTGCTTGCTCATCAGTTTCAATTTTTTCCTTTTGTTTGTTACTTGGAAATAAGGTGTCTGTAGTTTGTGTCATTATGGCGCTCTCTCTGTTTTGCTTGCAGTTATCCTGGCATCCAACTAAGGAAGGCTGCTTGGCTTTTGGAACAGACGATGGAAAAGTTGGCATATATGACACCTTCTCCAGCAGGTAAGAAAGTAGCTTTCAAATTCATCAGTGTCAGATCCTGGTATGTTACCATGCATAGGTGGTGTGGTCTTTCCCGAGGTATATCTTTACTGTTAGACAAGAGTAGGATTAAATTAAAATTAGTCAAACAGTTGGATTTTCAGTGCATCTTTTCATCTCTCCATTATGTCTGTCAGCTTCTAAGATAATCTTTACTTAAGATAAACTTAAAATTGCATGACTAGAGATCACCTGGACATCGGTCAAGGAAAACTTTAGCCAGGAAGACATTTTCACAGAATGAAGAGCAACATGGTGATGAAGGTCATCAGGGCAGTTACGATTTTAGTAGTGTCCCTACAGGAGATGTTAAAGAAGGCCTGGTTGAGCCGGGGCTTTAGTATGTTAAAGCACTTGGTGTCTGTTTTCACAGCTGGAAATAATGTTGCCTTGATTTTTTTTTTTCTTTCTTCTTTTATTTCTCTGCTGAAATCTGACTGCCCCTGCTTCCTTTTCTTCCTGCCCAGTGCTAAGAATAAGCCACCTCAGATCTCCAGTACTTACCACAAGAAGACTGTATACACCTTAGCCTGGGGGCCTCCAACTCCTCCTCTGTCTTCTGGTGAGTCTTCCAGCTCAAGTAGAACACCCATGCGGTGCGCACAGATGCCATGAGGTTGGTACGCTCTCCCTTCTTAGGAAAAGGAGCCCTATTTGCTTGGTAGCAATCCTTGCAGCTAAGAATGTGTTCTGCTTGACGAATTGTTAATGACTTTGCAAGGGAGCAAAACAATCTCCTGGTTTTGAGTTCTGGTCGCTTCAGGAAATAGGTGGGAGTGGCGTACCACACCTCTGTGCTTACTTCAGAGTATTGCAGACCACTAACTGTCTGCATGGGCTTCCTGCAGTAACTGCAGCGGATCAGATACGGGCTCCTTAGCTCCAGAAGAGTATTTCTACCATTTGAACTAAACAGAACAGCTCCATTAGCTCTTCTTACACAACTTGAACTGCCAAACTTTAAAGGGAATTTTAATGCTTGTGGTGACTGTGCTGTGGAGAGATCTGTTAGTAGAAATGAGAGGTCCTTTCTGAGGATTGTATTGTGAGAATTTCTTGCTGCCGCATCACAGGCAATTAAAGTATGTATATAGCCTTTTAAAATAATGTTTTGATTTACAGTGGAAGCGATTACTTCTGGGAAGACTGATGAACATATATTTGGTTTTTATTCTCTGTTGGATAGGAGAAGAAGGTGAAGAACCCTCTGCAACGTTATATAGTTGTGCTGGAGAAGGTATTGTTTTTCAGCACAACCCCTGGAAGCTTAACGGAGAGGCAAATGACATCAACAAAGTCATCAGAGACACGAATTCAATCAAAGTGAGTATGATTCTGAGGGGGTTTTATGGATTTGTGGTAACCGTGTCATAGTTTCTATGGCCTTGTATTTGTGGATCTGTGATTTTGCCTTCATGATGTGTCTGTAATACATAAAAAATCTGAAACCCACCATCTCCACCAATGAACTTCAAAGGCACCTACTGACTCAAACTATTTAAACAGATCGTGCGTTTGCCTCTGAAAAAGAGTCTTCCCCCCCACCCCAATGTCAACATGGCACATCTGTTCCTGGCATCAGTTACTTAATTTTCTACTGTGTAATTTACTTAACTAGAAAAGTTAAATTGAAATGCCGGGTCTGGTTTGAAAGCTGTGTGTCACTGTTTAAAATAGTTAGATCATACAGAGCTTTCCAGTTTCAAAGCACTTGAAGTAATATCCTGGATAATGTCATAGCTTAGATCACATGGTTGACATGCATGAGTTAACTACCTTGATTTCTCTAGGTCTCTTGTTTTCAAACATTAACTTTTTCTTTTTAAAATAAATTTTACCATAAAGGCAGTCATGATTTTGCAGGAGTCTGTTTCCATTTACACTGCAGCTAATGCAGAGTGGTAGGTGATAACTGACCATAGCAGCTGCTCAAGTTCAGTCATTTCTTAGGTGAAAGTACAAAATAAGTGAAGTGGGTTAGATCTTCAGTTGCTTTAAGACAGCATAAGTTGACTGAAGTCAGTCAAGCTATATCAATTTATAATCAACTCGGTTTTGGCTTCTTCCTTGAGTAGAAGGCTTACTGGGGGTTAAGAGACTAATGTTTCAGGCAATGAAACGATCATTTATAGGCATCTAAATTGTAAGTAGCTTTCATCTGAATTAGAAAGAATAGAAATAATAACAAATAAACTTTGATTTCCTTTGAAATATGACAGAATTTGCCTGCAATGTCTGAGGCTTTCCAAGGAGCATAAGGAGATCAAGCGTCAAGGTTCTACTGGAATCCAGACAAACTTCCTTTGAGACATTTCACTAAACGGATAAAAATAATCACTGGTTCTTGCATCAGTTCATTCAGCCTTTAATTGCTGAAGCTTAAGTTGCTGCTTCAAAAGCAATGGACCCCTTTGTGCCTTTCATTTTGTGCTTAACTGCAACTCTGTCTAGTTGCCAGTCTTGCTAAGCTGAATGTATGCGAGAGAGATGTAAGGATTTTTGGCAATAGTCGTGTCTTCTTTCTACAGCACAAACTGCCTGCGCGTACAGAGATCAGCTGGAAACCCGATGGCAAACTCTTGGCTCTTGGCAATGAAGATGGGTACGTTTTGCCTTCGAGGTTAGGGTGGTGTATGTGCTGACCTTGACTAGAATCACTGTAGTGAAGCAAAAGTATTTGTTGTTACCCTGGCTTTTCTCTTTTTTTCACTGCCAGTGTATTTGAATTGTGATAATACAGCATTCCCTGCTGTTACCAGTTTAGCCACTCTTGGCATGGAGGATCCACATCAACACATTAAATTATTTTTCAAGGATCCGCTCATGGTTGAAATGCAGTTTTGCTGATGTACTAAATGAGGGTTAGTGTTGAATCCAGAAAAGAAAAACTCATTTAGTTACTCTGTTTCATGTTCTGTAATTCTGCTCATGTAGGATAACAAAAAAATTCCTGTTTCACTGACTACTGGAATTCTTACACTGTTGTTCTTGCATTTCAGCTCAATTGAAATATTTCAGGCACCAAACCTGAAGTTGCTTTGCACTATCCAGCAGCATCATAAACTGATTAACGCCATTCGTTGGCATCATGAGCATGGGAGCCAGCCAGAGCTGAGTTACTTGATAGCATCAGGCTCAGTCAATGCCACTATTTACGTGCATAATCTGAAAAGCGTCATAGGTAACAGTTTGCAGATTATATTTCAAGTCTTGGTATCTTGTTTTGGTTTACTTCCAGTTTGTCTCGCTGGCCATACTTGAACCTTTTCTTTTTTCTTTCAGAGAGCGCTTCAGAAAGTCCTTTGACAATAACAGAGCCTTTTCGAACCCTGGCTGGGCACACAGCCAAAATCACAAGTCTTTCCTGGAGCCCCCACCATGAGGGAAGATTGGTATCTGCTTGCTATGATGGCACTGCACAGGTATTGTTCCACAGCCACTCAGAAGCATATTTCTTTTTTCAAATCATCCATTCTGCAGTGTTTTGGAGCCAAGCTCACTAAACAGCAAAGCTTCTTTTGTAAGATAGACTACTGAATTACTGCAAACTTACCCTTGGTAACCATCTCCTGGTTCTGGATACCTGATACGCGGGTATCAGCATGTTTTTGCGACTTGCAAATTGATTTGAGTTGAGTCATTACCATTTTCATACTAGCACTTTTGGATCCTTAAAAAGAGAAATGTTAGGCAAATGTATCCATACAAAGAAAGGAAGCCCTGAATTTTCTCTTTATTTGTGTGTCGGTATTTGAAATACATGTGCAAACACCCCAAAAAGAGAAGCTCCTACAAATGCAACTCACTGGAGAGAAAATGCAGAGTATTAGGGGAAGATGAGACTTTCTGAGTAACCAGATTTCTTTCTTGTTTATAAGGTATGGGATGTTATGAAGGAAGAGCCACTCTGCAACTACCGAGGGCACCAGGGCCGGCTGCTGAGTGTCCAGTGGTCACCAGTGGATTCAGATTCTATTTATACAGGAGCAGATGATTTTTCTGTTCACAAATGGCAAATTTCAAAGCAGGAGCATACACGGCCTCCTCAGGGTAAGTATGTTCAAACAGAAGATCCTTTCCTGAAGATGATGTTGGAGCTGGGAAATAGAGGGTTGCCAGGTTGAAATAGTATGAAATAGTTCTTACACAGAATTCCAAGTCTTCCTGCTACTTCAGGAATATACTGTGTCTAGATTTAAATTGAGTTGTATCTGCATCTGGAAACTAAATGTTGATCTTGACAGAGAGCTAATACACTAAAAACCTCTACAGATCGTATCAGGGTAACTTTTGCAACCTTTTACAGGCAAAAAGAGTATAGAATTAGAGAAAAAAAGAAGTATGCAACCAAAAGTCAAAGCCAAGAAGAAGAAAAAGCCTACAGGAAAGAGTCCAGCCAAACAGGATCTAAGTGATGTTATGAATGGAGATGAAAGTGTGAAGGAAATGTTGCTAGAGGAAAATGGAGTGTCGGACCATGAAGGAGAAAAAGAAGCTCGGGAGGCAGAGTTGCCTGCTGAAGTCCCCATGACTGGTAATAATCAAATCGTCTTAGTTCAATGGTTACCAGACTGTTTAGCCCTCAGAGCTTCACCAAGTTTGGTATTTTCATGCAGATTTTCTTATAATAGTTCTATTGAAATAGTCCACTCGAAGGAAATGCAGTTCTGGAATGCCTTTCATAATTTTCTAATCTAGTTTGGGACTCACTGTCTTTAAATAAGAAGATTCTGGCCTAACAAAGTTGCTGTCTTTGGCCTGAAACAATGTACTTTTTGATCAGTATTGCCTTGCAGTGATAAATCTTACACTACTGGTAGACCTTCGTTAGTGTCTGTTGACATCTTGTTTATCGTTCTGAGAGTTCTGTAATGTTTTCTTAGTATTTCCTTTCCCTGAAAATATACAGTTATATGGCAAAGCAAAGTTTGGTTTCTGTATATTTCTGAAATCAATGTAATAGAATGTGAACATGTCAAGTATTCTGCTATGGGCTTTTCCATACATTCTTTTTCTGTTTTTTTATTGCTTAACTCCACAGTGTCCAAGGATACATCTTCATCTGCATACGATTATTCTTCGTTCAGTTTGCCAAAGCCTTTTGTGACCCAGAAAGCCACTCCTGTGAAAAAGGACCCACCTAAAGAGAAACCAAGTTAGTATGTTGTAGGGACTTTTAACAGCCCTACATCAAGGCAGAGTTCCTCATTCTAGGCTTGTGTTTGGCTGCAGCTTCCCTTCCAAACGTGACACCAAATAAGTGCCAGAGAAGGCAGAACGTGCTTGTAAAATCTTTTAAATGTTTTAAGTTGCTGCTTCTTTTATTTGCCCTGCTTGTCAGGTCAATTGAGTAGTTGTCTAATGTGGGCATAGATACTGCCTTTTAGTTGCTAGTTTCATTTCAGGCAAGATGGGCAGAAAAATACGCAAAGTGATCAGTATTCAAAAGTAAAAGTTGTCATAATAGAGGTGTATGTGGCACTTGAGCATCTGTTTTGTTTTCCTGTGTGAGGAAGAGGAGGTTTTAGAATACAGTGGAGAGTTCTGCTGTGATTGTGCAGCAGCAACTGAAATGTGTCTGATTTTTCAGCCTCTGATGCCTCTCTGAAGAAGAGGAAGCCTCGTTCTATTCTACCCTTCAGCACGCTCATGGATCACAGATCAAAAGATGAATTGCATCAGGACTGCTTGAGGCTGGCTACCTGTCTGAAAACCAAAGGTATCGCTGTAAAACTAAAATATTTAGAGGGCAGGTGCTCTAAAGCATTCAGAAGCATGTGCCCAAGGACTTAACTTTGACCAGTAGGCTTTACTTTTTCTAAAATCTTTACTCTTATCAAATTGTGTGACTAGTTGCGGTCTCTTATCTAACTTCTCTTGCAGAGTTTCAGTACTGTGTAGCCACTCCAGACAGGTTTTGAGTAGGCTCCTATGTTGAGGAGATAGGGTAGAATTGTCTGCATATGTGCAGTGTTTTTCACCCTCAGATGTATATAATATGGGCAGGAGACAATGAGCCATGAGGGAGATGTTTATATTCTCACAGTATTGTTCCTTAGAGCATGCAAAGCTAGGTTTGATTTAGAATAAATGTTCTGCACAAACCTGGTCCTCCTAATCTTAATTTGTCGATCTTCAAATTATTAAATCTGCTATACTATCCTATATACATATATATCCTATGTAAAGGAAAAAAAGTAGAAGACAAGTATTTGCCAACAGTTGAGGATACTGCAGTGGTACAGTGACTTGGCAGGTCCCAGCTCCCAGTGTCGTACCAAATCTTAAATCTTTGTTCTTTTTATCTGATTTAGATAATAATGACGATGTGTCTTCTGACCTCAAGGATCGAATCCACTTGGGGCTGTTCACAGACAGGGCTTCTGTGCACAAGATGATTGATATGGAAGGTAAGTGGAATAAAGAATCCACTTTGACGATATGTTCATTTTAACTGTTACATTCAAGGAGAAAACAAATGGGGGAAAAATGTTTGAATTTTCTTTACTATGGATTAAAATGTAGGATTAAGAATGCAGGTCTGTGTGAAAAGACCTATTTTACCCAAATAGTTTTTATGTCTTTCTGATGCAAACCTGAAGCACCTCAATCTTGAATAATCTCACTTTTGCCAAGCTATTTTACTATGGCAAATAATTCTGTTGCATGCATGCTGATAGGAAGTGTGTTTGCTTCCAACAGGAAAACATCACTTGGAGAATGGGCATCCAGAGCTCTTTCAGCAGCTCATGTTGTGGAAAGGAGATATGAAGGGTGTCCTCCAGGCAGCTGCTGAGAGGGGAGAGCTAACAGACCAGCTGGTAGCAATCTCACCCATGGGTATGTTCGTTCTTGTAACAACATATAAGCAGATAGAATTAGCTCCCAAGGGTAGCCTCATTCTGATTATTCTGGGTTGGAAACTCCTGGTTGTCCCAGACTAGAAGGAAATTGCTTCTTTAACTGCCTGATAACAAAAATCAAACACAAAACATATTCTATTGATGATAAAGACCTGGATGCTTCCACAAGTGCCCTTAGGCTGGGACAGCAGGAAACAGAGTGGTTTCCTTTGGGATTTCCTGAAGGAGCAGACCCATCCTTCCAAGCACAAGGTTGGTTCTTTACAGTCTGTACCAGTCCTTCCAGCTTGCTGTTGGCTTAAATATGCTTTTTAACATTATTTTACTGGTAGTGAAGTTCAAGCCCTAGCTTTGCCCTGTTTCATTGACTTGTATTAGGATAGTTAAGAAACAAGAAACTTAATTTGGGGCAGAGAAGAGGTGCATGTTAAAGAAACCAGTGATGATGTCATCCCACAGAAATTCTTCCAGTTTTAAAACTTTGCCTCCAATTGTCTTGCCTTCTCTTTTGCAGTTGGCTATCAGGCCTGGGTTTGGACAGTAGAAGCCTTTGCAAAGCAGCTGTGTTTTCAGGAGCAGTATGTGAAGGCTGCCTCCCATCTCCTGTCCATCCACAAAGTGTATGAGGCTGTCGACCTCCTGAAAGTGAACAACTTTTACAGGTTACTGTATATTTATGCTTAGGATTTGCTTTTTTTAGTGGGGTAGATTTGACATTTTGGTTCACTTTTTGTACACAGTCAATTAACTTTTCTAACTGGTTTCTCTTGCGTTAGGGAAGCAATTGTAATTGCCAAGGCCAGGTTGCGTCCAGAAGATCCGATTCTGAAGGATCTCTACAACAGCTGGGCAGCTTTGTTAGAGAAAGACGGTCATTACTCCATGGCCGCCAAATGGTGAGTTTTCCTGGGAAGAAGACAGAATTGGTTCCATGCCCAAAACAAAGAAGGTTCTTGGTTTTGTAGCAGTTGAAATCTGTTAACTGGTCTGGCCATTGTTTGCCTAAGGTGCTTTCTGAGCCTGGTCTCGCTAGACTCCCCCTAATGTAGGTAGGAAAAGCAGCTCCAGAGGGCACTTCAGAGCAGACGGTCTAAATGCCATACTACAGTAGAGCCATTTCTTTCTACAGACTTTACTAGAAGTCTTTGAAAAACTAGTCTAGCAAGACTAAGATTAGGATGTATATGAAAAGACTGTGATGTTTTCAACTTCTCCGCTGGAAATGCGCGGCGCAACAGTTAATCTTTAGTTTCTTGAGGCCTTAGCCAATATCCTAATAAACCTGATGGGTTATCTTCCTCCAGCTAGAGTGTTTCAGATTTGTGACTACCAAAATTACTAATAATGCTTCAAATATTTTGGCTGGAATAGTGTCCTCTGCTTGACACTGGTTTCAGTTTTGGCATTTTTGAAAGTGTTCACACTTGTGAAAAGGTTCCAGAGAAATGCAGTAGGGATAAACTACCGCATACAACCTTTGCCACTTCCATCTATGTATTTGTGTTTCTCATCCAAGCCAAGCACAGTGTGCACACCACCAGAGGTTTTAGTCCAGGTTATCAGGCTGTGTGACTTTTCCCTTTGTAGCTTTGCACTGGATCAGGTGCGCCTTATGTCTATAGTAAACTTTGGTAAGAGCTCTGAGAACCTGTGGAAAATACAGATTTATCTTCATTTATATGTTTGTCCTGCTGTATTGTAATACAATTTTAAAATGGTATTTTCATACTAATCAAGTTGACTTGCTTTTATCTCTTTCCAGTTATTTGGGGGCTTCCTCACCCTATGATGCAGTTAAGGTGTTGGCAAAAAAGGGAGATGTGGCATCCCTTAGAACTGCTGCTGAGCTTGCGCTGGTATCTGGGGAGGAGGAGTTGTCAGCAACTTTGTCTTTCAGATGTGCCCAAGACATGCTGTTATCCAGGAACTGGGTGGGAGCTCAGGAAGTCCTTCAGCAACATAAAACTTTATTTGTGAGTCTGGTTGTTTCTTTCTGCTTTCTTTAGCATTATCTCTTTCTCCAGATTAACTTGATTAACTTGGCACCACTTATGTTACTAGTAAGTAATCCTTTGAGCTAGTTTTGCCTCAAACTGTTTCACAGAATAACCGCAATTTCTAGAAAAAGCATGTGCCTCTGCAGAGGCAAAGGGCCCACGGTAGGGAGGCACGCAGGCTTTACGCTTGTTAGTTATGACAGGTAGTTGTGAAAACTGGGATTATTTTTTTTTTAAGTACTTAATACAGATCATAAGAGGAAAGAAGTGAAGGAAAGTATTCACTCTTTACATGAAAGGGACAACAGAGCTAACTGGAAGCCCATCTGCTGGAAGCTTAATCCAGCAATTCATTTTCTTGCAGACTAAAAAGCAGAAGGCTAGCTTAGCTTGTTCTGAGGTTTCATTCTGACCTTAGAGTCTCTGAGTCTATCAACATTGTTCTTTGGTCGCTGCAGTTGTAAAACAGTCTTGTCACCAACAAGCTGCTACTAGCCGTGATGTTCTTACATTTGTCTAGCTGGTATGGTCAGTAAGGGAGTGCTTTTCTTTCAGCAGCAGCTCAATACTCTTCTTTTCTTGTTAAAGGGACAAAGACTTGTTTTCTGCCTCAATGAACTCCTTTGCAAGTGCCTTAGTGAAAGAAACCCCTGTGACCGAAAGAGCCCCGTGCCTCCCTGTTATCACAGCTGGGAGCTGAACAGAGAGGCCTCGTTTTTTGACATGGTGACGGAAGTGTGGCAGAAGGTACTGGGCATGGACACCACTGAACAAATCACAAGTGCATGTGAGCAGCTGCACAGTATCGAGCATCCTCCTTCTACCAGCAACACACACCCAAAGCAGGTAAATGGATTTAGGTCTGATACACACACTGAGCCTTAACTATGGCATACGCAGTAAAACGCAGGCGCTTTGTGGTGGTGTGCCAGCGATTCCCAGGGGACTGATGTTTGCAGCCTGCTGCAGGATGAGGCTATAGTCTGGGAGAAGCAGATGACAGGCAGCTGGGAGAAGTTGCGTAGCCACCAGTTTGTTTCTGTGCAGGGTAAGAACTGACCTACAGCGTCAGTCATGAGCACTGAGATCATTGAGATGTGCTGGCTGGGTGAGAGGGACTGGCATAGCTAAGTAGTCTCAGCGCTGATTCAGGGGGTTGTGTCAAGCTGTTAGGGGAGGCACGGCTACTGTTGTTAGAATATCCTGAGTTCAGGTCTGTTCATAGACTAGTGCTCTTGCAGCTCTCCCCTCTGACTGCAGTGAGTCAATGACCTTTGGCACGCTCCTTCTTGTCATCTGTTTAGCAGGACACATGCAAGCACAGCTGCTCATTTTACAGTTGGAGCACCTCTACATTACTTCTGTCTCCTGAGTGAAGGAAGCCATGTAAATTGCATTATAGTTAAAATTGCTTTGTCTCTGGGCTCTTCCGCAATGATCACAAGCTCATACTTTGTAGTAAAACTATTAATTGTGCTCTCCGGTGCTTCCTGTAGGTGCTTTTCCATATCTCCCATGACCTGACCCTTGCTGCCCTGAGCTATCATACTGCTACCTGGAATGAGGCAGTGAAAAGTATTCTTGGAGCTGTGACCCGCAGTTATGATGCTGGTAATTTCACTCTGATGCAAGAGATCTGCAGTATCATCCTTCCTGAAGGTAAGTCTCTTCTTCTGTATCTCCTGGCACTAACAGATGTAACACACCTTGTGTCCGTTAATATTACCGGGCATAATAATGTTTGGAAGGAGCAAGACATGCACATATATGTGGAAACCCGTGCAGTCTGGCCGTTGGCTGATCAGAATTCCCCACTGTGGAAGGAAGCTCAGCAGTGTCAGTTGGTGTGTGTGATGTTGGAAACTGAGCAAATTCTGTCCTTTAAGGGAGATGGGGATGTTGGAAAGCTGTTTTCATCTCGTATATCATTCCAACCTGCCCTTCCCTTCATTCTCTTTTAGAGTATGCAGAGTATTTTGCAGCTTTTGATCATGTGAATATCTTCACATACAGCTTGCGGCCAAGGAAGTTTGCTGTAGATGATGAGGACATGCAATGCCATGCTAGCTAGAACAGAGTATTGTGTTTAAAAAGATGCCAGAGGTGTCTGCCTCTTGCTTTCCTGCTTCCTGCACCACTCTGCTGGCATTTAAGTAAATCTCTGGTTTGGGTCTCCAGGATAGCTGTTTTTACCAGATCTGGTCTTTTTCTTTGAAAGCTCTATAAACTATTTGTAATCCTTTCTTCGTTATTAGGCTGTGATAACCTGAGACACAAACTGGACAGCACAAATTCTCAGAGCATGGATGCTTGCAGAAGTTTAGAGGGCTTTGTGGCTTATGGACTGCTGTATGACCTGTGGTGGAATCTATCCAATGACTCCCTTGTGATCCAGAAGGCTGGCTTGGATCCTGTGCTGTGTCCCAGTGAGCAGACAGTTCCTGAGAAGAGCTGCATTTCAGGTCACTCCTCCCCTGAAGAAACTCCTGATCAAACGGTGGTTGAGACGGATGAAAACCTCCAGAATACAACTGAAGTTCACAGGTGTGAGACGGAAAGTGACTCAAAAACTAGCTCGGTTGATTTGGTAGACATACAGTCAAAGCTGAATGGCTGCAAAGTGCTTCTTTCAGAAGAGATCGCTGCTTTACAGAATACCCAGAGAGATATAGCTGAGGTCCAGCAGATTTTAGCAGATATGATCTGCCAGCATCAGCAGCAGAGGAACAATCTCCAGGAAAACACAAATGGAAACACCCAGGAAAGCAACCTGCAGCAGAGTTCAGAGACCGAGTCAGACAAACCATGCTCTGACAGCACCCAGTTGAATTGGTAAGCCTTAGAACATAAATGAATTGATTGAAAAGTGTTACTTTTTCTGTGTATGTTTGCAGCAAATTTCTTGTTTCGCTCACATTGCCTCTAATCTCAAGCTTGTCACCCCAGGGACACTTCAAAATGCAACTGTCTACCATGTGCATAAACTTCCTACAGCTGAATAACTTTGTGAAACGCAAGGTGTGTTCTTGCAGTGAATAAACAGGGCAGCTTGAAAAGGGGAGGATAATGAAAAGGACCTAAGAGGTCTGTCTCTTTGTTGAGCAATTATTTGGGACTTTGGCAAGAAGGAGCTAAAGCATAGAACACCTGTCCGGCTCTCTCCTGTGCTCCCTGCACAGGAAGGAAGCTATGCCATCATTTAAGCCAAACAGTTACTCATGACACCTGCTCTTTTCTTGACAGTAAAGATGAAGTAAAGCAACCGATTACACTCCCTGAGCTAACCAAGCAGCTTCTAAAAGCGAAGCAGAAACTAGCAGAATTTCCAGACAATTTAAAGGTAAGCTTTCAGAAGAGGCATTGCGGTTTTTAAAAAAAGACAGTCTTTTTGTAAGGGCAGCCACATCATACAATCCCTTTCATACACAAGCGAGGAACAGTGACTTTACGTTGTGATCTTGTGGCAATTTTGAGAGAGAACAGACACAGGGCATCAGGGTGGTATTTTTCTTTCCAGCATAACTTTCTCCATGCACTTGGAAAGTGTAGGTAAAGCTCCTGCATAGGAGAATTCAATGGGAGATGAATCTCTCCCATGCATTTTAAAAGTAATTCTTTGCTGTTTAGAATTGTGTATACAAAGATAAACAGTAAAATCAGAAATTTAAGGTATAAAATCACAGAATGGTCAGGGTTGGAAGGGACCTCTGGAGGTCAGCAAGCCCAACCTTCTGCTAAAGCAGGTTCATCTAGAGCAGGTTGCACAGGATCACATTTTGAGTATCTCCAGAGAGGGCTCCACAGCCTCTCTGGGGAGCTTGTTCCGGTGCTGTCACCCTCAGAGGAAGGAAGTCTTTCCTCATAATTCAGATGGAATGTCATGTGCTTCGGTTTGTGCCCGTTGCCCCTTGTCCTTTTACTGGGCACCAGTGAAAAGTCTGGCACCATCCTCTTTGAGACCTTAGGAACTGTAGAAACTACGCATCACATGTTTGAAAAAAATGTTTTCTAGGCTGTCTCATCCCCTCTGTTCTGTAGTCTATGGCAATCACGGTGATTGTGCAAGAGGGGGCAAACCTGGTTAAGCATGAGCTAATGTACTGGAAGAAAAGGCGAAAACATATCTGACTCGTGACTGTCTGTTCCAAAGATACTACTATAAAGCAGTGTCTTTAGAGAGCTGGCTGCCCGAGTATGTTGTAGTTGAAAATTATAACTGAAAGAGTAGACATCGCCTCACGTTCCTTTTTTTGCAGGTCTTCCCGTTCCCCGACGTGCTGGAGTGCTGCCTGGTACTCCTTCACACCGGATCGCAGTGCCCTCCTGAGCTACGTGTGCAGGCACTGGACTTCCTTAGGAAACACGGTACTGCTGACATTTACAAAAAGGCTACCAGGAGGTTCTTGACATGACATTTTGAGACCAAACCATCTCCTTGAGCTGCCTACAGTTACTTAACACCAAGGCTGTTCTTTCTTCAAGTGAAGGCTTGTTTTGATGGCCACGGTTATTTTGGATAAAACTACAAAAATTTATATACAGACTCACTTGGGATCATCAACTGCTACTACTTAAGGAGATGAGTGTTAGAAAATTGAAAAGCAATGCGTTGCGGGCTTGAACACTATACAGGATTTTTGTAGAGTCTTTTTTTTTTTATTATTTGTTGGAAGTTATGCTGCTGAAAGCTCGTGCTATTTACCTGTAAGAGGAACAGTTGTGAGCAGCAGAGGAGGAATAGTAGCTGCCCTCAGGAATAACAATGGTTTCTGTAAGCAAACTGACCCTTAAGCCAGTATTGTTCTTAAAAGCATTGCGAGTTTATTTTCCCTCCTTTAAATAAAGTCTTCTACTACTGTGAATTGGCATTTAAATGATGTAAGAAATCTGTGTCAATTAACAGCAAATGCATTGAAAATAAGCCTGTTGGGGGGGGGGGGGGTAGTGTCTGTTAAATGTGTTACATAAACTAGATAAAACAAGTGTGTGCTACGACTTAGCTGTGTTACAAAGCCACCTGTACAACATAAAAAGGAGGGCAAGGTTTCGAGCTTGACTAGCAATAGATAAGGGATTTCTCCAGGTCAAGAAAAGTCCCTGCTTTTGGTAACATCCGCGGTTGAACAAACTGCTTTTTACAATAAAGATTGTTTTAAGAAAAAAAGTAGGAGGGATGGATTTTTTAGATTAACAGCTGTTCCAGATTCTTCTAGCCAAGATGCAGCCTTGATACTGATAGACTTCCCACTCCAAGCTGAGTAAAGCCTCAGAAAAACATTTAAGAGCAGTAGGTGAAAAGATGGGTTATACTAAAAGATCCTTCTGGAGGTGTGTTAAATGTAGTGAACTGTTGCCACTTGCTACGTTTGTACAAAATACTTGAAAACCAGGAGGGGGAGCTAGTGCTTAACCAAAGGCCCCCCTACACTTCTAACCTAAATGATTCTATGAAAAGCAGATTTTGCTAAGAAATACCCCAGTAGCACATCATAAATGGTAAAAGAAGAAAAGAACTTGAGCATCTTTCGTTGTGTATCGCTCAAATTCAGATTCCAAAGCCTGAACTTCAGGAATTTTAATGCTTGATGGAAAATCCAAAACAAGGCCTCGTTTAAAAAAAAAATTTATTTTACAAAAATTAAGAACAAATCGTATTTACAAGCATTTTAAATACCAGCTCTAAACCTCAACTTCTAATAATGGATTGTTTAAGCTTGTTTAAAATGCAAGACAAAGTCTTAAAATTTAAAGTCTGCCATGTCCAAAAGGGGTTGGGTTGGTTTTTTTGGTTTGCATTTGTTTGTTGGGGTTTTTTTTTAAGAAATGTCATTACAGAACTGTTGAAAAAAAACACTATACAATAGCTCATTTTTTAAAAAGTCAGAATCCCAAGTTGTTCTTCCATCTAATAACTTCTTAGATGTTTATAATTGAGAAACAGCTGTTTTGGCTGTTGTTAAGCATATAGCAGAATCAGGGGCTGGAGGAGTATGGGGAAGAAGAGGAACAAATACTTATCCATCTGCTGAACTACTTGTGTTGCAAGAAGAATAAAATTCGTAGGTTAAGTTGAAGAAAACCGAAGTCAGAGTATTGGTCCAACCCCCTATCAAAGGTGAAGTTTTAGGCCTCTTAAGCCAGAACAGTTTCTTAATACCCATAAGAACTAAGCTGAGGCTCAGTTTGGGTTAAACCTGTACCACACAGGATTAGAAACTATGGAGAACTGATCAAATCAGCTCCAATATTATCCATTCCCACTGTTGTTAAAGCAAATCTCTGAGTATTTTTAGCTGCAAGGATCATTTTTAATGTCATCCGTTCCCAAACCTCTGCAGTGATCAAAGGGAGCAAGTTTCAGACTACACAAAGATAAAATAAGCAAACATGAGGTGAAGCAGTCACCCTCACAACATGCAGAAGTTTTAAAATAAGCTGTATAAAGCACAATTTTCAAATTGTTGTGCATGTCTGTGTCCATTCTCACTGGATATCCAGACCCTTAGCTCTACTGAATATTCTACTGTTAAGTCTTCCTTGTGGATTCTGTACAGTATAAAGAAGGAAAAAAACCAGAGGTATACACAGTAGGTTATGTCTTTTGCCCTTGGTATTAAAAAAATGGCAAACCACAAATGCTGGCATTAGGAATTCAGTCAACTTCTGGGTTTCAAATGAAGATGCAGCTCTTCAGCAAAACTGCAGGCCTTCTGCAGGCTGTATACTGTAGATGCCTTGTGTTTGAGACACTATTGGGGAAAATGGTTGAGGACAGCAGCTGCCAATATGGTAACCATGTTCTACTGAGGGTTACCACTTATCATGGCTGCATGTTGTTGATAATAGCCAAAATGCTCATTTTCTCTTGGGCTGAGTCCACATCTTCATTTTGTTTCTGAGCCACTCCTGTGCCAAGACCATACAGCCGCCCACAATACTTTGCATCATCAATTGTATCCTCAAAAAACAACTGCAGATTTAAAAAAAAAAAGGTATTTTTAAACTGTGTCTTTACATCAGAAAGCACCCAACGTCAATTAAACAGCACATTTGAAGTCAGACACCTCTAAGATGCAGTGTACAAATCAAAATGAGCACATGGAAGAGGAGTAAACAGAAGTCTGTGCCAGTATCAACAACAACTATTATTGACAGTTCAAAGTGTGAGGGTCACAAGGCTCAAAACAAACAAACAAAAAAACCCCACCCACATTGTGTGTTGACATTTATGGATAGGAACTGGAGAAAGAAGAACCATAAAGAATACCGCAGTACCTCTTTCATTCTGAAGAATGCCATTCCTGTGAGAAGAGAGTCCGATCCTGCCTGGTGTTGTCGTCCAATTCGCTGCAAATCCAGCTGATCTGCCACTTCTTGAAGGCCACCCTGCCATGGGAACAGAACAGATCTTATTTTGGAAGATTCATCTCTTACCAGAATTGCCACACTTCCCCAAAACGTGAGGACAAACACTGGCTACGATGAATCCATGCAGATTCTAGCAGTACACACACACACCAGCTGTGAGTTAAACATAGTAATAAATACTGTTCAAGAATGTGTAAATACTCTTCTCAGGTTGAGTACCTTGCTTTCCTGCTGCAGATACTAGAGATGACTGTGGGTACATTCATAGGTTACAAATGCTGGACCTTTCCCTCCCCTGCCTTGAACAAGGCTGTGATGCAGTAGATAAATGACTTTCAACCCTCTGCATGTCAACCAGTTAATCAAGTCATGTAGTAGTTCATGTAAGAACTCCACCTTGCATAGCGAAGATAAGCATGCTGAATTATAATTGGCCTCTGAAATTACTGATGCACAAACGGAAGGTTATGGTAATGTCGCCTATATAATACACATATTGATAAGCCTAAAACTGGGGAGGCAGTATCTATTAAATACAGACTTAGTCATACATGCTTTATGTGTGACTACTGGCTTATATACACGTTCCAGTTTTAATTAAGACTTGATACATGCAGCAGTTCTGTCACTTGGCTACTGTACATTTACAGTGTTGATGCCCACCCATCATTTGCTTGCTGGGGAGACAGAAGTACCTTGAGGTTTTTGCAGCTCTTCATTAAGTACTTTACATCATAGATAGATGGGAAGAAAAGGTTCAAAATATGGAAAAATTCATGTTCCTCTTCAGGTAACCTGGAATCTGTCAACAATTTGACCATGTAGCCAAAGTCATAACCACTGAAAACCAAAAACATACAGAAACCAGATAAGCAGGCAACACCTGTACTCAGTCGGTACCAATATCTCATTTTTCACAAGAGTTTTACATGTTGTAGCTTTCAAAACATTTTCTGATGTTTGTAAAACTTCTCTGGATTAGAACCAGAATTCATCCTGATCACCTGTGTCAATGTTGGACTTTTGAATGTTCTCTGGGTGCCTCCACTAACCTCTTACAGAACAGCTAAGCCTTTGGGAAGAACATACTTTTCTTCCCAAGACTGCAAGTTTCTGTAGCTATAGGCAATACAGAAAAGCAGGACACCTTGTAAGTATCTGTTGTGAGCACCTCCTTCCTCAAGTCCTTTTACCTGCTGATACCAAGGACCAGAGGCTACAAGACGGACAACTAATTTCTTCCTCTACGTAAACACCAACATTTTAAGGATGGAACAAAAACCTTATTTCACAACGCACACAAGTTACTAAGTGTAGAAATCATATTTCAACTTAGTAACTCCCGCCAGAGAGGAAGACTTGTAACAGCAAAAGGACTTGCCAGCAACGCACACACAAAATTGAGACCACAGTGATCTTGGATCATGATATCTTGGATCGTGTAGCCAATTAGTTAGTAGAAAATGAAGTGCCCAGTGTCCTTACTTCTTAAACTTGGCCTTCGTATCTTTAAACTTATTTTAAGAACTGCAGAGCTGCTAATTCTTCTCCTTCAAATGTGTCAGTCTCCATGGACAAAAGTATAGTATTTCAGTCAGAAAGACTTCTCATTTCACAGCATCAGTGACCATCTCAGACCTACCTGTGGAAGGACAGCCACTTCACACTGTCACTAAGGACGACCCCAGATGTCATAAGCAATTCTGCAAAGTGTAGGGTATCAATCCCTTCTTCTTCATGCTTCTGGAACTGCAGCCCAGAGCTGGCAAGGAGGTCTATGGAATCCTGAGAGTACATGTCCTCCCTGAAGGAGAAAAACAGCTTTTGCACTCAAGGTGCTATGCTACCAAGTCAAGGCTCATTTCAGAAAAATTCTCCCCACACTGTATTTCAAAAATTGGAGTGACCAATAGGCTATCTCTGGGTTCCACATTTCTCTCTCTAGAAAATTCAAATTTTAATACCACTACTGCAGCCTCCTACATCCAACACAAGCTATTCTGCAATCATAGCTAGTTAGTTATTCTGTTGGTAGTGCAAATTCCAAAGATCCCACCTCCATATAACCGAATGATGTTTTGAAAAACGTAACTTCTGCAACATGAATGGAAGCACCACAGATGAGAGCACAAAGAAAAGGAGAGCTCTCCCAGACAAGAAGACATACAACTCCAAAGCACCAAGCATCATTCCTGTCTACATTTTTCTTTCTCACTTCACAGCACACACCACCATATCATCATCTCCTCCAGTTCCATCGCTGGGAGTAAACAAAATTGCATAATACTTGACTATGGAAGGACAGGGATGAGTGATGATATGCTTGGTGGAGAGCTGAGCAGGAACCTGATTTCTGTAGTTTGTTTCATTTGAGAGGCGAGGTGGGAGTGGGAAGAACATAACACAGCAAAATTTATGACCACTTCACTCTGACTTTGGTACTTTCAAGAGGCTTACAAACTTGTGGGAGTAAATATTGCAGCTTTTGGGTTCAAGAACTGTATGACCTGCACATACTAGCTATATATTTTTGTAACGTTTTCCAATAAAGTCCCATAAGAATAGAGATGGATTTCCTATAAATGTGTGGTTTTGCCAGATAAACCCTCTCTTTATTTCCAGGCAGCTGTAGTGGTAATTATGCCGAGTTCTCTTTACAATTACAGGGGAAGGGATAATACCTGTTTCAACAGTAACCCAGGGTGTTACAGCATGGAGGAAACAGGAACTGCCACACTCCATTTAACAAGATTCATTCTCCTGAACAGGTGTGACAATTACACAGTTTATATTTTAGCATGGATCTGTGAACAGGCATTTTCCTTTTTGCTGAAAACAGTACATCCATTTATTTTTAGCAGAAAGAGATGGATTTTTATATATAAAACATAAAGTTTCTGACTATTGTTCCAGAAAAAAAAAAATTAAGGCACATAAAATTACTGGGGATAGGCTATTTATGAAAGAAAGAGTATTAAGGACAGGATTTTAGCATAGACTTCCAGAAACACTGCAAATTCCTGTCATGCCAAAAGAGGTTCCCACATAATCTGTGTTAGAGTCTAAATTTTTATCACTCAGAACCAACATATGGACACCTGCATCTGCCAAAGGAAAGCATCACTTCACAAGGAATAGGTGATTTTTCAAAAGACTCACGTAAGGTTGAATTTAAAGTTGAACTGCCAGGTG
This sequence comes from Falco rusticolus, assembly GCF_015220075.1. Lineage (NCBI taxonomy): Eukaryota > Metazoa > Chordata > Aves > Falconiformes > Falconidae > Falco > Falco rusticolus. The sequence goes on along the minus strand of NC_051194.1, from coordinate 8,163,564 downwards.
TTGATGCCAGAAGGATATTCTCCTTTCTCATTTGTGAAAGTCAGGCCCAGCTGGATAATTTTCAGAAGATCGACGTTACACCGAAGAAGCTGGTATTGATAGTCTATGGAACTGCGGAATTCACCAATTGGCCTTACAACAACTCCAGGAAACTCTGTGTCCTAGGAGAGAAGGGAAAAATCTTATTTCACCACTTACTTTATCAGAAGCCTATTCAGTTCCACACTTGCAGGTCTTGGCACTTCATTCTGTGAATTGCTCTGTAAAAATCACTTTTTTCTTTCCTCTCGTTTTCCCTATTCATGCAACTTTTAAACCGCTACAAGTCAGATACTAAAAAAAACTACACAATTTGTTAACTTGCATTCATTTATTACAGGTATCCCTTCTTGCAGTTTTGTTCTAGTCTAAAACAAAACTGTTACAAAGTCATCCGGTACGCACTACTGTACAAACTAAACATCTCTCTCTCAAAGGACTAACTCATTTTCCCTAAATCTACTAAAGTGGACTTTATTTATTTATTTAATCAGTGTTCTTTCACATTCTAAATACCAGTTAAATTTAGCACTCTGACCATCTTCATTCAATAGTCCAGAGATAGTGATAACCTTCACCATTTTTGAGGAACAGCCAACGCCTACATTAACGAAAACCACTGCCAATCAAAACAGACCTTAACAACACAGCAACTATCTATTAGATGAAAAACATTTTACTTGGCTAGCGATAGTGTGCTATCTTTGCTAAAACCCAAACTTCCATACTATTTTTACTCTGATTAGGTCACATAACTTCCATGAAGGATGCAGTGCTGTGTATCTGAAAAAAATTCTCCCTTGCCCAAGACCTTTGCGTCCACACTTACAGCACAGCCACTAAAACTGATCATAAGCACACTTTCAGTGAGACTGAAGAAAGAGAAGCAAGAAAGATCATTTCCCATTGATATATGGTAACAAAAAAAAAAATCATACTCACTTACACAACTGCATTTTACACTGAAATACCCCACGCTCTACAGGGGCACGTGTTTTTATGGCACAATTTTATTAAGGACTTTTCATACTTTAAAGTTTAGTGTTCCTAAGCAGACTTGGCGTAACTTACAGTATCCTAACAAAACCCAGTTATTTCTGTAACTAACTGGCTCCTGCCTAGCAAATGCAGACTTCTATGAGCAGGAAGAGATTCCTCCCACTTGGGGGAGATTCTGGTCTTCTTAAACAAAGCTTTCTGAACACACTGTCATACCTACAACCAGAGTACTTTCCTTCTCTAAGAATCAACATCTGACCTCACTAAAAAGGAGGCAGCCTAGCTGACTAGTTGTCATTTGCAGGCCTTTTGTCCTGCAGGACCATGGCATCTTCCATAACCAAACGGAGAAAGACATTCAAAGGACAAATACACTGATGGAAAACTAAAAATTTAAACCCAACTGCACATCTAATCAGTTTCATTTTCCTGTTGCACGAACTCATACATTATGAGTAGCTAAATGTTAAATTAATTCAGGTTTTTAAGGTGGTCCCTCTCTTCCCCATCCTTCATTCGATCCATACTCAACATACTTGTATTAAATTCTGGAAAGATTCTACTGAACAGCTTTCTATTTTTTCACCACTTAACTTCCAGATCAGTTTGACTGGGGATGCGGAAAGTAATTTCTCACTCAAGCATCAGCTTACTCCTCTACCCAATAAAATCCCTTGACTAAGGCAATTAGGTCAAGTATAAGATATTTACCATTGCAATGTAGCTGTAACTTAGAACAATCTCTCGAATTTTCCTCATCTCTTCTTCCAGATTGTTTGCCCATACTTCACAGATAACCTGGCTGTTCTCTGCAAGGGCTGCTGGCATCTTGCAGGGACCAGAGTGATGACAGCTGATGTTGAATTCAGATGACAGCGCAGAACTGCAAGCTATGCGATCTTACCAATGTGCTGCATTAAACAAATAAATAATACTTTATACAAAGAAAGACTGACGTATAAGAATGAACGCTCTGTTGAGAGTCACGTCCCACTTCCATTTTCACCTTCAACTAGGCCGTTTAAAGTTCACATCGAGTTCTTTCTTGTTTTTATCACTTCCTGCAAACATGCTGGATGAGAAGAAAATCTAGAGCATCTTTTCGGGTTGCAAGAGGGGATGTGCAATTAATAGTCCAGTTATTTATGAAAAGAGTCATTCTCCCTATCTTTCCTCTTCTCCAGGCATAAGCTCTGAAACTTTGGGCATAAGATGTACAAGCAGGGAATCCTCGCACTTAATATGGAACTATTGCGATAGTTTTAAAAAACAGTAACAGAATGCTTCACAGGCTGCATTTACAGGCGTGAGCCTCTCTGAGGTAACTCAGGAAACGCTCGGGTGATGCATTTCAGCCCACACTGACAGCAGCCCCGGCGGCGCAGCACCCACGGTACCTCACCGCTTGTTTACCGCTCCCGCCGCACCGCGGGCAAACCGCTCCCGGGCCCGCAGCCGGGGCTCAAGCGCCGCACGCACCGGCCGGGCCCTGCGCGACCGGCTACCTGGAGCTGCCTGTGCCGGCCGGAGGGCCGCAGCCCACCGCCGCCCCTCCCCCCCCTCAGCCCGCCGGCAGGGCCTCGCTGCTTCAGGGCCCCGGGCCCGCGCGCCGCACTGCCCCCCGCAGCCTCCCCGCCGCCGTCCGCCCCGCCGGGGCCGGGGCCTGGCCGGACGTGGCTCATCCCGGACGGGAAGCCAGAGGCCCCCCCGCCCCCCCCCGTCCCCGCCGCCGCGGGCTCCCGCGCAGCACCCGGGGCCGTCCCGCCCGCACCTGCCTGCGCGCCGCCAGGCCCCGCCGCTCGCGCCGCGGGAGCCGGGCCGCCCGGCCGCTCTAGCCCTCAGTCCCCCCCGCGACTCGTCTGCTCCGGCGCTCCCCATCGCCGTCCCTGCCCCCACGCTACCTGCCCGGAAGCCGGGGCTCTCGCCTCCGCGCAGGCGCGATGCGGCCCCCGCCAGGGGCAAGACTTCCGGGTTGCCGCTTCAGCTCTCGCGAGAGATGGGGAGAAGCCGGCGGGGCGCGCGGTGGGGTACGTTGCTGCGCGCGCCTGGCCCGCGGCTGCGCGCGCTCCCGCGGAGGGGAGGGGAAAGGGAGCGGGCGGGGGAGCTGGAGCGCCGCGCGGTGGGGCGGCCCGCAGCGCGCCTGCGCGAAGGCCTTGGCCTCGTCGTGGCTCGTCTTTCCCCACCCCCAGCGCGGGCTTATGGGCTCGCCCGGGCTCCGTGCTCTGGGCGCGGCGGGCGAGTCCAAAGTCCGCGGGCGGGGGTGAGGGATAAGGGAGTTGGTGCCCTCCTCTCCCAGAGGGACCGGGAGCCTCGAGGCTGGGTGGCCGGAGGCACCCACCGGGCCTCGGGTGGGGTTCCAGCATGGCGGCGTGGGGAGCCGCCCCAGGGCCAGGTCCCTTGGGGCAGGGGCTGCGCCAGGCCCCGGCTGAGCATCCCTAAAAGAAATGGCGGCCCTCCCTCACGGGAGGCGAGTGGGGCACAGCAGAGCCCTCGGGTCGCTGCAGAGCCCGCTCAGGCCCGGGCTGCCGTGCGCCATGGTCCCCCGCAGACTCACAGGCCTGGGCTGTGCGGCCCAGCGGGGCAGGACGAGGGGCTGTTTTTTGAGGCCAAGAGCACAAACCGCTGCTGTCCTGGCACGTGTTGCTCACAGGTTGTCGTCTGTAGCAAGACTCTTCAGTTGAGGAAATTCTCCTTCTTCCTGCAGAAGTTCAGAAGTAACTCTTAATATATCTACTATGTCTGCAGACTTCTAGGCTGGCTTCTCCCAGAAATGCTATTTAAATTACATTAGCAACAGAAGTTTGTATCCAGAAAAGCAGCGTAATGTAACTTCTTGTGTAAGGTGGCTGCCAATGCTTGCTTTGCTGGTTGATGCTGACAGCAGATATGCAATTTATTTGGAAGTTTGTCTACTGATCATTAAGCATAGATAGTATTTCCTTTCTGTTAGATTGCCAGCCTTCTGGACGGGGTTGCATCTGTTACAAAATCCTGCAGTTCTAGTGCTGCTGCAGAATTGTTTTCTGCCCACCATTTGGGAGTATTTCCTCCCACTGAATCCTAACTACTTGCCTACCATTTTGATAAAAAGTATTTGGAAAAACAAATCTTGGTACCTTTTACAGTTCAGACATAGTTCAGTGTCTCAGGTTTAATGTTCATACCTCAACAGAAGTGTAACTTTTAGAAAAGAGGTTATTCCAAGTACTGCTCTCTATCAAGTGACCTTGGTGCTGTCAGCACCTTATGACATCCCATTATTGAACATTATTTGGATTCAAAGTTTATCTTCGTAGATGATAGATAGTTACCATTTTGCCTTAGCTCTGCAGTCTCTTGTGTAATTTATGTATTATGCAATATGCTAGACTGGCAAAAAGTAATCGCCTTTCTTCCCGTGGTCACTTGAGTTTGGGATTTTGTGCAAGAAAGCGTTGTTAGCAAGTAAATACAGCAGGCTGGATTACAGCACTCTGTAAATATAAGGTTAGATTTATTATTTTTTTTCCTAAAGGGTTCAGAATAAAATACAACCATTTTTCTTTCTTACAAACCCAGTGCTTGAAGATATGTTAAATCCAAGGGAAAAATGGAGGATTAATCTTCTCAGGAAACCAAAATATGTGTGCCTTGCTACTCTAATAAAAAGTGTATTGGAGGAAATAATCACTTGTGATAAACTGCACTTACAGTGTTTTAACGGTTTGCATGTAGTTTAAAAAAAAATGCTCTTCAGGGATGTTTACGAGCATTGGTGGTGAGAGCTGGAAATGTTGCTCAAGGCAAACAGAATTTTTTTTTTCAATCATGACTAATTTTGATCACGGCTAATAAAGATGAAAAATAGCTGGGAAAGGCACCCCACTCTTTATGAAAAGTCCCATAGTTCTTGTATTTGGAAGTTAGTTACCAGACTTGCTTCCAGGTCCAACACTCAAAAGCAGGACCTTGAAAAGTCCTCAAACCCTCCATGCGGTTCTGTTAAGACCACAGTGAAAAAACAGTTTGTCTTGTAGACTTACTGCATCCTGAGGTGGAATAAAGGGCTTTAAACTCAACAATTTCACCTTGGTCAGCTTGAGCTGCATGTCCTGGATCGTGCCATGTTGAAATCATTGTGCATTTCCTTTAGAACTTAGTAACAGCACTGCAAATGGTAGAAAACTTACTTATGGAAATGTTAAAACGTGAATTGAGAGTTAAAAGATGCAGCTGTTGCTGGCTGAACACATTTAAACCATAACAGCAAGGCTGTAGTTGACATTTTCCTAACCCTTCCATTGCTCCACAGATGCTTACCAAAAACCACCACAGTACTGGGTGGTGGCATGTGTGCCCTGGCAGATGGTTAGAAATATAGTTCAGAACGCAGGGAATTAACGATAAAGTTCAGATTCCTCTTCAGCATTAGAGGAGCTATCAGTGTGGGTTTGTACAATCCTGAAAAATAATTCGTAGTTTTTCTCCTAATGTTTTTTTCAAACAGCGAAACAAACAGTGACTATTACAAAAACTGTGGCGAGTGAACAAAGAGAAGTTATTTTATGAAGTGTCTGATCAAAAAGTCTTTCTGCTGAGAAGACATCAGACTTCGTGCATGCCTCAGCAAAGACAACACTAACATCGGAGTGTTTGTGATGAAGATGCCAGTGCAGGGCGCAGGCTAGCTAACAGACAGAAGCAACTTTTAGATGACTGCCAACCTGCGCTAGACACAAACTTGCACCAGAAGGTAAATTACGCTTCCATCCTTATGACTAATATGCTGAGCTGTCTGTTCCTATTGGGTGTAAATATTTCAGAGATAACCCGTGTCGGGATTGAACAACGGTTAAAAAGAAACACTGAGGTTTGTGAAATTCACTGGCTTATCACCTACTTTTGGCTATTGGATGGATAGTCCTCCCAGTGCAAGCTCAAATCCAAATAAATATCGACTCAGGACAACATTCATATGGCACTCCTCTCTTGAAATGCCAATTTCCTCTTCCTCCTCTGCACGTGAGTAAATAGTTTGAAGGAATTGCATTCCTCCTAGGTGAGTGTGCTGGCTATGATAAATAACAATTAGTAGCAACAGCTAAGAATTACAGACTTTTTCCCCACCAAGGAATAGCTGGGATTAGTCAAGAGAAAGTGTCAATGAAAACAGTAACACAGTCTTAAATCTGAAATGAAGGAACAGCGAATGTTTACCACACTAAGAGGACAAACACCATGAGGGTGGGACAGGAGTTCTGGGAATACTCTCCTGAAAAAAAAGTTAATTGATAAAAATACAGATGTAGTAGTAGGTACAAGAAACCAGGCTCAGACAACGAGGCAGCACCATTATTCATGCTCGCAGATCGCTCTGTGGCTCTAGCTGCTGCTGGCTTGAGATGTTGCTTACCAAAGAGCATGTGTTGCTTTACCTGTGAATGGCCATGCAAGGGTAGCTGTGAGGCAGAGGTCATATTCCTTGTTCTTCCTTGGGTGGAAATATAAATTTGGAAGGTTATGGCAAGTAACATCCTCAGTTCTCAGGGCTTAGCTCATAATAGGGCACTGTACATTAGGTAAGTAACAGATTGGGGCCACATTTGCATAATAAAGACCAATGCTGCTGCACATTGCATCTCCCTCTCTGCAATGCCATAATTACAGACGTTATGGTCTGTAAACATATTTGAAGACAACTAAGCCCAAGCACATTCTAACCTATTTGTATCTTGCCTTGCAGTTGGAATCAATACCTGTAACTGGCTGAGAACACTATGTAGCAACATAGTGTTGGTGTACTTCATAGAGTTAGTACAACACAATGAAAACTGGACTGCTGGGGTCTTTTGCCGAATCTCATAGTAACCCTTATTGCTTTTAACAGATAGACCTTTAACCCATTGAGTTGCACTGGCATTAGCGATTCTGTGTTCAAAACGTGAGTTAGTGCATTATAAAAACTACTTACCTTTAAGGTGTAGGTGGCTTTTTTATTCTCAGATACAGCCATTGACTCTTGATGAAAAACTCTTACCTGCAGAGATGTATTCCAAACCCCGAACTGAGTGACAGCATGCACATATGCACAGGGAACACTGCCAGTACTAACAGTGACATGGCACTGGCTTCACATGACTCGTCTGGGAGGGGACAGCCAGCTCCTGCTTGGAAACACACCCCTGTCACATTTGCCTAAACCGTCATAAAGTTTCCACAGCAGTAGTGAAAGGTGAGGAGTTGAACTCTGGGCTCTGAATAGACACAAAGGACTTCTCCTAGACTACCATCAGCAGGAGGTGAGCAAAGAATGTGCAGCCAGAGTTCAGGGGTATACTAGCTTGAAAAGATACGATAGAAACTTTGAGGAAATCATTAAAAGGCAATGGCATGTGTCTGTGTAAACTATGGTTGTAAGCTTTCCTAGGCACTGTGGTTGCCTTCAGATGCAGGTAGTGCTTGGCACAGTAGGACATCCACCAAGCACAACATCTAATCCTGTGTCTGTCCACACAGTGTGGCTGATAAGCAACTTTTTGGGTGACCAGGTAAGCTCTTATGTTTTCCTTTCTATACTTTCATGGATAATCATAGCCTTTTTTGTCTCAGGCGCAGTTGTTTCCCACTATCTCTCCACTGTAACTGTTGATTCTAGTGAAGTGAGGTCTACTACAGAAGATCCAAGCAGGAGAGAAAAAGGAATACCAAGAAACTGTGGTGGGCAGCACGTCCATCACAGCAGATGTACCCTGTTCCTCCGCTGCACCTGCCAGCAGCAGGGCTACGGGGCTGGTGTCAGAAGCAGGAAGCAATGCAATAGAACCCTGGGTACAACACAAGGGGAAGCACTTCTGTGGTTTGGGGCTGTCTGGAAACCGAAATGTAAGGGGACAGCAGAGATGGGATATAAATAATAACATAATTTTTAAAACAAATGTAGAAAATACGGTAGTTCTTTCCTTTTAGACTGTGTTGAGCATTTTAAAACATGACTTAGACAAACTAGCTTCTTCCGATACCTGAAGTGGAAAATTCAGTGGAAACAGATCTGTGACTTAATGAACAGTTGTTGGACAAATTATGAAGTACATGGAAATAATAATAAATAAAATGTATTAGAATTATTTATTGACTAGTGTATGTTTCCCCTTAAATGTCAAGAGACTGACTGGAAAACCAATTGCTTTCACTTTAGGGTTACAAATTTGGTTTGGATCAATTTTGTGTTAACTACTTTGAAATAACCGAAAAGGAACCTTTTTTTTTTTTTTTTAAACAGCACCAGTTCTAGTTCATATTTGGAAATAGCTGCAGACAGCTGAGATCTTCGCTGGTTGATTCGGGGCTGTATAACGTGCCAACATGAGATCAGTGCCAAGCAGTTGAATGGCTTTCTTGTTTGCCGAAACAGCCGTGGTTACGCGAATGCTTTTTTAATGTATTTGGTGTATTCTGAGTCAGAAGAGGCATTATCCAACAAAAAAAGAGTAGGTCATGAGATGCTGGGGAAAGCTTAATCCATCAAAATTTTTTTTTTCATTTTTTTAATGTAGAATTATTTTTTTAATGTAAATAATGTAAAAGTTTATCTTGTAAATGTGACTTAATAAAGGTAGTACACTGAGATTTTAGGGAGAGTGAGGGTAAGCAGATATGGCAGTACTGTTTCTTTGCCCAAGCGAGACTTCTATCATAATTTGATTATTTTAAAAGGAGTACTACTAAAATTATTATAATTTAAACTCAAAGAATATGGGACTCAGTGAAGCAGTGGCTCTTTCTCTTCCTAAAAACTCAGAGCCACACTTTCTGCTGTGCTCTGCTCTAGCTCTTTGCATACAAAGACTCAGCAGGGTTTGACTCAGCACTGCTGTATGGAGGAACCATTCCAGAGCATCAGCCTTCCGGCAAGCAGCTGAGATAACCCTATTATGCCTTCTCTCTCAAAGATCTAACATTGTCTGCCACAGGGTCATCAGAGAAGAAAATAATCTCTTTAACCACAGAAGACTATGGCCAACACTATTTACTGTGCTGTCCCAGCAGAATAATTTCATATTGCTGTTTCAGCTCCCGACTGGGCGGTTGTAGAGAAGACAGAGAGGGGAGGTGCACAGCAAAGGGGCAAGGGATACGAGTTACAGCAAGGGAAAATCCGATTAGATACTAGGGGAGGGGGCGGAAATTAAGTAGTCGAATACTTGAACAGATTTCCTAGAGAAGCTGTGGCATCTCCTTCCATGCAGATACTCAAAACTCAACTGTACAAGACTCCAAACAACCGGCTAAGGAAGCTGGAATGGAGCAAAGCCTCAAAAAAGAATGGATTATTCAAGCCTGACATATTTCAAACATTAGCAGTGTTTTCTCGGAGACAGTGGGCATACCTGCACTGAGAGGACCCGTGTGACAAGATGGGACTGTATTGCATGTTATGTAACATAAAAATGCATCACTGGAAATTAAGATGAGGTCAGATCGTCCTGTGGCAAGTTATTTATGCTGTTCTACCCAGGCCAGCAGGTTATTTGTGGTTGCTACTTATAGGTATTCTTCATCAGATATGTTGGAATCCAACTATATTTTTTCAATAAGGTTGTGGTTGGAAAAACTTGATATATCAGAGAAAAAAAAATCAACATACAGAAGATTGCATAGACTGGCTTTAGCAGCTCACAAAGTCTAATAGCAAGGAGCTCTAGATCTGGGGAAAGACGAGAAGTCTGAGAACACTGTGACTTCCTTAACACATTCTTATTTTAAGCAATAGCAACTTAGGGCACCTCTCACTCTTACTTTCTTTGGCCAAGGGAGACAAAGTTAACTTGATTTTTTTTTTTTTCTTTTTAGGCTGATAACCAAAAGTTAGCATTTCCCATAGGAGTACATACAACACTAATGTTAAAATAGGGCGTTGGGAGTTCAGGCTCATGGTTTCAAGTTTCAAATCACTTTTTGCCTTTTTTTTTTTTCCTTCTCCGAACTGTTTCACATCAGTTTCTTCCACTAAAGTATGTAGTTTGATGGACTTGGCCTTGGTCCTTTCTGTCCAGGAGTAAGCAGGAGCCCAAGCAGGAAGGTGGTGTCCAATTTTTTCTGTCTCGTGCCCCTTGACCTGCATACTAACATGCAACTTAGGGAAACAGAGCTGGTAACAGCTGTAAATAAACAGAGTTGCATTTGTAAGAACGTACCCAGAAAGCTATCATTTCAAGCTTTTTGAAGTATAACCTCCTGGTTAATACGGGGAATTCTTTTTTGGCAGTGTATTCCTCCTTTCTGAAACGAAACACTGCAAGAGGACTACTCCTAAGAGGCTTGCTCCATCGGAAAGGTAATAGAATATCATCTTTCTAATTAATAGTTTTCCAGCTCTTTTTTTCTTTGTACCTTGACAGGTGCCTTTACCTTGTTTCTGCTTCCTTTGTTACCGTAGGTAACGTGGTTTGCCTCTGCTTGAATAGTCTCCTAAGTATGAAAAGCAAAATGGATTACATTCTGCAATCCACAGTAATCTGGCCTTCATACTGTAATTCACGTGTTTGTTCTTAAAGATGGGATGAAACCAAGAAAACCTTAAGGAATGTTTTGTTAGCTTTTGCTAATTATTATTTATGGTAAGAGTGCAGCAATATAAAAAGAGCAACACAGTAATCCTTAGGACAGCGTGTCCTGAAATAGAGAGCTTTCCATAGCCAACAGCGGTGAAGCTCCAGCAACTACTTAAACCTTGGGTTAATTTTGTATATTTTTTTTATTTATTACCAAACCCAGCAACAAATGGTCAAGCCAGAGCCAAATGCAGGGAGAATTATTATGAGATGGCCACCTGTCCATTTAGGACTTCAAACACTCAAATTGACCATAGCAGAACTGCAGCAAAGATGATTTTCTCACTTAACCGTGTTCTTGAGCTGTTCCTCTGCCATGTGAGGGGAGGTTTCCTGGGGCTCTACTGTGTTAACTCTTCATGGCACAACCTCACTTGGATGTAGTCAGATTTTTGTTTGCATCCTTGTTAGTTTAACAGCATGTTGTCATTAATGGAAGAACATGTCCCATATCCTCCTTTCCTTGCAGTCTGTGAAGTGCTGGAGTTCCTCCTGAGTGCAGTGTATTCCTGGGCCAGATCAAGGGAGGCAGCTGTGCCACAACACAACAGTGCCACAATCAAAAGCTTTGGGTTTGCCTTTTCTCCTGTTTTTCTTTGTTACTCTTGCATCCCTGTTAGTCTCCCAGGAAAATACTAACTCACCAGGAAATACGGGAGTTTTTTCTTCTCAAAAGCTCAGCGTTGCTTGATGGCCAACACGAAGGAGGGAGCAGGACAGGACAGAGCACAGAGAGTAAATATTTTACAGTTTTGCAACCGAACTTGAAGTTGAGGGGATTTGTTGGAGTCAGCAGTGTGTTCTTCCACACTCCAGCCGTACAAGGTTCATTTACTTAGATCACTTCTTATTTCAGATGAAAAGAGACTCTGGATATTCCACCATGGCTGAGCAGCAGAAGCAGGTAAAGGCTTATAGTCATCTTTTAAACAAAGCATTTTGCAGGTGCTTTGGAAGGCTGGATGTGTCAAATCGTCTTCTAAAAGAAGTGACAGATACAGCCACCCTCTGATCACTTTAGCACGACTAGGAGCTCATCTCTTATGACTACAGCAACATTTTCCCAGCATTTTTCCCTTCCAGTGGACTGCAGCTGCGGCACCACGCGGTGAAGGGCCTGTGTTCTTTGCTTGCGTGGCAAGAGACCACAACACTCCCCTGTAACCAGAAGCTGCGCCACCTAACCGGACCCAGTCCTTCAAAGTGGTCCTGCTAGACAGTATGTTTCCCAGCAGATGTGCCCCAGTTTCTTTACCTTGCAGGCAGCAACCCTGTTCTGCACTTAAGGAAATTGCCAGCTTGTCCAAGCCCTTCAAGGGCAAGATCTCAAGCAATCCACAGATCAGGGTTTGGAAACTACTGTGCCGGAGCTGTTGGCATGAAGAGGAACAGGGTGTTAGCACTTGGACTTGATCAACAAGATTTTTTATTTTCTATGTAAACTTTCTGCTTCCACAGCTCACGTAATGACACTGTGTGGGATTCATTCACATAATCATTTCATCACATGCAATAAAAACACAGCCTCAAAACAAGACAGTTTCTAGCCAAAGGGCTTTTAAAATGGTTAAGCTTTAGCTACCCTCTGTCCTGTCTCAAAGCAGGACATACACAGTGTCTGATGAATATTAGGAGTTACTAGGTTTTGAAACTCTCCGAGTTCTTCAGCTGGAAGATGCTAAAGAATCTGCAATACTATTTAGTCTAACTAAAAAGTCTTACACTTGTAAGACAACAGAGTTTTTCTTTGGTATGTTCTTCAACCCAAGGGTAGGAAAGACTTACGTGATTCTGCTAAAAAGCTCTAAGCTTTTTGTAGCTTTTGTAACCTTTTTTCTAAAGAATATGTAGATGGTGTTTCAGGGTCTAAAGAGTGAGAAAGTCTTATCTCATGTCAGCATACATGAGGCATAACGTGGATGCAATTGGAAGAACGAAACTGCTAAGAGAGCAACTCTGCAGCCCAGAGCCCAGCGTGCGCTATCTGAAGCTGGAAGGGATTTCATTTTTTTTTTGCCAGCCTTGCATTTGTAGTTCAGTACACCCAGTGATAATGGTGGCAACAGATCACATTACTTCTAATATAAACTTATAGGGTTCACAAACATCAAGCTGTAGGGCAAGAGTCCTTTAAATTACTTCCTTCCCAGTTGCTAAATTGATTTAAAAAAAAAAAAAAAAAGATGATAGGAGGAAACGGTTGTTTCATTTAACAAGGAAAGTTTCAGTGCTAATGAGCAAAGTTCTGTCCTGGGACAGATAAATATTGCTGACAAGTCCTGGGAGATGCTTAATGTTCTGTAGCTGCTACAGAATCTTAAAGCTTTTAGCGCTAAAAGCTGTATAGAGAGGATTCCTCTATATTGCATTACCTTAAACACACCTGCATTCAACATTTATTAGTGAGCCGTCTCTCTTGTTTGTCCTCTCTGACAGGAGGCAAGCAGGACAGCAACTATGAATCATGCTATTTTTACTCCAGTCTGTTTGTGAAGCACAACACCACAGTTAAAAAACAGGAAGGACAGAGTAATGAACAAGACGCTAGCCAGTTATTACACTGTATTATTTTAGAATTGCGTTGATATTTCTAAAACAGTTGTCCTGCAGATAAATATAATACATATTCACCCAAGAAAACCCAAACTAAGACTGTGGAACTCCAGAACCAGTTCCAACTTGGGCTACTCTAAAAGACTGATAGTTAATTATACATTGGTCATATATCTGCTAAAAAACTTGAGTTTGAATATTTAAATGCTCAAATATATTGAATACTGCTTTTTGAATATACTAATTCCTGGAATCAAAACATCTCGCTGGTAGTTTTCTGACTGTCTTGCAGTTGCTTTGTATAGTTCAAATCCGTACCGTGATAAAAGAGTAATGCTAACATCACAGCTGCCCAAGAGTATTTCTTCAGTAGGTGACATTTCTGTCACTGAGAGCAGGGGTTTAGAGAACTTTACACTTTTCATTAAGAGCAGCTGTTGCGGTTTTCTAACAGTGGCTACCATGTTATTATACATTTTTAAAAAATATTTTAGAAGCATTTAACGTCCTTGTTAATGTGCAGTTGTCCTATACAGCTGGCACCTACTAGCCAAGTTGCACTAGTTGTACTAGAGCTGAGTTGTACCTGTGATGGCCTAAAGGCACAGCAAAGCGACTTATGCAAGGAAAGGTAACATCGTGTATTAAACCTCTGTTACACTTGGGGGGAAAAAGGCAAGCTTCTGGGCACGTGAGCCTGACTTCAGCATCGGTCTTCAAAGCAAAGAGGAAAGTTGAGAGGAGTGGTTCTGGATTAACTGGAGCTGTTAACCAGATCATCTGAAGCACAACAGTTTGGCCGCTGCAGGGGGAAAGCATACTGGGAGGGAAAAAATACGGAGCGAGGGAGGTGTTAAGGTGGATCACCATTCCTTACCCCCAGGTCTTCCTTTGCTACTGCTGCGAGTTATCCAGAAGCTCCTTATGTTATAATCCTCCAGGCAGCAAGAAGCATGCCAAACAAAACCAAAGGGGGCGAAATCAGTGGTCCTTTCTCTCCCTTTGGTTATTCCAGAGAAATTCCATGTCAGTGACACTTGGGGTCTCTGTAAGCACGGCAGAGGGATGTGGGTGTGCTCCCTCCCCTCAGCTACACTCAACAGCCCATAACAGCTTTGTTACCTTCTTTCGAGAGTCTCTGAAACAACAAACAAAAAACAACATTTTAAATACAAAAACCGCTAGTGCAGGACACAGCAGGACGTACTTACCCTTGTTGCTTGCTCACAGGAGGAGAAGCTCAGGGATGCTGTGAAGATCACTGCCCGTGTCCTTGGTACGGGCTTGCTCATATTCACCGTCTTGGCGAACTCTGTTTCTGGGTAAGATTTTTTCCTCAAGCCCCATTGTTCGAACACTTTTCTGTGGATGGAGAGAGGAAAAAGTGGATGATGAAAAGATGGGCAACCAAGAACACTTATTCCCACAGGTATGCACAGAATATCTGGGACACTTTAGGCCATTTCTGGCAGACAACATGGCTGAAGTTCTACTACCTGTGTGAGGGAAAGGAGCGGACAATCTTCTTCCTTGGTGAGTTTTAACAACTCTGTGCTGTAGGAGGAACAATCCGTGTATTACATCTAATAGTGGGACATGGACATGCCTTCCCAAACTCACTCACCCTCCCACAGAAAAAGCACGTGTAGGCTTCAAAGCCAGCCCCAGCTGATGTGGGACACCTGAGCTGCCTTTGAAAAGCTGAAATGGCTTTCCTGTGAAAACACTTGGCTCAGTGAGAGCTGAATGAGTAGAACCCATTACTGAAAATTAAAGTTAAAATAGCGAATTTTACTCTTGCCATAGCACCTATAAAACTCTTCTCTGTCTGTGATTAACAGCTGGCGAACAGCCTGGTAGAGACTTTGCAAGGTCCCAGGGACCAACTCAACCATATCCTACTTGTATTTACAAAAAACCACCCATGACAAGAGATGCCCCAGCCATCCAGAAAAGCCCTTTCTTAGCCTCAGTTGTGGCACATTTCAACCTAGGAGACATTTGTCTACTCTAACCTCTTCCCCATTCCCAAGGTCTTACCTGGATGTCAGAACTTGCCCATATTCCATTTTAAAGCATCTCAGGGCAGAGGATACACACCTGGCACACCTGGGTCCCAGCAAGATCCTCTGGATACTATGCCACCATATTTTGTTTCTGATTTAGCCATAGCTCTCCATTCATTCACGTATCTCTGCCTTTTCCCCACGCCACAGGGGCTGCGTTGGTGCCTTGCCTTGCTTTCTGGTGCTTCAATGGAATCCTTATGGTGGCTGATGTAACAGGAAAGCCAGCTTTCATTACTCGCTATCGCATTCAGCTGGGCAAGAATGATCCTGTAAGTATTTCCCACTCTGCCTCTTCTGCTGGCTAAACGCTTCCTGCAGTCTCCTTAGGCTAGGAGCAGGGAGAAGAACCTGTTAGGCTTTTGTCTTGCAACCAGGTAGGGTTCAAGGGAAGTCAAGCTGAGTCCTGTATATCCATGGCGGAGAGGAAGGCGGTTCTTGTAATTAGGCTACTGATCAGATCTGGCTGGGCTGCTTGTTAAAAAGTTGATCCCAAAACTAATATGGAAACTGCCTACAAATCTGAAAGCTTTTTATCCGTCCAACTCAAGGCTGCATTGCTTCTGACTTAGCCTCACGTCCTGACTTCTCTTTTGCAGGTGGACACAAAGAAATTGCGCCAAGCCATCTACACAGCGCTGTGTAATCAGTTCTTTATCTCCTTGCCCATGCTTGTGCCCATGTTCTACGTCATGAAGTGGTGGGGCAGCACCTTCAACAAGGAATTACCCACCTTCCACTGGTTTCTTATGGAGCTAGGCATCTTTACCTTAATAGAGGAAGTTCTCTTCTATTATACACACAGGTGAGTGGAGCACAGGAACAGGACTCCGTGGTTTTCCTCCATGCCTTTAAGCTTATACCCTTCTCCTGCAACAGCAATGGTCCCAGTCCCCGCTGTTCCACCAGTCTTGTATTTATAAGGGAAGACTTCCAGGTCCTGAACTCCACCTTTACAACATGAGGCTTTGGTGCTGTCAGTAACTACAGTAGGCAAAAATGGGTAAAATTACGAAGGTGGAGCAGCTTAGAAGCAAAGGAAGAAAAAACCCAGGTAGCTTTACACAAAAGCTGTGGCCCAGCATTCTTTGAAAAGAGATGAACAAGACTGACTGTCCTGAAAGAAAAAAGCTCAAGAGGTCAGTGACTGATCTCACATTCACTTGTACAGCACCTATGAAACGGGGCCTGGCAGCTGACACCGCAGGCGTTCTAAGCACTGACACCAACATTAGAGGAAAAAACTAAAGCAAGGAAGAAAAAAAACCTGCAAAAGGCTGTGCAGAAGCAAGCACAGCAATCTCAGAAGTATGTAGGTTTCCCTTCTGGACAAATGCACTCAAAAAAAAAACAACCCTGTAAAAAGCCATTTCTTACAAAGCACCCACAGAACATAAAATTCTGACTCTAATAGTTGCCAGTGGGAAAAGTCAAAACAGTGAGAATATAAAGCGAGTCTTCCCCTAAGCAGTACTCTCCCAGGTCTGAGCAAATGAGTCATTCAGGGATTTTGATGTATGGAATTTATCTGGATTTAAGTTTAACATCAGCCAGTGGACACATCAGTTGTAAGAGGGATCAATACTAAAGAGAGAGCGAGGGAAGCCAGGAGTCCTGCGCTCTTATTCCCAGCTGCTCTGAAATCTTTAAGTTAAAGAGGAGACATGAGCAAGTCCCCAGCAGAAATTCTGTGTTATGTTACTCTGTGTTCCTTTCTTGCGGAGCTCAAAACTTGCCTTTCTCTGGTTTCTCTGCTTAGGCTCGTTCACCTCCCGGTCCTGTATAAGCACATTCACAAGAAGCACCACGAGTGGACAGCCCCCATCGGTGTGGTCTCCATTTATGCTCACCCAGTAGAACACATAGTAAGTGGGTTCTCATGTGGTCACCTCCCAGTTTCTGCACGGAGTGTGATTATCGTGGGATGAGGAGGAGTCGTAAGAGAAGAAAAGTAAATGTTTCTTGGACGCTTCTTTCTTAGGCAGAGGAAGCTAAGCTGCTTTGCCAAGAAGCCTGGCTGTAGAAGCGTCACAGTACCTGTTCATACTGCACTCCACTAGCTTTAAGAGCCCAGATGCAAGTGCCTCCAACAGATAAGGAACCAACTGCATGGCGATTCCTTGAGCACAGAGAGGGCTAGTAGCACAGACGGTGCTTTCCACACCAGATGTGACACTTACACAGTCCAGGTTACTGCATGGACTCAGAATTCTGTTACGATTTTCATGCTCGCAGCTGGGATCAGTGTTTTCAGGAGCATCTCCCAGCACTGCTTCAGCTGAGATTTCTCACGAAAACACATCCCACCTTCAGAAGATTCCACTTATAGGCACTTTCTCCTGTTAACAATAGTCCTGGGCTGCCACACCAGCTCTGTGAGTGTCCCTAACTGACAGTCTTTGGGCAGCAGGATAACTTTTTATGTAAGTCCAACTGAGCCTAGCTGGTGCTGTCAGCTTGCTCTGGGCAGCGACAGCTGTTTGTGCCACCAGTAGGACACAATGAAGTGATGCAGGCGGGATCATCACATCGCTGCCTTTGACTGCACATGTCCACGGGCCATGCCCTTTTACAGCCGGGTTTCCCAAGAGCAGCTTCTGCATTACTCCAAGGTGAAACTGAAATTCCTACTTCTGACTCCAGGGTGATTTACTGGAATCATGCTGCTCTCACACCCCTGGTTTGATCTCACATCTGACTCCTACTACAAGTGTAGGGAGCTTGGGCTGTGACAATGTTTTGCCGTAGTTGTAATTATTCCTTTGACGATTACGTAATTTTAGTAATTTTTGTAATTATTTCTTTGATGATTATGTAATTTTAGCAAGGTGTTTGCGGATGGATCTGCCCTTTATGCTGTTTGTACAAAACTAATACGATGCTATGATGCATCACCCAGGTGAAAGAATTCAGCTTCTAGAGGAGAGGCTGCTTGTTGTGGACCCATTAATGAGGCTGACTTTGCCTCTCATTTCTAGCTCTCCAACACGCTGCCCGTCATGACTGGCCCGATGCTGATGGGGTCCCATATCGTTTCAATCGCAGCATGGTTCTCCCTTGCTCTCGTAACAACAAGCATTTCGCACTGCGGCTACCACCTGCCCTTCCTACCGTCGCCAGAGTTCCACGACTTCCACCACCTCAAGTACGTCTGGGCACCGCTCAGCTCCCCACTCCCTCCCGCCCTTCCTGAGGCTCGAGAGCGTTTCAGTAACTCGCACACGAGCGGAGAAGCCCGACAGCAGGCTGAATGCTGGTTCTCAAAGCAGTTAAAACAGCCGTCGGGGTTTCAGAGGACAGAGCCCACTGCCCACGCAACTGCCAGGCACCTCACTGACACCCCCCCTCCTCCACCAGCTGACGCAGAAACTTTCTCCAAAGCACCAACACCGAAGTGGGGCTGGGCGTTTCGAGTTTCCAAAGATGATGGAGGAGGAAAGCACGCAGAAAGCACACGGTGCCTGCAGTATCGGGTATTCCTGGACTTCCCCAGCACAAGCACAGGGTCAGAGCCTGCTCTCTGCAAGGCTCTGCCTAGAAGTTCAGGACACAGCACGTGGGCTAGAAGAAGACAGAGCAAGGGCAAGTCACACAGCTGAAATAAATCCGCAGGGAGCTTTTCTCTCTGTCCCTCTCCAATACACTGGCATTAGTAACGTTTTCAGGTAACACCTTGCCCAATCAATCCCAATTAACCCTTCCTGGCAGAGATTCCCAGCCACCTCCTATACTGGAGAGGGCAGAGGTTCGGCAGGTTGTTCAGGGATACCTACACAGCACCGGAGGAGCTGTTCCCATTCCCCAGGTGCGCCCTAGATCCAGGCACGCTGCTCCCACCAGTTTGCCTCCTGCAGAAACAGCCGATGCGGCTGCAAGGGGCCCAGCACCGTAGCAGGAATCCTGTGGACGGCTCATTAGGGCTCTGAAAGGAGATGGAAATACCAAGAGCAAGGTAACCGCAGTAACTTCCAGTGATGTTTATTCTCTGGTTTCCAGGTTCAACCAGTGCTATGGAGTCCTGGGAGTGTTGGATTATCTGCATGGCACAGACACAGTGTTCAAACAGACCAAAGCCTACCAGAGACACAGGGTCCTCCTCAGCCTCACGCCGCTCTCAGAGAGCATCCCCGAGGCACCCAGGGCAGAGTGAACCAACCCCGCAGCCTGCAGGGTGCCGCAGAGCCCCGTGACTAGCAGAGCAAGAGACAATGATTTATGCCAAATAGTATTTTAATTGGGAAACAAGTTACTGTTCACACGTAAGAAAACCTGAAGCTGAACTTAAAACATGCGACTTGAAATGACCGCACTTTTGCTGCCACTATTTTCTACCCAAGGGAGAAAAAAAAAGAACTGCTCTAGAAAGCTATTTTAAAACCACGTTTAGTGGGTTTTTTTCTTAATTACCTGCACTGTTCCTTGTTCTAGCTGCCTGCACTTAAGCCAGATATGTTCTGGGCCACATGGCTTTGGGGAGTTATTAAGGTTTTTGCGCTTCAGTTTTCACTCTTTGAGCAGCGTTCTGCAGAAATACCAGCAAGATCACTGTAACTACATGTAATAGGATTAAACCCACTACTTTTCTGAGACTTTGAACACCTGGGATACGAGATGCAACCCCATGGAAAGTCAGCGGGGCCAGAGTTTTGGAAACATGCAACAGAGGCCTGACTTCCCCCAAGTTTTTCTTCATCCTGGTCTGACCAAGGGCCGTCACGGCCTACATCGCCACTCCACAAACTAACAGCTGCAAACGTGAAGCCAGTCTCCCCATCGTGGGACAGGAGAGCTGGGGGCTGATGTGCTACATGGCAGAAGCCCTGGTCCATCACTTCCTCCTGCTGAGCTCCATCTTGCTCCCCACACGCCAAGAGGGGTCACAAACCAGAACTGCACAACGTGAAGTTGTTGTGAAGCGCACAACGTGTGTGAAGCGTCTGCACAACTGCAGAAAGAGACTTTCCAAGGGAAGAAGAGTCCCGGCTGTCCTGAGTTGCGTGGACACTAGTGAAACCCTGTAAGAAAGGGCCCAAAAGAGCGTAGCATCCATACCTTTATGCGTGTCCGTAAGTACCTACACAACTGATCGATCCTATCTGGGGGCCTGGGACAAAAATGACACATGTCACCATTGCTAGGCCGTGTCCTCCGAGGAAGCTCCACCTGAGGAACCAGCTCTTCTCCCACCCTCCTTCAGCCCCTGCGACCGCACAGGGATGAGCCCAACCCGTTCATGTCCCCTTGGGGAGGGCAAGTCAGCAGAACAGAAAACCCAGGCTGCACTGTCTTTTGAAGTTTTTATTTTTATACATTTTTTTTGTATTAAAAAGGAAAAAGCATAATTACCACAAATTACAAAGGACTAAAGCATTACTAGAATAATGAATCACATCAGCCTAGAAAGCAGATACTCTGAATAATATTAATGTTATAATACAAGCTCTCATTCAAGTATTTTACATTTTTCTCTTTTCCTTTTATATGTGATGATGATCCTAGCACATGAGTCAAAGATTATGTACTATCGACAGAAGATGGATCATGTACAGTGGGCCATATTAACAAGATTTTCCTCCCAAGTGATACATGGTCTGTGATGAGTCATTTTAAGTTTGTCTCTACGATAAATGCAGCTGAAGAAGGTTGCACACACTTTCTAGTTTTGGGAAACAGAAGGCTGAGGTTGGGACACACAGGGTTTGAGAAGGGCCAGCACATCGAACCATCACCCCTTTTGCTCCTGGCAAGCGAGCAGAGGGCCAACCCTGGCCGCGTGGCTTACTGGGGGTTTCTGAGCCACAGATCCAAAGGCTTCCAACCCCAACGGGACCGGGACAGGCTGGGAGAGGAGGAGGGGGAGTGGGGCTGCACCAGGGAGGCTCGGGGGACCCTCCTGGGGGGGGGTACCACCGGCACGAGCCAGCCCCATGCAGAGCTGATGGCTAGAGAGCGAGCCACAGGGGGACAGCGCAGGGACCCCGGGGCTGACCCGAGCACGCTCTGCATGTCCCCTCCGCTCCTCGGGGCTTCCCACCAAGGGGATGTGCTTGTCACAGATACATCGGTCCTATGTTCAAGTGTCTGCAGAAAGTGAAACTGTAAACTACTCATTGAAATGCTGCCCTCCAGCCACCCACTCCATGCCACTGAGATGAACACTATCTTAAAAAAAAAAAAAAAAAAAAAAAAAAAAAAAAGAAGAAGTCATTCAACTATTACCTGTATTGGAAACTTAAAAACAAAAAAAAAAGAGAGAAGTCAGTGAGGCATTTAACACCAAGTGTAGCAACCCTCCCTTAAAAAGAGCCTAGCATCCATTTCAAACAGTGACAAAGTGACATAACCAGTCTCAGAGGAGACAGGAGAAAATAAGCATTTGCAAACACAGCTTGCTACATTTACAGTTTTCCTTTTTTTTTTTTTTTTTCCTTCCTTTTGATAAAATAACTAGAAAGGCATTAACAGCTAGAAGGCCCCCTCTGCACTGCCATGTGGAACGTGTACAGACACGTGGCAGGGTACCGAGGTTAACACATCGTTTTGTTACAGTACAGTCGACCAGTCCCCAGCAAGACGAGCAGTTGCCGAAACTCGAGGGACCCCAAGGGCTACAGCGACAAGCCGCCATCGGGGGTGCAAGGGGGGCAGCAGGAAGAGCAACAGACAGGCGATCGGAACAGCAGGATTATTACTTTTAGTATTTCCCCCCCCCCCCCCCCCCCGCCCCAAATGAGCACGGCAAAGCAAAGCAGCTGCCTCCGAAACACACCTTCTACCTCCACTCCTGACCCCACGCCGGAGCTCCGTACCCGCTGCACCCACCTGCATCCCAAAGATGGGCTGACCTCGGCAAGGAGCCCGGGGCTGCAGCAGCCTGGGCCGTCCCGAGAGGGGTGAGTTGGGGAGCGCGCCCCCCGCTCTGCCTGCAGGCCTATGGCCTCCCCCAGCCTTGCCGAGAGCCCCCGGAGCTCCCGAGGGCTGGGAGCCAGCACCACGCAGCCCTCGAGAGCTGCGGGATGGCTCAGCGTTCCCAGCAGTACGTGTGCCCAACCCCTCAGCCCACGAAAATTTAAAAAAAAAAAAAAAAAAAAAAAAAAAAGCACAAAAACGTGATTGTGGTGAAGCATCCAAACTAAAAGCAAGGCCAAACTCCTTCCTCAGCAGAAGGGAAAGAACCTTCTCCAAAGCAAAATCCCGCTTTGGACAGCTGTCCCTTCGCCCAGCAGCGGTGCGAACCGTGCGCCGTGCGATGCCTTCTGCATGCAGCTAGGCAGCAAGGTCAGGCGCCCCTGCAGAGCTGCCCCCCGTGCGAGGCGCAGGCAGGGCCAGCCCCCCCGCGGCCAGCCCCCCAGCCCGGCACGGACCGCACGCTCTGCACCCCCCGCCTTGCCACGGCCCCCGCGCAGCACCGGGGTGCAGGATGCTGCCCCGTAACCACGGCCCCGCAGAGCTCCCTGCCCCCCACACCGTGAGGGCAGCGCCCTGCCCCGCATCCCGCAGGGAGGTGAGGGAGCAACCAACAGCTGGTTTCACATCTGTCTTTGCTCCCTGGCTAGGCTGCTGTCTGACAGAGTAAAACGAGGCATACGGTCCGCAAACGTGGAGGGCAGCAGGACCGCGCTTCTGATCCACCTTCCCCTGGGAAACGGGGGGTTCTCACGGGGCCCTCAGCCACACTGTTGTGACAAACCACTGACTCAGCAGACGGGGGGGACGGGGGGGGGGGGGACGGGGGGGGGACACGAACGACACTCCTCCATGCCAAGACTGGAGTCTCAGCCTTAGAAATTACAAAATTAAGATCAACTTAGATTTTGGGAAATTCTCTTGGAAATTTTTTACCTCTTCTACCACCCAAGCAATTCCACAGTCCGCTCCACAAGCAACAACTCCGCAGCAGGAGCTTGCTGCTCCTCGTTTCCTATTTCGCCTGTTGCTAAAATGCAGACAACTGGCTTCAAAAGAGAACACGCACCGATGAGAGGAGCGCTGGGACGCAGCAGTAAGGACCAGCCACAAAACACCCAGACCCGTTTCCACTTGCAAACAACCAGCAACACATCTCCCATGTCTCTGATCAACCCCCATCTCCAGCCTCCGAGGCTCCTCCTTCCCAAATCAGGGGCAAACCCGGCCGCATCCATAACCTCAGGGATCTGACTCCAGTTCACAAGGGGAGGGGGGGAAATCCAGAAATAACAGTCACGGCCACAGCACTGTACAAGTGTTACTTGCCTGCCCTGCCCAGTTACCACCCCGCAACCCCAGAGCGCTGCTGCTGTGACGGGGCAAGCCACAGACTCAGGCTGGCGCGCCGAATCGGGCCCATGAGCGGTACGGAGCTGCAGGGGGATGTGGCAGGGGCGGACGGACCAGGGCAGGATCACACCACCAGGAAACAGCAAAGTAGCAGCTACCCAGCCTCACTCAAACCCAGCTGTGCTTTCAATTCTAGCAGCAGTTCACCAAGCTGCTCCACACGGACCAGCCCACCTCCCCAGCCCACCCCCCACCCCCCACCCCAGCAGCATCTTCAACGCAGCGTCGGTTTGGGAAGGCGACTGACTTCAGCCAGGGCTCTGTGAACGCCCACGGCCGCTGCTGATGGGCAGCTTGCCCAAGCTCACGCCAAGCTCACCCCACTCCATCTCCACTCTCAGCTCCTGGCTGCTCTCAGCCACCAGCCCCGCAGCCACACAGGGACAGCCCTGGAAAGATGACTCCATCCTCCAGCTCTAAGACAGCCCTCTGGATCAATAACTGGATACTTTGGGAAAATGCTGTTTGTTACCGGCTTAAGATTTTGCAGAGAGCGCAACGCAATTAGCTGCATTATGAACAGCCCGCTGCAGTGCCCGCCCCACACCATGCGCAGGAGCACGCTTTGCAGCTCACAAGGACAGAGCGCCCGAGCCACAGCCCAGCCGGCTGCAAAGCAAGCTTCCCGTCCCAGGAGATGGAGCACGGTGACAGCAAGGTAAGCGGCTCTGCTGAAAAGGAGCTTCTACCCTCATGGCAGGAACACGACTTTCCAGTGCTACTTCTGGGCCCCAGGAGCCGATCTCGCCCCTCTGACACATGCCCGCTGGGAGGGAATGCAGCTCCGGAGCCTGGGGACACTCTGCCTGCCCAAGCCCACTCGGTGCTGGGCAAAGGAACCAAGTAAATGCCACAGCAGCTCTGCAGCCACCTCCTTGCCTCAGCCAAGCGAGGAGCAGCACGGTGTTATCTCAGCTCTTGGAGATGCACAGGGACACTTCCCTAAGGAGGAGACCACGCAGCCGCCTGCCAAGACACAATGTACAAGAAACTCGGGCGAGAGCCCTCCTTTGCCAGGCAGGGCTCCTGCTCACGCACAGCACAAGTCCCACCAGCAGCCCTGGGCCGGTAAGGGCTGCAAGACACGGGTTCCCTGGGGCTGCGTTGCTCCTTCTTCAGGCTACAGCATTACGGTGGCACCAGGGAGACACCAGCCCTCCTACCTGCTCGCAGCAAGGACCAGTCAGTCCCTCCACAGCTGCTGTGACAGATCTCCCCGCTCACCCCCTGACCACGCTGAAGGTGCGGGCTGGAGCAGACCCACCTCCTGCCCCAGCCTGCCTGGAGAGGGCACGGGGCGGCTGAGCGAGGCCATAAGCACGTACAAGTCGCTGTCGCGGGAAGATGCTACAATGCTATATACACAACATAGCGGCTTTACTCATGAGCACAAGTCTTGGATTTGACTGCCCTGGGCACCTTCCCCCGCAAGAACCAGGGCTGGTAGCGGGTCTCCACGATGCGGGGAAATATCCGAGTGAGCTGCGGGGTCAGAGGAAAGGCCGCAGGGAAGATCAGCTCGGCAGCAATGCCATGAGGAGTCTCCGGGCTGAGGGGATGGGGGGGGGCCAAGAGCCCAGTGTGCCCCAGGGTGCAGGAAGCTAGCAAGCCTCCCGGTCCAGCTCTACCATAAGGCAACTTTTTTTTGTGTGGTTTTTTGGGTTTTTTGTTTGTTTTTTTTTGTTTTGTTTTTGTTTTGTTTTTTTTTTTTTCTTCAATAGTATTTCCAAGGAAGAAAGCAAAGGGAGATGGTGTCTTTTTAAAGTGTTTTGTTTTTTTTTTTTTTTCATTCCTTTCAGAGGGGTTTGTGTTTGTTTTTGTTGTTGTCATTTCATTTTTCCAAGGGAAAAGGAAGAGAAACCCTCCTTTGGCAAAGTCCTGTCTTTGCATGCGATGGGCATTCCTGGAGCAGCGGGTGCATCGTCCATGCAGGCTTGAGTCCAGGTGCCTGCCGGCTTCCCACCAGCCATCCTCGCAGGAAGGAGTTAGAACAAGCCTATCCTTGGCAAAGGTCCTTTGGTTGACTTCCAAATTGTCCGTGATGGAAGGGAGAGGCGGGCGGAAGGAGAGCCAGACCCTCGGGAAGGTCGGAGGTGAAGACGTCGGGGAGGAGGGATCAGGAGGACAAACAGGGTGATGCTCCTGTCGTGGCGGTTGGTGTCGGAGAGGAACCGCCACGCGTGGAATGGGAGAAGTCAGCCAGGTCGTGGAGATCAGAGGCTCTGCAGCACTGCGACACACTGTGGCTTCGGTCCCCCATCAGGGAACCTCGCTCCTCTGAGCTTCCTGAGCGGGCTGCCCTGCGATCCGAGGGGGGACACTGAGGGGAGTCATTGGGGCCGCACAGAGCAGACTTGTTTTGGTAAATCCAGACAAACCTCTAGCAATAATTTAAAACTTGATATATATATATAATAATAAAAAAATCTCCCCTTTCCAACCCAGCCAGAACACTTTTTTTTTTTTTTTAAAGACACTAAGACATGAGTGTGTGCACAGGAGGGGAGGGAAGGGAAAGCAAAGGATGGGCCTGCTGGGAGCGGGTCTGGCTCTGGTCAGGGTTGTAATAGCAAAATGGTGTTTTAAATGCAATCGTCTTTGCTTTCCAGCCACAAGAGAAAAAAAATCATGTGCGTTGAAGTTTCTCCCAAGCAGCCTATTCCTGGGCACCCACCTTCCAGCTTCCTTCCTGTCCCACCCCCTCACATCTCCCCTTCTCCGAGCCAGTCTCCCACCAACCCACCCCGTCCCCCGGCAGGAAGCAGATGCTGCAGCCTCTCTACTTCCCCACTGTCTGCGATTCTGCAGCCGACAGGGCGGGGGATTGCTGGCTCAGGTTTTTGGCATCCTCTTGTGCAGGCTGGCTGGGCGAGGCGTGGGCTTGGCTGGGTGGGCACTGGCTGACTGTTTTGCTGGAAGACTGGGATGGGTAGCGCTTCCTGCCATCTCCTGACGTCGTAGGGTATCTCTTGTGTCCACCTTCCTCCCCCATGGGTGGCTGGAAGAAAAAACACACCAGCTGCAAATGCACAACCTGCTGCAAATGCAGATGCCCTTCCCCTGGATCAGGGAACAGCCTGCCTGCACACCTGTAGTTGCAACTTTTCTCCCTGACCCACAAAGAACACACATCCTCAACCGCAAGCACACAGCTGTCCTCCTCTCCAAACCTACTGCTGCCAGAAAGACAGACTGACTCCCAGCCAAGCACAATAGTGACAACTTGCTCCTAGGCACCTCCTTCCAAGACAAGGGGCACAGTCAAGGAGCTGAAGCTCCACACAGCGCTGGCTCCCCTCAAACCATCAAGGCTCACTCTCCTCCTCAGCTCATCAGGGAAGATGGGCTCATCCAGTTCCCCAGAGAGCTGCTCCGAAGTGGATTTGCAATATTCAAACCCTGCAGGTTGTTCCTGGCCCGGCTGCAATGACAGGGCCTGACACTAGGTGTCGCTGACTCCCCCTGCCTGGCACTGCTTGGGGACCGGTCCCCAAAACGTCCTCGGAGGGGGCAGAGGGGCGTTTGCAGGGGCCGTCAGCATGGCGCGGGCATTGTGTCTACTCACATCCACTCGGAAGTCCTCGAGGCGCTTGAACTTGCTGAGGTATTCTTGCAGTTTGCTGTTAATGTCCAGATTTTTGGCTTTGGAATATTTTAAGAAGGCCCAGAACTTTTCCAGCCCGTAGAGCTGTCCTGCAGGAGAAGAAAACCAAACCAGATGTCAGCAGGACAAGTGTCAAACCAGACATCAGAACACTTTCCTCCAAGCTTCTCCACCACTCATCCCACGAGCCCTCCTGTCCCACTAGTAGGCACAACCAAGCCAGGATGGAAAACCTGGAGGGAAGCCCCCTACGTCAGTAACGGGCAGCCCTCCTGAAGGGGATGTCCCCAGCCTCGCCTGACCTGGTGGTGACAAGGCTCGGCCGCTGCAGGGTCTTGAGAAATCCTAGAGGGACCAGTGCCTCTAGAGAAATGTTTTTGGTAGAGCTACAGCCTCCCATTGCCCTCCTCCACACCCCAACCCCCCCCCCGCCCCCCCCCCCGAAGTCTTCAGGGCAGTGAACATCCATTCAACCCTCTCCCATGAAGCAACAGGACGCCCCGCCGGTCCCCACCACACACGCCGGTCCCCACCACACACGCTGATGTACGGCATTACAGGGCTTCCCCAAAGGCATGAGAAGAGGCCCAGGGGCAGCCACGCAGCTGAGCTACATCCCCAGCTACAACCCCAGGGGAGGCAAAAGGAGGCACTTACCAGCCTCGTAATCCTTGATGGTCTCTTCTTGGAAGTCCTTAAAGATGTCTGGCCGGAATTTCTTCTCCAGCCCGTAGCTGTAGTATCTGAAAAGGCACTCCAGACCGTACCTGGGAATGGAGCAGCACATGGTGCTCAGGCACTGGCACATGAAACACCTGGACAGAGGCTCTTGAGGCAAAAGCCCTGCTCTGCACCAGCAGCAGGAGGTGGCCAAGGGCAATCCAAGCCCTGCCCCTGAGCAAGGCAGAGATGCTGCTTTGTTCTGCTGTGAGCCCTGCAAAGGGCCGAATACTTCTTCCCTCACTTCTCTCCCAGGAAAAGCTGCTCTGCCCCTCCTCTCCTACCTGTACCCCTCCTTCCCGTCCTCCACAGCCAGTTGCTTGAACTCCTCATACATTTTCTTGTTGAAGTGATCTCGGAGGAAGAAGGACCAGAACCGGAAAAGCGTGTTCATCTCCTGGGACTGACCAATGCCCAGCCGCTTCCGCTCTGTTTCAGGAAGAAAGGGTGATGACCAGGCAGATCCTTTCCCATGGAGCCAGCTCTTGCAGAGGGCTCTGCGGCACTGTGACTGCACCCAGCCCCAGTGCTGGACACCCCGAGCTACAGCCCACGCTTGCCACAAACCGCGGGGAAACGTCAGCTACCAGCAAGGTTGTCGGACCCTGTTTATCTCCGTGTGCATGCTCTGTGGCCATACCCTGCCCCAGGACACAGCGGACACAGACACCCTGCCCCACACCCCGCAGCGCAGGCGTCCCTACCATTAAGGCAGCGCCGACGGTACTTGTGGTAGACATGTTGCGTGAAGCCATTCTCCTTAAGAAGCTCATGTGAAGGATGCTGGAACTTGGGCAGGGACTGCGGGGTGCAGCCGTAGCTTCCGACAGCCGGGGTCCCCTCCGAAGGGCTCGAGCTGAGTGTGAGAGACTCCTGTCAAGACCCTTCCTTGGCATCACTCAGCTGACAGCAGAGCGGTCACACACCCCACAGCACTTGTCCCACCGCCTCCCTGGAACCGTCTACTCTGGGTTTGGGACCCGAGCCACGGGGTATCCTACTAGGAAGGGAACCAATGTTTCCAACAGTCTCATCTCTTTATTCCAAGGCTCCAGACTTTCCTTAGCTTCTTCCAGGAGGGGCAAGCTGGGTCCCAGTCCTGTCTGCAGCCACCTAACAGGAGACGTCCCCTGCAAGGCCAGATGCTGCCTCTCCCCTTCCTTCCCACACTTGCTCCCCTCCCCATTTCTGGCTCCTCCGTGACCTCAAGTACCTGATGGAGGCAGTTCGGGGCCTGTGCTCCCGAGAGTCCATCACCCAGCCCACATGGCACTCCATCGGGGGGTTCGAACTGTGCCTCGTCTTCCTCTTGCGCGGAGTCTGCAAGACATGGTGCATCAGGGATGCACGCACTCCCTCCCCAGACCCCGCTGGGAAACCCCAGCTCCCGTCCCACACCCCAGCCCTGGTCCCACCTTGGCATCTATCGTCCTGCCCTCTTTCACCACTGGGTAGAACCGGGGCGTCTGTGTTGGGTCCTTCAGCTGAGGCGTGCGAGGGGTCCGGGGGGTCCTGGCATTGCGGTAGTTGGGCGACTCTGGTACAGTCGTAGGCAAAGACCGGGCAATGGTTGAAGGCTCGGGGACTCCAAACAACTTGTTAGCCAAAGCGTCTGTAGGTACTGCAGAGACAAAAGCCCCCACCCCAGGTCAAGCTGTGCTCTGAGCATGAGAGCAGCACTATGGTCAAGGGACATCCATCTGGCCGATGGGAAGCAGCAGGGGCAGGAACGCAGGGACACATCCCAGCTCTCCAAGACAAACAGCTTCAAATGGTGACAACACGTCACCAGCTTGGCCAGACAACCCAAAACCTAGCAGCAGATCTAAGGACTGAGCTTTCAGGGATCCCACAAGGTATCTAATTTCTCATGGCTAACAGCAGCGACAAACCCCGCATCCCCAAGAGAAGGACACAGCACCAGGTGCCATGTGCAGCCAAACAAGGAAGGCCCAACACGCAGCTGCTTCCAGGTACTCAAGAGAGGGTCCAAGAGGAAAGTCACATCAAGGGGAGCTACAAGTCTGCCAAGGCTTCCTCGCTCAATTGGGACACCTCTGCTTTTGGGCCTCCTCTTCTGGAGCCCAAAAATATAAAGCTGGGAGAAAGGCATTGCTCTGGGAAAGATAAACTGCACCTGTGGCCCCAATTCCTTCTCCCTAGCTGCTACCCAACCTCCAAGGATCTCTCATCAGGAGAAACAGAAACAAATTCAGTTCCACCCATTCATGCCCTCCCATCTCTTACCTTGCTGGAACCTGGGGGGACCAGGAGGGACTTCCTGATTTGGATCCACAGGGGGCTCTGGGGTCAGGGTGTCAAACTGCTCCCTGCTGATCATATTCACCTTCTTGAAGTTCTCCACCTCTTGCTGCATTGGAAGAGGAAGGTGATGAAGCAACAAATTGCCCTCTTCTCCCCTCACCCCATCAGCTTATCATGACCACCACTCTACTTGTGCAACAGCCACAACGCTGGGCACCAAGTGCAGCCATGGCATCTGGGTGCCCAGAAGGGTGACCTGCCGTGCAGAGGTAGAGAGGGGAGACGCAGCAGACAGAACTGGGCACTGCATGGGCCAGATCTGAGCCACCTGCTGCTCCCAAGCTTTCAGGGATCCTAACAGGCAGCTCCACTAACCGTTGCTTGCTTCTTTCAGGCTTTTACTCACCCAGGTCAGCACCGGTGCAGAAAGGTTCAAAGCAAGCTTTGTAGCCTGTGCTTGGCCAGGACCCCATTGCCCCTGCCACCTTCTTGCCTCTCTAGAACCTCCTCCTTGCATTCTCACAGCCACACTGGGAGTGGGGCACAATGCTCCAGGAACCCATAACCCCAGCACACCGACCCTCTGCCACCTCTCTCCCCACACCTTCAGCTTCTGCCGCTCCAGAGTGGCACTGCTTTAGCAGTGTGCCAGGTACCAGACATGGGAACACTGAGCCCAGCTGGTAGCTCCAACAGGCCACCCCACCTTGCAGCCAAAATAACTTCCACTGCTGAACGAGTCTAGTCAAGTCCCTGACTGTGAGAGTCACCAAGCTGGGACTCAAACGTTCCAAAGCAGCAGATGGGATTTCTATAAAAAGCCCTGGTCTATGCAAACCGGCACTAAAATGAAGAGCACAGGTCCAGTGCAGCCTAGCCATCTATGAACCTGTCCCCAGTAAGCGCAGTCTCCAAGGGACCGTGCCATGGAGCACTGGGCACTATGGACAGTGCAGAGACACCCAGTTCTCCCCATAGATCTAGCACTGCCTGCCAAGACCCTGGCAGACAGCAAAGTAATGGGCTCCATGTTCTAGGTCACCTCATTACTGGTACTTTGTTTACCTGGCTGCAGCCTTAACGCCACGTTACAGAGCTGTGTTTATCCCTGATGCAGCAGAGCATGACACTGGGAGTCAGAAATCCCAAGCTCTGCAAGAGGACTAACTCCAGCCTAGCTCCACCCCATGAGTGGGCTGTAACTTGCTGTACTGCCCTTTCCACCACACCACGAGGCCCCCCATGCACTCCCTTCCTTGGATCAGCTACTCTCACCTTGATCTGCGAATACTCTGGCTCAAACTGCTCTGTCCACAGGTCCTGCTCATAGTAGTACAGCCCATCGTTGATCACCTTAGCCAGCTCTGAGCTCATTTTAGCCCTGGATGTGTGATTGCCAGTCCGGTCCCCACCAGGATGCCGGCGCAGGTAAGGAGGTGTCTGCGTCACGATGAGAATCTTGTTCACGTCCCGATCATCAATCTCGTAATCCGAATCTTCATCTGACCAATCAGTGAAAGTGTTCTTGCGGCCATCCATCTGCTCCATCTCCTCATCAAAGAGGAAGTCTAGCTCTTCGGGTTCATCTTGGTCCTTTTGCTTTTGCTGCTGCAGTGTCTTTGACTCCTCTGGTTTCTACAGGTAGGGGGGCAAAGGTGACACAGGGTAAAGGCTGCACAGCAACACAAGCCTACTGCCTGGAGACCAAACTATTGCCCTTTGTTTCCTTACTGCAGCCAGAAGCCGCCCATCTGGGGAGAACACGTTATTTACACCACTGAGGAACAGCTCTTAAGGGGGTCAGATGGGGCCAGGAGAGACTAGGACATCACTCCTGTGACCAGCAGACCCTATCTGATCTGATGCCCGCCTACTTATGGTTCACGTCATCCAGACAGTTAACTGGGAGATCGCCACCCTGAGAGCTCCTACATCACTACCCACCTTGGGCCTGGCTGGGGAGGGCCGAGGTCTCTTCTTCACTTCAATCCACGTCTCTGAATCCAGGTCTGGCAGACTTGTGGACAGGCCCTTGGGCATAGTCTTCAGGTTACTGACCTCCTCCGTTTTGGTGGGGACTGGGCTGGAGGGACGTGGGGAGCCAGGAGCAGACTCTAAAGCCAACAAGAGCCACAAGATGCTTTAAAGGGAGGGAGGGAGCCTGAGGGCTTGAGTACTTGAAGTACCAGACCAAAGAGGGAGTTATTTTGGCAGCATGGCACAGCTTGTGGTACTAGCTAGCATCCAGTGGCCAAGGCTTACCAGCACATCACCCATAAGTGCTTGAGGGAGAGGAGAGAAAACAAAGGAAAAAAAGTCTCCAGTTAAGGCTGTGACGCTGGTGGTGGCCACAGAGCTCCGTAGGTGACAGCTTCCCAGACACACAAAGTCCTAAAGCTTGTGCTCTGCTGCTGTCAGGGAAACCTTCCCAAGAGTCTGCAGCCAGTGAGAACAGATCTTCTGCTGCCAAAACTAACTCCTACAACAGTACCGAGAAGATCCTCCACTTGGCCTCTTGGGCCCAGCCCTGGGCTCCTGCCAGCCCCCACGGGATGGGGGGCCAAGAGCACAGAGCCGCCTATGAAGGAGAGCAGACCCTCCCCCAGCACTCTGTTTACAGCTCCATACATGCTGCCCCATTTATGCCCAGGACCTCCTCACCCATTATGGAAAAAGCTGGGTTCCTGAGTGTCTCCTGCTCTGCCCAGCAGCAGTAGAGGATTTCCAGGCACAGCCGAGAGACTTCCAGCAGGACTGACCCTCCCTGAATGTCTTCAGCCCCCCCCAGAGAAAAGCCACAGACTCAGCCTCTCATGTTTCCCCGTGTACAGCAGCAGCATCTGGGGCTCTGAGGACGGAGCCCACACCAGCTCCCACCACCAAGCAAAGAGCAAACGGCAGAGCCCTGCCCTAGGGAACACTCCTGACTCAGAGCCTCAGTTCTCCCTCCACATTCCCCAAGCGTTCACCTGTCTCCTTCTGGAAGCTCTGCCGGGGCACAAACTCAGGGCAGTTGATGAACTGCGAAAAGTCCGTCTGCGTGTAGTCTGCCATTGGAGGGCCAGGGAGAGCCCATTTTTCTGGCTGCTCTTTTCTCCTGATCTTCTCATCCACGATTTCCACCACCTTGCTGTCCTTCAGAGCCTGGAACCAAGCGATACCCAGTTAACTGAGGGCCCTGCTTCAGCACAGTGAGTGGCTCAGCCCCAGCCCTTCCTCCCCAGGAGGGCCAAGAGGAAGAGGGAACAAGTCAAAGACAAGGGAAGGCTCCACTCGCATCTCGCCCGCAACCCATCTAGAAAACAAGCCTCAGACAGGAGCGGCAAGAAGAACAAGAAGGGAAGTTAATCCTTCCTTGCCCTCACCTTGATGATGAGGCTGATGTCTGTGGTCAGCGCCTGCACCCGGTGGAAGCTGGCGATCAGGGTGATGGGAAGGAAGCCGTCCGAGTCCATCTTGCGACGCAGGAAGAAGTCTCGCTCCAGGTTGTCCACACTGAAGTAATATTCTCTGTATGGACAACACATCAGTGAGAGGCAGCTCCAAGCCACCTTCCTCTAGGCACCCCCAAGGAAATAACCCCACACACGCACTTCTGCTACTGCAAAGCTGAAGACAGACAGCGTGGGGAGCCCAGACTTGGGGCAAGCTGGTGCTATAAGCTGATGGCACAGAGTCAACACACCTCGGCTCTATCCCTACCCACGGGATTAGCTATGCAGCCTCTGGGGATGGCATCTGTGAACAACCCACCAACGACCAACACTCAGACAAGGAGAAGAGGTAGTGCTTACATCTGCCGCTTGATGTAGTCTTTGAGTAGTTCCTGGTCCACGCTGTAAAGCTCGGCGCTGCTGATGTTGTCGAAGTAGTAAGTGATGTTGCTAGCGTACTTCTGGGTGCGGGAGCCATCCGAGCCCTCAAATTTCCGGTAGCCATACTGGTAGTCAAAGTGCCCTGTGGGACACCAGCAAGGGTCAGCACAGAGCCCCTGGGACCTGCTAGACGGGCTGCGTGGCCGGATGGGGCCAGACTCCTGCCCAAACAGCTCCTTCTGCACTGTTCCTGTGGCCCCTATGGCAGCCCACGATGGCACATCACTCGCCCACATCCACTCTCCTCCTGCTCTCAGCCCCTGCTGCAGAAGGGATCCCAGTAAAGCTTTAACACACCAAGCCACAGAGAGGCCAGGAGCCCTCTTACCCAGGAGGGCTGAGCAGCCCAGGTGACACACAAAGGCCCTACAGCGAAGCTGTGCCTGGGTTTAGCACAGCACTGCCCTGTCAAACGCCAGTGCAGATGCTCTTTCTCATCCAAGCCATGACTTCTGCTTGGCTCTCAACAGGACATAAAAGCCTACACAAGCATCAGCATGCTTCAGGTCCTGCAAGCAGGGGTACTGCAAGGGGCAGAAAACAGGTGGAAGCGCTTGGCCCGAGTAGCAGAAAGAGATTTCCCTGTATTAAAACACTAGTAAGAACAATTTGCTTTTAATAAAAGAAGCTCAAGTTACCAGCTGGGATGGCCAGCCACAATATTCCCCTGTATCCCTACAGCGTCATGCCCTCTCCCCAGCCCACCCTGGACCCCCAGATCTCACACACACAGAGGCCTGCACACTTTGGCACATGCTCTGTTCTCTCCCTACTACCACGAGACCACACATACAGTGATCACCTCTGCCCCGGCCACGGCCCCTGCCACGGCCCCGGCCTCGGCCCCGGAAGGTCCCTCGCACAGCTCCTCCCTCGCTCTTCACGCTGGAGGTTTCATCATGGTCCTGCCAGCTGCGCTCGTGCTTGTTGTCTGGGTGCCAGCCTGCAGCAGATGGGGAAGGAGAGACAGAAGGAGTGTTACAGGATGGAAGCACCTCCCTGGAGCGAGCCCACCGCCCCACGGCGTGCCTGGGCATCATGGCTTGCTCTGCCCCACGGCCAGGGCAGGGAGAGCGGGTGCCCAGCCTGAGCCCCCACCTTTCAGCTCACTGCGGTTGTTGGAGGGGTGCCTGTGCTGCTCGTTTTGCCGGTTGTTCCGAGACGCCGTTTTGTCCCTTGGCACCTCTGACTTCATGTCTATCTGCAAAGGGACCCACTTGTGTTTGTTGCCTGCAAAAGGACAGGGTTTGGGTGTGACACAGGTTCAGTGTGTCTGCTTCCTCCCCTGCAGCCCCCCCGTGCCACACAGCCCCCACAAACGGAGGAGAGAAAGCAGCAGGGCCTTTCGGATCAACCCTGTCCTCACACATCCCTCCAGGCAGAAAGGCTCCGACTGGGATTCTCGGACACAAAGGGACATAACACAAAACTCCCCTGTTGCTTCACAGCACTTGTCCTTCCTCTGCCCCTTTCTGTTCACTGAGGCTCAGCCCAGACAGAGCTCACGTGTCAGGCACGATGATGCAGCCCACAGGCAGGGGCTTTTCTGTGCCACCACAGAGCACACGTGAGAGGGAACTACTGCCACACCTCCCAGTCAACGCCCCTACTTGGGCCCTGCTCCACCTGCTTCCACAAAAATGACACCCTGCCCCCTTGAAGCCTGCAAACATCTTTTCACCGCAGCTGGCCCTGTGCTGGGATGATGTCCTGCAGCAAGGCTCCCAGGAAGGCAGTGGAAACTTCCACCAGGATGTGCACTGCAGAGAGGAACACAGGCCGAGCACGGGGAACTGTTCCCATCAGGTCTTCCCTTACCTTTCTTCTTCTGGGCTGACTTCTGGTTGTCATCGTCACCATTCTTCTCTTCCCCAGACTCATCTGATTTGGTTTTCAGGCTCTCTTTGCTGTCACTCCCATCCCCTTTCTCCTGCTCTTTCATGTCTTTCTTGACAGGCAGTTTCCGGAGGGATGGTGCTTTGTGTGGCTGCTGGAGACACACCAGTGCGGAAAAGATGTCAGAGGTGGGTGAAACGAAGAGCTGGAGGCAGAACCCAGCTGTTCCAGCAGGAGCAGGAACAGGAGGACCTTGCCCTAGGCTGGAAGCATCCCTGCTCCATGCCTCTCAGAGCTGTATGGTTCCTGGGGATGGGCTTATGTCTAAGCAGGGCAAGGGCCTCTACAGATGCTAGGAAGTGCTCCAGCCAAGACAAGCCCCAGGCACAGAAGTTACTGAGATGGACTGTCAGGGAGGCCTGGTGCTCCTGGATGAGGTGTCCTACAAGGGACCAGACTGCCCCAAAGGCAAATGGGTGAGTGACCCTCATGCCCTGACAGCCAGCCAGGAGCTGGCAAAGCAGCACCCAAAAATAGAAAAGTTTCAACAACAGCCACGTCTGCAGCACAAGAGGAAGGCCACAGCCCTCGGGCACACCAGCCCTTTCTCGTGCACTTTCAGTTGCTCCTGTGGAAGTCCTGACTTTTGCCCAGGCCCCTCCTTGCAGTGAGCAGCCCTGAGGAGAGTGGGTCCGAGCTGCCCTACCTGCTTTACCCAGCCCAGGGGTTCAGACCGGGCTCCGGGCTCCCAGAATAGCAGTGAGGGAAGGAGCCCAATGTGCAGGGCAGCCCTAAAAGGAAATCCCCTGCACGCTATTCCTGGCTGCCTCCACACTGGCACTCAGCACCCCAAACGGCCTGGCTCAGCCAGCGCTTCTTAGAGGGACGGGGAGGCGCGCAAGGGCCTCATCCTGCTCATCTGACTGATTTTGTGTTCTCACCTGGACACTCTTGTGGGCTATTTCTCCAGGTGTTGGCCAGTTTGTGGCATCACCGAAGTCCCCAACCTTGTATCCAAAGAGAAAAGTCTTGTTAGTGCACAAGCTGCAGGCGCCATTCCCTGCTTCCATAGCCAGAAGCCCTTCCAGCCACACTGTCACGGCCACCACCCACGGCTGTCCTGTGGGTGGCTGTCCCTGGGAGCCTGGGGGGCAACACTCGAACTGCATATACACAGCCCCTTTCCCCACCCAAGCAGGGCCCCCAAATTAATCCCAAATAAACTGCAGACAAGTTTTTGTCTGTCAGGGATTGTAATGAGGCTGCTACCAGCCCCCCAGCTCCCACCAAACGTTTTGCCCCAGCAGAAGTATTTGGCACCAAGTTGACCAGGGTCACTCACTCATCATAGGCACCATCCCTTGGACAGGGAAAGCACATAGCTTTCAGCATCCTAAATCCACCTGGAGCAACTACATCCCATTAAAGCAGCAGTCTCTCCTAGCAGCAGGTTACAGCCAGGCACAGCTTCACTGAGCGCCCAACAGCAACCAAGTGCTGGCAACCACAAAGCAAAGGGAAAAGGGATCACATAGAACTGGTAGAAAAATTCAAGCTGGTATTTGATGGTAGGGAGCTTCCTCGTTTCGGACACCCCATGGCCACATGTGGGACCACCAGTCACTTTATGCTGAATAAATTACTTGGCCATTACTATAAATTCTACCTGCCCCAGGTTTCAGAGGACCTGCAGGACAGACAGGAAAGGACACGCACAGCTGCCCAGCTACATGATCAATCACGGCTGGGCACTGAGTTTATCTGGGCACAGAAACTCCTCCTTGCCCTTGGGGGGTTATTATTTCTAAATTAACTTGGAGTCACCAAGTCCCTCAGGAGATGACATCTCTACATTCAGGTGCCATGCTACTCTCCCCAGGAGGCAGGTTTCCTGGGAAAACCACTTCCAGTGCAGGGCCATGCCTGTTTCACAGGCAGGAACACTTCCATATCCAGGGCCCTCCCCTCCCTGAGATGGAACAGATAAGAAGTCACATCAAGTTTCAGACAAGTCTTCACTGGCTGCTGGGAGCCAACACCAACAGCCCATGTCCCTAGCTGTGCCCCAGCTGCATGCAACATCCTCAGAAGCAACTGTCCCTCCATCATATGTTGATCTCCTGGAACAGATTGCCCTGATTCCTCCAAAGGAGTTGCTTTGTTTGAAACCAATTACCCTGGCTCTCTGTGTGCCAGTGAAGAACAGATTGCACAGGGAAGAAGGAAGGACCTGCAGACACACTGCTCCATCACACTGCCCCCATGTCTGCACTACGGAGCAGGGCACTGGCTAAGCCCATAAGGGACTTGGGGTGCCGGGAGCAGCTTTCCACATGCAGGACTGTGCTCCAAGTGCCTCCCTGCAAGATGGAGGTGAAGTCTCCCCTAGCCCAGCTGGGCATAACACCAGCCCAGGCAGCATGCAAAACCACTAAAGTGCCAGAGAGGAGACTTGAAGAATCAGGATGTTCTCCTCCATGCTCTTGCAAGCAGCCAGACCAGCACGTCAACCCCTCCACAACCACGCTTGTGAGGGAAGTGGACTGCTCACCAGATCCTCAAGATGCTCATGCAGCACTGACAACTGCACCAGAAGCTGGAGGCCAGCAAGGGGGACAGCAGGCGCAGCCTTACCTTGCTTCCCTTCCGCTGTCTCGGGTTGGCAGCCCTCACCACCTTCGCAGGAGTTGTGTGTTCTGCAAGAGGAGGAGAACAAAACTGTTAAAACACAGCTGAGGGTTGTGGAAGTGTTAGCTCTGGAGGGAAGCAAGCCAGCTGCCCCTTCGGCAAAGGGGGTCTAACAGAAAGAGGTGAACGGAGAACGAATAGAACCAGCTTCTGATGTGGGTCTTGAAAGGGCCCCATCAATATCAGAAAAACCTTGATCAATCCAGGTGACCGAGAAAT
Source organism: Falco rusticolus (assembly GCF_015220075.1). Classification (NCBI taxonomy): domain Eukaryota; kingdom Metazoa; phylum Chordata; class Aves; order Falconiformes; family Falconidae; genus Falco; species Falco rusticolus. The sequence goes on along the minus strand of NC_051194.1, from coordinate 8,124,791 downwards.
GGACCTTTAACCCCATCCCACCACAGGAAGGCACTCCCTGACTTAGCTCAGCCCTCCCGGCTTGGTCTTGCTAGCCAGGGAGGAGGGGTGGCAAGGGCTTCGGCTCGCTCGGTAGAGCGCCATGCAGAACCTGATCTGCTGTTACATACAGCAAAACAAACATGCCCTTGAACAGGCAATGCCCATCACCGCGCCGGTGTGGCTGGCCCTCCCCAGGGAGCAGAGGGCGGCTCTGACGGAGCGACACGCAAGTCTGCGGCACATGGGCGCTGCTCGTCTCGTGCTTCCATCTCCACTGCATCCCAGCACAGGGCAGCAAGTTCACGAGAGGGAACGTACAGACAGAAGGAGCCAGATCCGGGAAGTGTCTAAACTCTACTACAGCCCAAAGCACTTAGGCATTTGAGTGCCTCCGGGGTGCTTTCAGGTATCAGAATGCAACCGCTGGGGTTCACGCCACCATGGACCTCACACAAGACCTGCAGCAAGTCAAGACCTCAGCCTCACCACGACCTGCCTTGGCTCCTGCTCACACACCACCTCCTTACAAGACGACAAAGAAATCTAACTTTTCTCCTTCCCAGGTCTGGCTGCAAGGTCTCCAGAGCAGGAGCGGGCTCACGCAGGGCACACACCGCGTCTAACAGAAGAGCACGCCGCTGCCTAACACAAACCAGCCCCGCAAGAAGGGTCTCCTCCATGGCAGTGGTGCTCTGCAGGGAGAGCAGAGCCCACTAGCCCCTGACCCAAGGGACAGCCCACGCCAGGTGCCACTCACCCAGCAGGAGCCAGTGTTTCTAACTCCACCACTGTCTTTGTTTAAAAGAAAAGCATCCCAAACTGGGGCAGGGGGCGAGGAACAGCGAAGCCTATCTGGGGGTGCCCCAGGAAACACCCTGAATAGCCTACCCAGCTCCACACAAAGCTTGCTTTGATCTCCTGCGTAAGGCAGGACAACTTTGCCTAGATGATCAAAACCAGTCTCCTTCCTAGCCTCAAAATCTGTGATTCATCCTGCTGGTCCAGCCTTGCTCAGAGCTAGAGGCTTTGAAGTGTCAAGGCAGCAGTCAGACATGGCAGGATGGAACCATGTGCGCTCCCTTTCCCCAGTTCCCTTCCCCAAGGCTCCTGTGTAGGGATTTTACCCCCAGGAGAGCCCAAGCTCTCAGCTAGGTCTCCAAATCATCTCCTTTCCCCCCAGGACCTCCACAGCCCCCCTGCACTGCCTGCCCCCGAGCAGCAGCAGTCTCCTGTCTCCCTCATTTATTCCACATGCACCCCACTGAGAATCCTGGCTCCGTGGCACAAAGCTTGCCACAAGGCTTTCTACCTTTCCTGCTAGTGTAGGAAGAGCGAGTGCTTTCAAAACAGGCCCTAAAATCCTCCACTCAACGCCCACAGATGTCACCAACTAAATATAGCTTCAAAAGGCACCAAGCGCTACATACAGCACAAACCCACAGCCAGCCCAACTTCCACAGGTATGGAGCACCCCTGCCTGCTCTGACAGCACTGACATGCCTGGCACCACAGAAAAAAAAATATCTGAACTTGCTCTGCAGGCTGATTAGGCACCGATCTCTCCGGCTGGAGGAGAGCAGGGCTCAGTCTCACCGCAAGCATCCCACCCGGGCACCTGCTCCCACCGCACCGCAGCCTTGGGTCCGTGGCAATGGCATCCAAGCCCTTTTCTCCAGCCGCTTCAGCTCAGGAGCCTCACGGCCATAGATGTTCTTGTGCTTTTTTTGGGACCAGTCATAGAGAGGCCCCCTCACAACCTCTAGCAAAAGGGGATGCAGGGGCACAGGCTGCAGGGGCGGGTGCCACAGACTCCCACCATCTTTGCGGGGGAGGGAGGAAATTGTTTGAAACAAGTTCTGCTGCTTTCCTTATCTGCAAGATAGGAGCAGGGATCCCTTATCTAGCCGAGGTGCTGAGAAGACTAATTAGCATTTGCAGAGTGCTGCAGAAGACAAAACACAAAGCAAAGCGCTGCAGCCTGGCAGGGAGGCTGCTCCAGGGAGTGCAGCCAGGCCAGCACGGTGGCAGGGGCTGCAGGCAGCTCTCACCAGCATGGAAGGAGTCGAGATCTGCAAGTCACGGTGGAGACTGCTCAGACCAAGCCAGGAGACTGTGACTTGTGGACAGACAAACGTAGCATCCACAGAGCCCAGAGCCATGGTGAGCAGAAGCTGTGCATGCCTGGCACCCTCCAGGGCATGCCAGCCCAACCAAGGGCCCCAGCTCCAGCCCAGCAGCAATTCTCCAGTCAAGCTCCTGGACATCAACCCCCAAACTGCTCTTCATGTTCCCTTGCAGAGACTCCAGCAAAGCCAAGCGTCTAAAAAACCCAACGCAACCCACCCAAAACACATTTAAGCTAATTCCATGTGCTCAGGCTTCAGAAGAAAACCCTCCTTGTAAGGACAGCAACACATCTTGTGGTGCACAGCCAACAAGACCCTCTGCAGGAAAATCCTGCTGCCTTTTGTCACTGCATCAACCTGGGAAATAGGGAGCAAGTGGGCGTTGCTCCCCCCCCAGAAGAGCTCAGGACAAGCAGTGCTAGCAAGGGATATTAGATACTGCCCTGGTTGATAGCCGAGACCTTAAAAGCTGCTGACAGATGTCTCAGCCCTCCTGGCATTTCACAGACCTTCTTTTGCATTTATTTGGTGGCAGTAAACAATTTTCAGTTGCACTAGCACTGCATGACCATTCCTCCGACCAAAAATCAGGGCCTCTCCATATGAGGGGACAGACAAACAGCTGCAGTGGGAGCCAGGGCTTTTAGCGGCGTGAGACTGGCAAGGGGACAGCGGGCAGGGAAGGAAGGAGTGGCTTTGCCTGCAGCCACAGAGCAGATGCTGGCACAGCCAGGAACAGAAAAGCAGGTCTTGAATTTTGATCTGCCGCCTGCAGCCAGAACCAGATCATTTGCCCATGGGGTTGCCCAGCCACGAGGAGGTTATTTCTCAGCAACCAAGGGGACGAGGCACAGGTGGGAGCACCACGGCCCCAATGCCAGTATTGCAGCCAAACCCCTCCATGGCCAAGGCACGGTCAAAGCGTTCGCTGGCTTTTGGCACTCGCTCCCCAACACGCCTGGTGAGCGCCAAGAAGGGCAAGGCTGTGCAGACACCCTGTGCTTTCCTTTTGGCCTGCAGCTGGCTGTGGCACAGCAGCCCTTGAGGCGGGAAGCTCACAGGGGAATCCAGGTGAGCAAACTCCTTGTACCTGGAAGGAGAAGAGCCATTGCACAAGGACCACACAGCCAGGGTGACAGCAGCTCCCCCCTAAATGTCCGTGTCGTGTGTGTCCTTCCCCTCCCAAAAGGAACATGTTCCATAGGACCATTGAGCTTGGCCTACAAGACATATTTACTACCTTAGCTGAGAAAATCAAACCCAATGCCTGCCTTTTCTTACATCCAGTGCAGCTTGTAATGGATTTTTAGAGAAGGCAGATGAAGAGGTGGAATACATCTGCAGGGCTGGGCAGAGATCCGGTATTACACAGCAGAAATACCTGCACCTCTAGCAAGAAAGCTGTAGTGCCCACTCCTGGCACAGTACCACTCCTGTGAAAGGTAGACAAAGGCTCAGAGCAACCCAGCACCAGCTGGGACAGTCTCAGAGGGCAGCCCAGGCTCCCAGCAGGAATGCAGAGTCCTCAGCTCCGGCATGCAGTCCGTCCCTGGTCCCTGACACAGCACACCCCTCCTTCCCCGGCAGCCAAGTCAACAGAAAGGAGCCGGCCTGCCCCCAGGCCACTCCAGCCCACAGCCTGGCACCTAGGAGAAACTGCAGATGAAGGCAGTTTTGAAGCCAAGAGCACGGACTTTGTGCTGCAGAGGCTGAGGCAGGGGCGCATGCTCCGCGTTGCAGGTCCTACTGGGGCTGGAAGAGTTGAACTGGTATCCCCAGTTTCCTCAGAGCCCTGGCAGGAGCCCGACAGTGCTGCATAGGACAGCCAGCCATGCATCCAGCACGATCCACTCCGCTACCTGACAGCGTCCAAACAATCCTCCTTCCTTCCCACGCTCCATGGGACAGTCCTGGCACACGAGGACCACAGCTCAACCAACACGACAGGACACCTGCTCTGGCAATGCTGTTTCAAGTTCTCTAGGCAAGAACGAGCAAATGCAGCTGGGCCCAGGGTGAGCTGAGCCCTAAATGAGAGGTGGAATAGTGCTCCCATCAAAACGACACGGCAAGAAAAAGTATTGCATTAACCTCCTGAGAAGTAAAATGGGACACCCGGGTATGACAACTTCTGGGAAGAGTAAAGACAGAAAGCATTAGACATCTTAAAGAGAACTACTGCTCGCTCACACTATTTTGTATATCCATGCACATTGTCCAGACAGAGAAAATGAGCTTGGCAATTAGCCATTTCCCCTGGAAAGCGCTAGCTCCTCCAGAGTCTTCCCAGGAGGGCAGGAGAGTCCCTCCTGGGGTACGACACACAGGACAGATGTGGTGGGACAGCACCAACATCCGAAGCAGCTCCCATGAGAAAAAGGGACCCAACAGGCAGCCAGCCACTGCCAAGCCTGCCCAGACCCCACTGTGGCTACATGAATCCCCTTGCTGGCCCCAAAGGAGAGCTCTCGGGAGCCAGCAGAGAACAGCTCCAACAAGGGTGTATCCCCACCTCGCCAACACGAGAAACTCAGGGCACCAAACCTGTGCCTGTCCTTCCTCCAGGCCTCAAGCAAGCTCTCTCCCAGGGCAGTCCGATCCACACAGCAGCAGGGGACACCAATTCAGAAGCTCCCCTGCCCAAGCATGCAAACGCCATGACTTGGAACTTGAGCCTGACCAAGCCATCAGAGGACACAGCTGGTGAACTCTGTGTCCACCATCCCCACACCTTCTCCAGAGGCATTTGCAGGATCAGTCCTGCAGGCCAGCTGTGACCTGCAAGCCAACAACAGCCTTCCTCCTCCCGTCAGAAGCCCACCTGCTGCGGGCAGTGCTGAGTTTTTCTTGTTGGAAGTGGACCCTCCTGAAGTTACATGCAGAGAAGCCTTGAGGGACAGGCAAACACTTTCTGCCCACCTCCTGTGGAGCTGCACCTGTTTCTTCATCAAGATGGAAGCAGTGGGCAACACATCCTTGTTGTAAAGGGGCTGGGAAGCACAGACAGACAGGAGGGGACCTCAGCTTCCCAGGAAGCTATTTGGTAGCACCCCTGCGTGCAGACAGAGGTGTAAACATCCCCAGAGACCAAGGTGCAGCTTCCACCTCTGCCTGTCTCCCGAGGAGCTGCTCCCAGCACCAGCCTCGGCCATGTGTCAGAGCTAATGCCAGACTGAGATGGGAAATGCTTGTCTCTGCAGCTCTGCACACAAGCTGAAAAGCCTGGGATTTATAGCACTGACTGCTTGGCAGGCTCACATTTTGCTGAAGACATCAGAAGGTACACAAAACCAGCGAGGTTCTCGGCAAACTGGGCACACAGGCTGCACCTCCTCTAGGTTTGCAACGTTTTACAGCTCTACCTCCCACCAAGTCACAGTCATAACTGGAGGTGTATGCACGGGAGGGGAAATCAAGGGAGCACTGGATGGGAGTTCTCCAGCAGCTTTAAATGAGATGTTATCACAAGGACATCTTCCAGCATAAAGGAGTCAGTGTCTTGACAACAGGGTCTCCCACCCACTCCTGGGGACTACAGACAAGCACAGCTGGCTCCATCACCTCCAGCACACAGTCTCGCAGCTCACACCTGGCAGCACAGCATCTGGCCTTGTTTACAAAGGCAAGAGGGATATCTGCAACACTTCTGCAATATCGTAAGTTTCCTGCACATACAAGAAAAAGTGCAGTAGAATGGGCAAAAGTCAAGACCAAGCAGAAGACGAGATCCGTAAGCTGCATGGCTGAGCAGGATTTGGGCTTGTAAAGCATGTGGGAAGCCTGTTCAGCAGGAGCAAGAGAAGCTGCAGGCACCGTGGCTCAAAGCCTTCCCAGCAATTTTCTGCAGCTCCTCAGCAGGCAGCTCCACCTTAGAAGCCCTACTCTTAACAGCAAAGGAAGCAGGGAGCTGCCTACACTTCTCTGCAATATAAGCTCTGCAACTGCTGCAAAGATCAGTTGCTAAAAATAACTTCAAAAAGGGCATCTGACAGCTCCACAGAGAGCATGAGAATACTCCCACCTGGATGTCCTAGGCAGGCTCCGAGAGCTCGGGAGTTTGTCCTGGAAGAGTGCAAGGAGAAAGGCCAGGGGTACAGGCAGGTTCAATACAGCGTGCCAGGGCAGCACCATCACGGGCTGGGAATGTGGGCACCTGAGCTGCATTCCCAGCTCTTCAAGCCCTCGTATCCCTCAGCAGATAGTCCTAAAGCAGCCCTGGAGCAGGGGGAGGTAAAGCCACTCAAGACACTTGCAGAGCTTGTCTCTCTGCTGACACCACCCCACTGGCAGCGCAGTCCTGCACAGAGACCTTCAGAGCAAGCAGGGACACCGCTCGTAACAGCGCTGGTCACAGGGAGCTGACAAACAGTATTGCTTTTTAAACGCACATAACTGTTACAAGCTCCACACACACAAGTTATCTGCAGGGTCTGACTTATTTTCAGGGCAAATGAGGGGCAGGAAGGACCTGGACTTACCAAAGATACATAGCCATCCTCCCTGCAGCCTCCCAGTCCAAGACAGAAACTTTCAACTTGTGGCCAAGCTACGCTCCAGAAGGAGCGGGTTCAGAAACGCCGACAGGCATTTCTAACGTTAACGGCATCAGGGAGGGCACTGCGGGTTCCTCCTGGCACCGACGGCTGCTATTACAAGGCAGCAAATGAACTCTCTCAAGGGCGAGTGACATCTTTCCACTGCCTTTTCAAGCAATGCTTTTCCCTGAAGAGGATTTCTAGGAAACTTTTGACACACTACCCATGCTCACACCACCACGCTGACAACCCCCCCCCCTCCCCCCGAGATGCCAGGTTCATGCGGAATGAGGCTGCACAGGACCCCACCCCCCCCCAGGTTCCTAAAGGAAACTGAGCCCTAAACTAAGGGGTCTCTGCTGGGAAGCCAGTGGTTCCCAGATCCCAGGAGACACTGCACTGGGGACACAGCCAAGGTCACCCAGCCGACCACACTCCAGAAACTGTCAAAATGAGAAAGCCGGGTTAGATCAGGCCCCCATTAGTTGCTGAGCCACCCTGCTTTCCCTGCGCAGGGAGAAAGGCACCCGTCGCCCCACCATCCCTGCAGAAGAGGCTGTTCCAGCACCAGCGCCTGACCCAGGCTGTCTGGTGCAGACAAGTCTCCAGCCAGCAGAGCATTTTCTTCTGCCATCACAGAAGAGAGAAAAGCAGCCTCCAAGGACACCTGCAAACACTCTGTCAGGTTAAAAGGTTCGGGGAGAGGGGTGGGAAAAGCCAGCAGCGCTCCCAGGCAAACACGGCGTCAGTGTGTCACGGGTGGGCTGGGGCCCCTGAGAAAAGGCACAAGTTGATCCAGCTGCCGCTCAGGGTGGCAAGGCACAGCAAGGACACCTCGGTGCTGGGAGAGGAGGGCAGCCGAGGCAAGGCTGCACCGACCTGGGGCATGCAGGCGGGCCAAATCGTGGAGGAGCCAGAGGGTCAGGCCCTCCTCCAAGCTGGCTTGGAGACCAGCTAATAGTTCATGACCTAAGGTGAAAAAAAAAAAAAAAAAAAAAAAAAAATCAGTGGTGAGGGAGGGAAGGGTGACCCGAGCAGGAACTACAGGACCAGGACGGCAAGGACAGACGCACAAGGCATGGCAGGACTCAACTTTTAAAACGCAGCAAAAAAAACCCCAAGCCACTCACCTTTAGGGGCAAGCAATTTGCAAATTAAAAGAGGGTGTCCACCCTCCAGGAGGGACCAGGAGCAGCTTCCTCCACTCCTGCTTACCTCTGCTGCACCGCTCTGCCTGTTCTGCCAGGCTCTAATGAAAAGCTAGTTAACAGTTAATTATTACCCATTCAGACACACGATCCCCTACTCTGACCAACTGCTGGCCGGGAGGGATAAGACAGTCACGTGACGCAAAAATCCCAGCCTTATGAAAGCACGAGCAACTATATTTAGTTGGAAAAAACGATGACCTAGTGAGCCCGCCCCTCCCTGGCCCCCCCTTGGAGGAGCAGACCTGCCACGTCCGGAGATCCTACTTCCACAGCACCCGGACAGTCCCTCATCCAGGCAGGAGTTGTGACACCGAGATGGGGATGCCCAGCACGGAGCGAGCCCGGTGTATGTGCACATGCACAGGCTGTCCTGGGGGGCCAGCCCAGCGTGCAACCTGGGCCAGGGGGACCTTCCCTCCCTATCCTCAGTGCTGTGTGGCAGGTCACCTTGTCAGCCACAAAAGCTGATAAGCACCACGAGCAACAAACAGGGCCCAGCCCAAGGTCCTGGACCTTATCTTGAAAGCAGGAGGCACACTGGGAACCTGACCAGTGGCATTCAGCAGTGATGCTTCAGCTACTGGCCTCTGCACACCCAGGGCTGGCGATGCCGAGAGCTGGTGACTGAGTTTGCCTCACTTGGGTCAGCGCACCCCTCTCTCCGCAGGGTAGCTGGGCGACCGAGACAGACACAGCCATGCCGAGAACAGAGAGGGAGCAGAGGCAGCCGTGTAGCAGTCACATATGGATGCCGCTGCTGCAGAGAAGGTCCCGTATAAAAGCTGTGTGGCAATAAAAGCCAAAAGCATCACCCGCTCCCTCTCCCACTGCAGTGGAAAAGCTTCCAAGGAGAAGGAAAAAAAAGCCAGAGGACCAGACATCATTAATCTCTTGTCATCAGCAGAGGGGTGCTCTCCGCCCGCATCCCGCTGGGGCTGATGAGACAGCACAACCAGCAGTGCCCGTAGCATGAGCGAGAAGTCACCACATTGCTGCTCAACCCAGGGCATCACACTGACGTGATCCCTTTAATGGCCATCAGCCTCTTGTGCAGCTGCATCTGGGGACTTGGAAGCTGACAAAACCCTTCCTGGGAAGCATCTGGTATGTCTCACTGTAAATATTTAACAACGAAGAGACAGGAACTGAGAGCCAAGCGCCTGCCGTGAGACCCTCCAGCTCTTGAGCATTTGCACTGTCTAGGAGGGAGCTGTGCAGCTCCCACTGCCCATGCCAGTGGAGGGGGCGAGGGGTCACACAAGGCAAAGGTGCAAATTCTGCACAAAACGTGCCTGCGGAAAAACTGTCATCTCAAAGGGGAGCCAGAGACTGGGTTTCTAGAAAGGAGACCGTGACGTAATTTAAGTAACATCATTCCTAGTTGATCCCTACTGTGATTCCTGTACCCGACGCTGGGTACTTCTACAGGACCAGCGTGTCCCCTCTCAGTGGCCACCTGCAAAGCAACTGCTAGACCTTGCCCTCAAAGCCTGCACCAGGTCAGCTGCAAACCTGCCTCCCTGCATGCATGTAACAAAAGGAGACTGAGCAGCAGCTCAGCTTGCGAGGCCAAGGAAGACAAAGCCACCACCAGGCAGAAATCCAGCCCCATCTCTTGGGGCAGGGGAAAGCAACAGCGATTTGGTGGTAGGACCAGATGCAGCAAACATTCCCAGGCATTTCAGGAGGCCAGACCTAGATCACCCACGAACCAGGGTGTCTCTGGAAACAAGCTGAAGAAATCCTACAGTCCTGTAACCACCTGGATTAAACTAATCATAGGTATGGGGGCTTCCTCCTGGTGGCAAATCCAGTGCATTTAACCCACGACAACAACAAGGCAGCCAAATATCCTTGCAACCTTTGAGAGCAGGCAGAAAGGCTCCTTTTTTGCTACTTAAGGATTACCGTACCTCAGCCAAGCAGATTTCAAGGCAGACTCTCCAAGCACAAGATACAACATCCTCACCTATGTCCCCCCACCTTAAGCTAGACTCGGGGAAATTCAAGATTCTTCCTAAAGTGCTTGAAATAACAAATGCTGCCAACTTCCTTCCTGAGTGCACAATCATGTGGATCCTGCTACATAAACCACTCCCTCTAGTCCAGTTAATTCCAGTGCTACAGGTGGCTGCCTCCTCTGCCTCGATACACAGCATAGGAGTAAAACCACCCTTATCAGTGAGCCTTCAGAAATACTCAGCTACAAAAAGAGTACAACACAGCACTTTCTCTCCTAATTTAAAGATCCATCTCCCCTCCTTTTCTTTATAAAGGATTAAAAGCTGCTTCCTTGCAGTGGGAGCATTACCCACATCTCTCTACGAAAAACTTCATAGTGTTTAACTCAAGAAAGATAATCTCAGCCACTGCTGACAGTTCTCCAAAATGATCAGCTCAGGGTGCAGCAGAAGATTAATAAAAAAGCCATCAGGAATAGCAAGACCAAGACAGAGCATCACTTGCTGCTCTGCTGAATACTAGCACATCCACAACTGCACCCTGCTGTCAACTCTGGTCTCTGCATTTCAACAAGGGCACAGCAGTGTTACAGATGCACAGAGAAAAGCAATTAAATCACCCAGAGGCAGCCCCTTAAGAGGTGAGACTAAAAAGGCAGGGATCCCCCCACCACTGCGAGGAGGAGGGCTGGCTGCAGAGTACGATGCCAGGAGGGCACAGGAACAGCACACAAAGCTAGCAGGAGGCCAATTTAAAGCAAGCAAAAGTACTTCCTTAAATAGCAGGCAGCAAACTTCAGCACTCCATGTGGCAGCAAGTCCTGGGAGATGGACAGCATCGGCAGCCTCACAGAGGGTAGGGGTTCACAGCCAATGCATCCACAGGGGTCTGGGTGGAGATGTGCCCTCACAGCCCTCCTTTAACAGCAGAAGTAGGGAAGATGAGAGTCCGTCCCTCTGCTCCGCCACCACACTGCCAAGCCCAGCCCCGCATCACTCAAGTGCACTGAAGTCCCCCAGCTTTCCACCTGAACTCCGGATCACAAGCTTTGAAGTGGCTTCTTCTGAAAAGCACCCTACAGCTGCCAAATCCTAGTCGCTGGATGTGGGAGAGGACAGAGGAACTGCTGTGCTAGACAAGAAGGAAAGTCAGTCGCCTCTCTCCGAGAACAGCTTTATTTCCAAATGCTGTTAGGTAACCAGGACACAAACACTGCTGCCCTTCCACCTCCATAGTGCTTGCATGTGACACCGGGTTGAGGGCAGAACGCCTCCAGCATCCATACGCTAACAAGCAGGAACACGCTTTGGGGCACGCTACAGCTACTGTGCCTACAAAATGGCCAATTTTTGGCTCAGGCTCCCCACCTATGCAAGTCCCAACCCTGTTACCGAAAACTCAGCATCCTCCGCCACTGTGCCAACTACTTCCTGGGGTGGAAGAACAATGCACCTCTCACCGAGGGGGGAAAACAGCCACACAGACCCCCTGGGCATTACAAGCTTAACCTTAAAGTATAGGCACTGACATAGATACAGTAGTCCTGGTGCTTTGCAGTAACAGGCTTGAGCAAATTAACTCATTAAACAACCTCAGCAACAAAAGGGAGGTGAAGGAGTCAAATCCAACAGGCTCAGGAGTGTACAACTACTCTGATGCTAGCAGCAAGCCTGCCACCCACCACCAGTGGTGCTACCCTGCCTTCACCTGCTGCCTTCACACTTCACTGTGTTTTATCAGGGCTTCCAGATAAACTTAGTGCATGGGAAACAAAAACAAGGTACCAGCTTTAAGGCTACTCTGGAGAAGGTATGAGAAAGGACTGTGCAGTGCCCTGAGCAGCTGCTATTAAGAGGAATCCTGTTTAAGCTTTCACTTATCTTCCTATAATTACAGAATTGTAAAAAAACCCCAAGCTCTGTAGGTAATGTTTTCTGCAACGCTATTGACACGTAACAAGCACTTACTGAAATGCTATCATCTGCTGCAGACACACTCATGCCCCACCCTGGAGGCAGCTGCAAAGGTCCCCAACCAGCCAGAGAACACAGGATGGAGTTGTGCCAGCCAAAGGACATCTCCGAGTCTGCAGCTCAGACAGACAAAACCCAACACCCGATGAAGGCAGATCTTCAGCAGGGTGGAGAAAAGCCTCTTACTAACTCAACACATGGAAATACATCTTTGCTCCTTCAAAATGAGTCTTACTGTTTCGTTCTCACACACGTTCTGAAAGCAAGAAAAATCATGGAAGACAAATGGAAATGGACTGGGTTACTACTTGGGTTACTTCTCCAACACCACAGAGGCATCTTCTGCAAGTGGATCTAGTTCTACACCACAGCTTTGTTTGCTGGCTAGAGCTCTGGAAACACATACATACACATGACTTCCAGCCCTCTGTTCAGTTCATGAAGTCAAATTACACTGTCTCCAAAGTGACATCACACTGCTTAAAACCAGTGAGTTATTTTTACTGAAATCAGCTCTACGACAATGGAGTAGATTTCCACACTTCCAAATCCTGATGATGCAACGTCTCCACAATCAGCAGCGATTTATCCTCACACTATCACGTCAACTCAAAGATGCAGGTAGGAGGTGGACACAGTGACGTGCCTAAGACTGCACAAGGCCAAGCCAAGCACTGAGCCCCATTCCCAGTGCCTCTGCTATGGGCGATCTCCACAAGGCACTACAGCTCTGAGACATCAGGACCTTACTGACTGGTCTTGGTATCACTGGGGAAAGCATAAACCTTTCCTTCACTCTTAGCACTTCAACATCAACCTGGACAAAGGGCTCCCGGCAGTTTGGGAAAGGCAAGAATTGATATAATCAGTGAATCCTCTTAAAAACTACATCCTCTTCCTGATTTGGGACCTGCATCCAGAGTAGCATCCCCTCCCTCCCTCCCTCGTGTCCCAATCCACTTCTACATGGTCCCTCCTAGCAAGGCTGCATGTATTACTGGGGCCAGGAAGTTTTCATCGGTCTTACATTCTGTGTTGCTGTCAGTGCATCTCAGCTGTCATTAACATCGACACTCAGCAGCAACACACAGACTAAACAAGCCAAGAGGCAAGTCTGCATCTTTTCGAAGTATTGCAAATTCAACTGTACACTTTCAGGCTCACGGACATCAAGCTGTATACAACTAACCTACAGACCAACAGCTGCAATTCCAAGTTACATTTGCATCGTCACACACTGATGCTTTCAGTTACCTGTGAAGATCAAGATGTGCAAGTTCCCAAATTCTTTGACTCTGGACACTCAAATTTGCCATGCTACAATGTACAGGAAGAAGGTAACCTTCTAGCAGTTGCAGTCACCACTACATGAAAGCATAAAATGTGCCACTGCCATACAAGAATGGCCAAATATTTAGAGGGGCTTTTCTGGTTTGGGTTCTTTTTGAGGAATTTTTTTTTGTTTACGTTTTTGCATGGTTTGGATTTTTTGCTTTTTAAATTACTGTGTGTTGCAAATTCTTGTACCAGTCTTCTAATCTGGTTAGCGCTGACTCTGCAGAAAGAGAAATGCAGGGAAGGCATAGGAGAGGAAGGTTTGAAGAACTCCATTTTTCATTAATACATACCAGACTGGCCGTCAGTTGGAAATATATCTGTAAAAGAAAAAAAAAAAAAAGACAAAAATCAGTATTGATTGCAGCTGGAGCGCGAATCATATTTGAAAGGTCCCTCCTCTCTTACTCGTTTGCTTTAGCTAAACAGAGGAAGTATTTTCTTAGTGTCCGAAGTTAAACATCAATCCAGCTTGGAACCCACCTCAATTCAACCACTTACTGCAAGAAAGATTTTGAAGGAGTCTGTGTTTACCTGAATGTATTGCTCTCAATGAACAACTTTCTACATTGGCTTCTAATAGCAGTGAGCAATAGAGCTTGTTGACACGTACAAAGATCCAGACAGTGAGCTAGCTGGTGGCATCCCCACGCTCCCCCTGGCCAGCATTACCAAATGGAAACCTGCAGAAAGCATCTAACACCGTGACCGGCCAGGAAGCACAGGTGGCAGCCAAAGCAAAAGCAAAGTGAGCATTTTCCTGATGGCTCTTGGGTTTCACAGCTACAAGGGACATCAACAGCCAATGCCCAGCTCCAACACAACACCTATACCAGAGAACAGGCAGAAGCAGGCACCCATCACCCAAATTGACACCCAGTTCCTTGGCACATCACACACCACCCCAGGCAGATGCCTTCCCCTTCCCATCTCAGGTGGCTCTGCCATCAAGCACAGCCCGTTGTGCACAGCTGCCCGAGTCTAGAGGGGTTCAGATCCCAAAACAGATTACTCAGCCTTCCCACCCCCCCAAGCTCTTTCCAGTCAGAGGTACAGGTCCTTCTCCTGAAGGACCCTATTTATTGCTGGGAAGATGTTTACTCAAGCAGCTGGAAGGATCAGATGAAAGTTTTATTCTTTTGAGGAGCATGCAGGACAGATGTCAAGAAACCCCATTGATAAAAGCTGCCCCAGAACCCATGAAAACAGCATGTTTGAGAGATCAATACACTTTCTCCTCCAAGGAACTTGGAAGAAGAAGGCTGCCAGCAAGGCAAGGTCCTCCTAGGACAGGGGCAGGCCCCTAGCTCCTGCTTATCAGCTACCCCAAACACACAGTCAGCTGGGAAGTCACAAGAGTTGCAGCAAGGACTACTCCCTGGACAGGGCAATGGCCTCTGGCCTGGGCTCAACCAATGCAGAAACAGCAAAAGCACACCTCTACCAAAGGAACTCCTATTGCTCTACCTTTGATGGTGCACCACGTTCAAAGCATCCTGAGGCAGGAATGCTTTCCTCCCATGTAAGAGCAGCAGAAGCAGAAGGACCAAAAAAAATCCCCACCAATCCCAAAAGACCTGGTTTTTTTGGTGAGAACACCAAAATCTCTGCTGTTACACAGGGTTATGGTCTGTGGCCATGCTGAAGGCACAAGCTCAGGGAAAACCCAACACATACACAAAAGCCTCCAAGCACCAGTCTGGATCTGGCACATCCATAACACGCAGACTGCATGTTCTATTGCAGTCCTCCACCATATCACCCAAGTGCATCTAAACATCTCTTATTTCTGTGATCGTTGCTGACAAGGTCAGGCTCCTACAACAGCAAGCAGAGACACTCTGTACTTGATCTAACAGGTCCCAAACGAGAGGAAATTTCTGCATTTCCCTACTAGAGCAACTCCTAGACAGCTTCTCCACAGCTGAACAAGGTGGAAGCACTGGTTTCGACCAGCTAGCTCTACTGGCTATTACCAAAGACCAAAATAAAATAACAATGCTACTACAATGGCTGAGGAAAGGAACTCCTTTGTGCCAGCCAAGAACTACCAGCCTTGACAACCCTTGCTATACTCCACCAGGTGCAGTTCTCCAGTTTGCATTCGTGCTAGGCTGTCCAGCCAGCTCCTCATCAAACACACACCACAGCCTGGCCAGCCATCTGCACGACCAGCCATCCACAAGAGGTCCAGGCTACCCACTTCTAGAAACCACAACTGCCACCAGATCGTGTAGTAACTGCAGGTGACCCCCTAGGGATGTCTCCCAGCAGTCATGCCACTGCTGCAACTCCAAGCTTGCACTGCCCTCAAGGCCTCTGCTCAGCTCACCGCTATATTCCCCACTGCCTCGTCCAGCCCTAGAGATGCGCAAAAAGGTTCTCCTGGCTTCTTTGAGCTCAGCCACAACCCAACAGCAGATCTGCCGCCACATTTACTAGAAAAGCAGTGGAAACTCCTCAGTGGCTTAGGTCAGTAGAAAGCAAGGACCACACATGATGGCCAGGGGCAGATATTGCTCACATTCACCTCGAGGTCTGCCAATACAACTCCTGTTGAGGAAGAACACGTGCCTCCAATCCTCAGTCCTCTCGTCTGGGAGAGACTGAGCTTGTCCAACTCATTACACCTATAAATAATACAGATTTGACTCCAGGCTCTTCACAGCAGAGACCCAGAGCACTGGGTTTGCAGGCAGCACAGAGCAGTCAGTCTGCAGGACTTGCTCTTCTGAAAAGCACGGTTGCTGGGAGGACACATATCAGGCAGGGCTGGTCAGGGACTGCCAGGCACAACAACCCTTTGGGACACCTTCTTCCCTTGCAAGCACAAGTGACTAGATTAGAAATTAGCCTGCCAATTAAGGGCAGCACCTGTGGTGCCCAAGAGAGGTCTAAATCAGGCAGCACTTTCTTTTTCCCAGAAAGCCATGTCAGGGAAGGAGGCAGAAATGCATGTGGCTGGCAGGGCAAAGAGAAACCCCTAGGGCTGCTCTCCAAGGAGCCCGTTCAGTACACTGCAGGATGTCTGTCCAGGTCAGCTCCCTTCCCAGCACTCCCAAGGCAAAAAAAAAAAAAAAAAAAAAAAAAAAAAAAAAAAAAAAAAAATCAAACACCAAGGACCCAGGGACAGAGACCAGGCTGTGATTTTGATCAAAGTCCCAACACAGAAAGCCAAAGCCAGCAAACCAGCCCCACTGATTCCTCCCACCACACACACTGCTTTCCCACCTGCTTCCCCCCAAGGGACCCTGATGCCAGGTATCCTGACAGAGGCCAGATGCTGCAGAGGATGATGCTTCACAGCTGCTCTTCACCACCTGACCATCCACCTGCCGGCAGCAGGCACTCCCTATGTGGGAGCCAGGCTGCTCTGCCCTTGCCTGCATGCCACCACCCAGCCAAGTCCAGCCTGCTGAGCTGGACCAATACGGAATAGCCCCCAGGCAGCCAAATGTGAAGGAGCAAGAAGTAACAATACCGCCATGCAAGCAAGGAAGACCCGTGAAATTTGGGCCCTGTGGTCTCACGTTTCTTTCCCCTTCTTGCATGCAGACACTTTGTTCCTCAGCATGGGCCCAAAACCAGAAAGACTTGGCATCTAAACAGAGGGATTCTGATCACCACAGGAACCAGTGATCTCTTCATTGTAGCACCAGTCTCTGCCTGGTCTGGTCTGGCAGAGACTGGTGCTACAATGAAGAGATCACTGGTTCCTGTGGTGATCAGAATCCCTCTGTTTAGATGAAGATCCCAAGCCCTTTAACATCCTCCTCAGCTCTGTAGGTTATCCCTACAGCCTGCAACATCTCAGCAGAAAACACATTTCATGAATCTCCCTGTTATCAGTAAAGTGGGGTGGAGGAAGAAGCGAGCAGGAGGAGGTCAAGGGTGCATGCTGCAGCTGGCAGGAGGTCGGGACGGGCGCAGAGCATCCCTTTCAGGACTGTCACGTGAGGGTGCAGACACAGTACAGAGGTGCTTGCTCTGAAAACCAATACCCGGACTTGCTGCACAAAAACCCCAGGAGACACGAGTAAATTGAGGGCAGTCGTCCTCATTTTAGGTTGTGCTGGGGGGTGGATACAGATTCCCAATTTTTGCCTGATGGTATTTTTATATGGAGAAGACTGTATGCTAAAATGGGGCATTTAAAGAGAAAAGCTGATGCATCCACACACACAACCCCTCCCCAGGGGCTACCTGGCCACCATTGCTATTCAGGTATCTGGGACAGGTCCAGAAAGGCTACCCCATTTGTGAGCCCTCATCTCCCCTCCGCTGCTCCCCCCACTCACTGCAGAAGCACGCTGCCAACCCGGCTCCTCCACCAGCCACGCTCCAGTGCCAAATCCAGACACCCTCACTGGAAGCCTGCCTTCTTCCTGCTCAGGGGCTACAGCTGGGAAGGGACCTCCACCACCACCTACTGCCTGTCCCCAGTCCCCCTGCCAGCAGCTGCACCCCTTTTCCGCCACAGACGCTGCTTCTTCCCAGCAGGGCCCAAGAGGCAGTGGCTGAAGAGCAGCTCATTAGCCCTGACGCAAGAGAAATGCTGACTCGTTATTACAGCAACCCGCAGCCGTAACTGCCAAGAGGGGCAGCAAGGCTGCAGGCAGCGTGCCAGCAAGAACTAGCTCCCTGCACCCCACCGGCCCCCACACCTGCAATTAACCTTCTGGCTCTCCACACCTGGGGGGGAAAAGCAACCTCAGTGTGCTTTGCACCACCAGCCAGTAGCCAAAGCACGCTGACTGGTACCGGTGTGCTGCTCCTCTGCATGCACAGGTACGAGCACACATGATAGCACGCTCTACAGCAGCTCCCAGCGGGACATGGGGCTCACCCACACTGCCACTGCTACAGAAAGACACCAGCTGATTTGTTCCGGCTTTTGACCCATGCAGTTGTAATTAAATCATCCTCCACATTTTGCAGACAAAAAGACTCGGACGTCAGCAAAAAAATGACCTCTCCAAGGTCATGCGGGGACTCAGCAGCAGAGACGTGACCAGAACTTGGTTGCAATGGCTCGAAAGCTGCAGGGCTGCACTGGCTGCCCAGGAGAGAGACAGGGAAGGGAAATGCTGGTGGACGGCAGGATTGCTGGGGTTCTCTCCTCCTAACCTGACTTGCCACCCAGCAGGGACGATTCAGTTCTGCTTCCCTGGCTATGAGGGCAATCCTCCCAGTGCAAAAGCACAGGCGGGAAAAAAGTCCAAATTACATAGTCCAGCATCTGCTGCAAAGAGACCAGTGCTGCTTGAATCTCCTCTCCATCCCCAGGCAACATTGCAGCTCAAATCTCTATCACCTGGCTCCCCCTCAGAGGCCGAGGCAGTGCCTGCACAGGTTCCCGAGACAGTTACAGGCCTCTTCAAAGCAACATTCAGCAGAGAAGGGGGTGAGGTCTGTTAGGAAAAAGTAGCAAAGCCAGAAACCCCAAACCCAAAGATTAGCATGGCCAATTAAGTCCCTCCTGAGATCTTGCTTGCTTCCTGCTCCCTCCTTCGTTACCTGTCAAGCAGGCTCAGGGAGGGTCCAGCTCTCAGTCACGCAGATCTTCCCAACCCTCCCCAGCTTCCAGGTCCAGCCAAATGCCTCCCATGCCTCTTACCAATGCTCAGCTACTGTAACAAGAAGGATCTTTACCCCCTTCAAAGAGAAGCTGAACTTTGAGACAGATGGATCAACCCCAAGCTGATGGTTAGGTCCCAAGACACCAGTAAGGTCCGTGCAAGAAAAAGAACTACAGAAGCTTTCATGAGCTTCCAGATCAGTTTCTCTGCAAGGGTATCCAGACCACCAGACCCGCATACGTGGTTTTCCGCTCTCCATCCAGAGGAGACACATGGTTCCTTCCCTGACACCACCATCACCTACACTGGCTGAAAAGCTGCAGCCAGTGTGAGCTCTAACATCAATTTCCCACAAACCACATGGAAACAAATGCTTGAAATAGGTTTTCAGTGTATATACAGCTGTGGTTTTGGTGAAGCTCAGCTGGGGTGCCCCTGCTAACTTCACGTACTTGAAAAGGGATGAAGACTTCCAGCATCACCAAGGTGCAAGAGGAACACCCCTGGAACAAAAAAATAATATCACCCACTCCAAAATATGAGCATTATCTGTCCAAGATAGCTCCCTAGCTTTAACTTCATACCACACACTAAACCGAACCAGTACCTTAATGCTGACATCCAGTCTCTTCTGGACAGAAGGGGAAAAGAGCTGACCGAGCAGCAGTCACACGGTCACCGGTGGGATCAGCACTGCGCCCAGCAAAAGCACCTTTCAGACATCCACTTGAAAGAGAGTCCAGGTCTCTTCTCCAAGCACCAGAGATGCCAGTGGGGTTCTGGGGAACGCATCTGGTCAGCCTGACCAGAAAAAACAAGAGCTCTCCAAACAGACAGTCCTGCGAATCCAACACTCACACATGCGTAGGCACACAAGGAATAACTATAAGGTCACGGCTGTTTTTTCTCCCATCCACTTATCAGTGCTTGCACTGGAGAGAACAAACACTGGGTGTTCTCTCCCATTAACCCCTTCCCCACCACCTCCAAAATGGAGAAGCAGCAAAGCACTGCCACTCCAAGTACGAGTCCTAACACTCCTACTCATGCACCCAACAAAAAGCTACAGATAAAGTACAGGGCACCTTAAAGATGCTTGATTACTTTTCCCACGAAGCAGCTGGTGACCCAGCTCTCTGCCTCCCATCCTTTAATCACCAGTAAACCCGAAGCAACACTGCTGGAAGTCTCCAGCTTTCCAGGAGACCAACCCCACATGAATCTGGGCCCGACGATCACACCCTCCCCAAACTGTTCTTTAAGCTACTGGATACTGAACAGGCACTACAACTGCAGGCATGATCAAGCAAATTCAGCGTATCTCAGAGACTCATGTTGAAATACAGGAACCATTTTGGTGCAGCCCAGAAGCCAACTGGATCCCACGCTGTGGCAACGAATACAGGATGGCATTTCCCTCTGACCAGGCTATTGCACACCACGCTGCAACACGCTCTCCTGCGTGCAGTTAAGGGCAGGCAGTGTCAGACACCACAGCAAAGCTCTGCCTAAGGACAGTTCAATAAGCAGTGGGCAGGACAGATCCTTCTCCCTACAGAGGGGGATCCATTACGTAGCCAGAAATCATCTCTCCATGAAAGAGGATCCCCCCACCTCCTCAAAAACACCAGTATCATGGGTATGCCCCATAAGATGGCGGGGGGTGCCATAAATCCTTGTGGAAACCCCAGGAACTAAACATTGCAAGGCTCTCTCCACCTTAGGGCTGCGGGCAGAGCACCAAGCAGGGGATCTGTAGGATACACAAGGCAGCACAGTGAAGACAACATAATTAAATCTCTTAACTGAATTAGAAATCATCAGGCTCACAGTCTGAGATGTTCTCCCCCTCCCATCCGAGCTATCTGGTTGGTTTTAATCAAACACACAGCTTTTCCAATCACCCTCCAACTCCATCCTTGCTTGGTTCCACTTCTCTGATGGCAGTTCGATCAACTCAGATGTCGGCTCCAACTGAAGTTAAAGAGGGTTGTCTGTCTTGTCTGCTATGTCTCTTCCAAATCATCTTCACAGTTGTACTTACAGGTTTAATTTTACATTTTAAAAACATGGGTCACTTAGAGCAAATTCCTCCCTGCACAGCATGCAAATGTCACATCTGTCACCCTCTGATTAAAAAAAAAAGGGGGGGGAGCTAGAAGAGCTCACCTGAGATTGATTGGGAAGTCAAATCACTCCCCCTTTTGTTCAGCTCAGCGCAAGACCCTCCGCAGCGGCAGAGGGTTTCTGAGCACTCAGAAGATGCGTTAGGTCATATTAGGTATTCCCCCAAGCTCTCAAGGTTTAGCTGGGAGTTGGGAAGTGAAATTTAGTATGATTACAGCCAGTAAAGTCTCATGCTTTGTCATCTGAGCACATGATGCAGACACCTTTGTGATTCGCTTTTCTGTCCTGTTAGGTGGGATCTCATGCATAAATATCCCATCGCTTGCGCTTCAGTCAGGGTAAAACCTCCCATCGACGTTTTTGGGATGCCTATCTCCACATTTCAACATCTGCTCCTACAGTCACATATTCTCGGCATCATGTACACTGATGTCACTCTTCACACTTAATTCTTGGCTCTCTTTTCACCTTTACTTGCCCCTTATACAACCTTGTGACTAACTCGCCAAGGTGAGCCCGTGTGGAGGTACACAGGTAGCGTGAAGTGCTTCAGTCACTCCCTTAAATATCTTTTTGTGCTAGATGAGGCCAAGAGCATTGTTACTTGTTACTATGTTCTTTATTTTCAGTAGGCTTGTGCTGTGAGAGCTGACACAGACATTGCTCCTGAGCTATGTGGACTCTGTGACTGTTTGGAAGGGCTACAGTTAAGGTATAAAGTCCTCGTACTGAGAATCCCAGGTGTCTTGCAGAAATAAACTCACTGCTGCTTTTGCAACATTTAATACATAAAAATGGGAGATCTGACCTTGGAGAATCTAAATAAATTAATTTCCTGTAGTCTGAAGTGAAGTGAACGTTGGCTTATCAAACATTTGAGTGTTGATTATTAGCCACAAGTTCTTACTACTTCATTCCATCACTAGCTTCATCATTTGTAAGGGCGCAAACCAGATAGTCTGGTAACTAACATTTGATAAATTAATAATCACTCATTTACACCACTGACCAGAAGCTTCCAAAAGCACAGTTATAAAGAAGGGGGAAGGAAAAAAAAAAAAAAAAAAAGTGATTTAGTGTGAAGGCTGAATATATATTACAAACAACCTGCTTAGAGACAGGGCTAAGTATTCAGCAACGCACCCACTTTCTGGCAGCACCTCCGAGTTACCAGGCAGGTAAGACACTAATCTCCCCACACACCTTTTCTCTTACTTTCCCATCAACAAAACACTACCCTTTCCTCATTTTTGTGGCTTTTCCAATTTCATACTTGTTTCCCCACATATTTAGTCAGGAAAAACTCACCTCCTCCGTGTTTCAGACTTCTTAAAACCTAATGTATTTAGCCCTGAAAACCCTCCGTTCCCATGATGTGTGCATCCAATAGGCGAGTCAGAAAAGTCAAATGACTGGGAGGAAAGGAGAAGGAGATAAGCAGCCCCCCCCGCCCCGCGCCCTCCGCCCAGCTGGCAGATCCCTTCCAGCGCGCAGCCATGCCCTGCAGACTGCAGAGTCACCCTGCAGGAGCACGGCACACGCCACCGCTCAGCTGGAAAAACGTGCTCAGCAGTGTGCTGGGAAGGGACTGCTTCCTCCTGCCACCCCCCAGCCACTGGGGCTGCACCCCCACAGCACCTGGGCAGGGGTGTGTGGAGCAGCACCAGGGTCCCAAGTGTCACCCCCCGGGCAGGAAGGGCACAGGACATTTCTGCCCCCGGCCCCCAGCCTCCCAGTCGTGGTGTAACTCTGGCTCATGCGTCAAGGACACATGAGGTTCACAAGCCCCATCCAAGCCCCTGTTTCTCCCCATTGCCCGCCCCCCCGGCCCCCAACTACTGCTCTCATCGCCAAGAAGTAACACCGCGGAGCATCAGGGATGCTCGCCCGCCTCCACCTTCCTCGCAGGGCAGGGATACCCTCCTGGGTGCCATCAGAGCCTAGGGCTACTTTGGGGAGCTGGCGAAGCACCTGTGGGCAAGTGGCCAGGTGACAGGCCAGCTCTGCCTGCTAAAGCAGCAGGTTGCAGACCTGTTTCCAGCCACTTCAAGGGGTGCCCGGCAGGAAGCGAACATGCTTCCCGGGAGTGCAGGTCAGGGCAAGCTGCGCCCGCCAGCACGTTGTGCGTGCCACACATGCTCCGGAGGAAACCGGAGTGCCATTTTCTAGATCAAACAAAGGACACGTGTGTCACCTCTGAGTGTCACCAGAACCAGCACTGACAGACCTCAGTCACACCAACAGCCACCTTCACTGGCCATTTCTAAAGCAAAAAGAGGCTTCCACCTGACCTGTCGTGCCAGAGCATCCAACCCAGCCAGGGCCACCACGGTCTCCTCCCACACACTGTAAACCCCAACCTATCCAGTGCAAAGATCTCTACCAAACCTTCCGACTTGTGACCATGTAAAGGAACTGAATGACTCAAAAAAAAAAAATTAAAAAAAAATCACAACCACCGCAGAGTGCTGAAGCAAACTGCCTGCTGCATGTTCCCGTACCATACTGCAACACACGGGAGTGTCGAGGCAAGCCGCTACTCCTAAGTCAGCTTTCCTCCAGAAGGACACTGAAGGTAAACCACTGATAATGCAGGTATTAGATCAAGCCAATTCACAGTCCTCCCTCCCTCCCTCTCCTTGCATGCCCCAGCAGAATATCCCCCACCACATGTAGCTTTAACACTGCAGGAAGAGCTCCTGATCCTGGCAAAATCCATAGCAAGTATCACAGCAAAGATGGGACGGATGACTGGCTAAGGATGACTCCAGCAGTTCAACCACCACCAGCAGCCCGGTGCAACACCGAAACCAGCAGAGCCACAACACATCACATGCCCACTTGCTCCAAAGAGGCAATCCACCGGGCCTGCCCACAGAAGCCCCCCAAAATGCAGCACAAATGCATACTCTGACGAGGAAAGTTCAGTTAGAAGCGTCTTCTGGGAACCTGTGATTACAGGGTGAGCCTCTGCTTAGAAACATGTTGACACTTGACCACCATTTCCACAACCCCTTCCCCCTCTCCAAAGGCGTACCTTGCGCAGTATTAGAATTGCCACCAGCAAACCTATTTGCACCAAATGCCTTGTGTCAGATTTTACTCCACGGCTGTGGGACCGTCGTATGTGCACCCACTTCTTTCAGCCAAACAATCCAGACTGACCCTGACCCGGGACTCTCCCCGCACATAAGTCTGGTAATTGATTTATTCAAGGCCAAATTCAGTTCCCATTTGTTCTGGTCTCCAATTATTGTTGCGCAAGTACACAAATAGCTGCCTTAAGTTCTCACAGCACTGCATTAATTTCTTCAAAGCCTTTCTTTTACCTCTTCTCTCTCTGACCTGCTCAAGTCATACAGCTGTATCATTTACTGCTAGATGTTCGTATTAGCCAGTTATTTCAAGGTGAGGAGGAAACTCTACCAACTCCACTGAGATCACTAACAAGGACCTGGACCTGCAGAATAAGTTTTGAACTGAAGCCCTGTCTCAAGCAAAGAAACGGACACATGCAGAGCTGGCCACGCCAGAGACCATACATCCACACAGACTACCCAGAGCTTTACCCAACTCCAGCAGACAACTTCTTGCCCTGCAAAGCTCCACCTAGATGGCATTACCACCACAAGAGCACCCGGCAGTTATCACCAAGGCTGTACTGCCTCTTTCCCCGAGCTCCCTGTGCGCACAGCAAGCCAGGGATTTGACAGAGCCAGCGGCATGCAGACTTAAGCCCTTGGTTGGAAGTCAGCAAAGGTTCCAATGCCAAAATGACCAGAAGATAAATAAAGACCGTAATGTAAACGCGTATCGTGGTTGGGAATGAACAAAGCTCACCACTCCCAACTGGACTTACGGTAAGAATAGAGCAAAAAGCCTTCCCAGCTCTCCTACCAGTTCTCTGCCAGAGCTACAGAGAGGCCACTGTACCCCCATTTACCTGGTTATGGAGATGAAAGCAGAGCTCCTCTGAGAGGTGCACCACCACCAAGGACACCCCAATCCTCTGGCGGTATTCAAGCGTATTTAAGTTTTCATTAAGATGATTTTAAAAAACCTTTGCTGTTTGTAGCCATAGTAACAGTAAGGATTAAAACATTCAACCTGGTCTAGATGGCACAGCTTTCTAAAATGCCCGTTCCTTATTCAGCCAAACAAGCACCACCACTGAGGTGGTGTCAGAGATTCATTACAAAGTTTCGAGTATGCAAAGAGCAACCTCACTCTATCCAAGTTGGCATTTGGCATTCCCTTGAGGATAATTTCACACTATTTGAGCACAGTAAAAGGATCAGGTGTCATAATTTGGAACAGAGAGCGGAGCACTGCAGCCCCAGTGCCCCCATTCCCAGCCCTGCTTTTTGCACTTGATTTGTCTTCACACCTGACCCAAGTCCTTCTGCTGCCCAGTCCAGCGATCCCAAATGCAACCCTGGCGGAAACCTCCACAGCACCACAGGCAATAAACATCTTAAAAGGTGATGAGGGCAAGGTGGTGGTTGGTGAGAATCTTCCAGTGACACCTTGCACCTCTGGCAACGTGGAACTGGTGGTCACAGCAGAAGCGCTGAAGCCCAGCAACCAGGGCCAGTGAGTCAGCTCTCAGGAGCTGCGCAGCATTCCCCAGCCTTCCCGAAACAAACAGTGCTTGAACGGGGCAAAGGTCCAGCACAAAGCTGAAGGGCAAAGGTATGGGGGGGGAGGAAAAACACTAAGCTTCACGGTTTTTGAGAGCGGCAAGTTCCAGTTACCCCCATTCTCCCCAACAAGATGGGAAGAGTTACTCAAACGCGAGTTGTGGGATTGGAACAAAACAGTATTTCAGAGAGGAAACTTGGGGCGGCAGGGGGATGACACTCCTGCTGCGATAGCAGCTCTGTTGTAACAACAGCAAGGAGAGCTCCACAATTACATGCCACGACAGAGCACGAATTGCCCAACACTTTGGAAATAGGTGTGTGCAGCACGGTATCCAAGCTGGATACCCAAGCAGGCAGATGCATGCACCTACCCCAAATGCAAAGAAATGCCAAAGGTAAAAATAAGCTTCCCATACATCTTATCTCCTGTACTGGAGGCTGGTTTCAAGGAAAGCCCTATGGCGAGTTAGTCAGCGAGGGGTGAGAAGCTAATGAATCTTCCCCTGCCTTCTCCTCAGTACTGGTAGCCAACCCAGGCTCTGCTCTGGCATAAAGCAACACGCGCGCTCTCTGAACAATAGTCAGCTAACCTGGTGCTTGCTGCTAGCAACTAAGGTGTGCCTTCTGGAAAGTACTGCTTATCCACCCACTGCATTTGTCAAACGGCAAGCAAGAAACTCTACTTAAGAAAATAAAACACCTCCTGCATCTCCACTAGAAAATACACTGCTTTTCTCCTGGCTGAGCATTTACAATGAGAATGAAAACCAGCACAGAAGTTAGTGCAGGCGAAGTCGGCAGTTGCAGTACCAGTCATTAAAACCTGCGTGTTCTTACTTCCAAGATGTAAACGGCTTTAAACATTAAGAAGTGCCAAGTGCCTTGATGCAACATTTCTTGAAATAAATCCAGCAGGTTTTCAAAACGGGGTGCTGTTAACACCTGTCTGCACCAATGCTTGCATCAGCACCAGTCCTGGTGCAGGGCACAGTGGAGGAGTACAATGTGTTCCAGAAGGTCGAGCTGTCTTAACTGCAAGCCACTATGTAAGAATCCTCTATAAAAGAATTTAAGAAAATACTTTCAATTTTGTTTATAGCCAAAAGCTCAAAGCTGTTTTTGCCAGAAAAATGCTTCCTTTGCTACCGCAGGCACACATACGACCATCGTGCCTTCGCCAGTCAGGCTGCTGCTGGCTGCATTTATTTACATGATAAGAGAACAGGCAATAAGGAGAGGACAGCCACACAGACCTGTTACTAGATCATTAGAGAGTAAAAATGAGGCATTGTTACCAGCTCTACCATCATCCCTCACGAGCAGTAAGCAGTGCCAAGTACAAGACTTGCCACATAGGACAGGTCCATGTGTTTGCTCAGGACTCAAAAGGATCCCCTCTGCTCTCTTGCACACTGACTCTGAAACGCACACAAACAGAAACGTAACACGCATCTTGTCAAGACACCAGGAAAAATTTCTGGTGTGCCACTCCAGCTGAGCCTCAGCCTCCACTTACAGCATCAGCAGTATCACTGTTGTCTAACTCGATCTAATGGTTGCTCCACTTACTGCCACGCCGTTGTGCTTTTTGGAGGAGGGGTTAAGCAGCAAGGAGACGCTTTGCTTCAATAGCCCTCCTTCCTGAAAAAGGAGAAACATTCACTCAAACACCCTCTAAGAGACCTCACTGCCAACCTCAAGCATAAAAATGCTGCAGCAGGTAGGCAAGACACCAACTTCTGAAGATAAATCCTAATCAGTCCAAAAAAAAAAACCCACACCGTTCTTCAAGCCCTTACATCAGCACCCCCAGTGCATTCAACTTTACCAGTTGCAGTGAGTCAAACAGTTCAAAACTGGAGGTGGGTTTGTTAAGCTTTTCCCTATCCATACTCCAACACAGACAGTAGAAACTCGCAAAGATCTTGAAGATGGCTCTGTTTCCTCTGGGCCAGAGCTCAATGCCTTTACTTTTAGAAGCACCAATTCCAACACAGACCATTACAGAATGGGTAAACACCTAAGGAGTAGGTCTTGTCCATTAAATCTGCTCCACGGGTCTATAATTAATATAATCATTCTAAAAAATTAGGGTTTTCAAAGCCTGTAAAACAAGTCACAGAAGGATCCCTTTATCTTTACAGAGCTGTCCTCACTAGGCTCCTTGGTCTTCTCACTACCTATGGCAGGATGAGGGCTGGAAACATTTAATGTCTCCAGCATGCAAAGCACTACTCTGAGAACACGGCTGGATCATGAGCCATGGTTTTTCTAATCTCTGCTGAAAAACCAAAAACATCCAGTAGTGCCTTTCCAGAGTTTTAAATCCACTTCAAGCGTACAAAGGAGTCACCTCCCTTAGGTGATCCTCCTGGAGGTCACTGCAACATGACAACTCACCACACCAGTACAGTCTCACACAATTCACGCTCCGTTGTTGGTTGTTGTTTTTTTTTTTTGTAAGCATCTGCCAAAAGAAATCCTCCACCCAAAGCAGTAAAGACACAACTGGAGCCTGCAAACTCTACAAGAAGGTACTTGGGTGAAGGGCTGCCAGGCAAGGTCAGCTGCCAGCCTGCCTCTCCTGGGAGTTTGCCAGCCATGTTTATTTTACACGTTTTCTCTCTTCTGCTAATGAACAGGCAGCAAAAGAAACAATGCCCCAAGAGAGGAGAGCCAAGCGGCAGCATCTGGGGCACTGCAGGAACCAGTCGCTGCTGCTAAGCATCCCAAAACGCACCACTAACCAATTCCATTATTTAAACACCTTTGGGAATACCAAGACAGTTGTGCTGGGCCCATGAAAATTCTGAGTGTTGCGGCATTACTCCCGCACCCTACCACAGGGTGGACACATGCTACTGACATGCTCTGTCCCTAAAAAAAAAAAACATCTCAGGAGTTACAAGGGGCCCCTCCTTGTGTTGGGCAGACTGCCTCAGTTTCTGCTGGCTTTGAGGAATCACACAACTTTGCGATGGGCCTCATAACGAATCTGGATGCGCCTTAGAGAGCCTGAACTGGGAATGTTCAATCTTGCCACTTCGCATCGTTTGGTTTATTTCTAGGGACTGTTACCCAAGAAGGCAGCATGATGCAGTGCAGCTTTCATACAAAGGAGCTACGCGACCAGTTTTATGTCATACCGCAAGAGACAAGTGCGGACAGCAACGCTGGCCTGGATTTCGTTATGTTTCACTTATGCTGGCGCGTACAACGACAACCCACCCCACAATCTGAACGTGGACTTTTACCTGGTGCAATTAATTCCTCCTCTGTACTCCCCGTTAAGATGACAGCTTTCCAGGTGGAAAACGCAGAGCTGTCCATCTTCCAAAGATCAATACCTCTGATGAATCACCACGCTAAGCAGTAACAGTTCTTGCAAAACACTAGCAAATACAGTAATTAGGAATCTGGTATCATATCTGGCAGTGCAATTTTAGAGTTAACAGGGGAAGGCTGGAAAAATTAAGAGAGTCTTTCCCAAACAAGAGGTTTAGTGAAAACTTCCGTGTTTTCCTCTTCCTACCGATTCCCTCGAAGCAGGTTTGAGCGATGCCCTCCCGGTAAAAGCAGAACCTATCCCTGCTTCCCACGAAATGCTGATGATCTGCGGGTCCAGGCTTTGCTGACGACGGCAGCGGGTTACAAACGCGATGTGGACAGCATCACCCCGCGGGACGCTGCCCCTCCGCTTCCCCACGGGGCTCCCTTTGCGGGGGGAGGGGGGCTCGCGGCTGACACCCCCTATTGCCGGCTGCGGCGTGCAGGGGCCGGGCCGTGCTCGGCCGCAGCCCCCGGCCCCGCCGCCGCCATGAGTCGGCAGAGAAAGGCGGCGCGGCCTGCGCGCCGGGGGCGCCGCTGCCGCACACGTGGGCAGCGCCAGGCCGCGGGCCGGGGAGGGCCGCCGGGGGGCGGCGGCGGGGGGCGCCGGCGGCCGGGCCGCGCTCCCGGGGGAAGCTCACGCCGGCGGCGGCGCCCGGGGAAGCGACCACGTTGCCTGCGCTGCGGCGGAATGCTGGGAGCGGGGGGTGGGGGGTGCTCGCAGCGGGGCGGCCGCCGTGTGCCCGCCGCCCGGGGCCCGGCCACCCAGCCCCTCGGCCGCCCCCCGCCCCCGCCGGGCCCTCAGCCGCCCCCGCGCCGCCCCCCACCCCGCCGCCTCATGGCCGCTGCCCGGGCGCGGGCCCCGCTCCCCTCCCCCGCACACGCGCTCCCCGCCTCATGGCCCCGGACGGCGCCGCCGCTTCCTACTTCCAGCGACCCCCCCGCCCGCCGCCCCCCTCACGCCGGCCGCGGCCCCGTTCCCCGGCAAGGCCGCAGGCGCGGCGCCGTCCCCACGCCGTGCCGCATGGCGCGGCCGGCCGGGGCGCGGTCGACGGCGCAGCCAGCCCCCCCCCCCGGCCCCAGCCCTTGCTCCGAGCCCCGGCACCCACCTGGAGGCGACTGCCCGTTCACCGCCGGCGCGGCGGCCGGGGCGTTCTTCGTCCAGGGGTTCACCTTGGGCGGCGGGGCCTCGATGAACTCCCGGCGCCCCGCGCCGCCCGCCTCGCCGCCGTCCTCCGCCTCACCGCCCGCCCGCAGCAGGCTCTCCTTCTCCTGGTTGTTGCTCTCCTCCTTCTGCTGCTTGGCGCTGGGCGGCCGCGGCGCCGCGGGGCCGCCGTCGGGGCCCATGGGCGGCTCGCCCTTCTCCCGGCCGCCGTCCTGCGGCGGCTTCAGCACCAGGGCGCGCTCCTCGGCGGGCAGCAGCGGGGCGCCGGGCAGCAGCGCCTCCACCTGCGTCGCCATCTGCGCGCCCCCGCCCCGCCGGGGAACTCCCCTCGCACGCGGCGCCCCCGAGCCCCGCCGCCGCCGCGCTGCCCGCCCCCCCCCACCGCCGCCGCCGCCGCAATATGGAGACGCGCGGGGACCACGCGACTGCCGCGGGGGCGCGCGCTGCGCCGGCCCGCCCGCCCGTGCGCGCCGCCGCCGAGGGGAGGGGAGGGGAGGGGCGGGGCGGGGCGCGCCCCCGCGGGCCGGCCGGCGGCGCGCACGTGCCTGATGCAACGCCCGGCCGCGCGGGGGGCGGGGGCGCTTAAAGGGGCCGCGCGGCCGGGACCCCGTCCGGCCCCGGTCCCGGCCCCGGCCCCCGCGCTGCGGGACGGCCCCCGCCCGGCTTCACGCCCCGGCTTCACCCCGGCGCTGCCGGCCGGAGGGGACGCTGCTCCGGCTCGGAGTCCCGCTGCCGGCTCGGTGGGTCCGGGGCTCCCCGCTGCGGGACGCACCCCGGGCCGGCAGCGCGACGCTGCTGCAAGAACACGAGTGGCGGGGGGTGGCCCCGTGAACCGGGAAGCAACGGTTGGCACGGGGATGTTGCTGCAGGCTTCGGCCCACCGCCGAGGGACGGGGATGCTCTCTGGTACCCACACCCGGGGATAACGGCCACGGGCAGTTCCCTCCCCAGTGGGGGTGCAGGAGGGGGCCCGGTGCCCTGGGGGCACAGCCCTGTTCGAGGAGCCCCTCCTGTGTCCTGAGCCTGGCGAAACCCACAGACCTTCCTTTTGGGGAGGTTAAAATATTGGATTGATCTCTAGCTGACGGGATGTCACTCACTTGTCATCATCATGGGCACCCGTGGTGCCTGTCCCCTCATCCTTACAGCTGGCGAGGCTGTCCCCCCGCCGTGTGTATGTGCGCCCGGGCCATACACCTTTCAAAGGCGACTTGCACTGCCAGTATTGCTCAGCACGACCTGTCTAATTCACATAAAAATGCCTCTTTCATTCATAACAAGCCTCTCCCGGCCTTTCCATAGCATCATTTAGGTTGGAAAGGACCTTTGAGATTATCAGGTCCAACCGTTTTCTCTGTAAGGGCGAGCACACCGCTCCACTTCTCCCAGAAAAGTGCGTCTGGAAGCCCATGTGTGTGTCCTGTAGCCCAGTGTGTCCAGTAGCCCCAGAGAGACATCTCCACAGAGCTGGTGGTGTGACCCGCCGCTGAAGATGCAACTCCTGGCATGGAGAAGGATGAAAAGCTGATCTCACAGTGGAGCTGTTAGAAGGAAAGAAGAGGGTGAGAGAGAAACATGAGCTCAGCGCTCCGTTTGGAAGGGCGGCAGCGTCCACGGGCTGGCGGATCTGCAGAGGGAGTCTCAGGCTGTCGGGGATGCTCCACTGAGACCATCTCAGCTCTCTGTGTCCCTCGGTCCCCAACCCCTTGGCTCAGAGGTGTGCCACAGCCTTAGGGATCACCAGTGTGTGCCACATCCCAAACACGTTTAAGAATTTGGCCGCTAAAATTCCAAAAGGAAGTTTCTATGTAACTCCAGCTGGCCTGGCTGCCTGGCTGGATTGCGGAGGGGATGCTCTGATACCTCAGTTGCAGCAACACAAGCCGTGTCCTGTACCCCATGTAGCCCAGTCCCTGATTTTCCAGGGGTCGCTGGGCTCCCCACAAGCACGGCTTGGGGGCTGCACAACTCCCATCGGCCCGGGCTGCCCTCCCTGCCAGCCAGGCTCCCACCTTTACCCTCTCTGGGAGCGGGTCCTTGGAAGGGGAGTACAGGCGTTGCTGGTCGAGGAAGCTGCAGCTGGGGGATGTGCAGCCCAGCGGGGTCCCTGTCCTGTCCCCCAGCCAGGGCTGAGCATTCCTGCCGCTTGGTCCCTTCGGGATGCGGCTCTGCCTGCTACGTGAGCGGGAAGGAGCCCGCGGTGGCTGAGAGCCAAACTGGCTTCCAAGCTTCCAGGCAGGAGGGAGCTGGGGGAGTCTCACCCTCCCCACTCACATAGCGGCCAGCCAAGCCAAACCTCAGCAGAGTTTTAAACGTTAGGAAAAAAATGCATGGGTGAGGGGGGAGAAAGAGAAGTGTCTGGGCAACCTTTCTGCATCAGCCACAGGGACAAATCGCCTTGGCTCGTCAGCTCTCAAACACCCACCCTTCACGTAAAGGGAAGCTGGATGAGCACCAACTCCAGCTGGTGTAAACACGCCGGCCGTGCCTAGCAAGCTCCACGCGCCCCACACCTCCCTCAGTGTCCCCACCTCTGCTGGTTCCACCTTCCCCTGCTCTGCCCAGCATCTACGGCACTGGGATGGATATTCTGCTTCGCAGCTCCAGGGATTTGCTGTGAAGCAGCCAAGAAGTCTCTGCATTTCTGTAGCACGATTCACCAGGAAGAAATCCAGCTCTGCTTTCCCCAAATTCAATGAAAGCACTTAACTGTCACCCCCAAGCCTGCTTCTCTGCCTCATCCTTCACCCCAGACGTGTCCCTGTGCCTGCCTGGGCCACACCGAGTGGCTCTGGGTGCTGCCTCCCAGCCCCGTGCTGGCCCCGCGCAGGCTCCCAGGGAGCAGGCTCCAGGGAAACTCCTCTGCAGA
The DNA here is from genome assembly GCF_015220075.1 of Falco rusticolus. Lineage (NCBI taxonomy): Eukaryota > Metazoa > Chordata > Aves > Falconiformes > Falconidae > Falco > Falco rusticolus. Next base: position 8,091,918 of record NC_051194.1, on the reverse strand, counting down.
GCAGTGATTTGGGCAGGAGCTCCCCACCTCCCTTGCTCCCTGTACAACAGCTTACTTATTTCTCCCTGACTGAAGCGTGGCTTGCATATTTACCACAGATCCCTGGCTGCTCTGACGCTGGCCTGGGGGTTTAAAGATGCTTTGATGGTGGCTGTTAACATCTTTGAGCATCTTGCCTGGCCCTGCAGATCCCCAGTTCCATTTCTGCCAGTCTGGCGACCTCACCGAGGGTCTTGACCCTCCCTTTGGGAACAGCTTTAACTCAGTAGCCTGGCACGAGGGGTGTGCCGGGGTGGGGGCGGGGGGAAGCACAAAGCAGCAGATGTGACCGATCTACCCCTTAGCTCCACCATCCTGCCTGGATGGCAGCTCAGCCCCTTTCTCAGGTCCCATTTGCCTAATTTTGTTTGGCACTGGGAACAGGAGATCACCATTACACATGTTTCCTACAGTTTTGCTCTAGTCCGGTCCAGAGGACCGAATGCCCATCAGCAGCTGCAGCACACTCTTGACCTCATCTCTTTTCCCTGCATCCAAGGGCTGTGCTGACCTTGCAGTCAGCGCTTCTGAAAGGAATCTTCTCCTCTCCCCAGCACCTCCAGACCAGCTTGCTTGCTGCCAGCCAGTGCCAGTCACACTGCTCCCTGGTGAGATGAGTAAAGCCCAAGCCTTACACGTGGATGGCAGAGTATTAAGGCTCAGGCACCTTTAATGCTTTGCAAAAGTGAGAGGGGATTTTGCCAAGGAAAGCCCAAACTTCCTATTCTGAGTCATATGCTTTGACTTATTCATGTAGTTGCTACTGCTCCTTGAAATCTGCCAGGCAGGAACTTTGTCAGGGATGATGCACTCAAGGTTGGGCAAATTTTCTTGCAGCAACCCTGCAGTGCCGCCCTCCAGCGAGCCCAGCTGCCCCAGATGGGTGTCAGAGTCCTGCTCCCATGGGACCTGCAAATGCAGCGTGACTGACCAGACTGCAGGGCTACCTCTGGCATCCACAGAGGAAAAGCTTTTCAAAGGATACCCAGAGCTCATTCCTGGAAAAGAAACATTTTCTCTTCGAGAAGAGGGTGCCACACTGGTGCAGAACCCTAAGATTGAACAGGGAATTTTCAATTTCAAAAAAACCTGACAGTTTCCCACTGAAAAATATGTAGCTTGCCCTCAGGATCCTCATCAGGAAACTCTAACCCATCTCAGTCTCAGGTTCGCCCCCAAAAGCTGTGGAAGCCCAAATGCCAGTCCCAGTTTGCAGCCCCAGCAGTGAGTGGGGTTGAGGGCAAGCTGCCAGCAAGTCCCTGCCACCCTGCCATGGCAGGTGCCTCCCAACCCCATCAGGCACCTATTAGTGTCACATTGTGGCCATCACAAAGGACTTGAGTACTTTTAAAATGAAACACCCAAACCCTCTGCTACCCCACATACTGGCCTTTCAGCCTGCTTTAGCTCAGAAACAGAAGGCGCCCACTCCTGCATGTTTCTGCTGAAGAGACCTCCTCCAACATCTCCTTCTTCAACGCAGCTTTTAACCTCTCCTTGCTCCGTGTTTTTAACCCCAGAACTCGTGCCCCTGCGCTGGGAAGAGGGGCCACGTACGAAAGCATGACACGCAGCCAGAGCAGTAAACTCCCCACTTCTCCTGCCAGGGCAGGGAGATGAAAACACACCGAGTGCTCCCAGGCAGTCCGGTGGGCTTCTCCTGCCTGCAGCCGTCAGATCCGGAGGGATGGAAGGTACTCCCCGGCTCCGAGATAAACGCGCCTGGACCCTTCTAGCAAAGCATGTGAACGATCAGCATGAAGAGTGAGTGCATTCGCACTAATAAGTAATTTTCAACCTGTGTAATAAAACAGCAGACACTAACGAGTTCCATTACAGCCCAATTAAAAAGTGCTTTCACTTAGCAGGACTCCAGGGCCCAGGGGCTGGGGCTCGGCGGTTTGATGTTGCAGCCCAGCCCAAGGCACTGTGGTGCTCAGGGCACCCGTGCCACGCGCCGGGTGGAAACCAGCTCCCATCAGCTCTGCGGAGCCGCTGGTCCCTCACCGCTTCCACCCTCCTCTGCCCACTGGGAAGTGGTGCTGTGAACGTGTTTGTGTCGGCAGCGTGCTGCGTGGATTTTCCTGGTATTAAGAATGAGTTTTAAATGAGACGAAATATCCTGTAATTAAAAACCTGAAGTCTGCCGTGCATTTTTTGCATGCTTTTAATCAAGGGATTGGAGGGGGGGGGGGGATTTCTAAGCATACATAACTACTTTTATCGTCACAAGTTTTTCCTCCAAAATCCACAGTTCTTGTAGGAATCTCCCACAGCCAATAAGTAACCTTGCCTACTCAAGAAACATTCTGAAAACGTCCCCGTTTCCTAGTTACTGATGACATTGGTTGTAGAAAGCAATACCTCCTCTAGACCAGAATTTCCCACCTTGTATATTTTGCTGTAGATATATCAGCTCAGGGTTGCTTAACACGTCCCTTAAATCTTTTCAGTTTCCAGGTGCTCATGAAAACGTGGTGTAAGTTGACCACCGAGGCTGAGATTTTCTTCAGTGGATATTTACCCTCCATGCCACCCCTCTGCCACCAGAAATTTCAGCAAAAATATTTCAGACACTTTTCCACAAAGCGATATCAGGCATAAATGCTCCAGCATGCTTCTTCAAAATGTCTTAAGCTCTCTGTGCTTCAGATGAGATGTCCTGCATCCCTCCCAGATCCTGACCGCCCACAGCAGCCTCAGAAGTCCGTGCCTCTCTGCCACGACACCTTGCACCAGAGCTGGCAACATACATCTTTCTGCCTCGTGCCTAATGTGCAGGGAGGCACCAGCCAGCAGCTGCTCCGTGGAGCTTGATTAATTCAAGTGGTGGCAGCTTGTGCAGGTGCTCAAAAAGCTCCCAAAGACTTAAGGTAAGAATCAATAAGATTTATGGGTGGAATTGCTGGGATATTTTCCTCTAAGCACCTAAGGATAATTAACAGCCAAAAGGCTTGGAGTCAACCACCAAAGTTATGAAATACTAAATCAGATGCAGCTCCCGGCAGCTTCATTCACTCCTTTTGCAGGCTCTGTGTTCATGACAAAACCATCAGCCATGCACGGCTGCAAATACTCTCTTTTCCCATGGGACTCCTGCTCTTTTCAGTGACTGGCAGTTATTTAAATATTTTTTTACCCCTCTGCAGTCAAAGCAAAGCCCTGGGCTTTGCCATTCAAATCCTAGCCTGACCCACAGCACAATTGCATCGCTGCCGGGTGTTTCTCTGGCGAGCAGCACACTAGGGTCTGTGCACTGCACTGATGCATACAGATCTGATGGGTGCTGTTCTCCCTGGATAGCTAGGGAACTGAGAAACAGTGAGAAGGAAAGTGAAAAGCTTCTTGTTATTACGTGTGCAAGAGTTCAGGCAGCCAGCAGCCCAGGCTCTGATGGGCATCACGGGGGTACCAGAGGAGGAGAAACCAGACAGGAACCCCATCAAGAGCCAGTCCTGAATGGTGGGGTTGAGCTGCCTGGCTAGATCTCCCACAAGGATTTCGGGTCTCCTGCCACCACCCACAGTGAAGGGTCTGCACACACCCACTCCCCACCCAGCCCAGCCTGGCTGCCTGCCCCAGGCACCAGCCGTCACACCGTGGGTGGCAAAGGACCTCAGGAGGGGACCGCACGTCTCTGTGACCAAGAGCTGCATCGTGCACATAAAGAAAGGGGATGAAGCGAGGGCAGCTCCATGCCTGGCTCTGTCTGACCCCCTGAAGTGACTAAATGACCTCCCTTCAGCTGTGGTGATGTGTTGTCATGCTCCTGGGTGCCATGAGGTTCTTCCTCCTCTGCTCATTTCTGCTCCCATCCCTGCTCCTGCTGCAGGGAGGTTTCTCTGCTGAGCTGGTTTTCCTGGCTTTCCTCCCCACTCTGTCACCTGGGGAGAGCTCCATCCTGCACTGATACTCCTCTGGCAGCCAGCATCTTTCTCCCGAGCACCCAGCACCCGGGGTGTGGGGAGGGGGCACGGCTCCAGCCTGCTCTGAGCATCCTCTCCACTCTACTCGTGCCCTGCAGCAAGCCAGGCTCTCTGGCTGTAACTCCCACCCAGCCTCGCCAGCTTTGTGTTTGCTTTCCCAAATATTTTGCTGGTGCAAAGAAAACATCAGCCTGCTGAATCGTGAGCTGAGCCACCTCCACCCCTGAGCTGAAGGCCCACAAAGTGGGAGAGATGATAAATCGGAAGCGAAGCAATGCCAAAGCACAGAGCGGCACACACTGGTCCTCCCCACCCTGCACCAAGCTGTCCTGGTGCCACCAAATCAAGCTGGGGACAGTCCCCTTAGCAAGGACGCTGGCATCACCACTGAGCCTCCCGATAACACCCCGTCAGCAGCTGATCAGCGAGTCAGAGGTAAAAGGGCTTCAGTAAAGTGCAGTGCCAGCACCTGGCCGTGGCCACCGCTGTACAAGCATGGTCTGTAGGACACAGGCAGAGGGATTAAGAGATCTGTGTCAGCAACAGGCCTGTGTATACAAACACAGCAGCTAATAGTGCTCATGTTCTGCCTTTGTCCCCAGGGAGGTCATCGGGGATGGGAATGGCTTGCGGAGGGGCGGACGTGTGATGTCCGTGTCAGCCCTCCCTTCAGCCCAGCAGCCAGGGGGGCGACAGGGCTGGGGACAGCAGAGCTCCCCTGTTCCCCTGCCCACCTCCCTGCAGAGACCTGGACTGTAATGCTGTAGTACCTGGAAGGTTGTAGGGAGCTCCCTGGCTCTGTAGGAGCCCTCAGGAGGGCTGGAGAACCTCACCTTGTTCTGGAGATGGGAGTAATGGAAAGGAATTGCTCCGTCAGTGGTTTTAAAAAGTCAGCCCAAAGCCACTGTAGGAAAGGCTCATTGAGATCAGCAGCTGCAAAAGCATCAAGTAAGTATCTCTAATTAACCCAGAACACAGCATGTCTGCTTTCCCAGCTCCAGGGGGCAAGCGAGACTCCGAGATGCTCATGGATACACTCCTGTAAAGCATCCAGGAGGATCCTGAATCCACTACCCACGGAGTCCCAGTGCACCAGGAGTCCAAGCTGTAAGAGGCTGTATTTTATGACTTTATTCTTGCTCTTGCCTCTTCTGCCCCTGCACTTCCCAATGAGCTCCTGAAGTTCTTGACAGCCAGGTGAACAACAAGGGGAAGAGACCCACTCCAGGGATCTGAGACATCCTGTGCCTCCAATGCTATCAGGGGAAATTACTGTGGGATGGGACTTTAACCGTAAAGCTGGGGATGCAGTGGCTATGTTCTGTGCTGATGCATTCATTTTTACAATTACATCAAGCAAATGAAAAAGTCCTGATGATGTTAGTTGATGGAGGTTGTCGTGTTAGTGACAACTACTGACCAGCTCCAGCTGTGTTGGGTGAAAGGGACCTCAGGCCAGAAATGCAGAATTTGCAGGTGGATTTTGTTATATTTTGGCTGCCCGATTTTGCGGTGACACGAGACCTTTCCCTCACCTGTCAAGACGGACAGTGCTGACCTGTGAGGGAGTCTGACCTGCCGGGCTGGTTGCTAGACTCTGAACTTAAACCATGAGCAAAGTAAATGCAATGTAAAACTGTGTGTAGAGGGAGCCAGGATTTCTCACCTATGTTTCAATCTGATTTTCATGCTTCTCAGCTAACCTGGTTTTCTCCTAAACAGGTTTTCATCTGACAGCAAGCAGGGCCAGGACTTCAGAGTGGAAACAACAGGAGCCAGACAGCAGCTCATCCTCTTCAGAGACACCTTTCAGGTCCTCTCCATCCTCGGGGAAAAAAAAAAACAGGGGGAAAAGCACATACTGTCCCTCGCTACCCCTGCAGGCTGCTTCCGAGCTCCTGCTCCCACAACAAAGTCTTGCCCCTGTTTCAGTAAAGCTAGTGCAAGCTCAGCATGGGACCACCCCAAGGCAGCACTGAGGGCTTCCCAGCTCTCCAGAAACCCTTGGCAGCAATTTCTGTCCTGAACCAAGATCACCCCACAGGTCTGCTGGGCAGGAGAGACCTCTTTTACACTTGAAACAGGGTTTTTTGAGTTCGCTTCCAGTCTACAGCCTTATCTTATTATTTTGTAATTCCGCTCCTAAAGATGCAAAACCAAGGCTCGTGCCAAACCAAAACATCCCCGCAGTTTATCTGAGTGGGGAGGAACACGAGATGGTAGCCCGGAGCCTGGAGCGGGACCGCAGCTGGAGCCTGCAGAGCAGCTGGGGACAGTTAATGCTGGTGAGGCAGAAGACCTCCCCAGTACAGCAGAGGAGAAGGACAAAAGCCATGTTAGAGGCTGCGTTGGACTTTCTCTCCCGTCTGGTGGGACTGGGCCACCAAAGAGGGGAAAACCCCAGAGCAGCATCAGTCCCTGTGCACACATCCCTCCCCTCCTGCACCTGTCAGCCCACCGGCCCCTGTTGCTCTTCCCAGTGGTTCCTGAGGTGGCTTTGCCCAACACACTCCCTCCGGCAGGCAGGAGCCATCCACACCATGCCACAATTCCTGTGCCAGCACTGGTTGCTTCTGCAAAGCTGTTGATTTAATAATTTACTTTAGCAAACCTCGTTAAGGCACCTCTTGCCTTTCTGCACATGGTGACAGCACATTACAATTGCCAGTAATACCGGTGGAGGCTGGACCATGGAACCACTGGTGCTCACACTGACTGCGGGGCACCCAGGCACATCATCTGCTTGATCTTCAAACACAGGCAGCTCCTCCCAGGGCTCCCAGCCCCAGGCTCCTGGGGGGGACCAAACACTTCCATGTTGCCCCCTTTCTAAACAGAAGATCTGGTGACTGATGCAGGGGCTCCAACTGCTCTTTGGGGACTACTTGGGATGGCACTGTCCTTTCACAGGGCAGTGGAAGATGCTCCATGGAGGTTCCCCATGTGTTGCTGTTTTGGATGCTGTGCCTAGTGAAGCTGTTCTCCACGCAAGCCCTCTAGTGACCCACTTGGTTTTGTGATAGCCCAAACACCAGGAAAACCCCCAGGAAAATTGCAGTGAGGTCGGATGCTTACGTTTAAACATTTTGTAACACAATGCGTAACCCTTTTCATCCCGTCTTGAGGGGCTGCTGGAGGCCAATCCTACCCCTTCATCCCATTCGAAGGACAGGGCAGGGCTTGGAGCCGGCTGCTGGGCTGGACCTGTCCCAGGGGCAGCTGCTGGTGTTCAGTGGGTCACAACACCAGCACCAGAGCAATCAGGATTTGTCCTTCTCTGGAAGAACCAGTTCCCCAGGTAGTGGCAAATGGTACTTTCCCTTGGGCAGAGGCCAGGGACCCTGTCCTGCTTGGTGTTGCTTTTCAGATAGGCAGGCTGCAAGTCGTGTGGTTCACATGAAGAGGGGAGATAGCGCAGCCAGGCTCTGAGCACAGGGCTCTCGGGAGTGGCCAAAGGGACCGAGTGAGCCAGCAGGGCTTTGCCCATGATAAAAGCTTCAGCACCTGCGTGTGTAATCAGGAGAGGGCAGCCCTGGCTCTTAACTGCATCTCTGGTGAGCCAGGCTGGGTGGGGTGACACAGGCACCCAGGACACCAGCACCAGAGATAACTCAGTGCCCCAGGGGGCAGAGCTGGCAAGGGAGAGAGGGGGCTCCCTTTGACAGGGAGAATTTCCCACCACGGCAGGTGCTGGTGCAGCCCAAGAAGTCATGCAGCTGTGGCGGGCTTCTCTGCACGGCTGGTCCTTGGGGAACTGGCGATGCTGGTGCTGGTGCTCCCTCCCTTGAACCAGGCGCCAGAAGGAGAAATTCCCCCATCTCTGTTTCCAAGGAAAGGAGAGCCAGAGAGTAAAAGAAAGCTATTTATAGGGGTGTCTCAGCACCGGGGACTAAAGACCCTCCACCACCACCATCCCCATGTGGTCCCAACCACCTCCTCTCATGCTCACAGGCACTTGCAGACTTGAGGACTTGTTACTTGCTTGCAGCAGCCTTCATGTGCCCCTGTGGCCAGGATTGGGCTTCTTAAAATCATACATCACCAAAGCAGGACCTGGCCACAGCTTTACAGCCCCCACCATGCCTCTGGGGACAGCTCAACCCTGTTCCTGTGCCCATCCTCCTGGCAGGAGCTGCTCCGCCAGCAAGGACTCCGTGCTCAAAAAGCAGACACTGCTTTCTCTCTATTTTTAATACTTTTTTTTAACCAAGTGGGGTGTTAGAGGAGCCCGGTAGGTTGGAGAAGATGCTCCCAGCTCCCTGCCAGGGGTTAAACTCCACACACACACACACACACACCCCCCTGCCCCTGTTTCTTTGAGGGTGGCATGGCTCTAAGCCTCTGGCTGGCTGGTGGTACAGGGCTGGGTGCTTGCCAGCCCCAACCTGTGACTCAACAAAATCACCCGCCTCTGTAAACAGGCACCCCAGAGCGTCCCAGAAGGGGGGTGTCCTTGGCCCCCTCCCAGCATCGCCTGGGTGCCGGGTGCCAAGGGAGAGCTTCGACTGCCTTGGCCAGCCATGCACCCCGTGGGCTCTGGCTGTGCTCCCAGCCATTGAGCAGGTGCCATGGAAAACCCACTGAAAACCTGTTCATGGCTCTTACAGCCTGTACTTTGCTTTTTTTTTTTTAAATTTTATATTCCCAGAGAGTGCTGCTGGGGAAGGGGGCTGGAGGGGGGGGGGGCTTTCCTCCTCTCCCTGGCCCTCAGGGCTCTCTTTTGAGAGGAATCAGAAACCACCACTTGATGCAGTGGGAATTGTTGACCCTTCCCGGGAGGGATGAGACCCCAAGATGGAGCAGGGAGAGATATTTGGACCGTCACTGTGCCACTGTGCCCCACGGAACCCTGGCAAGGTCTTGGGGGCAGCTTTGGGATGCCTGGGAACCGGGGGGGGGGTGTGGGGGGGGGGTGGGGGCGGTGGCGGGCAGCCCAGGGCCAGCTTGAATTTGCCAGCGTGCTTCCCTTTTCCCGCTGGGAAAGGAGCCAGGGCCACAGGGCCGGGGGAAAAGCCCCTGGTCAGCTCAGCCTGGCAGCGCGGCCACCCCCGCAGCGCGGCGCTGGCCCGGGCCCCGCTCCGCTGCCACCTGCCGCCCGGCTACCGGGGCCAGCGGCGGGCGAGCCCCCCCGTGCCCCAGGGCAAGCCGCAGCACTGATTTTCTCAGCTGGGGGATGTCCCTTTCAGCCCCCAAACATTAAACCCAGCCCTCTCCTTCTTCCAAAAGGGAGGCGTTTCACCTGCGCGGGCACAGGGTTTGCTTGGAAAGCAGCAAGCCCCGGGCAGGGCAAGTTCTGCTGGCAGACAGCTGCCTGCGGGAAGCCTCCTCCTGCCTGGCTTTGGCCCAGAAATAAATCTCAGGAACAAGTTGGGATGTTTGCAAAGTGTCCTCAGAGCAGGACGGGTTGATACGCCCTGGCTCTGGCTGGGACTGCCAGCTAGTCCCCGAGATAGCATCTCAGCTCCCAGAGCCGGCATCCCACGGCGCCAGTGCCAGGTGACACAGCAACACTTCTGCAAGAGTGATAGCCTTTGTATACATACAGACGCAAATATCTATAGGTACAATAAATTTATATAAAATCCCATTTTCCATGGGTTCCCAAAAGAGGCAATTTTTTGTTTCTGTGTCTGCTGCTCTTGGGACCAGTGAGAGCTGATTCTCTCCCTGTTTCCCCAAATCTCAGCTCCAGACACCGCAGCTGCTACCAACCCCAGCTACACCCCGGAGGGCTGGGCTGGCAGAAACCCCAACAGTGAAAAAGCTGAGAGGTTTCAAGCTCTGGGAAAATCTGGAGAGAATTTAATGGAACGGCTCCTAAACCCTGCTGTCCCTGCAGTGCTGTGTGCTTGTTAGGGATGGGAGAGCCAAACCCCCCGAAAACAGGGAAAGCCCAGCTGGGAGGATGTGCCGAGGGCTGGCAGGGCTGTGGGGCGGCACAGTTAAGTCACCCCATGGCACCCCTCATCCAGAGGTGCATCTCTGCATCCAGTGACCCTTTGGGTGCCAAATATCTGCCTTTTCCACCACCAGCAGCCAGACCCAAGGTCTCTGCTGCGGGCTCCAGTGGCTTCCAGTCATTTACCCGAGTGTCCAGGCGGTGGCACATGTGGACTGTGGCCAGTGGCTCCACTCGGGGCTTGGTCCAGTTTAGCTCTCCTGGATGGGCTCTGCAGCCATTCCCAGGTCACCTCCTGCCCAGGGATGCTGCTGGCCAGGTGACAGTCACCTGTGGCCACAAAGTCCCTGCAGCACGGGCAACACGTACATCCCGCATTGCTCCTTCGAGTTTTTCCCACTGTGAATGAGCAGGGAGACAAGATGGAGCTGCAGACAGGCCAGGCTTACCAGCTTGGCCCTCAGCTCCTGTCACTCGCAGATCTGGCACTACCCTGTCTGTGCTGCTCTGCAGCCACCACTGACAGCAAAGCAGAGCTCTCCCCGGGAATCCTGCCTTCCCGCCACCCCCTGAGCAGGGATGTACACGCAGGATGCGCTTGCCTGCCAGCCTGCCCACGCTGCCTGCGCCCTGGGAGCCATTCGCATCCTGCCCAGCGCAGTGCTCTCCCTCCAGCACTGGTCCTTTCCATGACCAGTGAGGATGAGCTGCCAGGACGATGACGTACCAAGGTAGGCGGGGGATTCTCTGGCTCTCCAGGGGTTTGGCCATTGCCAAGCAGCTGCCTGAAAACGTGCCCAGCCAGCAGCTGCCAGAGTGGCAGCACAAATCCGATGCTGGGTTGGTTAGTCCCCTCCTGGCTACCATGCAGGTCCCACGGGTTTCCCTCTAAACTGGAGGTGGGCATGGATTAAAAGAGCTCAGCCTGGAGCATCCGTGCCTGGCTGCCTCCCACAGGACGGCTTGTGGACAGGGCAGAGACACCCATCTCCTCCCCCAAGAAAACTCTTACAGCTGCAAAACCAGGATCTTTCCCCATAAAAAATCCCTTGAGCTTTTCTCCAAATATCAAACTACTCTGCTTATTCAGGGACGACTCACCTGGCATATGGATGTTATAGCCACTCTTGGTTGTTGTGTTTGGCAAAACACCAAGGTGCTAGCTGAGTGTACTCTCGTTGACACATCCATCCAGCTCCCAGGGCCACCATCACTCTCCTCTGAAGTCCTGGTGGGAGTTAATCTTCTTGGGGGATCTGTGTGCCATGGTGCCATTTGGGGCAGGTGGCATCACATCCCACTGCTGCCAGCCTGCAGCAGAGATGATCCAGCACTTGGCACTGGAGGGGAAGGGCTGGGCTGGGGTGTAGGATGTGCAGCAGGCTGGTCCAAAAGGAAGGGGGGAACCATACAGGTAGTAAGTTCATAAACATGCTGGATTGTGTGGGGGGGTTGTCACTGCAGGCTGCTGCCTCTCATGGTTACTGGGAAAAGTTTCAAAAGGATCATCAGCAGTAAGCGCTAGCCCATGGGATGGGAACCATATGGGGGGAAGCCATGTATAGGGACACAAAGTGAGGCAGAGGCCAAAGGGCATGTCCCATGATGGCCTCACAAGCCACCTCAATCGCAGGTAAAGGGATGTGGCAGCCTCTCTGGAACCCTCCTCCAACCTCTCACCTCCATCTGGGGTGTCAAGGGGTCCACAACAGGGCTGTCCCCAAAGCCCATCCCCTCTGAGCCCTGCAAGGCCCTGCTCCCACTGCCACACTGACACCTGCAGGAACATGGGTCACCCCACCTTGGGCTTCACTACCATGGCTTCTGCTCCAGTTGACTCTTAAAGATGGCTGTAATTCCACAGAAGTGCTTCAGTCCCATGGGAGACTGCACTGCCCTGCACAGTACTGCACTGTCCTGCATTGCATTGCACTGCTCTGCCCTGCACTGCACTGCCCTGCACTGCACTGCCCTGCACTGCACTGCCCTGCACTTCACTGTCCTGCACTTCACCCTCCTGCCCTGCATTGCATTGCACTGTTCTGCCCTGCATCCCACTGCCCTGCACTTCACCGTCCTGCCCTGCATTGCATTGCACTGTTCTGCCCTGCATCCCACTGCCCTGCACTTCACCGTCCTGCCCTGCATTGCATTGCACTGTTCTGCCCTGCATCCCACTGCACTGCCCTTCACCGTCCTGCCCTGCATTGCATTGCACTGTTCTGCCCTGCATCCCACTGCCCTGCCCTTCACCGTCCTGCCCTGCATTGCCCTGCCCTGCATCCCACTGCCCTGCCCTTCACCATCCTGCCCTGCATTGCATTGCACTGTTCTGCCCTGCATCCCACTGCCCTGCCCTTCACCGTCCTGCCCTGCATTGCATTGCACTGTTCTGCCCTGCATCCCACTGCCCTGCCCTTCACCGTCCTGCCCTGCATTGCCCTGCCCTGCATCCCACTGCCCTGCCCTTCACCATCCTGCCCTGCATTGCATTGCACTGTTCTGCCCTGCATCCCACTGCCCTGCCCTTCACCGTCCTGCCCTGCATTGCCCTGCCCTGCATCCCACTGCCCTGCCCTTCACCATCCTGCCCTGCAGAGCACCCCAGCACTGCGCCAGCCTGCCCTGCACTGCATTGCACTGCTCTGCCCTGCGCTGCATCCCTGCACTGCATTGCACCGCTCTGCCCTGCGCTGCATCCCTGCACTTCACCCTCCTGCCCTGCCCCGCACCACCCGGCCCGGCCCCGCAGCCGCGCAGAGCCGCCCCCCAGCCCACCGCCGGTGCTGGCCGCTGTCTCCGGCTGTCACCAGATGGAGCTAACGGCCCGCCGGGCCCCGGCCCCTGCACCTGATCCCCGGGGCGGGGGGCTCGGGCCGGGGCTGCGCGGGGCTGGAGCTGCCCGCGGCCGGGCGGGCCGGGGTTCGGCAGCCGCAGCGGCCGTGCCCGACACCCATCCCCGACGTGGCCCACGGCCGCCCCGCCGGGCCCCTCGGCACCGACGGCTGTGCCAGGCGGCCCGGGGGAGGGTGAGGGGCGTCAGCGGGAGCGCGGGGCCCGGCGGGCGGGCGGCGCATAGCGGGGCCCGTGCGGCCCGGCCGGGGCTGGGGGAGCCGGGGGTCGGGGCTGCCCCATCTCGGAGGCTCGGGCTCCGCCGGGATGAATGCTGGGGATCAGGCGTGGGATGCTGCGTTTGATGGATGGGGCAGGAGGCCGGCAGGGATTTTCCTCCCCTTCTGGGGTTAATCCTCCCCTGCCCGCCGCAGCCCTTTGATTGCAAAGCCCTGCAGATAAACCTCCTGAGGCACCGGCAGACAGCAGGCACTCACCGAAGGGATGCGGGCAGGAGCGTGGGCTTGGGGAGATACAGGATTTGGGCGTTTTTCCTGCTGGCTATGGAACGTGCAGGCTCCTTGCAGCCTCGGAGCCACCCTCCAGAAAGAGAGAAAAGTGCTTTTCTTTTTGTAAGTCTTAATTAATTCTGCTTATTTAACCAAAGATCCAACTTCACATTAAAAGAACCATCGAAACCCCAAATGAGCGGTGCTCCCCACCCTCTCTGTTTGAATGAAATCTCTCCAAAGCCGTAGCGCTTCAGCAAATCACTAACACACCCGTGAACATGCGGTTTGGGATACAGCAATAGCCACACCGCTCTGCTGCTAGCCCCAGCCAGTTTTTATCACACACGTATAACAGCCATAAAAGCCAGCCTGGAACAAGCAGGGTTGTTTTTGCAGGAGTGGTCGAGTTTCAGATTTTAATAAGCCTCAGCCCCCTCGTAATTTTTCTCTTTAAAATGCCAAAAGGCACCAGCCCAAAACAAGGCTTAGAAAATTCCTGTAAAATAGCTTGTAAGCGTCTAAAAGCCCCTGAGCTGCCCCCTCTTGGGCTTAGAAATGCCACCTCTGGAGCGGTGCCAGGGGGCGAGGGGGGGCTTGGGGAGGCCTCGCCAGTGCCCATCCACTTGCAGAGCAGGAGCTGCTGAGGGGACACCGAGCAGTCCAGGCTGTGCTGTGACAGAGGGGGGGTTGTCAAGCCTCTCCAGTCAATTTGGAGACAGACAGAGCTGCTGGAATGGGGATGGCCAGCAATGTGGGCCAGGGATGTCCTGGGCTCATGGCACTGCTCTGTGTCCCCTGCCTGGCCACCAAGCTCCAAACCCCACGCCGGCACCTGACTGCTCCCCACGCAGCCTCATCCAGCCTTGCCTGAAAATACCCTTCACGTAGCCTGGCCCAGGCTTGGCTGTACCCCTACGGTGCCTGAATCTTTTGTCTTAATATCTAAACTTTTAGCTTTCTTGTTGCAAATTAAGTTGATTACATCTTGGCCCAGCTCCAGCAGACCCTGAGACCAATTGATCACCGTTGTCTCAGAGGTCTTGGGAAGATCTTATCGTTTCCCCCTCTGTCTCCAGCTTTCTAGAGAAAACAAACACCATCTCTTTGGCCAGGTTGGACCATCCACTTTGTCACCCCTGCCACTGCGCTGACTCCGAGTGTCTGCATCCTGCCCCAGACTAGCAGCCCTGAGCTCTGCGGGACTCACTTTGATCGGTGTTCAAAGGAGGAACCCCAATGCCCTGAAGACCACCCTAGGTCACTTGCTTTGCCTACGCACTTGAGTGCACACGTGAGTTGAAGCCAGACGAATGACTCGCTGGCTTCAAATGAGGTTTGGACACCTGGGCTCCCCCTTTGGCACGTGTCGGCCCCGGCATGCCTCTTTGTGATGCTGCATGCAGCGAAGCACTCTGCCATCTATTTTGCTCAGAAACACAGCTCTGGTTTCCAGCAAACGAGGTTCACCCATTGCTGGACGTGGGGCATGGGGTCCTCAACCCTTCAAGCCTTGAAGTTGAGTCAGGACATCACACTGCGTCACAGCTCGGGCTGGAGGGACAGAACTGCCCACAGGCTCCAGGCTGGGGGGTCCTTGAACCCTCACCCTTCCTGTGAGGGATGACCAAATGCCCATGCACATCTCCATGCACATCTGCACACCCAGAGCTATGCACTGCCTATCCAGCTTTGCAGCCAAGGGTGCTCCAGCCTGAAGGTGGAACGAGCCAACCCAGACTGCCTGGAGGATGGTGTGCTTTGCCCAACTGCCTCTTGACTTCACTTTCCCCAGTGACCAACACCCCAAATCCCTCTGCATTTGGGGTCAGCAGACATCCCTCTCCAGCTGCCCAGACTTGAACGTTGGGGATATACCATTTTTCACCCACCCCCTGCCAATCATCTTCCCCTTCCCCCTGCTCTAGAATTTAAGGAAAGAAAGATCTACTGGGCAAACAGCTCAAAGCCCACATCTGAGCAATTATAAAAGCGCTTTCTGACCGCTGCTAGACTCCTCGTCACCAATCTGATCGGTAGACTAAACAGCGAGGACCTGGGCTGATTCCCCCCCTGCGCCGCTCCAGCCTGGAAACAGGGGGGGGCTGAGGGGAGTGCAATGGTTAGCATCAAAACTGGCAGCAACATCCTAACGGAGAAGGCCAAGGGAATCCTGTGGCTCCTTAATGGAGGCAGGCAGGAGGAGGTGGAGGAAGGGCTGGAGGGACCCTGGAGGATGAAGCCCAAGCTGTGGTTAGCAGGGACCCCCTGCGCTGGGGGCTCACTCCCCCTGGGGTGAGCTGGCTGCCTGGCCACAGTCCTCCAGCTTTGCATCATCCCTCTTCCATCGCCAAGCCTGCTTGTCCAAGCCCACTGTCCCAGGGTTGGGGTTTCAAAGGTGATTTTTTTTCCGCTCTTCATTGCCCAAATCCTCCTCTTCCTTTTGCTCCCAGTGCTCCACTGACAGATAACCCAGGCGGTTTTCCCTGGGAGCCAGGGGGCTCATATGGAGCAGCTGGTGCTGTTATCTGGGAGTCGCTCCCTTATCTGGCAGCTGATTTCAGCTCTGGGAAGTCAGCACCTCTCAGGTGAGGAAGGCTGGGTTGCCATCTGCCTGTGCCGGGCACCCGTGGGGGGGTTATCAGCCTGGTTACCTTCTCGTCTACCCAAGTCCCATCAGACAGCGGCGCTTGGACATCCCTGGGGGTGATGGGGTGGAAATGGGACATTGCAGCTGGGGAGCCCTGGGAAGTACCTTCTGCTTCCTAAAAATAAGGAAAGAAAAAAAAAAATTTGGGCTCAGGTTCCTCTTTCCATCAGTTAGCAGCAATGCGCGATTATGCCAAAAAACCATGAAGCGGTAGTGGCACTGGAGAGGGAGCTGTGGCTTTTATTGCTCTTATCTCCTGGCTTCTGGAGGAGCGCGCTGCCTGCGTGGGGGTCTGGGCAGGGACACGGTGCACACGCCACAGGGAGACCAGCTCCCCTCTAAATCACGGCTTGCCATGATTTACACGGAGGCTTACAGGTTAGGTAACTGCAGTAAACAGAATAAACAGACCTCCCTCTGGATTTATGGACTGACAAAAGGACCTTTAACCACAAAAGAAATGTGCTTTCCAGCCCTCTTCTATCACCAGATCCCAACCAAAGGCTTAAATGCTTATGTCAAGCCCACAGAGCTCAGGATTTGGGCTGGATTCAAACTACTGCTCCATCCTCCCTGCTACCCAAGTAAGTCATCTCATAGTTCATCTCCGGTTCACCTCTCAGCTGCTCGCAGGCACACACGCACACATGATACCAGAGAAGCCCGAGGGAGCAGGGAAAGGAGTTTTCTGTTACTTGGGCTTAAAATAAGGTGCTGATAAATGCACAAGCAAGCAAAGGTGTGCAAGTGCTCTGCAAAGAGGCTGCTCTCTCCTGGAGCGACCTAAGAGATGGGACATCTTTTTGAGGTGCTGCTGGACCGTTCCTCCCCAGCAGCAACCCACAGTCAAGTGAGGAGCTTTGAATGCTATCACTGAAGTAAACCTTCCCAGCATGACAGCTGCAATCTAGAAAGAAATTTAGGGTGTTTTTTTCTCTTATTGGAGTAAAAGAGGTGTTAGATTTCCACGTGGTTCTCAAATACCTGATGTGTTTCTCCCTATAAATGTGGAAACTTGTATAACGTTGATATTACCAATGTTTCATGCCAAATCAAAGAGCATGTATAAAGGCACAGTGCCTGAGGAGTCCTTTGTTATCAACCTTTAGACTATTATTTTTAATGTGGCATCCCTGCAGAAAAAGCAGCTGGAGAAGAGGAGCCTACATCTCCAGACAGTCATGGCTTATGCTGGGGGAGCTGGTCCCACTGGTAGCAGGAGCATGGTGAGGGAGTGCAGGAAGTAAGCATAAAACCAGAAGCCAGGCTGGAAAACTTTGGAAAATTTGGCATTAATAGGACTTCTTGCTTTCCTATATTCGTCAGCTGAGTCAGCCACAGCGTCAGCTGCACAGAAAACACACTGCTACCAAATAAGCTCTCAGAGCCCAGTGTTACCCCTTCCCTTGGTAGCTGGAGAGAGAAAAGCATCCAGGAAAGCGCTGCCTTCCCTCCATCTTGCACATCTTTATTTAATTCCACGGAAGGCAAGCACTCATATTTGAAACGGAATGATTTAAATCCACGAATTGTTCTAAATCCAGGAGAATTGCCAAACTCCCTGTTTTAATACATTTTCAAATTGCCTTTTCCTCCTGTCTTGAGGAGCCAAGATATGGCTATTTAATTACAAGCACAACCTACATTTAAGAAGCCCTTGTAATGAGGCTGGCGTGGAAAAGCATCCAATTTTTCCATTGTCTGACCAAGGCGCTGCAATTAGTGTGTTTTATCCCAGGTTTGCATTTGGCACAGTTCGGTGAGCGATGCTTTAGGGAATGGGCTAGCGGTAATCTCCGTGCTCTGGGCTCTTCGTTATCCTGCCCGTTAGAGGGGACTGAATCCAGACTCCTGCCAGAGGAAGGAGCTCAAAACTGAGAGCAGAGGCATTTAGTCCTCCATGGTGCAGGCTAGGAGAAAGGGAATGGGAAAGAAATATAGAAGGGAGGGAGGTTTGGGTCAAATGGAGGCAAAGAAAAATCATGGTAAGGGAGAGAGGCAGGAGCGGCATTGCAAAGAAACTGCAACGTGGTCCTTGTAGTAGCTACATGGAAATGTTTCCCTTGGCTTGTTTGAGTCAGGGACAAGAGCCGACCCATGGAGGGAGTTGCTCCACGGATATTAGCAGCAGCTCAAACCTGAAAATCACTGCACAGAGCTTCCCTGAAGGCTGGGGAGACCCAGGTAGGAAAGGATGCGATGCAGCATTGTTTCCTGGCTGACATGCCCTAAACCCAAGGTAAGGACCTGTTGATGCTGGAGCCGCCACACCCCACCAAAGGGACCAGGGTCCCTTTTTTGGGCTCTGGTTCCTCTTTCCATCAGCCCCACTCCCACCCCAGGGAGCCTAATTTAAACTAAAGCACCTCCCTGGCACAACAAGTGAGGACCACCTGCTTGCAGGTCTTCCCATGCCATCAGGCTGCTGCTAATAGGTGTGGTGCCACCCTGGCAGCACAGAGGCAGTCCATCCCCATCACCTGCCAAAGCCACCCACTGCACTCATCCCACAGAAGGGACGAGGGTGGGCTGCAGAGCCACCCTGCAGGTGTTGGAGCAAGGTGGGGGACATCTCCCCACTGTCCCCCACCAGGCTGTGGATTTGGGCCTGCACTGTCCACTCCACACCATGGGCAAGGGATATGGGAAGAACCCTGGCTGATGTGGGGATAGGCACGTGTGGTACCAACACCCACTGTTGGGGCTGTGGAGGGCTCAGCATCCCGGGCTGGCTCTCCATCCCTCAAACACATTCCTCCGGGCTCAGGGAGGACTGGGCTGGCTCCGGCTCCCAGGAAGCAGCCGGGCCGTGGTGGAGCCAGCCTTTTCCTCATCCATCATCCTTATCAGCCAGCACTGGCAGGCCGGTGGTCCCTGGCAGCAGGGCTGCACGGACGGCGGGCCGGAGCCATGCGGCGAGAGACAAGCAGGAGGCATCACAGCGATAAGCCACACTGCAAACAAAAACAACAACTCTCCTCCTTGGGAACTTCAAAGTGCTGCGCTGAAATTTATGTGGCCACAGAGCCCACATGGGTGCTGGGAGGGTGGGAGCAGCCCAGGGTGGGGACGGGGGCAGGATGCAGTGCCGGGACCATGGTTTGCCCATGTGGGGCTGTAGATCTGGCAAAGTCTCCTGTGGGATGTAAATGGGATGCAGGCAAGGAGCAAAGCAGGTTGCTCTGCACAGCCATGGGCACAGCAGGGTTGTGGCTGTGGGCTCTCTGCACCCGTGGGTTCCCAAAGCATCCCATAAATCTGAGTGATTTGCCTGGAGCAATGAGGGCCATTTGCTTCTCACATGCAGCTGTCTCACCAGGCATAAAGTAGCTTTGGACACCAGCTCACGGGCTGTCAGGTGGGAGATTTAGGGCTATCCCCAAGGAAAGCAAGAGCCCAGACAGCCATGCTCCACCTGCATCAGAGAGGTCCCATGAGCCTCACCCACGCTTGTATTAACAGGGATTTTATTCGGTTGATAATCCCAATGAAATCCAGAGACCTCTTGTGGCATGAGCTGAAACTCCACACGCATCCATCAGACATCACAGCGGGACATCGCGGCTGTAGGGTCGCTGCCACCCTCCACACCACCGCCGCGCCTTGGTGGGCAGCACCGGGGGAAAAGATAGGTCAGGACTAACAGGAAAAAACCAAAAAAATTGCGTTGCGGTTAATGCGGGGGTGGAAGCATCTCGCACCAGCTGCAAGCTGCAGGGAAAGGGACCCAGAGAAGACATCAGAGGGAGGTTAAAGCCGGGCTGCAGCACAGCGGGGGCCTTAGGGAGAACGGGAATGCGGTGTGGGGGGTGACGTACAGCAACATGCATGCACTCACAAACATGTATGCATACACATATGTTTATACTCAGATTAACTTCCAACTGTACACACACATATCAATTTTCAAGTGTAATAGTGCTATTGAAATAAAATATCACACATCTTTGCTGCTAATTGCCTCTTTTTCTTTTTATAGGGCTTAATTTCTTTGAGTTTTGTCTGTATGCCAAGTCATGTTGAAAAATTAATGATCATTAATTTTTTTAAAGTCTCTTAAATTTATATAAGCATTGTTCATCAAGGACTCTTGTATTTATTTGTCAACAAAATGACACAAAATTAGAATTTTTATCTTAATTTGATCTAATTTCCTTTCCCCCAAGTTTTAAAGCCTCTTTTTTCCTTTTCCTTCCTCCCTCCCTCATTTTTAGTAAATGAGGAGAGACTTCAGGGGTAAGGGGATCCCCCTCTGTTTCACTTAAGTTGTATTTAATTGAATTAGAAGTGTAAGAATTACATATTTTTTTACCTAGTTTATCACAGATCAGACCAATTCCAGGTGAAGGAAGAAGCATTTATTTCACCCTGTACCTTTTGTGGAGAAAAGGCTGCTTTCCTCATCTGCTCCCACAGGTGTGGAGGGAGGATCCCACCAGGTGCACTTTGATGAAAGGCATCCTGATGCTGGAAGACTGGCACCCCCTACTTCCTCACTTGCATCGGGGCAATGCCTCTGCCTTTTTCTTCCTACCATGACTATGGCCTGAGCCTTCCTTAGCATGCTGCCACCCTTCCAGAACCATCTCTTTTGCTTCCAGCAATGACACTGCACACCAGCCCCACATAGAATCATAGGATGCGTTGGAAGGGACCTTAAAGACTATCTAGTTCCAACCCCTGGCCGTGGGCAGGGACACCTTCCACCAGACCAGGGTGCTCCAAGCCCCATCCAACCTGGTCTTGAACTCTTCCAGGAGTGCAGCATCCACAGCTCCGGCAGGCAAACTCATCCAGTGCCTCACCACCCTCAAAACAAAGAATTTCTTCCTAATATCTAATCAAAATCCACCCTCTTTCCGCTTAAAGCCTTTCCCCCTTGTCCTGTCGCCACAGGCCCTACTAAAAAGCCTGCCCCCACCTTTCTCAGAAGGCCCCTTTGAACACTCAAGCGCTGCTATAGGGCCTGACCATCCACCCCAAGATCCTGACCTTGAGCAACCACCAAGCCGACAGTCTCAGCTCCTTCGCCTTTTATACCAGAGGTGGTGACGTCAGAGGTGCCTGTCACAGCCTGATTGGCTGCTGGGAGCTGGGGGCGTGGCCTCCCCACTCAGCCCCTCTTTAAAGGGGCAGAACACGCACCCCGGTGATGGTTGTGGTGTCTTTGCTGGTAGTGCTCTGCCTGTTGTGCCCTGCCAGGAGGGAGCACGCCTGCACATATGCATACTTACATACATTACGATATCTTGTTTTAATTACATTAGAGCAAATGACTCCTTCCCCTATGGTTTATATCAGCGCTTTGCGTTTGTAATTTATCTTGGCACAGTCTAGACTGGAGCCACTTTGAAGCTGTTTCAAACAGGATGAGAACAAACAATTTTTCCAAAGTGGTTGGATTAAGAAAACTGGCAGCCATTCATCTTTGGGGGAAGGCTTGTGGCAGTGCCGTGTCCCTGCTGGAGTGCGGCCAGCCTCCCGCTCCCTGCCCTGCTGAGGCAGAGAGGTCCCAGCCCTGCGGAGGGTGGGAAATCACACCGCTAGCTACTGGGGGAAAGGGGGGGGGGGGGGGCTTAGCAAAGGGTCTTTGTGCCAGGGAGACCTGATTTATTGCTAATTATTTGTACTTAGTTTTTCCCCAGGTGTTGGAGATGGGGTGGATGGCACTGCAGCAGGAGGTGCAGCAACCCACACTGGGAGCCAGTCCTGCTGCTGTTCCAGCCCGCGGTCACCCCATCCCGCATTCTCCTGCTCACCAACCCCGGTGCAGCACTTGTCCTATAAACCCTCCAGGCATCTTTAATGCAGGAAATCTCTATTTTCTTCAGCTAAAAGTACTCCTGAAAACACCTCTCCTAGCTTCTGGTTTCCCCAAGATATTTCTTTCTTTAAAAAACCAAACCACCACCTAACTCTTTGATTGATGGGAAAGGTGGTTTTCTCCTAAATCACTCTCTTCAAGCACCCCGTAAGCTGGAGGGCTCATTTCAGGAGAAGCACAGTACAGGGAATGTCTCCCCAAGTCCTGAATTGAGCTGATATGCATCCCCCTCCACGGGTGGGGGTCCTCAGGGCCACTCAGAGCCATTAGCACCCTTGGGCCCTGGTTCCCCATGCCTGCCAGGGACAGCTCTTCGTCACCTCAGGACCTGCCAGGCTCCCCAGCTGCCCCGCATTGCCACAAATCCAGCTCTGAGCAGCAGCAGAGCTCGCATGGAAACACATGTGTTTTCTATATTTTTCCACCCAAACGCTGGGTTTTTAAATATTCTAGCAGCACTGTTTGCTCGGCGAAAGCTGCCAGGGTTTATGACAGATCCCTCCTCCTTAAGGCTTTGAAATAAGGCTGTAAACATGCTCGCCAGGCTAAAGTGTTGCCTGTAAAGGGGGTTGCTCCCCTCATGATGTGCCTATTGGCTCCAATTAGCACTGGCAGGAGTCAACCGCAAAGAGAAGGCAGAGCTTATCCCTGCGAGTGAATTGATTTATTTACAGCATTTTCAAAGCAAGATGAATATGGCCTTTTTTCTTTCTTTCTTTTTTTTTTTTTCTTTATAAAGCTACCCATTTGCAACAGGGAAAAAAATTGCAACTATACCCTAAATAGCTGGAAGCGGGAGGATGCTGTCTGCTTGACTCAAGATGGAAATTCAGCCTTGTGTAATATGGGTGGGATAAGATCGCCTGGCATGTTGCTGAAGCCTTGCCCTGGCCATCACTAGAGCGGGGGGGACAGGGAACCCAGCCCAGCCGCGCCTGCAGCAGGACACCAGCATCTGGGGGGGTCAGGAGCTGAGGGCTGGATTTACCCGGCTTTGGGTGCTGCAGTGAGAGGAGCTGGGTTTTCCCGGGGTGCTGCTTGGGTACCACTTGGGCAGGAGCTGGAGTAGCTCAGCCCAGCTGGATTTCAGACCCATCTCATCCAACCATCCTGTCACAGATTTAGATACCACAGGACACCTGTGTTGGGAAGCGGTAGCTCTGCTCTCCGCCTCGGGGCTTGCTGGAGGCAACAGGGTCTCTCTCTGTGGGGCCACTTTCAGTGGCCAGGCCAGGGGAATGGCCACAACAGGGGAAAACCTGTGGTAACCTTATGAGGAGACAAACCTTCTTGTGCAGGAGAGCGGGGGAGCAGCCGGGCAAGGCTTCCCTGTGGGGCTTTCCAGTGCCATGCCAGCATCCTCAGCGGGAAGCAACAGGAGGGAAAAGCTGTGTGCCCCATGGGCTCAGCCACCCTCCCACCCCACAACGCCACATCCAGCCATCACTTTGGGTTCGCTTGGGCTCATCACCCCATCAGCACAACTAGGCACCCACCTTCCTCCTTCAGGCTCCTTCCACCTCCGCTGGCCGCAGCCCCACAGTCCTTCTCTGGCAAAGCAGCTGCTTTCTGTCACGGCACCGTCGGGAAGGAGCCAGGGCGAGGAGGTGTTTGTACAGGCAGGAGTTATGGCCATCACCTGCTACCGACCACGCACGCTGCTTCGCCGGCAAGAGCGAAGTGGCCTGGCCATAACTCAACGCCGACGCTGCCCAGGCGAGGTGGTAGCTGACAACAGGGGGTTTATGGACTTTGGAGGGGACTTTGTTAGTGGCAACCTCAGGGGATTTTGCTGCCAGCAAACACTGGAAGCTTGTTGTGCTCTTTTAAGAAGGAGAGGTGATGCAGTCAGCAAAGGTGGGAGTACACTGCCGAGCTCTGCCCCCGCGGCACATCCCCGCAGGTCCCCGTGCCATCGTGGTGGGTGGCAGCTCCAGTTCTCCCTGGGGCTCAGGGTCCTCTGAGGGGACTGAGCCTCCACAGTGCCTCGGCCCCCTTTGTCATGCTGGCTGGTGAAGGGAAGGGGTGAAGTACTGCAGGAAGATGAGAGAGGATAAAATCATGACTCCTTCAGGTCTGCTCAGGGACAACCCGTGCCTCAGTTTCCCTGCAAAATCTGCTTGTGGCATGCAGTTTTCTCAGGGCAGAAGCACAGCCGAGGCTCAGGCACCACACTCTGCTCTGCCTCTCAAGAAAAAACAGGCGATGCTGAGCCCCGAGCATCCCCAGCACCGATAGCAGGCGTGGGCCAAGGCCCTGCACTGGGGCTGGGCTCCACTCGGCAGCTGAATCAGCAAATAATTAGCAGCCGCCAGAGCTGGGGGATTAGCATCCCTCTCCTCTCCAGCTGTCCAGCCCGGCTTAACCACTTCATCCATGTGTCTCTGAAGCCCCAAAGCTTTGGGATCTCCTGGGGGGAGATGCTGCCATGGGGCTGGCACCCCGCCAGGGGTGCCCAGGTTGCCATGGCCGCTGTCCCCTTGCCGGAGCAGTGTCCTTGCCGCAGTAGCGAGGGAGCGGGTGCATGGCTCAGGGCGAGCCGTCAGTCCCGTGCCTGGCGGCTCGTTTGTTCACCTCCGGGCAGCCCGATGACAGCGCTTCCCTTTACTACCAGCTGCAAAAACCTGGCAGCTGATTTAGGAGAGCTCCCGGGGCCCAAAATGTAAACCGTTTTTCACCAGGAATGTATAAGCAAGCCATAAAATAAGGGATTTGAGTCTGGTCACATGGGACAGGCCTCCCATAAAATTGAAGCATTGATCTGTATTTTAGTGAGCAGCTTCGAAGCTGCCCAAATGATTGAGGACCTGAGCTTTAACAAACTCTGTAATCTCCCACCATACATCTGAAGTGGCATGTTTGAAGTCCAAGGACGAGTTATTTATATTATTTGTATAATACACGGTGAAAGGACATTAGCCACAGCTTGAGCACCAGTGGTGGGTATCGCTGCCAGGCGGAGGGAAGCAGCAGCTCCGCGATGCATCACGCTGTGTCGGGGCTGCTCCGCACGCAGGTACATGCATGTGATGGCCGAGGTGGCCTGAAACCACAGGATACCGCACCAGTCTGCACACCAGTGCCATCCTGGCTGTCCCGTACCATCTGCAGCTGCTGGGCTGGGACACGTGGTCCTGCCCTGCTCTCCTGGTGGGGGTCACCCCCTTCCTAGCATGTGTCACCCCCTTCCCACTAGGTCACCCCCTTCTCAATGCCTGTGTCTCCCTTCTTGATGTCTGTCACTCCCTGCCCAGCAAATGTCACCTGTTCCTGGCATGTGTCACGCTCTTCCCAGCATATGTTCCAACCACCATCCTGGTGTGTGTCACCCCATTCCCAGTGTGTCACCCCTTCCTGGAATGCATCACAAATTGCCAGCATATGCCACCCATTTCCAGCTTTTTAAGCCATTTCCAGCATGCCACCTTGTTTCCAGGATGGATCACCCTGCTCCTGGTGTGCGTCCCCACTGCAGGTGCCAGCCAGGCTGCACTGGGACACTGCTGCTCATGGAGTCCCCACACCTTGGCAAAGCCACACAGGGGAAAAAACCACTGCCACCCTTTCATTTCCATAGCCCAAACTGGCCTTGCCCATCAACAACAAAAAAATAGTTGGAGAAGTATATATCCACTATGAAAAGTGTAAATTTGGGAGTAAAAAATAGTATTTGTAAATTCCAGTCAAACTGCAAACAGCTCTGGTGAGGCTGGAGGGCGGGCTGAGAAACACTAAGTGCCATTTAAAAACATGACTTGGGTTTCTGTGTCTGGGAGATGTTTCTTGGCCCTAAATTCACTTTCCATGATTTG
This sequence comes from Falco rusticolus, assembly GCF_015220075.1. Classification (NCBI taxonomy): domain Eukaryota; kingdom Metazoa; phylum Chordata; class Aves; order Falconiformes; family Falconidae; genus Falco; species Falco rusticolus. Next base: position 8,066,427 of record NC_051194.1, on the reverse strand, counting down.
AAGGGGTTAAGCAAAAAGTGGTTAAAACCTGAAAAGTGTCTCCTCCAAAAGCAAACCAAACCAAAACAGCTGGGGTTACCTAAAGCACATTGCAACTTTTAAATGAAGCTTCTTGGTATCTTTCCTGGACCAAAATCTCCACGTTTCCCTGTTATATATTTTTGGGGACAGCTGGGAAACACAAACCATTCAGTAGGTGTATGGAAAAGGGGAGCTCCTGGTTTGGTGGCAGCTCCTAAAACGCAGGGCTCGGTGAGATGCTGGCTGCTTCCCCGCCATGCTGGAAGATCTCCCGGGGATGCTGCAGGGACACTCGGCACGGGCAGAGGCACCGTGCTGGCTTCCCCCAAATCCAATTTTTCTATTTCCCGCTTCTCTCTATTGGAGTATCACTAATCACAATAGTTTGCCCCAGGGCCTTATCATCCAAATAACCAATAACCCCTGGAAAACCTCACAAGCCCACTCAAGCTGCGGACGGGGCACGTGCAGCAGCTTGGGGTCAGCCCCCAGTTCCCACCGCAGGCTTCAGGGGTAGGTGGAAAATTGTGCAATATTCAGCCTCCAGCAAGTATTTTGCGGCAGCCAGAGCCAGGCTCCCGTGCCCTTGGCAGGACGATGGGAGGCTGCGATTACTAAATCCCTTGCCCACTTAAGGCAGGCTCAGCGCTCCAGCCCACGGCGAAGCATATTTGAAATGCTTTGGGCCAGACTGGGACTCCTGTGCCGTTCAAGCTTTTCAACAGTGGCCCAGAAAAAAGCCCTCCCCAAAATAGCCCCTGGCCACCCTGCTGAACCCACGCCATCGCAGGGTCCTTGGGGTGGGCACTGCTGCGCCCACGGGAGCCCTGGGGTGGGGAGGACAGGGAGGACAGGGGGGATGGGGTCTGCTTTGTCTCATGGAGGCAGCCCCGAGCCGAAGAGCCAGGATGAGACAGCCAGGGCTGGCTGCTGCCAGGGCTTCGGCAGCCTCACACCATGGTCCAGGCACAGGGGGGCCGGGGGCCACCACGACCCTCGTGGGGTGCATTGCTCCCACCCGAGCAGTGCCCCTGGAAAAGGAGCCAGTTAACTTGGTGCCACTTAAAAGAAGGATTAGGCATACAAAGCTGATAAGGGATTAGGAGGGTTATTTCTCCCTCCCTCCCCAATTACCAGGCACGATAGGGGCTGAGGCTGCTGGCAGCAGGGCTGAGCTGTGGGGTGGGCAGGGTGGGCAGCCCCCCACGCTTTATTTGGGGGGAAGGTGGCACAGCAAAGCCACAATAAATGCCTGACGTTCCACCACACAGGGAAATTACTAGGGCAGATTTTTGGCAGGGGTCAAAGCGTCACTTTAATAGCACTGGCTTTAACTAGAGAGTGTGTAGTGTGTGTGCATGTGCGCACGCACAAGATGCTTGTGAAGTTCCCTTATCCCTGAGAAATTGCTCCAGTTACCTGCTTGGCTTTCATGGACTTGCAAAATCATGGTCTGGAAAGGACTGAGCCCATCACTTCCTCTGTCGTGATGACCAAAACTCCTCACAGTCACTGGCTGCTTGGCCAGAGTTAAGTCTCAAACGCGTCTTGCAGGGAAATAAGACAAATCAGCTCCTGCTCTGAACCCTTCTGCAGGAAGGCACAGCCCAGCCTCGGCCGGCACGTCCTGCCCTCCCCACAGCCAGCTGCTGGGCAGGTTTTACACCACAACTGCCAGAGTCCTGTGACTACATGAAAAATCAGCTTTTGTTAAAAAAAAAAAAAAAAAACCAACCAAAAAAACCCACAAAAAATTTTTGAAAAACTTTAATAAATTTGATCACTTAAAAAGGGGTGTGTGTACGTGTAAATAATTTTGAGTCAGTCTCAGGAGCTTTACTTGCCTGACTCATGATTAGGCTTTTTTTATATATCACATCAGAAAATACTGTAAAACATACTTTCAAAGCCTCAGAGGACCTCGGCCTCCTTGGAGTATTCAAAAGCATCAATTACACGAGCATTACGGGCAGGATAGTTTGTACGAACCCTGTTAAAAAGTCAACCTGAGACTTGTGCCTCTAAATCCCCTCGCTGCCCCCAGGGCTGGAACTGATTTCTGCCTGGACTCCGGCACTAGGAAATGTTTCACTTTAAAAAACGTTGAAAAACATTAAAACCAGGCCGTATGCACTTATTATTGAGAAAATCCCACACAGATGGACTGCATTGAACTGCGAGCAATTATTTTCTGCCGTTCTCGTGAGTTAATGAGATGATCAGAAGTCCCCGGCGGCCTTCCTTTGCCTGCAGACCTGTGCATCAACCTCTCCTCCTGCAGCCAGGGCTGCGCGGCGCTGGCACGAGCCCCATTGCCAGCCCAGGGCTCCCTGCCAGGGGACTAAGGCGGCAGCCCCTCTGTTTTTATAGGGTTGGCAGCTGTCAAGCCCAGGACCCAGCTTTTTTTTGGTCCTGAACGTGTTTGGGTGTGCCTGCACATCAGGGACCCACACGCTGGCAGGAGCTGGTACCCTATGGTACCCACGGCTGAGTGAGGACTGCCAGGCTTTGGCATGGCATAGGCAGCCAAGACGAGAATAAAATAATTTTCTTTTTGCCCGTACTACATCAGGTTTGATATTACACTGCCAGTGGGGACCTGTTTGCCATGACTGCTGAGCGGACCCCCCTTTTGCTGAGCGTGGGGTGCCGGTGCCGAGCCAGGCTGCTCCCGGCAGTGCTAGCTGGTAGGGCAGCGATGGGGAGCCCTGGCCCGGGCAGACCACGGGTGTTTATATCTCCCAGTGCCTCTGCACCACTGGGAGCCCTGCAAACAGCCGGGTGTGATGCACACTCACCCCTCTGGCATGAGCAGAGCAGAAGGTGGCTGAGGTCTGCACCCTTATCAGCACCAGAGCCCTAATTACTGTCCTAACGTCTAATACTCCAGGCTTGGCCGATACCTTACGGGCCTGATTCCCTTAGACAGGAGCTGTTATTGTCCAGATGAGGGGTTTGAAGTCTTGCAAACACAAACCTATCCTCAAAGGGAATTTCTTTCGCTGACACTTCCCCAGACAAAGAAACATTTCTGCCTGCGTTTTTGCAGATGGGTCTGGCCTTCCCCCCTCCCAGCCCCGGATCTTTGCAGGGCTGCCTGCCCCAGCTTTCAGCAAGGAAAGGATACAGGCAGGGGTCGGGATGATCAGCTTGGCGTGGGGCAGGAGGGCAGACCCTGCTGCCAGTGGGGCTGTAACCCCTTTTACCAGTGTGCTGGGCTCTGTTTTACTGGGACGCTGGGCTGGGCTCCATCCCACAGCTCTGGGGCTGCAAGCCCTGCCGCCACGGGGAGGGCACGATGCCACGGTGGGGGCTGCAGGCTCCCGGGGCAGGCAGCCTGGTGCCGGGCAGGGGGATGCTGCAGGCTTCTCTTCGCTGGGCACACAGCTTGCCCCACCACCCATCTGCCCTACTGGTGTCACACAGGCTGGGGTTGCCGCAGCTGGGCAGCTGCTTGCCAGCCCTCTCCCAGAATCTCAATTTATAAGCAGAAAACGGCTGGATCATCTCTTTGTGCCAGTCTCTCGCCTCCAGTGAGATGCAGGGCTGCCTACCCTGGCCAGGGTCGGCTAGGCAAGCAGCAGAGGGCAGCCCCTTGGCCTTTAATATGCGTTTATCTAATTGTGCCTCATTAGCCAGAGCCCACTACTCGCCAAACCTGGAGCAAAGCTCCTGCTGCCCACACTGGGATGAGAGCAGGCTCTCATATGCCGGTGGAATCAGTGATTTAAAGAAGTAATCTGATCAGATGTAGCTAGTTATTATAACGGACTCGGCAACTTTAACGAGCTCCTGCACAGACTGGATTACCACGGTCACTCATCCATAGTTCATTAGAGCTTCAGAAAAGGGATCCACAAGAACTCATGAAATACGATCTCCTAATCTCGCCTAAGCAGGAGAAGCCCAGCTATAAAGCAAATACCTTTTAAAAATACCCACGGAGTGAATAAATCTCCCTTGTGCTACAAGGCAACGAAAGCGGACCTGCGAGAGAACGGGATCTGCTCACGGGATGCATTTTCCATGCACAAGGTTAAAGAGAATTTGCACAAGGGTGGTGTGCTTGGGTGGAGGAACAGAGGTCCTTCTGGTTCTCTTCGATCAAAAATATCTTTCTAATGGTTTTCTTGGGGAAAATAAATGCATACATAGATAATGGCTGGGTGGAGGAATGAGATGGGCAAACTCGCTGTCCCCACGGGCAGCAGTGGGCAGAAAGGCCACAGGAGGAAGGTCTGCCTGTCCTGGAGGGATGCCCAGTTTCTGGTGTCCCTCTCAGTCCCAAATGCCCTCACCCAGCCCAGGGCTGGAAACATCATTTATGGCCGATGAAAGGCAGCCAGCCGGCAACTGCACCATCGAGCTGTCCCCAACCAATCCCTCTCCCAGGAAGGATGGGTTTGGCGTCACCCTGGGGAATCTGCTCACCAGGACAGCTTGCTGGGGCGAGGATGATCCTCCAAGCATAACACGTCACTTGGTGCCATCAGATCATGTATGCGTGTTCCCAAGGCTGAAGGCGTCACCCAGCTCTGCTGGCATGGCTGGATCCTCTCCGGTGGGGTGAGGTGGTGGCCCAGGGCCAGCTTGGGGCTGAGACGACAAGATGTCCCTGGGATCTGGAGAGAGTAGGATGGGGCAGCTGGGGCAGAGGTATCCCAACAGCTGGCAGTGATTTCCACAGCTGCTTCTGCTGAGATGAGCCACATCCAGCCCCACCCCATGGGTGATGGGAAGCGGTAACACCCCTATGAACAGAGGAGAAAGCAGAGCGCCAGAAAATGGGGGGCCAGATCCATGACCCCTGCACGATGGCTGTGGGCAGCTCTCCCAACTGGGACACTCATGCCTCTCCATGGGCAAAGGAGGTGGCATGGAAGTAGTGATGCCGGTAGGGAGGGATGCCCACGCAAGGCTTCCCAAGCAGCACATGCAAAGAAAAACTGCAAGAAGATTCCCTGTCCCCTATAAACGACTCTGGCCCTTATCAGGGAGAGCATTCAGCAAGCAATTAACTGAAGACTTCATTAATACTGCTGCAGCTGGGACTGCTCAGGGGCTTAACCTGAAGCATGTGCTCCTCTGGCTGAGGGTCTTAATGCACTTAGTGAACATCTGGATACGGCCCGCCCCTTCCAGACCTTTCTTCTCTCCGTGGGCAATTGGGTTATCTGGAGGGGAAGGAAGCCTGAAAGCTGACTCTGTCCTCCAGGACTGCTTTCATTCCTCGGCAGCCCTGGGGGACAACTTGGCAGTAAGGAGCGTCCAGTAAAGGAATGTCCCGTGATGGACGGCGCTTAACAGGACACCTCCGCATGCACCCCTTGGCAGTGCGGCCGCAGGCGCAAACCCTGGCCCGTCCCCAGCAGCCTCTTGGTGTGGAGAGGCGATGCCGAGGCTGAAGGATGTCTACGCTCACCCTCGCAGCGGGGCGGACGCTTTCCCTCCAGACACCTCCACGCAGGCACTGGTACCTCTGGACGCGCAGGCTCTGCAGACTCCAAACGCCGAGAAATGTTTGACAGAGCAGTGTACATATTCCAAACATTGTTTGATTCATGTTTTAAAATCTCACTTGCAAGCATACTTCCCCAGCTCAGCCATCAATCACCGCAAATATGTTCTTATAAACAAAGCAATACAGACTGACTGTCTCTTCCACCCCTACCATACGCAGGTCAGCGGGCAGCACCCTGAGGAGAGGTGCTTCCAGCGCATCTGAGCCCCCCTGGAGGACACCAGCACAGGTAGCTGGGAAGAAGTAATGGGAAACCTGTTACCAGTGGCACGGTACCACCCAAGGGCATGTATCCCAAAGGAAGGCAGCCGAGTCCTCCATCGCTGCACCGAGGATGGCTTGCTCCTGCTGCACAGCTGGTGCAGAAGGGTGTCTGTCCTAGTGGTGACCAGCCATCCCTTCGGCTCCTCATCTCCATCATTCTGTCCCCCCACAAACACACATCCCTGCCTTTACAGGGATGAGCTCTCGTCAGGCAGGGATGGGGGATGCCACGGTCAGGATGGAGTACTTCCCAGCACCCTGGGGTCCTGCATGCAGCTGCACACTTACATGGGTAACAAGAGCAGGCGCCTAATTACATTTTCTGTTTTAACCCTGAATGTCTGATTACCACATCTAGTACCTACAAAGAAAGCCTCCTTCTCAGCATTAGGGACCTGCTGCGTGTGGTGCACATGGGCACATCGCAGCTGGCAGCTCCCCATTGTCACCGCACTGTCACCACCAGTGCTCCCCTGCCTGTGCTGCCTGCAGGAACATGGGGCCGTGTTGGGACACGGTTGTATACGCTTCTTCCACCACCATGGACATGCCAGACCCTACAAGCCCCAGCCCTTACCACCACATGGCAGGGTCCCTGAAGCACACCCAGCTGTGGGGCCACCCCTGCCACTGGCCAGGCACCCCAAGAGTCCTTACAGAAGCAGTGAGACAGGACAGGGAGGGTGGTAAAAAATGTCTGCTCTAGACTCACAAGTTTTGGAGACTTTCTAAAGCAAACTTCCTTTCCTTAGGACACTCCAGCAAAGTACAGGATCCTGCTGGTAGGCGCACTCCTCATTCCTCTGTTTAGGAAAAATAAATAGGAAAGAATCCAGCAGCAGCGCTTTCCTCTGGCTGCGCGAGATGGATCGGCACTTGCCACTGCAGGAAAACTGTCCCACCGTGATCTAACCCAGCGCTTTGTCCTGAAATGCTCTGCTATGGCTAAATAAATGACTCCTCTGGAGCAGGGTGACACATTCCAGCCCCAGACAGTTGACACTAACAGATGCAATCAGCCTGCATGGTTTAATGGCAACATGGCACTGGCAGAGCCGGCAATGGGATATTTATGAAGGATCTGGGAGAGGAAGAGGAAAACCAACAGTGTTTGCTGGTGTGGGAAGGAGAAAAGTCCCAAGTGGGCAGCAGAGCAGCTGTGGCACAGAGGTATTTACTGTGGGTGATTCGGTGGCAGGAGCCTGGCTGAAGGGAGGGACAGTGGTTGTGGTGGACAAAAAAGGGGTCCTGGCTCTTTGTCACCCATGAGAGAGCAATCGGGAGGCAGTGTGTGGCCATCTCCTGCATGGCTAATTATAACCCCTGGTCCACCCCAGCTCCCACATTGAGAAAACCTGACCCTGCTGCCAAGCTCACACAAAGCTGCTTTTCAGAGCAGCAATGTTGCATCCCATTTGGGTTTGAGCAGGCTCAAGCTCTCCCAGGTCAGTGCTGTGCATCCAGCCATAACCCATGAACCACATCTAGCAGGTGACTTGGGTTCGTACAGCCTGGGGCTGAGCACCAACCTACCTCCCGATGGGACCTGCTCACCACCCAGGCTCCCCATTTCAGCCAAAGCACTGAGGTAAGGGAGTCTTTGGACAAATACACTCCAGGTTTTCCTCCCCCCTCTCTTGTCCTGCATCCCTGTCAGCGGGGGTGGAAGGGCTGTATCAGCCTGCATCTTGCCTGAGTCAGCCCAGCACCAGCCGCGATGGCCGAGATATCAGCAAGTGCTCGGCCACAGGGCTCCAGGGGGACAATTAGAGAGGAGGCAGCTTCTGCCTGCACCCGCTGCTTTCCTGCATCACAGGGCAGGGCTCGGGGCCTCCAGAGCCTGCCAGGATGCTTGGGGGGCTGCACTGCTTTGGGGTATTTCCCCGCAGAGGGGCACGGAGGGCAGCCCCGCCGCGGCTCCTGCAGCCAGCCCTGTCTGACAAGGCACCGGTCTGAGGGCAGGAGAGGGGAAAAATTATCTCGCTGCTGTAGGGAGATTTACTGGGCTCGTTATCAGCACAGGAAGAGCTGGAGCTTAGGGGCAAATGGGAGATGCTTTGCCTATTGCGGTATTTTTTCCTACTGTGCTCTGACCCTGCCGGCTCATGTGGTGCAGGCAGGCGGCATGCTCAGCGCTGCTGCTCGCTTCCCAGCAAGCTCGCACGAGCCCCTTCGCTGCCAGCTCTCCTCGCCACGGCAGGGGCTGCTTAGAACCCAGAGCAACTGTATGTGTTAAAAAAAGTGATTTGTGTTTAAGCGCTGGTGTCTGTAAGCCCAGCAGACCCACTGGCATGGCCAAACGCTACAGCCTAGCTCACCCGGCCAGAGGCTCTCTCCGCATCCAGCATGTTTGGGTCTCAGCAGCTGCTTTTCACCAGGAATGTGGTTTGTAACCGCAACTGGGACCAAGAACCGGGTGGTTATGGGGCTTCTGTGAACCTTCCCAGTCCCGTTGCCCACCTGCAGCTCACACCAGCCTCACCAAACTACACCTGGGTCAGATCCTGGGACTTCTTTCCATGAACCTCAAGGCTGTGGCCCGTTCAGAAATGAGTGTTCTTCTGGTGACAAGGGATGCTTCCCAAGGGTTGTGCCTTGTGCTTATCGGAACCCCTTGCAAGTACATGGGGGAGCACCAGGGCGCTGGGGAGCTGGTGTGTTACAGGGGGTACATTCACCCACTGTGGATGCGTGTGAGAGAGGAGGACAAATGACTTCCTCATCCCATATACTAAATAATAACATCCATGGGAAGAAACAAAGGTCTGGGAGAGGGAAATGCACCCGCAAAAGCTTTTATCTGGCAGAATCAGAGAAAGATCAGCTGCAGTGCGGGAAGCAGGCGCAATGCACACAGGAGACCCAGCCCATCTAGGGTTTCGGCTCTGGTTAATGACACTGCAAATTAAGCCTGTCATCTTTAGACATGATGTTTCTTGCCGTTTTGGCTCAAGAAACACCAGCCACCCTCTGAAACTGCAGTTCCATGGCAGTGTGCCCTCTTCTCTCCCCATCCTCTTCTCAGGAAAGCGGGGTGCAGCAGCTCTTGGGGCGGTGAGGGTGCAGCATCGGGTGCTCGCTGCCGCCCGGCTGCAGGCACCCTCCGCCCTGCGACTTCAGCATCACACTGAGCGGATGAGGCTGAGACAGCTTCTCCTGGAAAGCCACGGCGAGGAGAAGCGCCCGTCCAGAAGGATCCCAGCTCCCCTTATAAACTGGCAGGTTGGCAGAAATCCATGAGTAATAATTTTTCCCTAATTGCACGCGTGTTGGGCTGAGCGCCCCAGCAGGGTCTTGCTGGGCTGGGCTTTCTGCATAAGGGCAGCAGCTGCATGTCAAAAATTCATTGCCAAAGACCCTGGGATAGAAATATTCGTGCCTAAATCACAGTCTGATGCCACTAGCAGAAAAAACAGCACCATATATATATATATATATATATATTATTTGTTTATTTATATATACAAAAATATACATATATATATAAATATATCGGGATTGCTGGTGTGTATATTGCTGGCTTAGGAATTACTGGCATTTTTTTTCTGTGCTTTAGGTGTAACATGGTGTCAGTGAAAATAAAGGACTTTATGAAGGGCCTTGACACCTTGCTGGGGAAGTGTTTTTGTTTGTCCTGGGGTGAGTGTCCTCAGCTCCTGCAGGGGATGGGCCCTTTAGGGGCCACAGAAGTGCTGGGGTAAGCTCGGAGCAGGGCTGAACACTGGTCCAAATTCTCTCCCTGCCGAAACACACCCGCTGCAAGCCTTCATCCAGGTGGAAAATGCACCGTGCTGAAGTCAGAGATACTCCACCAGCCAGGACAACCAGCAGTGAAACACCAGTGGTGGTCCTCGCCTCACCAGTGCCTGCCGGCTTTGGCTGAGTCCTGCAGAACATCCCCGGAGCTGCTCCACCGCCAGGGCCAGCAGGCGGGTTTCACCACGCTTCCCCAGGAGCTTTTGGATTTATGGTGTAAAACAAACCTCTTTTGTCCAAACGAGATGCTTCCTGCAGAAATGGCTATTTTGGGTTGGGTTATTTTAATGGCTTCTCAAAGGCAGAACTGGTTTGCACGAAGCTGCTCCAATGTTTCCAAGCAAAGTTTAAGAGAAAACTGGAGTTTCGCTTAAGTGTATTTTAATGGGGAAGGCTTGTTTTTCCTTCATGTTCACTGCTCTTCTCAGGAAACAAGGAGCCAAGAGCAGAAATGTCTTCAGCTCAAAGCAAACTATTTTGTTTCAGTTTTGAGAATTGGGGACGGATCAACATTTTTATGTGAGAAGTTTTTTTCCTTCCAATAGGCTCTATTTCAAACAGGTTTTTTTCTCCAGAGCATGTTAGGAGGAGTCACATATTGATATACAATAAATAAAGTTATTACTTTCTGCAGATCTGGATTCACTTTTCAGAGCACATCCCCATTGCCCTGACAGCAAGGCGGGGTGATGTCCATAGCAGCATCACAGACCACACTGACAGTAGGACACCCAGTCATCTGGGCCTCTTTCCCCAACAACATCCCCACCACCCACCTCTTCCCATGGGTGCCCTGGAGGCACCAGCGCAGCTGGGCTGGGTGCTGGGTCCCAGCTTGGGGTGGGGATGAAGAGCCCTGGGGGAGGCTACCCGAAAACCAGGGGCTGCCTGGATAACGGGGAGTGAGACCAGGGCAACTTTCATTAAAAAAATAATTTCATCAAAAAGATGGTTTCTTGCCCCAAAACACCCAGACTCAGGGTGCTACGCTGCCAGATAAAAGGACAGAGGGTGGCAGGTTCCAGGGGTGTCCCCAGCCCAGTGTGGGGCTGGTGGCTCTGCAATGCCTTTGCAATTGTGTATTTTGGGAGTACATTCCAGAGCCAAGGGACAGGCCAGCGCCAGCACGGCGGCGGCTCTGGGCAGCCCAGCCACCCCTCCCAGCCCACGCTGTCGCCCGTACAAGATCTTGCACTGGCTGTGCTTATAAAAGCCAGTGTGGCGAGGCAGAGGGCTGGATACAGCCCACAGCCAGCAGCAACTTTGCGTGTGAAAATATTGGTTTTAACTGCAGAAACAGCTGCCCTGTGAATCTTCAGATTCACCCTTCTTCTCACTGTTTTTTGTTGGGGGGGGGGAGGGGCACAGATGGGGGGACAGGACAACATAAACCAAACCCAATGAAATCAAACAAATAATTGAACCCCTACTCTCTGCCATCTCTTTCCCCCCAAACCTGCATCCTAAAAAGGAAAGTATTTGCAGCCCAGTCTGATGCCGGCTGTACTGCTGCTTCTGCCACCTCCCATTTATAAAACAGGAAAAAAGGGTGGAAAAAAGTACTAAAATTATTTAAAACCCCCAGCCCCCAAATAATTTTCAGTTGCAAAAAAAGTCTTAACAGATGCTTGTTAATTTTTAAAACTTCTCAATCTGCAGAAAACGAAGTTAACCTTGAAAAAACCATCTTGCAACTCTTGCCTTAACCCAACAGCCAGCCCGGTGGCTGCATGGACCTCTCAGGATGCGGTGGGGGGGAACCACGGGCAAACCAGTCCCTCTGCTCTCCTGGGAGTGGAGTAGTAACTCCTGCACCCAGGGGGAGAGAAGCCTTTTTGGGAAAGCTGAGGATAATTAGGATAACAAGGCACCACTAATTATCCTCATCCTCCTACCCTGGGAAGGCAGAGACAGACCTGGCATGAGGCACTGCGTGATGAGAAGTGGAATTGCCCTAAAAAACTTAGAGACAAAATGAATTAACCCCAGGTGGATCTGCACGGAGAGGAGGTGGGAAGTATGGATACTGGGACATGGTCCCACCACAGGGAAACATGGGCAGGATGCTGGTCCCCAGAGCCAGCACACTGCACTGAGCCTGGGGTACAGCAGAGCCCTGTTAGAGCATCCCAACCTATTTCGGTGGCCTGGGCCACTGTCACCAGCCTTCTGCCGCCGCAAAGCCAGCTACCTGCAATGTCACGCAAACATGGTGTGGGATAGGAGGAGCCCAACCAGCATGGGGCAGTCCCTGCACCAGGCACAGTGCCAGCGGGACAGGAGGGGAGCCTCTCTTTCGAGGAAGGTGGGATGGCAGCGTGACCAGGGAAGTTCTTCAAGCGCATGGGGCATCGTGGTACCCCGGGGTGGGAAGCTCCCCAAGCTCCAACCGTGCCTCCTCCTGCCAAACATGGCAAAGCAGAAGCCAACAGAGTAAAAGGTGTGAAGGTAAGTCCCTGTGGTAGCACCACCATGGTGAGATGGAGAGAAGAGGGGGAGCCAGAAAGACACAACTCATGCCATGACCCACCGCCCCTTTCCCCACCAGCATGTACGAGACAACCTGAACACGCACCCACATCCAGACAGGGGGAATGCTGGAAGCAGCGAGCCCAGCTCTACCCCATCCAGATCCAGCAGCGTCTCCAGCCATGCCCCAAACCAGATGCTTTAGACGAAGACGCCAGGAGCTGCCTTAATAAGCGCTTATGCAATCCTTCTCGCGCGAAGGAAATGTCTTTCCCAATCCCCAGCCATTAGCAGTTGGCTGATGCCCTGGAGCAGGACATTTTAGAGCCCTTGTAAATTTGCTTCAGGAGTGGAAAGCGGACGGAGGAGGGGAAGGCACTGTTTTTTGTCAGGGACCTGCATCAGCTGGGAGCTCTTCTCCACTTCTCCCCACAAGCGGAGAGGTGCTACCACAGGCCAGCACCCAAACTCTGCCCCAGACCAGGGGATCAGGGACAGGGGGGTGATGGTGGCACTTCCTGCCCCAGGGTCAGCACCTTGTCCCAGGGCTTTGGAGATCAGTGTTGGTCTTGGCAGGGAATCTGATGGGGAAAGAAGAGGCTTTAGGGCAGAAGCATCACTCCTGCTTCAGTGCAAAAGCTTCTTCTGGATAAAGAGACGTCAACCAGGGAGCAACTGGACCAGTTTTTGTACACATGGGTCACCTGGGCTGCTAGTCGGAGCTCACAGACTCATTTTTCCATCACCTCTATTTGCATGTCAATGATGGGTAACGTTATATAAACAGAAATTCCCTTTATGGCAGGCAAAGCTTCCTTCCACTGATGTCCGTGCCTATTGGAAGGGGGAACAGCGCTGTTTTAAGTATGGTTCAGGGCACCCATGCCAGCTTGGAGTAATGATTTTGGGTCCGGTTCCAGTGGTGAGCTGCGAGGCTGCTGTTACCTTCCCTTTGCCTATTGTTTGCATGCAATCCTAATTGCAAATTGACATGAGCCGTCTTTGGGGAGCGGCTGCTCTGCTCTGCTCCGTCAGCACAATGAGCCGTTGTTGATATGGCCGCAGCAATTTTCCAGGTTAATTTATGGCCGCCACACCCCATTAGCGGCAATAAATGTGGAGCCCGGTTTTGCCGAAATTGTGAGTTACGATTTTTCAAATAAATACATTTTCCTATAAACCAGCACTCTGTTTAGTTTGAATGTTCCTCACAGACACATCCATCTACATAAAATACACAGGAGAGGAAGCTGAGCTGTGACTTTGCTCTGATGACATAAAAACTTTTGTAAACACAATGTCATTTACAGTACTAGCAAAGAGAGAGCACAAAAAATAAACAGCGAGTGCCTGGCGCATCCCTTCAGGAGCACATGGAAAATTTAATACTTTTTTCCGTAAAGCTTTGTTTTCCTTTTGATTTATCCAGACAGGACAGTGGCTGCTTGGCCATAAATAGATTGTATTTCTTGAGAGGCAATGGTTGCCGTCATCCTTTCTGTCACTGGAGGGGTGGCGCGGGAGGTGTATGTGCAGAGGAGATGCTGTGGATTGTGGCTGAGAACAGGAGCATCCGGGCTCAGCACGGCACAGCCACAGCACTGGGTACCCAGCTCACCCCCAATTCCTTCTGTTCCTTCAGCGGGGCTTTGACAGCCTGAACCCCACCTGGGGCTGTTTGGGTGATGCTGTAGGATTAAGCAGCCCAGTGATGCAGTCTGGGGCACTCGGGCAGCGTGCGGGCACAGGAGTGCACAAGCACCAGCACGCATGAGCCCCCCTGCATCCCAGCGCTCCCCCTGCCCCTACAAGATCCGTGCTGGTGCAGCAAGACACGCGTGGCAAACCCTCTTGAGGGGGAGGGCCGTCCTGAGTGGGTTTTCACAACTGTGGCACTCGTAGCCCAGCCTTGGCTGTGACCCCAGGGCCAGGTTCATTGCCAAACTGACTTGATTTTATTCACTTCTGCAAGTTCCCTCCCACCTCCCATCACCAGGAGGAAAATAATCCCCCCAGAGCAGCAACACGCACGCAGCCAGCCCCACGCACCTCTCCTCGAAGCAGACTCTGCTCGTGCCTCAGTTTCCCAAGGTTTTTCTAACCGTTCCCCCCAGGCCTCCAGGAGCAGAACTGTTAGGAAGGTGCTGAGTGATTATTATTGCATTATTTCTGGCGAGTGCTATAAATACCCAGGGGCACCTTTAGACACAACCCAGCTGCCCCGGGGAGCCGGCCGAGCCCTGCTCTGTGCCTGCAGCAGCTGTATCGGAGGCAGCGGCTGGGTGCGGAGGTACCTCGGGGCATAACCTGATGGGAGGACATGGCAGGGACGTGGGGTGGCAGGGCTGGGACCTTCCCAGCTGCACCCTGAGGCTGCAGTGGAGCTTGGAGGGGGGGGAGGGGGGGGGGCGAGCGGGGATGCGGATGCAGGAGGGTGCTGGGATGTTGCATGGAGCCGCTAGCAGGGAAGACAAGGGGAATATTTTACGGGGCTGCAATGTAAACAGAGCTGGAGCAGAGCCCCTTTTTATGGAGTCCCTGTCCTGCCAGGGCATCTGCCAAGGTCCTGATTTACGCTCCTATTTAGATAAGGGAGCTGGAGCAGGGGGAGCAGGGCTGGCGTCAAAGTCACAGGACACCCCAGGCTGCAGCCCTCCGGGTGCTGATAAGAAAGCGGCGGAGGGGCCGGGGCCAAAACCGCAGCCACCATCCCAGGGCAGGGAATGGGTGCGCTGGAGCTGCGTGGTTCCTGCTGCGGTCGGGGTGCTGGGGGCTGCAGAGACCCGGGAGAACCCCAGGCCCCGACATGCGGCACCGGCCACCCTCGCCATCGCCCAGCCGTGAGGGCAGAAAATCTTTCTTTGGGAAGGTTTTGAAGGAAAACAGGTGGGGAGAAACGTGGTTCCTCCTGCCATGCCAGCCATAAATCGCCTAATCCGAACCGCTCAGCGTTTCCCTTCTGCACGAGTGGGGAGACGTGAAATTAAAGAAACTCACCAAAAGTTTGAGAAGTGCTAAATTTGGACGCCATGACAAAGGCAGTCTGGTTTGATTTAGAAGGTGTCAGCGTGAAAAGGGCTCCGGTTTTATTATTTTATTAAAACACGAAAGATTAGAACAATTTTCCAAAGGAAAATCAACCCGCCGGTCACACTATTTGCTCAGCTGAGCACTTCCAAACTGTGCAGGGTCCGGGGACCTGGGGGGGGGCGGGGGGGGGATAAAGCAAGACAATGCCCAAGCTTGGGCTGGGCTTACCTGGCTTTGCTGGCCAGAGGCTGGAGGTGGCTCTGGTGCACGGCTCAAGGCGACGGCTCCGAGCTGGACGCGGCTGTGAGTGGCCTGTGCAATGCAGGGCTATGGGAATGGAAGGGTTGCGGGGTTTTTTTGGGGGGGGTAGGGGTGTTCCGGGGATGGGGTTGGGTGGCACAGACCCTGGTATGGCAGTTTGCTGGATCAGGGCTTTTGCAGGGTTGGAGAGAGGCTCAATAAGGAGCCTGGGTGGTTTGTGAGAGGAAGCAGAGCTCTGCAGGTGATACTCTGCCAGCATGGGGGGGCCGGGGCAAGGCATGAAGTGGGAACCCCTGAACCTCTCCTAGGTGGGCACTGGCCCCCACCAGCTCTGAGCTGGGCTCAGGAATCCCACCCAGCCATGGGTGTTTTGGAGGAAATGGGGGACACGATGCCCTACCCAAGGCCTGATTCTAAAGGGAGAGTAATCACTAGCAAATGTTTGCAGGGCGCTTGTTTAAAGGGGGTGGGGAAGCGGGGGGCTTTGCAGCAGCTAAGAACAAAGCCGGGGGGAGCAAGGCTGGGCAGATCCGGTACGGCTGTCCCCCCCCCCAGCTGCCGGGGCCCGGCAGAACTGGAGACCCGCTTGCACCCTGCCCCGGCCCCCCCCGGCCTCCTGCCTTTGCAACTCGCCTTGTAACAACTAACGATGGAAAATCCGAGGCATTTAAGTGGCTCCCGAATCCGCCCGGGAACCGTGATTGAGAGAAGTCAAATAAAATTTGTCATCTTTAAAATGCAGGAGGACGTTAATGGTGTGTTAGCCCGGATGATTAATACAAGCGCCTGCAAACAACCCTCCAACGTTTCCACCCTCCGCTGCAAGATGAATCGCTGGAAAGCGCCGTTAATCGCTAACATACCTCGGGCCCACAGCCCCTTCCTGCCCCGGCGCGCTGTGATCGCCACCGCCGTGCCCAGGCCGTCCTCACTGGGAGGCACTGGGGCAAGAGCAGGGGTTGGCCCCAATGTTACCCAGCCAGGCTGGGGGCAAAGCACAGGGTCTGGGAGCTGTCGCCCTGGGGATCTGTCTCCCGAAGGCGCAGAGGTGAGCAGGACATGCTGTCTGCTGCAGGGCCCCACGCTGGGCTCAGGTTTGGGGGCTGCGGTGAAGTACAAGATGCCAGCCCCACTGGACCCTCCCAGCCTTTCCATGGCCAGGCTAAGAGAGGGGAACACAGGGCAGATCCCCGCTGCCGTATCATAAATATCTTTGTGTGTGTGGATAGCACAAAATTTATAAATTTATGTATGTGCGTGCAGCATCGGTACATGGATATGCAGCTTGCATGTGTGTTTTTATATGCCACACATGCAATGTGCATGTGTGTATACACAGTACGCGTGTGCAGCAAGTGTGTGTATGTATTAGATATATGTTACATATATGTAATCCAGTGGCACTGTGTGTAGCATATATGTGCTGCTGGTGCGTGTATGTAATATATATGAGTGCAGTTAAGTGCACTTGTGTAATGTGTTTGTGCGTGGGGTGTGTACAGCACAGATAGGTGTGCAGTGCATGCAGCACCTCTGCGTTTGTGGCACGTGAAGGCAACACATCCAGCGTACCTGTGAGAGCAGCATACGTGCATGGTGTGACCGCATACGTGCACAGCATGCGTGTGCATGCAGCAGATATTTGCGCAACGCGGGTGCGTGCTGTACACGTGTGCAGCGCCTGCAGGCTTGCAGCGCACATCTGTGCACAGCGTGAGCTTGTGCAACGCATGTGTACGCACCAAACACGCGTGGGCAATGCACCCTGTGCGTGCAGGAACCACCCCGCCATGCCCACCGCAGCCTCCCACAGCGCCCAGCTCCCTCGAGGGAGGCTGCTCATGCCCCGGCCCCAGGAGCTGCCCGGGCACCCACCACCTCCCCGTGCTCTGCTCCCACGGGCCCGAGAATTCCCCGCGTGAGGACGGGACCCGCTGGCCCCGGGGACGGGCGCTGCCCCCCCGCCAGCGCCGCCGGCTCCGGAAAGCTGAAAGCCCCGGGGCAACTGCGGCCCCGGAGCGCCCGCGGCGCCCGGCCCGGCCCAGCCGTCGGGGCTCCGGGCACCCGCGGCTCCCCGCACCCGCTGCCGCCTCTCGTCCCCCCGACGGCTCTCCGGGGTGAGGGGCCGGGCACCCCCGCCGCGGGAGCGAGGAAGCGGAGGGGATAGAAACGCGACGGGGCGGGGGCTGGTGTCCCCCCTCGGGTTTCTCCTCACCCCCTTCTCCCTGCAACCGAGGCGCCAAGAGGGAGGCGAGAGCAAACAGCGGAGGTGTGAGCCCAAATAAACCGAGTCAACAGCGCGGCGCACGCCCCCTCCGCCGCCCCGCTCCCCCCGGGGCCCCCGAGCATCCTCCCCTGCCCATTGGCTCCGCGGCGGGGGGGCCCCCGGCCCTATATAAAGGCAGGCTTGGGAGGCTCCAGAAGGGGTTAAAAAAAAAAAAGAAACCCACAACAACAACCCCCAAACCCCAAAGGCACCGACCCACCCCCCAAAGGCAGCCACCACCATCGCAGCCCCACGCCGGAGCCGCGCTCCCCGGCGCCGCTGCCTGCCGCGCCCGCCCGGCGGGGAGCGCTTCCCGGCCGGCCATGGTGCGCTGCTGAGCGCGGCCCCCGGGGCCAGCGGGGCGGACCATGAACCTGGTGGGGGGCTACCAGCACCACCACCACCACCACCACCACCACCACATGCTGCACGACCCCTTCCTCCTCGGGCCGGCGGCGCGGTGCCACCAGGAGCGCGCCTACTTCCCCGGCTGGGTGCTCAACCCGGCCGAGGTGACCCCCGAGCTCGCCGGGCAAAGCCCTAGCTACGGCCCCCCCGAGTACGGCCCGGCCGGCCGGGGGCGGCTGGAGGCTCTCAGTGGCCGCCTGGGTCGGCGGAAAGGGGTCGGGGGTCCCAAGAAAGAGCGACGGAGGACGGAGAGCATCAACAGCGCCTTCGCCGAGCTCCGCGAGTGCATCCCCAACGTGCCCGCCGACACCAAGCTCTCCAAGATCAAGACCCTGCGCCTGGCCACCAGCTACATCGCCTACCTGATGGAGGTGCTGGCCAAGGACAGCCAGCCCGGGGACACCGAGGGCTTCAAAGCCGAGCTCAAGAAGGCCGACGGCAGGGAGAACAAGAGGAAAAGAGAGACGGTAAGAGGGGCCGGGACCCCGCTGCCTCGCTGTCCCCGGGCCGGCAGCGGGCGGGGAAGACCCGGGGATGGGGGGAAAAAAACCCTTCTCGGCCCCGCTGGACCACTTTTTTTTTTTTTGGCCAGCTTAAAAAAAATTAAAAAATTAAAAAAACAAAACAAAGCAAAACAGACCCGTGGGGGACACCTCGGCGGAGGAAAGCTCGCCCCGACTTGCCCGCAGCGCTCCCGCCGGGCCGGGCAGCTCCCGGCGCCTTTCCCGAGGGATAAAGCCCCGGGCCCGGCCGTGTTCCCCCCCGGCCGCTTTCCCGGGACGAGCGGGCGCGTTTCGGAGCAAGGGCGGCCGGTCCCCCCCTCCGATGCAGCGGGCCGGGGGAGGCCCCGAACCCCCCGTTATCCTCGGGCTGACAAAGCCGCCCGGAGCCGCGGGGCCGGGCTGCAGCCCCGAGGTGGGCACAAGGTGCGGGCGGCCCGGGACCCCCGCCCCGCTCCGCGCCTGACCGCTGCTTTCTCCCCCCTCCCCGTCTCCTCTCCCGCAGCAGCCCGAGGTCTACTCGCAGCCTTTGGGCCACGGCGAGAAGAAGCTGAAGGGCCGGACGGGTTGGCCCCAGCAGGTCTGGGCTCTGGAACTGAACCCCTGAGGGCTGCCCCGCCGCCCCGACGGCGCTCCCCGCTCGCCCCTCCATGTGCAATGCCGTAGAGAGCCCGGCCCGGCCCCCGGAGCCCGTCCAGGCGCAGGATGCGGGTACCCGGCCCGGCTCCCCCCGCCGGAGACAAGCGAAGGGCGCCTGGCGGGGCCGGATCCTGCCCGTCCCGTCGGCAGCGGGCACCGGCCGGGCCATCCCCCCCTCGCCCCTTCCCCCGTTCGCAGTAATCGTTGCTCCTTCCCCGTGTCACAGCGATCGGCGGCTCCTGCCCTCCCGGGCCGGGCTGAATCGGTTGGATTCGTTTGCTGTTGTAAATACGGCCCCCCCCGCCCCCCCCATCCGCTGCCTGACCGACGTGTGGCTGCGGTGAAACTACCTAGAGGTGCATTTGGGAACACTCCTGTGCCGGGTTTT
The DNA here is from genome assembly GCF_015220075.1 of Falco rusticolus. NCBI lineage: Eukaryota > Metazoa > Chordata > Aves > Falconiformes > Falconidae > Falco > Falco rusticolus. The sequence continues at coordinate 8,046,904 of NC_051194.1, read as the reverse complement.
CTACCTCAGATCTGCATGACCACTTCCCGAGGGACTGGGCGCGCCACACCACGTATTTAAAACTGAATAATTAAAAAAAAACTAAATAAAATAAAATTTAAACTTTACGCAAACAGCTTTGGGTCCAACCCCTCCGCCTTCCCCTGAGATCGCGCTGCTGCGGCCGGGGTGAGGGATGCTGTGGGATTGAGGACTCCCCTGAAGTCAGTACCCTGCTGTGGGGATCCATATGAGGGAATTCCCTCCTGTGGGGCTCGGGCAGCTCCGTGGAATCCTTTCTGGCTTCTTTACACCACACTTGGTTGCCCCAGGAGCTGGCAGGGCTCTGTGAACACGTACCCCCCCCGTCTGCCCAGGGCACAAACTCTGCCCCTGCCCTACAACCCCTTCCCTCCTGACCCGGGAGACTTGCTAGAGGAACCGACTTGTATTTGGCTTGGGGAAGGATGGCAGGATCAGGCCTTTACAGCGTCTGGATGGCATGAGCACCGACCGTAGAGCTGCGGAGCCCCGGTTTTATTGCTGCCATGCAGAGCCAGGGCTCAGCCCCCTCCCCTGCCCAGGCAGCTGCCCTGGATAGTGCTGGCACCGGCAGCGTTTTCGCACAGAACCCCCTCATAGGTGCTGCCTTGGCCACATTTTGAAGGAGCAATGTCCCCTCCTCGCCATCCGAACACGATAGATCCCGCCAGCCTCAGACACACCAACGCTCACACAGCCCGGAGTCGTCTCTGTCACCTCTCAGGCATAAATCCTTAATAATCCTTAATAATTAAAGCCGAATCCTCGTTCCTTTGTTCTGTGCGCGCACAGCTCTGTTACTGAAGGGTGGCTTCCACGGTATGCATGCACGGGCTCAGGGCCCGATCCTGCCTTCCCAGCCTGGCCACGTCGCTGTTCCCAGAAGCGGCCGGATAAACCCCGACGCTCGGCTGGCTGCTCGGGGCAAAGAAAGCCAGCGTGGGCAAGAGCTGTACGTTATCGTAGGGTTAATCTGAGGGCTCGGCAGGGAGCATTAGATTTTCTATTTGAAACCAAGCTCGTGCTTGCGACTGAAGGTATAGAAATAATGACGCAACACCCGTAAATCGCTGACACATCGATCAATCTGTGCGTGTGCAGCCGCACACACCACAAAGACACCAGCTCACCCGTGGGGAAGCAGCTCGGGTTTTATGACCGCTCCGTGTGTGTACAGATACAGATGGACAGACACACAGACCTTGGAGGGTATGGCCAGCGTAATTAAAGCTTGCAGAATGATCAGGCTGCATGAATCAGCCTTGCTTCGCTTTGGAACTGCTGCACGGCTGCCTTCCCAGCCTCTGATTTAATTTTTGGTTTTTCTGAATGAGGCCAAGATGAAAATTGATTGCCTGAGCAGAGCGATGCCCACAGTGATATTTTTTGTTTTGTTTTGTTTGGGCTATAAACAGTTTAGCATGGCATCAAGTCCCAGAGTGAAGTTGGAATAGGGCTTTTCTAAAACGAAAAATATTCAAGGAAAAAAAAAATTTAAAAAGGATAATATACAGAAAATCAGCCCCAAATATCCTATTTTATGCTATTTCACAGTCCCTTAAAGGCCTGTTTTGACAGGAGAGCTCCTAAGCCATCACTAACGCTGCAATCCCGTGCCCCATAAAAGTGTCCAGCCCCAATCCCATTTACATGTCCCAGCCTGTATCCCCGTATCCGTATGGCACCCGTCAGGGCTGCCCCTCGGCATCAGATGAGAGAAAGGGTTACATGGGGACCAGGACTCCGCTGTGTAAGGCAGGGGGGACACTGTACAAGAGTTCTTGTCCTCGGTCCCGGCACACTGGGCTCTATCTGGAACGTCGTTTGCAGCCTGGGAAGCCTCCCCTACTGCACCAAAAACCTCTGGTGTTTTCTTTCTTGTGGGTTTCCAGCTTTGCTTCTGGGAAGGGGGCACCCTGCACTACCCAGGCGATGCTCTGCCAGCATCCACAGGGCTGTTGCTTTTCTCACCACGCGGTTCTGGTGGTACCTGCTGGCTGCAAACTTCTGGGAAAGGTGTCCTCACCGCCAGCCTCCCTTGCTCCTTCGGGCTTTTGCAAGTGAAAACGCTCTCTGTTTCTGTGTTTGCAGAGCGTTTCCCTGCCCAGCAAGGGGATTTTCCTGTGAGATATTGGCTCAGCATTTTGGGGAGGGTGGGTGAAAAAAAAAAAGACCAAACATTTTGTGTACACCAGGGCTTCACTGCTCCCCAAAACGCATGCAAAAAGGGGTGGATTTGCGAGCAGCAAGCTCCGTCCCCACCTCGGCACCGCACAGGCAGCTCTGCCGCTCCAGGGACGGGAAGGGGTGTCGATGCAGAGCTCAGCACTGGCTCCAGCCTAGGATGGGGTCACCCCCTTCACCCCCAAAGCAGGATGAGCTGGGGGTGGGGGGTGGGGGGGTGGGAGCCCTGCACAGGGAAAGCCTCTTTTCCTCAGGCAGCAAACCTGAGCAGCTGGGAGAGGCATCCCAGCAGCCTGCGGCAGGGCTCCCGGTGCTGCCTGCACCAAACCTGGGTGGAAGAAGAACCATTTGGCCACTAGCTTTGAATTTTTGGCCACCTGAGAGCCCAGCTCATCGGCCAGGGGAGGTGGCCCTGCACACACCTACGGCTCGACCTTGCCGTGAACTTGATGCCGCTGGGAAGCAGCATGCTCCCGGCACGCAGGCGTGAGTCTGCAGTTGCCCGGACAGAAGCACACGCACACAGGGATCGCTTGGCCCCAGGGTAACATCATACGTGCCGTGTCCCCTGCCACTGGAATCCAACCACAGGGATGGTGGAGGGGACCCTGCTGTCTGCCCTGCCTAGCCAAGGAGGCAAGCGCTGGGGGCAGAGGGGCTGCCAGGCACTTTCCACCCCACACTCTGTACCCCTGGGGTTTGGCGTGTAAAGAAATGGTGCTCTTTTTTTTTTTTTTTCCTCTCCTTTTTTTTTTTTTTTCCCCTTCTCCCTTCCTACCAAACCCAGACCCTGCTTCTTGTTGTTGTAGGTATTTATGGGCCTGTTTATCTGATCTCAGGGGAGCCTATTCTTATCTCAGAAGCAGCGAGGGAAGGGTTACACTGGACAGCTTGGTAGACAGTATGGAGCCAAATAAAATACCAATCTGACAAAAAAAAAAAAAAAAAGAAAAAAGAAAAAAAAGGGACAGAAACACCCAGCCACCCCATCACCCAGGAGTGCGAGGGTACCTGGAGCAAACCTGCAAGGCCAGGGGATGTTTCTGCAGAGCTCCACTGCTCTGCTCCATGGACTGGATCCTGGAAGGGACCCAGCTCCGCAGGCACCCGGCATCGCCAGCCCGGGCAGGGGGACATGGGCTGCAGCCCCCAGATGAGCACGGTCCAGGCTGCGGGCTGGGACCCAGCTCAGCACATCGGCTCCCAGAACTGGGATCTGTGAAGGGAAGGCTGCTGGCTTCGGGCAGGCAGCAGACCACCTGGCAAGGCATGCCCAGGCACACAGCAGGGGAGGGCGCCTTTCGCTGGCACTGAAAGAGGGAGAGAAAAATAACATTTTTTTCAGTTTCAGGGTGGTTGTTTGGCCATAAAGCTGCTGTTTGCTGGTTCCCCGGGGTCAGCACAGATATGTCCCTGCTCAGGATGAGAGGCACAGCCGGTCCCCAGCCCCGGCAGGGACTTACTGGAGGTCGCTCTGAAGGTCACGGCCAGGGCCAGGGCGGCTGACGGCTGTCACAGGGCCTCTCTGGCCTGGCCCCAGCGGGTGACACAGGGCTGGGGGGGAAGGGGGCAACCCCCGGACACTGTGCTGGTGGGGGGCAGTGAGGAGCCCTGTCTCTGCTCTGGCCTCTCTGGAGCCCAAGGATGCAGCACTGCTGGGCTAGAGCGAGTGGGGCCAGGTGGGATGGAGTAGGGTGGGTTGGGGCTGGATGGGATGGCTCCTCTTGCCACCCCAAGCAGGGGGACAAGGGTAACCCCATGCCAGCAGTCCCCCCCAGTCCTTGCCCCCTCCCTGCCCTGCACCCCACTTTAATTACCCCCTCTTAAGGAAGCGCCTGATAGTTCTGGCCACTTAAGGTAGCCCCAGCCCCTCTCAGTAAGGGTAATTGGGCCATAATTTGTTTTCGGTGTCAAGATGGCGTCAAAGATAAGACAAAAATCTCCAGGTTTGGGGCTAAAGAGACAGGAGAAATCCTGACCCGGGGCCGACCTCGGAGGAATGGCCACAAGCCCCAGTGAGTAACATGGCAGGTGAAAGATTTACTGCCAGGGGAGCTTTTTGATCCTCTCCCAACACTTGGAGCCTCTCAGCCCAGTTGCTGGCTCCCAAGTCAGACTGTCTCCTGGGAACACCACTCAAGTGGGAAGGTTTTCTGTCCCACTGAGGCCCCCTCAGCTGCAAAGTTCATGACATGCGATAGTTCTTTCTGAAATCTCCACGCTTCTGGAGTCACGTGATTCTGAGACCCATCTAAAGAGACGATGCGTTTCCGTTCCATAGCTGTAGAAATGATGTCCAAGCATGGGAAGGCTCTAGAGCCACAAGGCATATGAAGGCTCCAACTGTTTTTTCTTTCATTTTTTAAAACAAATCCAAACTCTCTGCGATTTCACCCCTATAGCTGTTCCTGCTTGGGTCTGCTAGCACTGAGCTCTGCCCAGGGTGTATTTCTCCATGTAGCTGCCTGTGCTGGGAGAAGACCACAAGCCCTGCACACTGGGCCAACCTTCCCAAGACCATCCTTCAAGCAACAGGCAAACTCACCGCCCACCTCCTGCCCCTACCTCTCCAAAGCCAACCTTTGCTCCACTCCATGAAGGCCCTTACCCAGCGCAGGGTGTTGGTACCAGTGGGTATTTACTCCTCTCACAAGACTCAAGTGCTTGGTGTGGGGTTAGCAAAGGTGCTCACCATGGCTTTCTGGAGAACCACCCACCCTTGTCCTGCTCAGTGGTGGAGCAATCCCATCAGCAGGCATCCTCTCTGGCAGCGACGACACTTTGCTGCTGGCTCCCTGCTGATCTTCTCCCATGACATCTCAGCACAGCCCTCAGGTGAAGCTGGGCGGTGTGAGCTGGCACAGCGGCCCACTTGTGTCCCACACAACAGCTGGGTTTAAGGTCCAGGATGGAAGCTGGCTGGGAGCTGGGGCTGGGGTGGTGGAGGATCGGTGCCATACAGCTCAGGGCAGGGGGTCAAAAGAGCTGGGCACCTTGCTCAGCAGGACTCCATGCCATCTCCATAGCTGTGGACGCTGGACAAGCTCTGTCTCTCCTGGTCACTCCAAAGCTAAAGCACAACAGCAGACCGGAGCTGCTGCAGCTCCAGGAGCCTGCAGAGCAGAGGAGCCAAGGACCCGGCTGGACCTGCTGGAGCACAAGCGGGAAGCCCAGGCTGGGAGGAGGGTATTTACTGGTGAGAAAAAAGCAAGACGGGCAGTTACCCAAGAGCTTTGAGCTGAGGGACTGCAAAGCAAGAGCACATGCTTGGAGCCTCGACGATTCTTTGCGACGGATCCCTGAGGCGGGGAAGGTTCTTGTTCGCAAAGTTTCCTTTTTCCCCGCTTGTTCTTTTGCGTGAGGAATTCAGGTCCTGACCACCCTGAAAGACTTTACAGTAACCAGAGAAGTAGGGGAATTTATGGCGTCACTAGCGGCTGAAAGCTGAGGAATTTAGAGGAAAAGGGTTTTTTATTTTTTTTCCTTAGACAGCAGCTACCTTGACAAAATTCTCATGGCCTGTAACTGACCTGCAGGAGCAGCCGGGGGGGATGTGGGGGCCGGAGCAGGCTGGTTCAATTGCCTCAGCCAGGAGCTCCTTCCCAAACGGGGAAGCTGGAAGGAGTTAGGAGGCTGAGCTAGTGCACAAAGCTTGCGTCAACCCCGAAACTCCCTCCTCTGCTCACCTTCACCGCTCAGTCCGTGCTGCTTTGGTCCCGTGTCTGACGGGGAGCGGGAGGGCAGGCTCTGCACTGGAGCTCATCGGCTTGACTCAGACCTGAGCCTGGGCTGCTGTCTTCAACAGCTCACCCGACAAAACGCCCCGGAACCAAGGCGGCTGCTTAGGGCTCAGCCCACGCAATTCCACACCCAACACCTTTTCAGGCTCCTGTTTCTAGGATCATGGCAGAAGGAGGAGGGAAAGCCCCCGTGGGGACCTTTGCAGTGCCTATTGGCCTGCTTTGGATGAGCAGCAGGGAGGAGTGGGGAAAACAGGATTCTCCCTTTCCAGGAGAGACAGGAGGAGGACAAGGTATGGCCAGGTGAGGCACAGCAGCTCCCTGGCACTGCAGTTTCTGCTAGTTTAACAAGAAAAGCCCTGTGTGTACACAATGCTATCACTGCGCCAATGAAGAGCTTTCAACCTGCTTCTTATCCCCAGGAAAACAGAGATGCAGAGGGCTGAGGTGAGTCCAGCCCAGCACCAAGGGCTCCGCTTCTTACATGAGGGTCAGGCTTTACGGCCAGTAAACCAGTGGAAATCCAAGGAAATAGTTAAACAACCAGATTCTGTTGGGAAGGTGGGTGTGGAGCAAAAAGAACCTCAACCTGCAGGGTGCAGGGATCCTTCCAGGGCAGACTGGACAGGGAAGAGCTGAGCAGTCCTGTTCTGGGACTCTACAGAGGTCCTGGTTGCCCTCTGTGGCCGGGCAGAGCTGGGAAGGTGCTGAGCTGTTTCACCCACGTCCCAGTGCAGAGGTGCTGGATGTGGTGCTCGCCTTTCCCACCCCACCCCAGTGAAGGGTCTGCCGTTTGGACGGCCAGCCCCCCCCCCCCCCCCCCGAGATCAGCTTGCTCAAGGCTGCCTGCCAGCCGTCTGCTCCACAGGCGCAGGGGCTGGCTGACACCCAGCCACCAAACCCAGGTACGCACGAGCTGGCTCCAGGACCGCGGGAGACATCCCACCACCTTCCCTTTGCTGAGGACGGATTTGCCCACGCAGGTGTCAAGAGCAGGAGGAGACACAGGCAACGCGCACACACCGCTTGGGCTCGGAGCCTCCTCTGCTTCGCCACCACGACTGGGGTTAGTCAGCTTGCCGATGTGATGCCCGTCATCGTGCCCTCTGGTCCCTGGCACTCCATGCCCGTGGGAGGAGAAGCAGCAGAGCCATCTCAGCTACCTGACGCTCTCCCTTTCCCCTGTCTCAGTCTCTGCTTTTCCCACAGGCACCACAGTGCGCTCTGCTGAGGATGCCAAGCGATCACAGAGTAGTTCCTGCAACACTAAAGGGAACAGGTCTTGGAGAAAGTTCCAAAAACAATTAAGTAAAAGCAAATCAGAGGGCTTTGAGGTACTTAGGGAAGAAGCCAACGTTGCCTGCAAGGGTAAGAGATGTGAAATCGGCTCCAGCTCCTGCCAAAGTGAGATTGAGTGCTGGCAGAGCCGTGCAGTCGTTCCTTATTGGATACAGGGGAAATAAAAAAAAAAAAGAAAAAAGAAAAGCAAGCCCTAAGGCTCTCCCCTGCACACTCAGTCTGCTCAACCACATCTCTAAAACACAAAACCATTAAATCCACATTCACATTTTTCCCCAGTCCTCCGCGCTGCCCTTTGTACTGGGGAGAGGGGAACCGGAGCCTGGTTTCCATCAGGGCTGCAAGGAGGCTGCAGGACGGCTCACGCAGAGAATCGGACGTGTTCAATTTCAATGTCCAACCACGAAAAAAAAACCCAAACCCACACCAACCAACCAAACCAAACAAACCATTTTTATGATCTCCACATCCCACTCCAGCATCACCCTGCTTCCGGCGCCTGAGCAGCGCAGCAGCTCTGACCCAGGAGGCAGCTCTGGGTCGGGACGTGGCTCTGGTCCCCGCGGGGCTCAGCCGCACAGCACCCGGGTTACCGAGCTAACACTGCCCTCGCACGGCAGCTGCCAGCCGAGGGAGGGGTGTGCAGCATTAGGCCCATCAGCTCGGCCTGCTGGGCTCGGTTTCTCGGTGTGAATACATTAAAAAGACGGAGCAAGGCGCTTCCTTGGTTCTGAGCTTGAAATCTCCTGTGAGTTTCTCGGCAGGCAGCAAACCAAACATGAGATTAAGCAGCATTACTCGTCAGCCTATACAAATAACAGGTTAATTGGATGAGTTTATTTGTATGGCTGGAGTTCCCGTTATACCCTCTCATGCTACAGGCAGCACCCGTGCAACAGGCTGCAGCTTACAGCCGTCCTCCTGCAGCCCTTCTGGCAGGACAGGGCCTGCACTCACCGGCGTGGGGACACAAACGGCCGCCTTTTCCCCTTCCACTGGGGTACGCTGCCCTTGCCCTCACCCGAGGACTTCCCCCCTCCCCGATACCTCCTAAAAGAGCTTGACAACATGCAGGTGATGCCCTGTAAAGTGACCCACCCTTGCTCCTTGTTTCATGGCACCCACCTGTGTCACCTCTGGTCTTGCCACCTTCAGCTGGGCGCTGCAAGAGCCTTGTCCCTGTCTCCGGGAGCTCCCAGCTTTCCCACACAGAAAGATCCTGGTTTGTTGCAAAGGCCACCAGACACATCCACAAACGCAGGCACCGAGGACACGGAATCTGCTTCTGATGCGCCAGCTCCGTCTCCCCTGGCTCCCCAGTACATCAAGGTCAGTCTTTAGCTAAGAGAATTTTAGACTCAGACATAACTACTGATCACTGCTCCTTTCTCACAGCAGAGTAAAGCACCAACACAATTTGATTCAACGCTCTAAGGTCTCTTCCCTGCGGTCCCCACTCCCTAACACTGAAAGCTAACACCCCGGGACGTCGGGCAGGGGGAGCCCAGCATCTCCTGCATGCATCAGTGCGTTACAGGGAGGCACGTTCTGCACGGCTGGAAGTCACCTCCAGCAGCAACACGAGCTGCCACCCTCCTTCCAGGGAGCACCTCATCCCTTGCCATGAACTGAACTGTCATGAGGAGACAGGTCAGTTGGTTGTAGGACAGCACCAAGGAATGGGATACAGGAGATTTGTCAGATTATTTCAGGGACGGTTGTCTGTGCCAATCTTTACTGCACATCAACTGTGTAATTTGACAGTTCAGGTCATGTATTTTGAGCGTACAGCTCTCAACATCCTATCATCCTCCCCCATGAGAGCCCAAGTGTCTGAAAAGCTACACTACAACCTCTCTCCAGGCTAAAAATCGAGGCTAAAGCATGCCTCGGGCAGTGCCAGCAGTCTTAGGAAATGCCGTGACAGAGTTCAGGAGAACAAGCATTCAAGCCCCCATTTCTGGCATCACTTGCTTCCTCGCTGCCACAAAAAAGTGAGGCATCTTTGCCTATATGGCTGATGGTCAGGAGGAAGAGCAATGCGGGAAGAAGAAACACAGTGCTAGATGGAAAAGGATCTTGCCAGGTAACTGATTGACCATCGGGATGCTCCATGTCCGCGTGGCTCTGGAGTAGCACCCACCTTGTCAGCCAGGCGTGCAGCTTCGACTCTGGGCAACAGGAGCTGGAAGTCATACATGAGACGCAGCCAAGGGCGCGCTCGCGAAGGCAGCAGAAGCACAGGGTCGAGCTAGACACAAAGAAGATTCACTAGGAAACATAAATCAAACGAGATGCTGCACTTGATTGACTGTTCACGATAGGGGAGAGGCATTCCTCATCACAGAGGAGCCCCATACTTCCCAAAATGCAAGGTCACGTGGCTCTCCAACAACCTCCATCCTTCTTCTGAGGGGTCTTTTTGTTGCTTTCAGAAGGCTCCGTGATTTGCACCTGTGCAACCCACATGGGTTTGTCACGAAATAGCCCACCACCTGAGTTTTCTATTTCAGGCTTGACACATCCCAGTCAGCAGTGCCATCCTACCCTCCCAGTCCGCAGCATTTTCAGCCCTGGGGAGGCGGGTGGGACATGACAGTGAATCAGAGAAGCCTGGCACAAAGCATCCATGCAAAGCAGAACGCCACTGGCTCCAGAGCCAAAAGTGCTAAGGGCAGAAAGGCAAACAGAAGGGAATGCAGGCCTTGTTGCTAGATAGATCATTTATTAAAGTGAAATTCAGCATTTTATCTTTGTCAGACAGTACAGAATTAAAGTCTCATACACAGTGGAAGCAGGACATTTCCTACACCTCAGAGAAATGAGTTCTACAGTTTTTGCTATAAGTTACTAAGTTGCTTTAACAATGCACAGCTATATTACACAGTTAAAAATACAAGGTGTCCAAAACATTTGGCATAAGATCAGCACAACACATGGAGGCCAGAAACAGAAGAGGGAACACAGTTTTTCTCTCCCAGTAAGCCCGCTAGAAGACTCCAAACCATTCTGCAAGTTCCCTGCTGTTCACCTCCCCTGCTCTCTAGCTGCGGAGCAGAGTGGCAGCTAGGACAGGAGGATCCCAGCCCTGCGAGGGCTCTGCTGAGCTCCTGGAGCCTGCTGATGTACAGGATGGCCCGCAGAGCTGCTTGCGAGGGAAGTTCAGGTTTAAGGCAGAAGCCCCCCTCCCCCCCCCCCGCCCCTCTCCCCACACTTTCTTCAACCATTTAATTAATTCCACACAGATGTGTTCACAGGCAAGTAAAAAACGCGAGACCAGGCATTGCTGTGAAAAGTGCAAGGAGTATCTCACATCCGAACGGTTCATTTGCACCTGGAAAGTGGAAAATGAAAACTCCCTAACTCGGTAAGCTAGAGATGGCTAAAGGGCGTCAGTGACAAGAGGAGTGAGGCATCAGTAACATTCCTTCACCTTTGGGACTCTCCAGTCAATGCTCCGGGCAGTACAAGGACTCCTTTTGTACGGGAGGCTACCTTGTATGACCCGCTCTTTCAAACCATAGAGGCAAAGTGACTCTAGTGCTCTAGGGAAGTAAAACGATCCGTGAACTTAAAGAAACAGTCCCCCAGCAGACCAGTTCTCTCCCCTCCAACTGCAGTTACTGCTGAAGATCTCCCATTGGTATTTACACTTGGCTGAAGCGAAAGATGTAAAGTGCGCAGCTCCCCGCTTCTTTCCCTCTCGTAAAACATCCATTACAAGAGCGAACGCCGAACAAACCTCCTTCCACGTTGCTAACTGGAAGCGTGTTTTGTTCAGTCTCTCTGTGGGCCATGTCCCGTTTCCTTTTCTCTGTGCCATCATGACCCGCTTGCAAACTCGCACGTACTGTGGATTATTTCGACTTCTGCTTTCAAAGCCTCTCTGAATCCAGCTTGCACTTCAGACTAACTTGAAATGCCAGACTTGATACGTTTTGGTCAAGTCTTGCACACCAGGGTATCTAGTGGTTTACAGCCACTGCTCTGAGGAAAACCGACAGCAGAGTGCTGGGGACAAGTGGTACAAACATGCCCGCTCTGCTTTTCTCAGGCTGAGCATCTGAAGTGCCTGGTAAAAGAAACATTAGCTTTTAATGCAATTCTTTACTTCTGGTTGATATACAATATTTTTTGAGATGCAGACTTTTTTAACACCCTGCATTCTAACACAGTCTCCTTGGATATATTTGCACTTTCCAGCCAACAGATTGCCCCAGACTCAAGTCTTTGCATGCTTCTAACTCCCTCGAGTTGAGTTCAAGCCAATAACTACCAGCAACGATTTCTTCTTCTTCCCTTAAAGCGAGCAGAGGGTCAGCATACAGGATGAAATTAACCCCGGAAGAGATGTTTCCGCATTATTTGGATTTCATACTAATGGCTTTGGAGCTATTCAGAAGTCTAATTAAGTTAATGCAACTCTTCAATGAGAATTGAATTAGGCTATGTAATTGAATTAGGCTATATAATGGCTGGAGGGCTTCAAAGACGATTCCTCTGCCCCAGGGTGAATGTCACCTATGCAGGTTTGTAAGAAATAATCTTCCACTATTATAAATGGAAGAAGACATCTGGCCATCCTCCATGCCCCCAAGGCTTGTGCTCCATGGTTCAAAGCTAGACAGAATTTAAGGCCCATCTGTGAAAAGCAAAATGTAAAAGGAAAAAAACCATAAAAATCTTATCATACCAGCCAAAGCGATTTGGGTCTTCCACCTTTCCAACAAGTCCCATCTAAAAGTGCTGAGCAAATGTCCCACCTCATGGCTTCACAAGTGTGAGGTTCAAACACATTTACTTTGAAGTTTAAAACAAAAAGTTGGAAAGTCTATTTTTTTTTTTAATTGGCATGCAGCATAAGGAATCAAATACACAGAATGGTATTATACAGAACGACAATTGCATTGTTGCGTTTTCTGGTTATTAGACACTAAATGCTTTTCAAGAATCACAGGCACCCTGAACATGGATATTGCTACTGAATTGACGTGTGGTTTCAGTTTATAGCATGGGAGCCATAAAGTGGCTAACCCTTCCAACAAGACATCTGCTTTCTTTTGCTCAAGGCGTTTTGCTCTAGCTAAGTTGAGAATAAGGTAATAAGGCATTTGCAAGGGTTTATAAGGCCATGGGGTCCGACAGCCAAAGATTCTTCTGTTTCTTTGGTGTCTTGCCTCCAAGCTTTCCACCTTATAAACAACTGCTAATGGCTGGTAAACATCTCTTCACCATCACACTTCATTAAGAATTTTTTCAAAAAAGTATAATTGCTTTACGAGTGAAACCAACAAGGATCACATTTCACATCAATTGACTATTTTCAGGAAAAAAGAAAAAAAAAAAAAAAAAGTTTCCTGGATACCACCTCTGCACAAAAGCATTCCAGTGAATACACCTGAACAGATGGAACCTGCCACCATATTTCCTTGAAAAGAATCATTTTGCTGCTGGCTGCTAAAACACCCCAACAGATTTATTTACTCTTTGAAATAAAACAAAACAAAATACAACAACAAAAAAGTAAATCCCAAACAAACTACATTTTTACAGTTTTGGTCTAGAAGTTACAATGAGGCATAACCCTCTCAACTCAGAAACTCATTTTCCCTTGGTAATATCCTCTGATGACACGAGCACTTTGAAGATTAACATGCAGTCAGAGAACACACCCTTTTAGCTATCTGTCCTGAATGAGAGAAGCCAGATCATGTTGACTGACGTGGGAATTACTCCACCCTTTCAATAAGGAAAGGACCAGCATAATTAGGAAATTTTTTAACATTCATTAAATACCGACGCAAGACATTCTCTCCTCATTCCTTGAACCTCTCTCTTGTCTGATACTCTTAAAATCCATACTGAATCGAACAAGGAAATGCTGAAACAATCACACTCTCCAAAACTTCACAAATGGGATGTGTACCATAACAGAGTATTTCTGTCTATGACACAGGACTTAGACATGTTGAAGTTTGTTGAACATGTTTTTGGAGTATTAGCAAACACTTCAGAGCTGATGTGAACAGCTTGCTTTAAGTTGTGACTTGATTTTTAAAGAGACCTTGGGAGAGCTTCAACAAGAGCTTCACTACGTGAACTCTTCATGCCTTACGACACATGATGCAGTACTAAGCTGGGATCGTGACCTGTGTATTTAGCTCTTCAGCAAAGCTTCATCCAGTTTTGGAATATTAAAACCTGCCATTGACAAAATGCTAGCCAAAGTTTTCTACTGTTCAGTTCGTTGCTTAAGGCTTGTTGAGAATATGCTCTGTGTGGAGTCTTGGCATCTTGTAACAGAACGGAGACATTGGTTAGGACAGCAAAGAAACAGAGTGGTGCTTTAAATCATGAGATCCCCTTGAATAGAACTTGAGGTCACTGGAGAACAGTCAGTCACAACCGACACTTTTATATGCTCCTTTTGCCAAAACAACCACTGTTATTTGTAAGGACACCTTGGCTTTCAATAACAAAATCAGAGCCATCTCCTCCTGCAGCGCCCAGTTAAAGAGCACCCGCATGCCACCCACCACTCACACAGCTCTCATGAAAGCACAGCACACGTAATGCTCGCGAAAGGCAAGTGCTTCGCTGCTTCTTGCCCATTGCAAAGACAGATGAAATGCATCATGCTCCAGCCAGTTCACTACCCTGGTTATGGTGCTACACCCATTCGTGTAAGTCTGCTTTACGCTAAACACAGACCACCGAGCCCACCAATCCACACAGCAGTTTTGTGACACCTGCTCAAGACTAGCTGCAGTATAAAATTCACATCACTTGTGATTGATACCTGATCTGACACAGAGATCAAGAGACAGATGTCATACTGTTTCACCTACCATCACTGAGCCTTGAATACAAGGGAAATACGCATAAGCGAATTAAATGAGCATTTCTACCAATGTGATCAAACCCAGCAAATAAGCTGTATTTGCCTTAATACCATATTCTGAGGAAATGCGGAAGTTTTAAAATGCTTACAGGCAATTAATTAGTGAGTTCTTAAACGAAAGAAATTAGAAGAAGATTGCAGAGAGTTGTTTGGCATCCATGTCAGAAGGGGGCAGGAGGAAAAACGGATTAAAAAAATAATAATCAATTTCAGACTAGGCAAGCAGTGTTCACGGAGTAGATTTGGTGAGCTGGAGCATTTGTAGAAGTTTGGGACTTGAAGCACTGACTCAAGGCAAGACAGAGAATGTGTAGGTGGGGAGCAAACATCAGACAAAACTTCTGATCCATGCACCTTGATAATGAATTTTATCTCTGCCGCTATTCCAGTCCTGCACCAAAACAAACTGCGTGATGGTTTGTGATGCAGTCTGAATTCAGTGAAAAAATTCCACCTGTGATCTGAATTGCACTGAGATGCAGATTTCCAGAAATGGTTTAAAAAACCGAGTTGACAAACTCCACAGTCCTACAGGTTTAATTGGTTTCCCCATTTCTTTATTCCAATGTGATTCTGAAATGAGGGGAAGAAGTCTTCAGAAACATGTTGGGCACATGTTTTCAAATACTCCTGATAAGAATGTCTATATTTTTTTCTGTCATCCAGACTTACTGCATTAAAAAAAAAAAATGTACAATATACTTCAACAGTTTTTGTATACCTAAAATGCACAATACCATCTGTTCCTTCAAGGTCTCTATTATTCCAAGTCTTGTTAATCTTCATTCTAGTTGCTTGCTACCTTCTGATTTCTGGTCCAGCCTGCTCTTGTTGTTCTTCACCATATAGATGAAGTATGCAAGCGTCTCTTTCTCATTCACAGGAATATTCCTGAAGTGACGACTGACAGTCTAGAAGGACAACATGTAAAGAGACAGAAATTCTGAAATTAAAAAGTAGAAATAATCAGAACAGGTTTATCTTCACTTTCCAAAAATGACTTTATGGCCACTGAATGTAATATACTTGTAGTCAAACATGCACCAATTCAAACTGTCAGTCCTCATTTACCTCTCTCTCTTTACAGCTGGAATGTGCATATGAACATAGCATAGTCTTGCTACGTCAGCAGTATTTGCAGCCAACCTACAAGCGGAATTTGGAAGCCAGAATGTCCTCCTGCCAAACCAGCATAGCCTCTCCTAAGCGACATTCATGCCGAGATTATTTGGAGAGCAATTTTTCCCTGCATCTCAGTATTTTAAAGTGTCAGAAATATTGAAACACCTTGCTGTGTGAACCCTATGTAGCAAAGTTTTAGAATCCAAAGGAAAACGCACTGAGTGAATTTTCACTGAAAGGAACACCAGGGGATTTGTAATGGGAGGGTTAGGGCTACCCCTCTCTGACACTAACATAAGCCCTGAACCATTAGCTGCTTTTTTTCTCAGGAAATGAACGTAGAAAACATGTTGGAGCTGGACAAGATCTGCTTCTCATATGGGAGAAGTTCTTTTTTGGTACCCAACACAGCTCCAGAACTGGATTTTGATGCAGGCTGAGCAATAAGTCACTCCAAGAAGATTTATGGAAGTTTGAGTTTTCCTTACGGTGGGGTAGCAGCAGGAGTCTAAGAGCCTCAGGCAGCAGTGATTCAAGCATGGGAGCTGGACGAGGATCCAGCGTAGGGTCAAAGCTGCTCAGACTTCACAGGAAATCTGGGAAGTGTGTGACAACTTTAAGTTAGGCTCCCTTTATTTTCCGCTTGCATAGTAGTTTGTTTTTTTTGTTTTTTTGTTTTTTGTTTTTTTTTAACTCCTTGGCACATTCATGGTAAATTGCCTAAGTAAGAAGTCCTTTGTGGCAGGAGGTAGCCGAGAGACTATGAACTGGTTAGTTAGAACATGACAAATCAGAACTAATATGGAGGATATACACCCAACCCTGCTTCGTTCAATTTACTCCTACATTGCACTACACTTTCTCTATATTCTGTATATTCATTACCTAGCTGACTTTGAAAGAGAGCAAGACAGTGTCTTGCTGTCTCTTTTGGTCTGCCGTTTTTTGTTCTTTAAAGCAAAACAGTTAGTTTTGGGCAGACAGTTGTGAAAGTCTCAGCTTACAAAATCAACCTTGTTACCATTAACTGCTACAGTTTTTTCAAGTTTAGAGAAGACTTTTCCCACAGCATGCCTTCAGATCAAGTCAGGAAAGAGAGCAGAGCAGATGTGTACCAAGCACAACTAGCTCAAATAACAAAGAGATACAGAGAGTTCTTTCTTAAGTATCCCACATGGTGAGAAGGAAAGAGCCTTTTATTGACTTAATACAAGAATTGTAAGACGTCAGGACAAGGGAGGAAAATAAGGAATCTGAAGTCATGGTCAGTGATTCTGCCTTTAATGATAAGCAATTCCAACCAGGTCAAGTGCCTGTGAGGAAAGAAAAACTAACAGGGCACCTAAGGTGACTGGTAATGTGTAAGTCTGACTTTCAGTTGAACAGAAATCTTCAGCTAACACCCAGGTCGCTGGAAACTAGGTTCTGTTTCCGTTCCCTACAGGTAATGAATTGTGACTATGAACAAGGAGGGAAAGGAAGCAGAGAAAAGCAAGTTACTAAAACATGCCTTCAAGAGCCAGCTTCCATGTCTTCCACGACTGTCTCAGGTGAATGAAAGCATGTAGCTTTCTGTTGGCATCGTCCCATGAAACCTTTCGCAGAGCACACAGTACGTACTAGCAAGAGTCGCTACAGATATTAGTGTCCACAAAACGTGTACTTGAGCAGAGGAGATAAGAAGTTTTTTAGTAACAGAGATAATACTACCTCTGTCGTCACTTACTTCTGCTAGCTGAGCTTTGTTGAGTCCAGGCCTAGTCTGCAACTTATAATGTCTCTTGTAACGTCGCAGGGTGTTCACTTGGAGCTGGAACAAGTCAACCTGGAAGTGATGCAGAGAAGAGAGGATGAGCACTACCTTTAGCTTCTATCAGGCAGAAACATAGAGTTATCTAAAAATAATTATTTCTGCCTCAACAGGACTGCTCCTTGCCTGTATTCAGAACCACACCAGCTTGCCTTACTGACAAATCTAAGTATATTTTGTATTTGTTAATGCTAAAGGACCAAAACAGCCTCAGGGAAATACAAAATTTTGTTCTGGTTCACATGCTGTCAACAGAATTGCTGGCCAATTTCTGCTCTCAATTACACCTCTGCAACCTTCAAGCAAAGGGGAACCTTTTGTTCCCACAAGGTTTAAAAAGCTCACACATGAAATATCAATTTAGCAGGCAGCGAACAAATGGTTTGTGACATAAAACAGAGCATAGAGACAGAGAAGAAACGAAATTCAAATACTGAAATGGGAAGCGCAGAGATTAAAAGCAAGGGTGGTGGTGGGGGAGGTTACAGGAAGGAAGATAAAGATCATGTGGAAAATGCCATGTTTCACAGACAAAAGGAATTTCTGGTGAAACCCAAGAATAAAATGACAATGAAACTGACAGCTGCAGAGCTCCCTCTTCAGTTAGGTGACTGCCTCCCTCAGGTTTTAACCACCAAATACCCTGCATGCTCTAGAGCACTAGCATTTTCAGATGCCAGCTGAGTCTTCACCAATTATCCTGGCAACTAACATAAAGCCTGTATAGGAAAGTTTGGATGGAGAATCTTGCGGAATGGAAACAAAAAGAGCTTCAAGAAAAGGTCAGATATCCTGAAAAAAACAAACCAAACCCTTTCTACTCTTTCAACACCTCCACACAGCGAGGTGTGGACACAGCTTTGCAGCAAAGACATAGCTGTGCTGGCAAAACGATTCTTGGTGGCTTTTTTTTTTTTTTTTTCCAGAAATAAAACACTTTTTGCCAATATGGGTGGCATTTCCAGCAGAGGGCTCTGCTGACATGGCCAGAACTCTGGTCCTCCATGAACATTACCTCTGCACAACTTTTTGCAATGTCAACAGTACCAGAAACATCACCAAAGCAAATACAGTGCACAACAGCACAGAGAAGAAATTATTCTAGAGTTCCGTAACACAGAAAACCTCCCCCAGGCTTTTATTTCCTGAAAATAAAAAGATGTTATGAATTATTTGAAGGCAGTTTTAAATAGTGCCAAAAATACCATATACACAAAGGTCTGGAGAAGCTTAATCTCTCTGGATACCAAATACCCAAACGTAGAGAGTGACCTGTTGAATTCTTCACTGTATTTGCAAAACAATGCATGCTAGGTAATGGAGAACCGTATCAGGGCCACAATCACCACTGAAAGTAACTTATTTTTACCTTTAAAAAAGAATTAGTACCAAATACTCTTTTAACAGCTTTTTGTTTGGAAGCAGTACATATGTGAAGCTGTGCGATAAGGTACCTTATCATACCTCTTTTTGTAGAAAACTTCACACAGGCAAAGAACTCATACAGGAATGAATAAGAAAATTAGACAATTACACATTACAAAAAAGCCTTCCTGAAAAGTGAGAATAACTCCATGGTGGTTTCAGTGGAGTTGCAATTTAAAATTTAAATATTTTCCAATACGTGGAAACATCCAAGTGATGTTTTCTTCAACGTGCTCAAAATTGGTAAAGCAGCCTACACCCACTTGCACCTACTAACCTCTGGGACATCCGTTTCATGCTCAGGAGAGTCACCTCCATCATCGCTTGTCTTCCTCTTTCTTTTGTTTCGGACACTTTGAATGAAGTTCTTGTGAAAATCACAAATATACAGATGTCTCACCTGAGAATCAGAAGTGGTGAAAAAACAATCAAAACAGGTACTGTGGAAACAGCATTCAACAGCAGCCAGACACCAGCATTCAAGAGTGCATCGCTCATGACTGGCATGACTGACTGCCTCATGACATTAAGGAATTTCTAATCTTAAACCCCAGGCCTGGTATCGCACTCCTGAGTTCGAGGTAATTTACATTACAAAGACTAAAGGCAAGGAAAATGAAGGACTCAACAGCTCCAGCTGAACCTGAACCTCTGCAGACAATATATTTCTTTTTTATGGTTGCAGTCATATGTCAGAAAAAAAATAGGTAATTGTCTGGAGGAGATCTGTTTGCTTCAGGACTTACTACCAGGCGACTACTATCAAGAAAAATATTATTCTGTGCTGGTCTTGTCAACTTTCTGGTTTCAATAGCATGGAAGATTATTAATGCTAGTATTTCAAAATCTAGACCAAATAAAAGTTGGCTAATTACCTCAACTAAAACAAGCAAACCACAAGCAAAAATGTCTCTTTCCTATAGCTTATCCTGCCACAGAACCCGCTTTGTAACAAATATTATCTCACACTGTTAGCATATATAAAACAATGGACCACGAATGATCAAAATTATTTGGTACTGGAAGGCAGAAATATCTTCAGGTGACACAGGGACTGTACATTCGAAATCACTTTATGCAGCCCAGGTCGTACCTTCCCTTCATTTTTACTTCATTAGTCTGATTACCTCCTTTTATTTCTAAAGGCTTACATCTGTCAACAAAGAATCATTTCTAAAATGAAAGAAACGACTATACCACTAGACAAATCTGCTGAGGACCATAACCAGGAGAAATACTCTGGGTTTTAAGAATAAGATTTTATTTCAAATTGAGTCATGCTGTTCCCATGCCCTGATGTATTCTGGCTCTGCAGAAGGGACCTAACCAACTGGGGAACTTCACCCTTTTTGTTTTTAAAGGTTTTAATCTTTAAAGCTCAGGGATAAAAAGCAATCCAGAGCAGAATTCTGTCGGCTGAGTCACTTCGGAGAATTTCCTTCTGTAACCTTGCCAGGCTGCTTCTGCCTGTTTCTCCGCTGGGCAAGCGACCCGTTCCGGAGCTGACAGCTGTCACTCACTGTCCTGAAGCACATGGGGCCGCCAGCGCTGCCCAGCGAAGCGGCCAAGCGCCCGGTTCCACGGCAGCACAGCTCACCTTCCCAGGGCGCTGGGACAGCTCGCGTCCCGTCACCTGCCTCCCCGCAACTCCAACTAATTAACAAAGCAACCTCAGCGACACCGGACCGAGCGAGCAACCCGCACCGCTCGGCTCACCTAGCAGCATCAGCGGGTTTCGAGGCGAAAGTGAAATTAAAAACAGCGCTGTCGCCCCAAAGCCGCCACGGCCGGCTCCTGTGCTCCCCTGCGCACCCCCCGCCGCCCCCGCCCGGGGCTCGCTCGCCGGCCGCGGCTCTCAGGACGCGACGGACGCCGTGAGGACGAGCCGGACCCCCGGCCCGGCACCGGCCCGCAGCCCCCGCCCCGCAGCCGGCAGGGCCTGGGGAACCCCCGGGGCAGCCGCCAGCTCGGGGCCGGCCGGCGGGGACCGCAGTGCGGTGCGGGCTGGGGGCGGCGGGGCGCGCCCGGCCGGCCGCGGCGGGGGCTCGGTGGCGAGGGCTCGGCGGCGGCCGCCACTCACACTTTTGTCGATGTCCAGCTTGAGCTTCTTCTGCGAGATGCTCTTCTGGATGCGCTTGCTGAAGGACGCGTTGCCGGCGGGGCGCACGCAGCGGTCCCCGTCGTCGATGAGGCAGCAGCTCTGGCCGTAGAAGGGGGCGGCGGGAGGCCCATCCCGGCTGTCCTCCTCGGTGCTGAAACCATTCATCGCCCACCTGCCCGCCCCTCACCCCGCCCGGGGAGCCGAGAACCGGGGAAAGAGCCGCCGTGGCCGCCGCCGCCCGGCCGCCCCCGCGCCCTCGGGGGGACCCCGCCGCCCGGCGCCCCCCGCGGGGGCCCCCCAGTCTCGCAGGGGCCCCCTCAAGGGGGGACCCCCCTCAGCGCCGGCGGAAGGGGCCGCGCCGGCGGGAGGGCCGCCCGCCGCCGCCCCTCAGCGGTGGCCGCGGAGGCCGGGCCGGGCCCCCCAAGCGCCGCCGCCCGCGGGGGAGCCGGGACCCCACACGCACCACTCACACACACACAAAACCGCCTCCCCGGCAGCGGAAGTCCCGCCCCTGGCCTGCAGGCGGGGCGCTGGTTGGGCGGCGCGGCTGAAGGGGCGGGGCGCGCCGACGCCGCTCCGCGAGCCTATTGGGAGGAGTCACTGCCCATCTACCGCCGCCGACCGGCCCCGGCCGGCCTCCGCGGTCGCACGGCAGCCGGAAGGTCGCCGGCAGAGAGGCGCGCGAGCGCGGGCGGGGGCGGGGGGGGAGCCGCGCGCCGTTGCCAGGGCACCGCAGCGCCCCCCCCCCCCCCCGGCGCTGACAGGGGCGGCCGTCCGCCAGCCCCGAGCCCCCGGCCCGCAGCCCCCCGGCCCCGTGAAGCGGCTGAGGATGCCGGGTGCCCCTCCTCGGCCCGGGCGCTGCCGGAGCGGGTGCCCGGCCCCGTGCCCCGGGACGCGTCCCCCGGCCCCAGCGGCCTTCGGGCTGCCGCAGCGCTCGCCCGCCGCAGCCCCGGGCCCGCGGGCCCCCGCCCGGGTTCCTCCTGCCCCCCGCTCCGGTGCCGGCTCAGCCCGCGGCGCCCAGCCCGGCCCTGGCACCGAGCCCTGCCGGCAGCCCCGGCTGGTGCCCGGGCCCGGCTGCAGCCCCCAGGCTCCTCATGGAGCAGGCGGGAGCCCCTGGCTGGAATGTCATCAAAAGCTGCGGGTTTCCCCCTAATTACATGACTGGGATAATGAAAAGAAGGGACCTGCAAAAGCCTTTCCCAAAGCAATTTGGTTTGAAACTTAGCATTTCTATCATCTAAAGGGAAAGTAAAAAAACAATCCCCAAAAAGCCCCAAAGTCAGGTAAAAAAGGGGGGGTGGCAGTGGGGAGAATGAGGGGGAAAAGAGAAACTCCTACCCGATGCATGAGGAAAAGAACTGGGAACGCCGTGACCTCTGTAATACCAGACAGCACATGCCCTTGTCAAGGGTGCGTGAGCAGCTGTAACTGGGAAAGGATTTCACCTTCCTGAAGAAAAGACTTTCTGCACAAGCAGGGAAAAGGTTCTATGGACTAAAATTACTTCAAAGTCTGAAATCCCACATGTGGAACAACGTGCGCTAGCACGGGATGGACTGCAGTGAAACACACACAAAATACTTTTGCAAGAGACTCCTCCAAGCCTTTGGTTACAGATCAGCCTGCTCCAGCAACACTGACGCAGACATCTCGCAGCCTGTTCTGCCTGCTCCCCACAAGACGACCAAGAAGCACTAAAATCTGTTATTTTCCAGGCAGTCCTTGCAATACCAAAAATGCCTCCGAACAAATCTGGAGGGCAGGGACTTAATACTCTCCTCTCAACAGTTTGGCTGCTTCTCTCAGTCTTTATTACTGGTGCCCTCAGGCAATTACTAATTTCTGTTTGTCCGTTTGACTAGCAGGGAACCACAGGGTGCTCTGTACTGGCCACACAGGACACCACTCCCCAGAGCCGGCCACTCCAATGGGAAAGTGGTGGAAACAAATGACTTTACCCACAGACCAACAAGCAGTTAGAGAAGAGCAAAGAGACTTAAAAAAAGCAAGATGCTACCGCTTATAAAAGCCCCCGGCCAAACTGCCTGGAATCTGCCTGCCTGAAGTAATACCCTCCTGGCAAAAGCCATACAGATACTCCCTTTTTTTTTGGGAAACAGAAAACGCCAAAAGGCTGACAGTGATCTCAGAGCTCCTGATAGCAAGCTTTCTAGGTTTATCTTAACATTATGAGTAAAAATCCAACGGCAGGCTGAGGAAATCTCGCAGAAGGACTGTCTTGACGTTCGGGAAGTTGAAAACAGACTGTAGGGACAGATGATGGTAGCAGCAAGCAAGCAGATAAAAGGGAACATGATCATAACAGGCAGGACTTACTCCTGACCCTGCGAGGAGGAGATTCTGCAGGTGCTCCCTGGACTATTCAATGGGAAACTGGGAGCAACTGGAGAAACAGGCACCATCAGTACTAGAACAGGTTTGTAAGACCATCAGATTGTATTTCATCTTCGGCTGCAAGCTCTCATCCCATGCAAATGGAAAGATTTTAAGTCGTTTTGCAATGCCTACTAAAAGGAAAACACCCCTGCTTTTGTCACTGTTTGCTAATTCAATGCTAAATACCTCCAGCTCAGGCTAACGCAATGACACCTTTTGTCAGTCTTAAAAAAAAAAAAGGTGCATGGAGGTGTTCATGTAATTGCAGTTTATTTCAGAATATTTATCCTCGTGGGAACCTCAAGATTTCACAGTCTGCTAGTCCGGAACTAGCTTGCTGTGAAATAAACTGCCTCATAGAGACATTCTTTATTAGGTATCTATCACTAATCTGATCTAATAATTCTTTGCAGGAGCTGCAACGAAGTGAGAAACAATGTTTCATAAACCCATCAGCGCCGAGGCAGCTTTAGTGCCTTTGAAGCTGTAATAGCCTGCCCATCCAAGTCAGCCCTCTAATCAAATAAGGGGAACCTGCACAGGCCTTTAAATCTTAGCTGGAGCAGCACTACCCTCTAAAGATAAGTCTGTGATGTAGCTGTCATCCGGAACTTACTGTTTTAATGGAGCTGCTTGGGGTTCTTCGGACAGAAGCACTACTCTCCAAAAGGCCTGTGCTGCCAAAGATGTCCAGAGAGGAAGCTTTTTTATTTTTTTATACCTCCATCAAAAACCGGACTATTTCCACCTTCCGTACCTTGGGGACCAATGTAAACACTGCCCTCGCACCTTCCCCCAGACTCCCACTCTCTTCAGCATTTTTCTATGGTGGCACATTTTGAACCTGCTAAAAAGCTTACTCTGTCACAGCTTTTGGCACATACTCCCCCCGGGAAATGTTCCCGTAGCCAAGAATCACGGCACAATCTTCCCTTGGGAGCACACCTTGCAGTTATCTGCTGGTCCCCCGGCAGCAAGGCTTTCCTTTCCTTCACACATGCACATTTTCCCACATGCTACTGTTTGTCTCCCCTCCATTTATTACAGTTTTTCACCCCAAGGAGTCAAGTAAAAAGGAACGTTGGGAAGGCCACAAAAGAAATGAAGTGGTGACAGTAGAAAGTGCAGAGGGTCCTAACGGGAACATGGGAGAGGGCCATGAGCAATGCCTATAAACTTACCTTGGCTTGGGCCGAGAGACTGCGCTCCCCACACGAGGATTAGAAGACAAACAGGGCAGCGAGCTGTTAAAAACCCTCCCCTGCAAACCAAGGCACAGGACGGATCTACCAGCAGTTGCTCTCAAGGCAGAAACGCAGAGAGAGCGACAGCTTTATCCTGCCCTAAGCTGGGCAACACCTGTGGGACGCTGAACTCCCCCAAACTGCAGGACAAAGCAGTTCAGACAAGGTGCACGTACAGGCTCAGGTGACTTTAACGTTCTATTCTCATGGCCATGTATCTCAGCAGTAAACACACAAACTGCCTTTGAGAAAAGCTTTTTGTGTTGCTTTGACCACGTGGCTGATGGCAGGCTCAGGGAGGGAAGCATCCCGGACGTGGTGGCTGCTGTGTGGGTGTCAGCTCTCGGAGGACCTCACCTGCAAGGTGCTCTTCTTGAAAGGACAGCGAGGCCCATGCTCCGAGGAGGACTGCGGAGGGTCACCATCCAGGCATGACTGCATTGCAGTGTGTGGTCAGGGGGACAGGAGTGCCTCAGAGTCCCCCCCAGCTCCTGTTCTGAAGTACTCACCCACACAGAGCAGCAGCCAACTACACTCCAGAGCTCCTCCCTACGGAAGCCAGCTGTAGCTTGGCCACGAGGCAGTCACTGCAGTAGGTGATGCTCCAGCACTGTGTCATCTGCAACAGTATCAACCCGGAGAAGTTTTACTTACATAGTCGCCAATTAACACAAACTTTCAACGACTGATTTGGTTATTGAGAAAAAAGAAAAAAACCCACACTGAAGTAAACACCTTTCCTCCTCCTCCTCCTTCCTTTGGCTAAATTTCATCCCCATACCTGTCCTTCACAGCCTCACCTCCCCCTTGCTGCAGTTCTTATGCAGCTTCTCCCCATTCTTTCAGTGAGGTGGTTGGGTGCTGCAGGAGGTCAGGGTCAAGTGCGAAACTGTTTGTCTTCACTTCTCTGTGCTGGGCTCTCTCCGCTCCTCTGTGCTTCTCAGTGTGCCCTGCCAACAAGGACTGTCCATGGCCACTGCCCCTCAGGGGTGTCCTACCTTGGCACAAGTCATCCACCGCAGCCACAGTCCCTCCAGGACTGCATCCTTGGGCATGGAACACCACCTTGCACGAACATATCTCCTTCCACATCTCCTTGTCTTTCTCCTCATGCGTCTCCTCCCCTTGCAGCTGCCACTCTTTGTTAAATTTGTCTGAGCTGAGGTGCTGCAGGGTCCTCTGACAGGCTGGAGTTTTGGGGCACGGTGGGTTGTTTCCATCTGTTTCAGAGCTGGCTGGAAGCAGCTGCGAAGGGCAGACACAGAGATGCCAACAGGCATCTGCAGCCCCCAGCTGCCTGAACCTGCCACGTACGCCCAACACGGCGCTCAGGTGCGAGCTTCTTGGCTGCTCGTGCATGAACACAGTAAACCCTGCGACTTACACCCAACACAAAGGGCAGCTGAGAAGGATGTTTCCCAAGGGGGCTGGAGGAGAGCAGTGCGTGACGTGGCAGGAGGCCCACCCTGGGGAAACACCAGACCCCCGTAACTAAGCTTATTCTCATAAGAAGTAGAGAGAAGGGAAATAATCACTGGAGCAAAACAGGCAGGGACAGTCATTTCTGCATACACAGTTTTCATAAAACACATTAAAAATTTATTTTAAATATATTATAAAAGGAAGTCCATTCAACTTTAAAAACACTAGGCATTCTATCAATGATTCCCAATTTATGAAAGCTACTACATTAAAGTGCTACAAGTCCTTTACCACCCCCAGATATTAGGCTGTTGGTCCTAATATGCACAAAATAAATATACACCGATTCAAGAGGCACCATCCAGTTTTACAGATAAAATGCATGCAGTACAAGGAATAGACAAACTTGGACCTTATCACCGAGATCCTGGAGAATGCATTTTGAAACCAATTCCCTTCTCCACCCTAGAGGCTGAAGCTATTTGTTACTGTTATCATAAGGGCTAACTTTTTAGTCTGTTAGCTTTATCAGTTTTTATCTTGTTTTGTGGTCGAAGTTCATATTTTCTTGCTCACTAACCGGGATTAGGACTTTTTTCCCTAGAGGTACACTAGCAGATTAAGACCACATAGATCCCATGGCTTTATGTAAAACTCCCAAATCCCTCACATCTGCTGAAATCATTGAAGCCTTCTGGGTCATACAGAAGCATCAAGAAAGCTCAAATGCAGTGAATAAATGAACATACTTATCTAGCAGAGGCAGTGTCGAAAAACCCAGACATAGGCTTTTTATTAGTATTTCCATAACCTATCACTGCCTAGTTTCATACACAGATCTCCAAGTTAAAGTGTGACACTACAAAGGAGCAACCAGAGAAGGAGGTGAGTTTATTTCAGTTACGTTCTAAATTTATAATGTGAATAAATCAATCTGACTGGTTAATAGGATTATGAAATTAACTGACAACGCTGTGTTGAATGCTGATGGAAATTTCAGATCTCAGCTTTCCCATCCTCTCCTCTCCACTTGAACCAGGTGAGGACTTGCAACTTGTTTTAAAATACGGGCTCAACACTCACTAGGTCAGCAAATAAAGCACTTAAAGCTACATCTTGGAATCATCAGGTTGGAAAATTGCAGGACACAGATGTTCCTTGCTTAAGAGCAAGTAATAGGCCACCGGTAGACTGGGAGGGGTCCTGACTCCCAGTTCAGCTCCCCTTTTGCTATGTATCCTGTGAAAGAGCTTTTAACTCTACCGCCCCAAACTCTGACATTAACGTAAAGCTACTCACCATTTTGGCAACAGTTGGCTAAATATTTGTGATGTTTTTCATGCTAAATGAATGCTAAAATGGAAACCTAGATTGCTGCTTGTCAGATAAGGGCTGACTTAGGCACCACCGGGCTCCTTTGATGCAAGTGGTTAGAAATAAGGCAGGCGAGTAGGAACAAGAACCACAGCAGCTGGGAGTGGACGTGGGATGCAAGGTACACCCGGAGTCCCTTGTGCTAGCAGAGCCGGACTGTTTCAGACATAACTTTACCAGGGCTCTTTTGACTGAAAGCGTGACAGGCTGACTGCTAGAGGCTGGCTGCTCTCTCCAGCCGCCTCAAACCCATTCAAGTGTCCGTCCGTATCTTGAAAGACAATTTAAAATAAAAGCTTCTCCCTTTTTACCGAGCAGTTATGCAATTACCTGATATGACTTTCAGGAGACCTCTCTCCTCTCCCCTCGGTGATGTAAGCCAGCACAGTGACTATAATGATCTTACAGTAGCTACGAGAGCACTGTGTTCTTGCAATGCTGGTTGCCGGTGGTGCCTGTTTGACTTGCAGAACGTTGATATCTCAGTGCAGCAGGGAGGAGGAAAGTTTGCTGACTGGAACTCTCCAGGTAAAGGAAAGCAAAGCCCTGTGCATAGACTACTGTAAAACAAACCACGAAGAAAGTTTAGCTGAGCCATTGCTTTCTTGCTACTTCTGTATTAGAGATTTGAACACACCCTTTAAAAGTTTCCCAGGGATGGAGGGCACTGACTTTCTGAATGACATTTCTGCTGCAGATTTTATATGCCTTTGGGACTACTTGTGATTTCTGATTTGGATACTTAGAAAAGAAAATGCAGGATCTTGCATGCTGGTGAAATGCATGAGCCTTCACCATGAGGCGAAACATCCAACAGCCAACCAAGGCATCCTCTGGTCTAGCTTTAGTCGTTACAGCATACCAAGAGGCAGCTGCCGTCCTTTCCAAGTCCTCCTGTGAGGAGTGACAAACCCACCCAGAGGCATTAATATCAATTTAACAGAGGAAACCTAGGAGCTTCCAAATTACTGTTGTTCAAACAGATTCTGCACTTAAAGTCAGACATTTTAAAAAACACACACAAACACAAACACTGCACAAATCAGAATCAAGCTTTCTCTTACATCCTCATCTCCCAACCCCTTCCCCTCTTCTCTGTTGTCCAGCAAGGCACTAGGAAATGGTTCAAGTTTAAGCATTTGCTGTACATTTACATTTAAAAAGGCACATCTTTATTTTAATGATGCTGTATTCCCCCTTCAGTAAGGCTCACACATTCTTCTATTGTGATGTGGAAAAGAAAGTTAATTTCCCAGGCATGAAAAAAGACACCTTGCACATGTGAGAGCCCCAAACCTATTACTCTGCCTGCAGGCCTAAGAGATTAGCACCAGTGTAAATCAAGAACAGCTTCAAGAACAAACCAAAGCAGTATTATGCGACAGAACACACATCCAGGGATCCCCTCGGTTGTCTGGGATTCTGATACTTAAAAGGAACAGAATTCATACAGCCACAGAGAGAGGAACGTTTAAATACATTTGGGGAAAAAAATATGAAAACATTTATTTTGCATTAGATGATCACTGGTATTTAATCTCCAGTCTTGACTTGCATGTGGATGTGAAGATTTGCTTATGTATTCATGCTTTAGCAATTTTGCTTACAAATAACCAAAAATAATTGGAATAATTAACCAGATTGCCCAGTAAAAGCTCAATTAAAGATGTAGATGATGAAATACAGCTTCTATTTTTCCATCAGTGGATGGTTGGCTATATTCACTCTTCTCAGTAGTGAGCAAAGCCTCTAGGGTATTGAAAAATATAATTGATGTAAATAAATTAATAGCTCAAAGCCCAGCAAGCAAGTCAGAAGTGTACAGAATTTGTGAGGCACTTATCACACTCAGATCCCAAACCTTCAGAAAACAGAGCAGATCATCCATACCGAGAAGGAGCCAGTATGGCTACTCACACTAAAACTCCAGTTTCCGTGTACTGGTGGTTGGCTGTCAAACAGGAATTGCCTCAAAAATTACCTAATCTTTTGGTGCAAGCTGCTAAGAGCTGTCCTTTCTCTCCAAATTAAGATCACTAAGTGGTAAAAGACCTGTTCATTACGGCAGTTCTCTCTGAAGCAAGCATCCAGCAAGCCAAGCGGCTAGGACTCTTGTCACAAGGTGAGCCCAAGTACAAAGCAAGCCATGCATTTTAGAAACAGAAACTAATCCTCTCATTGGAAAAGAAAGACACACAAAGTTGCAAGCTGCAAGCAGAATGACCTACAGTCCATTTATATAATTTGCTGATTGTGACCCAATTATAAAAAACTAGCACTGTTCATGGACAAACAGCTTCTTGTTCCACAGGTATTAAAACATTCATAAAGACATCTAGTCAGGCCATCTAATGATCCACAGTCAGCACCACTAGACCAATGAGAGCATGAATAACTTAAGGAAAGCAACAGTCAGACACAAAGCACTGGAAGGTGGCTCTGTCTCCCAGAAACGAGAAGGAATCCTAATGACAGACATACTGTGGTTACTGAGAACATATGATGCCAACTCTGGTTGATGCTGGTCTCACTTCCATAGAAGTAGTGCTGCAAAACTGTCACAAGGAAAGCCTAAAGCTTTTTTTTTTTTTTTTCTTTCTTCACTCCCCAAACATCAGACACCAACACATTTGGCAAGCCTTGCCCCAGCTGTAATACGGTGCCTGTGTCTCCCTTGCTTTGTGGCTGCACGTACCGCCTAAGTTGGCAGAAGAGGTCAGACACGGCCTCAGCTGCGAGGATGAGAGGTGGAAATGATTTTGAGCCTCACAGTCAATACATCAGACTTGAGAGCTCGAGAGGCAGATATTTGTGTCCTAGTTTGCTCCCAGTTGACAGACACAGCACTACACAGCCTCAAAGACACCTGAAACATGGCCAATGATCCTACAGTTTGCAAAAGCAACTTCTTCCTTGTGAAGCTCTTCAGAGGGAGCCAGCCTGCTTGTTTGCTGACACTAGGCAAAAAATCTCCTTGCCTTCACATGAGAGACATCCCAGAGCAGAGCGTCCCTGCTCCTCCGAGGAGGGGGAGTCTGTTAACTGCATTTATCGAGAGTCCCAGAAGGGTGCCCTGCTCCTACCCCGAGTGCTTCAGCCTTTCACTCCCAGAGCTGCCTGCACACTACCTTCTCACAAGACTCCTGCACGGGCAGTTGGACCAACTGTGGTGCTGGGCAATTACCAGAAAAGGGCTAATTTTACTTATTCATACAGCACCTTTGCAAAAGGTTAACATCACCCCCAGCTTTTACTAGAAAATGCCGCTGCCGACTTCAGTATAAGACTAAGCTGAACTAGTAAATCAAGTTTTTGCAACAACTTCACTAAAAAAAAACCCCACCCTGGTTTAAAAACACTTGCTTCAGGTAACACTTGAAACCAACAGTCCTCCAGCCATCCTTTAGTGTCAGTGCCTTTTTCCAGCTCCTGGGATGAGACAATTCTGGTTCAGTGTTTGGCAGATCCTGCAGCCAAATCAGAAGGGTAATAATACCTTGCACTGCTAATTGACTACACAAGGGACAAGGTACCAGCGGAATGGGCCCATCAGTCCCACATCTCCACTTCAGCAAACAGATTTCCAGTCACAGTAAGCTGTACAGCACTGTGGATGTTGGGAGAAGAGGAGAGATTAATAGCACGCTCCCACAGGTCTGGAACACTGCTGACCACAGGACGCATGACTGCAACGAACTACAGACTGATGAACAAATGGATAAAGACCAATGGATAATCTCAGCCCTGACTTATTTTTCCTGAATTAATCTGCTCACACTGGCTGTGAATTAAGTTAGCCTTCAAACCTCTAAAGAAAAAAATGGAAGTTGCCTTCATGTAGATTTAACTCTGAGAAACTGTCTGTGCTAAAACTGAATAAAAGGCAAATTTGGAACATGATATCCAAAGGCTCTTAGCAAAAATCTTCACCTGTAAGAACTATGCTTACTTAAAACCCCTCTGCTAATCTTTCACCTTGAAGATTCAACAGCGAATGACAAACTGACTGCAAAGTGAATGGACCAGAAACCCAGATTCCTCATCATTAATAACTACAGTGATATTCCCAACACTTGGCTGCACTTCCACTAGAGCTCATTCCTTTATCAGAGCTATGGTTTGGAAAGTAATAATACTCAACCTGTTTGAAATATATTTTGGTTTAGGGGAAAAAAATATTAATTCCGTTTTACATTTTGATGGCCTTTTTTTTTATTGAGGCTTAAATCTTCTGTTCAAGATTTTACTTATATGGACTCCGGAAGATAAAGCATCTATATGGGAATGCTTCAGCAGGTGGTATAGCAGCTACAAAAAGTCCTGGAGGGTCTCAGATAACAAAATCATTTAACACCAGACCCAGATGGGAAAGAAAACAAAACAACAAAGCAAAAAAACCCAAAAGCAGTTTGAATCACATTCAGACTCCTCTAAAACCAGAGTTGCTGCTCAGTCTCAGCACAGAAGTGGCTCTGGCAAAGCCTTTAAAATTCCACCATCCCCAGAAGAGAAGGATGCAGCATCTTTGCAATAAAGACTGGCCTGCTAGTTACCCTTCTCCTGAGATTCTCCCTTTTACCTTCATTAACTATTTAAAAAAAAGTATTCTTAAAAAAATTTTTTGTAACCCTCCCCAGTAAAAACTATAATTGTAAAATATATTTTTTTTTCTCAGTCTTTTAAAGATCAAGATTTCTGTTAAATTTTTCCAAGATGGTTGAGTTTGTATGTTCAAATATCCACTGCTGTGTTGGAGATGAAGGATTGCAGCTATTCATAAAGATCTTACGGTCACTCTCACTGCAGTCCATACAGCTGCTGCTTACTGGATGGTAAAGGGTCTTGTCCTGGAGAAGAGAAATTTGATATGAGACTGCTAAGCAGGGAAGCAAAGCTGTTTTAAAACCAACAGAACGACATCTTAAAACCCAAGGCAAGCTATTTTGTCATTTGGATGTATCCGAAGAAGTTGTTCCGCAATTAAGGGGTGGCAAGCGTCAGGGTACATTCCCACCCCTTGCAACGGTATCCGGCCCACTCCTCACAGCTGCACCAGGAAGGTCTAAAGCTCTGTCTGAAGCCGTGTTCTCCAGCCTACAGGCTCACACCCTGCTGCAGGCACTGTGGCACTGCTGTGCAGGCTGCAAGGACTACGATAGAGCATTTAGCCAAGAACTTACTTACCTGTTGCCCACAAAAGCATTGCTTAGTAGGAGGATGGATAAATCCTTACCTACTTTTGCCATGATCTCTATCTTCTAGTATTCAGAACAAACCAATAAACACAGCACACCCCTTGCAAAACCTGTTTGCAGGGAGTGTTGCATCACCTCGGGGCCGGCTGTGGGCAGGACAGTGTCCACAGCAAGGACAGGGTCCTGCTTAGCAAGCGCTGGCGAAGCAGTCCTCACCATTTCTAACCAGTGGAACAGGGGAATCACCTCTTTCTAATCAAGGGTAATTGATAGCACAGTGACAACAGATTGTCTGCAGATTCTCTTACTACAGCTACATGAAGAGAATAGAATACATGAGTGGTGACATTTTGAGGAGACTGAAGCGCCTATAGGCAATTTGACACCTTAAATAAGAATATGCGCACGTTCAGATGTGCTTACACACATGCACACACACTCACTTTTCGGTATCTCCAGAGCTGGTTCCCCTTCATTCCATGACAGTCATAGAGGGTCACAGGGCTGCTGTGGGAAATGGCATCAAAACAAAATTTCTTGGTATGCTGAGGATCCCCTGGACGGATGTCTTCTCTCCAGCTGAACGTGAATACCTGCCAGGACAAACAGACAGGACCCTCAGGATGGCTGGTACTGGGCGCCGTGCTTTCACCGGCAGAACGATAGCCCCTTCTTTGCCCACAGGGTGGGGTGGCTTCAGGGAAAGGACAACATCTTCTAGAGACAAACTGCTTCCACCTCTGGTGACAGGGACTGCTGACTAGGGGAGCCTGTAACAGCTACCCCGCAGACTGCCACACAGCATGCAAAACGAGACCGCGCTGCTGCCAACAGCCATGCCAGTTAGCTTGGGTACTAATCGCAGCCTTGAACGTCTCTGCAATGCAGACATACATCACGGATTAAGTGAGCAGCTGACCAATTACAGCACTTCTCAGCCAGCAAAAAAGGCAGGGAGCTACAGGAGCTCCGAGTTACCACGGGCAGTAAACACCTGAGTCCGCACAGGCAGCCTGCAGTCACCTTGAGAAGAGCCTGCCCCACACCTTCTGGGACAAGAGACTGGGAGCCCTCAGCTCCCCACCCCACTCCACAGGAGTGTCGGAAGGGCAAACACGAGGGCAATGCTTCCTGGTGCTCTCTTCTACTGACCCTGCAACGACGTCTCAGCACTTTCGGGTGAAATGAAAAGAGAAGAGAAGGGTTTGAGCTCTAGCAACCAGGCGCAGCCTATGCCTGGCAGTGCTGCGGTCGTGGTGAGCGCTGCTGGATGCCAGCACATGGGGCTTGGAGACCCCTGAGCCGCAGGGCTGAACCACGGGCAACGGGCTGGTGGAGGTACCACCACATACGAGCTCTGCCCCTTGCCCTGCCCTTTGGCTTGAGGCAGTAGAGTGGTTCAGCTGCATCTTCGGTCTGATGATCGCAGCTTGCCTTATGACATGTTTTAAGCATTGCAGGACTAAACCCCACAAAAGATAAACTTGTTTAAAGGCAGACACCGGTGTCAAGCTTTTGCTTTCTGCTTTGACAAGAACAGCATCTCTGGCAAGGATGCAAGTGTCCTCTGTGACCAGCACTAGCCAATGTGGTCCTGCAAGGCTACTAGCCAGCACACCTCCCTCTCAGTCCCTGAGGATAAGGGCTGTTCTCTGGGCTCCTTTTGGAGACAGGTGGAGGTATGATCCTCTCTTCAGAGACACTTCACATAGCAGTAAGAAAGACCAGTAATGAGCAGGGTGCTACTACTTGAGGCAATGTGGCCAAAAACTTGCACCCAGAAACTGCTTTGTTCCTTTCTCTCTTTTAAACCTCCCTTGTGAGGGAAATGACCGCATTTAGGCTCAATGCTACACAGAAGTTCAAAATACATTCTCCTCCTAAACATAAGCCAACGCTAATTGTTCAAGACCCTCCTGACACGACAGAGGCTTAGTTTTGGACCGTGCCTGAGAAAATTTGTTTGGTTTCTAGTTTTCATGCATCAAAATTGATAGGCAACAACCTTCTGTCTTCTACTACTGAAGCTGTTCCCCTGAAGAGTTATGCATGGCTCTGTAATAGAGGCATTGTTTTCTTGATCTTTTCTCAGCTCAGCTGCTACAGTTTAGACAAACTAATATTTCCCTCCTTTCTGTTACAATAAAGCTGTCGTTTCTGGCACCTTATATGTTGAGAGGGTGAATCTATAGCCTGGCCGGTTTCATCTCTCTCCAACAATGGTTGGGTGTTTATAATGCATTTGCCTCCTGTCAGAAGGATGATAGTAAGCAGTTATTGAACGCTCCTGCAGGTTCATTAATATGCATGATGCTCCTCTATCACTTCTTTCAGCACAACCTTTGAAGTTAATATTCACTTTGTTACATATTACAGCTGCCTTGTTACTGGTTTATTATTTTGGCATATTGTTTTCTTGTGCTTTCTTTTGCTTGTTCTGAGAACTTCAAAGCGGAGGTAAAAGCCCTGCACAAAGTCTGCCAGGCTCCAGACCCTTCCACAAGCACAAGCCACATCCTGCTACAAGCCTGTCAAGTATAATTAGCACATGAGCCTTGGGGTGCACAGCACCCTCTAAGAGTTCTGCGACGGTTTTCCCTCTCAAACATTTATTCTTATAACTTCTCCCTCCCCAAATGTATTTAGGGGCTGATAATTTATCAGAAGGACCGTTACCTGCACGTTGTTCCATGCTGCCTCTCCTCTGTCCTTCACACAGTTTTCCAGCCTCAGTGGGGATCCCAGGGCTCCATGCTTAGTATCTACACACAGGCCAGTTCCTACATTGCGTATCTGAAACAGTAAATCAGTCACTGACTCTCCTACTCTTATCAAGTGACAGAAAAGAAAGCTTAAATTTCCTCAAATAGTGGCAGTATTTGTATGAAGACACCCTCACGTAACTATACATCTGAGTTGGCAGGTAACAGCTAGGAGAAAGCACTGGAATTCAAAATGTGACCCACCTCCAGGGCACAGCAAAACCCATCAGCTACAGGACCGCAGAGCCCACCATGTTGTGGTGTGTAACAATTCATGACTTCACTCCTAGGTGACTCTTCTCCCAGAACACAGCCAACTTTCAAAAACAGGGATGGCTTTCCTGGCTTTCAGATGGGAAAGCTAAGGAGCAGAGTAGCTCAGCACAGTTATGTAGGCTTTTGGAAATACAAGATTTCTACTACTGCTTAGCTGCCACCTCTCCCTAGTCCTCCTTGTTGGCATGTTCTGTCTTCTACTAAATACATAATGTGCAGAACAAGCCAAGTCTCTATTCTCTGTGTAGCTGGGCACTAACAGAAACGGTTGCATAACTGCCGCCTTTGATCAGGCCAACACGATGGTAGAGGAGTTCTGGTCTTTGAAACATATCAAGCAGGATCTTTAAACACTTGCCACCTTACTCACAGCGAGCTGGTACTGGAGCACACAGGTAAGGCAACTTTAACAAACCAAACTGCAGCCTGTTTGCCCACTGCAGATTTCAAAGCACAAACTTGCCTCTCCCCAGGCAGCTGCTGGAGGCTCCACGGGTGGGTAAAACTTGGGCAAGTCCCATGCGACCTCGTTCATGAACCACTTGAAGCTTTTACAGTTGAGGTTGTTGCGAAGTTCCTTCTGAGCTGCGACGTCTCCTGCAGAGAGATGCCGGTACTCTGGTCTACGCTGGTATATGTACTCTGCATATTCGTCCATCCACACCTCAGCCACCCGCTTCAGGTTCTTTGTGGGTAACAGCCATGTATGAAAATGAGAGGAAAAAACACCTGAGAACACTCTGCATGGACTACTGACATTAGCATTCAGAACAGCTCTCATGTTTTTGCTCAGAAAGGATTTTCATTCACATCCACTCTTTCTCTCCAGCTTCAGGACAAAGATTATTTTTATTATTCTCTAGTTCCAAGGGACTTTTAGAAAGATATTTTCAGTTGAGGTCAAAACAGAATCCTGGCACTTGGCCATTATATCTAGTTCCTTGTAGCTAAGAAAAACAACATTAATCAAAAAAGTTGGGGATTTTTTTTCCTTTTTTTTCTGTAAAGAAGCTAGTCAGAAAATGATGCTGGTAAATACCACTGGACATTAAAAGGTCCCTGACAAAAAGCTGCTTTCTTAAATCCTTCTTATTGCATCTTTTATATCCATCTAGGAATGGGATTTGCAGTACTCCCTTCTGGAAAGTTCACAATATTCGTTCTTACTACTATTTTTCCATTTTCTTGGGTAAAAAGCTGTTTAAGAGAAATTCTAAGGTATTGCAGGAATATGGAACTTTCAGGTAATGAACTTTCAGAATAGAAGCATTTACTTCCTGGCAGCAGTATATGTCACATATCACTAAAGCTTAATCCACTGTGCAATTCCAAGATAGCGATGAACACCACCCTCTTGAGATAGCCACCCAACTGCTTGTCACAGCACACTCAAGAGACTGTTGGACCTTGGACTGTTCTCTGGGAACATCAGATAGATTCCTGGTGTCACACAGCAGCGTGCCACGTGCAGTCGTGACTTCAGTGACCCAGCAGCACTGCCCACTTTGCATGATGGTGGTCAGTCCAGCAGTGGTCATTTACTACCCAAAAAATTAGGGCGTTAACAATAAGCAGTGTGCTGACCCTGCCCCAAATGCAGCCTACAGGCAAGAGCGGGTGACTGAGGTGACTCAAAGTGACTGTATGATCTTAACAGCCTTTCCTTCACCTGTCCACTATCTCCTTCCAGCACTGTGGGAGTATGCAAGAACCAAATACTGAATCAAAAGAAATACAGCTCCTTCCTGAAGAGATGGCACAGACAGGAGAGCACTCCGTCCGTCTGACAGGTCATTGCTGGGCTCAGTAATAAACCCGAATCTATAACTAGGGTGATGCTATTAAACTGGGAAACATTTTAACAGCGTGCAAGCCAGAAGACTGCAGAACAGCAGGGTATCCTTTTGTGTTTGTTAGTTTTGCAGCCTCCCGGCTCCTGTGATGTTTTTCTCCCACCAGAGGGCAATACAATCCCTTCTCATCTGGCAATCGACTGGAGAAACCCAGTGCACGGTAGGCAAAAGCTCTTTCCTCTTTGGGCTACACTAGATTAAGAAATAAGATGGCATAGAACATTCCATTGTAGAAAATTACAGCTTGCCCATTCAGTGTCCGTGATGCTTGAAGTTGAGAGGTCTTTCAATCACCAAAACACAATCACCGTGCTGAAGCCTGCTGCTCTTGGAGAGCACAAGCCATAAAACGACTTAAGTATTATACAAATCAAGCCATATCTTGTTTTTATTGGTGATTCCGTAGCCAGCGCCTGATCGCAAAGTCCCTTCCCAACACCTAGCAACGGCTGCTGTCTGGAGATGGCAGCTGGCTGCGACGAGGCTGCAGCTCCCCTAGCTCTCTGCCCTTCATGCTACGCATTTCACCGCTGCAAAACTGCCCAATTTCATCACTGCCTAAGTACAGTTTATGGACTACAAAACCTACATTTGCCTCCCATTGTGGCATGAGAGGAGACAACAGCATGGTCACATTGCAGTCAGAAATCTGTCACGGGAAATGCCATTGCCACTTACTCTTGCTAGGCTTACTCCTGTAGGAACTTTGTATGGAACGTATTTTCTGTAGATATGACCAACTCTAGAGCAAGGGATGTCCTCCATGCGACCCCCACACATCCATACCTACGGAACAGCAGAGATACAGATTCACTCATGGTTATACAAAGAAAAAAAAGAAAGACTTTCAAGTCATGAAAAAGCTTAACCCAGATTTTTTACTTCAAAGTACACTCTCTCCCAAATACCCTCCCCTCCCTGCCTTAGACTCAAATCCTAGAACTACCTGCTTGCAGCCATGCAGCAAGCCGTGATTTAGCACAACTGCTATCAAGCCTAATGGCTAAACAGTTCAATTTTGCATTCTTTAGAGAAAAGAACTGAAAAAAAGCATCCAAGCACCCAGAGAACAGCACACACCGCACTTCACATTGATATATGTTATTACAGCAATAGTAATCACAACAGTTAAACTGGACTGCCACGTAAGACCTGGGTGTAGGTTGTGTAATGTTGCTTAGAAGGGAGGTCACCTCTGTAGTACAGGTTGTGTTATGCAAAACACTCCATGGAATTTATTAGCTTGTTCAAGTGCCGGAAACCAGAAGAAACTGCTACTTTTTCCCATGGTTATCACCGCTCTCATATGGTTTCGTTGCTGACATGCACTCACTGCTTTTGCAGCTTTAGAATTAAGTGGAAATCCCTGCCTGGTGAAAACAAATAGCTTTAAAGAAGCCCTCAGAAAGTTGCTGGAACACACTGCTACTTGAAGACAACTACCTTGGTGCACGGTTAATGTCTAGATTAGGCCAGAAGTGTCTTTCCCTACCTGGGAAGATTTCACTTTGTGCCAACACTCTGCAACAACTTTCTTTTATTCCTTATTTATAGCACAGATGCAATTATTTCGTCCAAGTGAAACCAAAGGAGATGTTTTCTGAACCAGTCAATCTAATTCACTAGGTTTAAGAAATATATTAATATGTGCTTCCCAGAGTTATCTAATCAATACTTCAAGAAAAAGCATCCTTCAGTATGCAACACAAATGACTTCCTGAATTCTTAAAGCACGACACTGTCTTGCCCTTCATTTTGTCTCCAGATCTTATGTTAATGCCCCGAAGGCAGCAGTTATTTAAGAAAGTCCACTGGTGCTGCAGGCTGATGCAGTGTTCTTGATCCCTCCGTTCACTGTGGCTAATTTGAGCGACTGCAGTTCACTGTACAATGAGCTTAGTCAACAGCTTCGCACATAGCAGGCAATTCCATTAATATTCTACAGTGACAATATTAAATACTTAGCTTGGAAGAGAAATATTTGGCCAAGGCTGCTGCATAATTATTAGCTCTGACACTAAAGTCCTCTGGAGTTTCAGCTCTGTCTACTGGCCCTAATAATTACAGTCATTTGCTGACTGCGTATAACTTAATGGAGGTTGGTTGCTCTCAGTTAGAGGAATATTTTTCACAGGCAACTTTTAAAGTTCAAGCTACTTAATTACGTATCGTTATGGTGGGAAAGACAAGAAGAAAGTTGACAAACACTCCTTCGACAGAATTTCATTCCTTTTGTCCCTGCTGTGCCTTGAGAGGCTGGTACCTCTCAAGAGATGAAGATGAAAAAAAAACTTATCACCCAGCTTCTGTGAAGTTTCTAGTGGAATTAGAAATGCTTCTTACTCTGTAGCCGCTGTGCTTTTTGCTGCAGAGGCCCACAGTGTGATTTCTCTGCTAGGCAATTAACAGGTAGGCTGAGAAAACAGGAATTTGGGGATGTTTTGTGTTCCTATAACTGAAATGGTTTGTGCAAGGCTGTAAGAGCTGCAACAGATCTGGGAACTATAAAAAAACCTGCAGGAACAGCTGAGAAAGCCTGGAGCTCGGTCGCACAGACACACATACTCCTCAACAACCCATATTCTTACCCGGAGCACTGCACCCTGCATGAAGGAAGCCCTATTGGTTCACAAGCAGCTGCATTTTAGCGTAACACAAGCCTGAATGTGATAACCAGCTTGTTATCGTTGCTGCCTGCCCACAGGGTGCCTCACCTGCCCCTGATCTCAGAGGAAAGGCGTTCAGTCAGGCCACCCTGCATCCACATCTCTGAAAAGACAAGGTCCCTAAGTAACGGGAGAGACAGACCCCTGCAGTCAATGTGCAGCTGGAGAGGGGAGCACTGTCCTTGCACTGCGGATCTTGTGAAGCAATAATACAGGCAGCACGTACCTACTGAGTGGTACACCGGAGGCAGGGGGTATGGGCGGCTAGACAGAACCGATAATATGTTGATACATTGGGTCAAGAGCTCCAAGCCGGGACAAGACTCCAGGCACAGAAGATAACACTGCATAAACACGTGTAATGATGTAAGAAAAGCCACCCGAGTTACTGAACAAGTAAAATCTAAGATCACTTTTACATGTTTTTTTCCTAATTGTGCTTTAAAATATTTACTCCCAAATGATGCTGCAATTAATTACCAGTGCTGCATGGAGGCAACGGAAAGCTCCCCAATTCCTGTTAGCATTGCTCAGTGACCCTTTCAAGGTACTTTGCCAACTCAGTGCCTTTTTAACATTGTCTCATGCTGCAAGTGACAGCATGGCACTTCCAGTACAAATCTAATTTTAAAAGCATGCTTTCCATTCATTCATTGCTGCTTTGATTTATTTTATTAGTGAGCTGCTTTGTGTGGTGACAGAACTCATTACAACCTCCATAAAGACAATTACCAGTCCTTATCTATAAAACTGGAAGAAGAGGGAAAGCACGTGACACGCATCGGTAAAACACAGCTAACAAAAGCATTCGACAGCTAGAGTTAAAGGTCAGGGGAGTCACATCCAAGGGTCTGTCAAGGAATAACTGCAAGTGAAGCAAACCCAAAATAGCTCCATGCAAGCCGAGAGAACGCTTCCGCTCCGTTAGCGATACTTGGTTGTTTCTAAACACGGGTACAGTTCACAGGCACGACACACCAGAACTTAGGCTGCTGAAAACACAGCGCTGTCAAACAGCCGAACAGCGCTGTCCTGTGGGGCTGCACCTCGCGCCTTCACAGCCACACTGACCGTCACTTACGGTGTTCTCCTTAGGCCGGTTTCTTCCCATTGTTGTTTTACAGAAGGGTGAGATGGTGCCTCATCTCCCTGGCTGACATGACAGTAAACACCAGAGCCTGAACTTGATGCACTTAATTTAAATCAGCCGTTTACTAGAACAGCATAAGGAAAAGAATTAAAGCTGGTCAGGCAGGCAGTACTTTATACAACGATGTAATCGGATCTCATTCGAAGAGAACAGGAAATTTCTCTTCCTCCTCAGGCATGATTTTAACCAATCTGAATTTTGAGCTAGGAATCTAGTAGCTGACAGATCTGCTAGAATTAAGAGAAAATCTGGCTACACTGAGGTCAGTGGGCATACTGCAATAGATTTTTCTAAGGCCACAATCTCACCCTAATAATAAAACTATATACAAGGGAAGTAAAATAAAAACACCAGTGGTATTACTTCCATCTTCTCAGTAGCCTGGAGAGCTGTAACTCCATATTCATAAAGTGCCTCAAGAGCTTTTGACTCAGCTAGTATGCTATGAAAGCACAAGATAATATGCCACCTATTCTCTACATGGGAATGTTATGCTTATCCAATTCCCTTTCTGCTATTTCAGAAAACAATGTCACATAAAACAGCTGAACCTCTCCTCTCAAACACAGAATACAATACAGCAGTTGGTGTGTGAACAAAAATTATCTGGGTATACAAGGTTTATGGTTTCCAAAGACTGCACCATGATGAGCCAGCGCTTCCCAAGAGAGGGAAAAAACACACAAAAAGAAAAGAGTCAAGCCTTGAGAAGAAAGCTGCTTCTGCCAGCCACAACTGAAATACAGACCATGGGATGGACCACTGGAGAGAAGCTGGCTGATTGTCTGGGCACACATTGAAAGGTGGGAAGAAAAGAACACAGTGGATAAGTCAAGGGGGTTCTCTGCATAACAAGGTAGGTGATAGGATGAAAGCAAGGGCAACCAATAATTCAGAAAAATTGTAATCCTCTGTACTGTAAGCATCAGCTGCTGTCGCAGCTGGGACTTACTGCTCTATAACAGATTAAGGTAGCTCAAAAGGCGCAGGGATCTATGTTTGCACAATGCCTTCTCTCACACAACATATACCACCATGGTCTCTCTTTACAGTCTGGAGCATGTTAAAGTAATGACAGCACTTTCCAATAATCACATTTCGGAGAGTGGAGGGGTCCACCTTCTGCTGCTGCTTGGGGGGAGGCTGCTCTGGAACCTGAACCAAGCACATAGGGTGAACACAGGCAAAAAAATACAAGCCAGTGGTCTGAAACTGATCTCTGCATCACCAGCAAAGGAGAAAGAAGCCATCCTATACTGTAGCTGACAGCCTTAGAATTAAGCAGTATGTGCTGGGTTAAAAAACCCCCAAAACCAAAAACCACACGCACAAAAAAGGTAGCAGAATGCCCAGCCTGTTTCAGTGTGGGCAAACGTGAGCTGCTGGAAAGTGGTGGTAGAGTATGTGCCTGGAATAAGCAGTGGAGTCTCACAATCAGCACTAACTTCAGCAATACTACTAGAAATGTTGTCAGACGCGATCCCTTGGCAGCTGCACCCTAACTATGCACCTGCCAGGAGGCCTGTGGCAACATGTTGATCAGAAACGTGCTGCTGACACAGGGCAAAAGAGATGCATGTATTTGATATGCAAACAGAAGCTACGGAGCACTTGGATTTGCTGGAAAACACGCGACATGTTTTATGCTATGGAAATCAGGAGAAGCAATCCATGTTGATGCCTTGGGATAACAGCCTGCAAAAAGGGAACGATCTACGGTCACCAGAGTAAGCGCGGTGGATGCTACCAGTGTTGAAGCAAAGAGTGAAGACCACAAGTACTGCCCATCCCTTCTGCCCATCCCTCTTTCAGGGCAACTGTTGGTAAGGCTTGTTTGTACCAAGCCTTTTGAATGTTATGAAGGCTTTACAATCTCTGAATTACAAGACAAATGTTTCTAAGACTGCAATGATCATCACCTAGCAAGGGACACTCTGGATTCTCATTCTTTGCTCTTGAAGTACAATGGACAATTACAGGATTGAGAACCACACCACTCAAGATCTGAGGTACAAAGTACATATTTATGCCTATACAAGTCAGACACATCACTTTTTCTTCTGTTTCCCCACACCCCAAAAAATCAGAGACTATATATTTATGGAAGAGAGGCGTGAAGCAGTTTAGTGAAGATTATATAAGCCAAACAGAAGAGAAGCCATAAAAATACTGGAAAAAGAGGCAACACGATCACAAAGAAAACTGAGCATAGGTAAGTGCTGTACTAAGTAGCATTTACAGAAAGGAACAGTTTAAATGCTTCATGCATACCACTCCCAATTAAAATACATTAATTTCAAAGAAAATAAAGTGGGTACGTAGGCAGCAGAATTCAGGTATGTGTTAAGTACGCAGGAACATTGAGAAAACCGGAGCTATTAAGTTGTGTTTAGAAGAGACACTGTCACTTTGGGTAAAGTATTCAATTTTGTTCACATCATTGCAGAAAGAAAAAAAGGCCAGGAAAAACTGTGAGAGAGGAGAGGTATGGAAGCAACCCTCAAAAAGCAAAAAAAAAACCCCAAACCTCAACGAAGTTCACTGAACAGAGAAACTATGGCTGTGGGGTTAGGGGGCGGCAGAACAGAAAGGTAAGAAGTGCTACACAGAAATAGATGTGCATGCTTGTTTACCCTTTCTCCAAACTACAAGGATGTACTTAAAGGTCAGCATCTGGTAATCCACCGAGACGGAGAATGGTTCTTAACACCACACAGGTCTGCAGAGCAGTCTGCCTGGAGCGTTCTGCGAGGAGGGTCATGAAAAAACGTGGCTCATTTGAGCAAGTGTTAATGCCTGCAACTAGAATTCAGGACTGCAATCTTCCTGTTGCATCTGAGGATGACCTGAAATAGGAAGTCCCCTGACCTGCAGAAGTACTGGGTTATAGGCCCTGAGCTATTCTGGATATACACAGATCAAGAGAAGGAAGAAGCATGCGTTTTCTGCTTGAATGTGAAACAAATACAGCAGTTCCTTCATTTTTAATCTAGAAATTTCTGTTTTAAGTGACTGGGAAGACCCAGAAAACTGCAAGCCAGCAGTCAGGGTTTAAAAGTTTGTTTCTAATTTGAAGTTCACCTACATATTTTGTCCCTCCAGCAGGCTGTTTTCTAGTGATGTTTGGTGTACACATTCCACACAAGGAGCAAGGCTTCTATTAATAGAGTTTGATCCATTCTCCAGCTAAATGTTTTCTGAGATGCTGAACACTGACGGTATCTGCTGGCTTGCCTTCAGCCTGAAAGTTTCTTCTTAGAAGGAAGCGGAGCCAGCTGATGACAGAAATATGTATGATCTCAAAACGGAAAGGCAAGAGGCTCCTAAATAAACTTGTTTATTTCCAGTCTCTCAGCAACAGAGCCCTGGATT
This sequence comes from Falco rusticolus, assembly GCF_015220075.1. NCBI lineage: Eukaryota > Metazoa > Chordata > Aves > Falconiformes > Falconidae > Falco > Falco rusticolus. The sequence continues at coordinate 8,002,590 of NC_051194.1, read as the reverse complement.
TTGAAATAAAGGCAAAACCCCCCTGTAAAGCACAATCCATACACGGCCAAAAAAGAATACGCTTAAGGGTAAAAAAAAATAAATATCTACTCCTGGGGAGGCTCACAAAGGCCAGATCTGATGCGATGGATCAAAGACCAGCAGTACAAAAGGGTACCTGCACCCACAACTCCCAGGCACAGGAACGGATTCTTTGTTAAAGCCAGGCTGTAAATTTGGCACGCTTAGAATCTGAATTCCCATTAGATAATAAATAATGTGAAAGCAGGTACCCCGAGCTTTAAATTATTTGACAGTGCCCCTTTAACTACAAAATCCCAGTCTGCTTCTAAAGGTAAAAACATAGCTCTAAGCTCGCCAGGAAATGTCATAGCTTCATAAATTCTATGAACAAACCTTCTATTCTTGCAATTCCAGCAGAATTATTAAATCTATCAGCCATAGATGAATGTATCAATTTATCTTAATTTCTGAAAATACACTGAGCCTCTTTCAGTTAAAACTTCATTTTTCAGTTGCACAATGAAAGAAAAAAGGGGGTCTTTGCAGAGATTAATTAAAGCAAATTTATCCCTCCATAAATTACCATCTCTGGACTGAACTAAAACACAGCGTGTTTCAGAGAGGATAAGCAAACAGATGAATGAAGTAGTCTTATTTCCTGCAGATCAAGCAGTGTGACTGTCTGCTGTGGCACAAGAGACAAAGGGCTTGCCCAGCCACTGTCATCACTCTTGGAAACCAGCATTTTCAAAAAGGGCCAAGGAAAAGAGGCTGAATACTGCCACTGCCCCTCCTGCAGAGAATGACAGCGTTAGACAATTTCATTACGTGCAACACAAAGAATAAATGGCTCTAACTGTAATGACGTCTCCAAAGAGGGTGCCCCCCGCCCCTGCCTTCCTGCTACGATTACAGGGGACAAGGGACCTCCAATGTGACTTTATTACTTAGAGGTTTTTTTGTGAGCAAACAGCAGAAGAAAATACATTGTTGTGAAAACAATGTCTTTTCTTCCATTGTTCGCCGTGCAGTAGTACGGAGTGCGTATGTATGGTAATATGGCTTGTTGAATATAGTTCGATATGCCTTTGAATTGCATAGAGGAACTGAGATTTAGAAATCTGTTTTGCAAGAGATCAGCCACGGCTTGTTTGTCAGGGGAGATGAAGAATTTTAGCTGCTGAAGCTGAAGTGTGCACTCCATTCGCATCGCTACCATCTTCTAGTCCCGTGCTGAGGTCAATTAGCTTAGTTCAGTGGCACTCAGACACTTCTAAGATTATATATTCAACCTCTGAAAGAGACACAACATGGAGGCTCAGACAGATTTTAACGTAGAAATCTTTCCTCAGTTAGCTCCGGGCTATGGAAGGGATTCCCACCACTGAAGAGACGACTAGCCACCCGCCTTCAGTGGTCTGGGACATTCCAGTGGGTTTCCTAGAACGGATTTCAGAGTGCCGCATTCCAAGATAACACAGGTACCAGTGATCTTCAGGGGTCCCAGTGACCTGTTACTATTATTATGCATTTTTGGTCAGCTGGCTGGCTCTTATTTTGAAGCCCTCAACTGAAGGGCCTGGTCGATCAGTGAGTAACAGAATTGTCCCCGAGCCAGGCAGATAACGATCTGAAGTCACTGCCAGCAACAGTGTTGTTATTCCAATTGCTGAGGATTTCTTACTTATTAATTACCCTTTCTGAGGGTAATTAATAGTCTCTGTTCCTTGCAGCCAGGAGTCAGATGGATTGACTATAGACAGTAAGTTACTCTCATCTCTGGGAGCTCAAGCTTAGGACCCAGGTACTCAAATAGGCAAACACTGAGCTGCCTGAATCCTCCTTCCCTCAAGGAGGAGAGTCTTTCATCATCTTACCCGAGCGTTTACTAAGAAGCCTAACAGTCAGAGAGAGCTCCACGTAAGCTGACTTACCCTCGCTGCGAAGAGTGCATGAATCTGGAGCTGTGACCACAGAACAGGGGACACCCCAGCTAATCATGCTCCAAAACTGACCCTCACAAATGACTGGTCACATCATCGCTGTTTCTTCTGTGTACTATCTTACTACTCCCAGCTCTTTCACCTTTAGTCACACGCAAAAGCAAGGACAAGATAGATCATTCACATTCTGCGCTTCGGAACAATTCTTACTTTTAAAAACAAAAGTAATTTCCAGAGAACGTAGCTCACCTTAAAGGATATTTCATACTGCTCTCCTCCCCATATCTCCAGACCTGCATCATACCCTCCCAGCTCCCAGAACCACTTTCTATCGACTGCAAACAGTCCTCCAGCCATTACAGGAGACCTTAAGGAAAAACCAGACTCCATATTACAAACACATTCAAAGATACAGATCTCTAGCTAAACATTTAAAAAACAAAGCAAAATTTGACAAATATTCTTTTCACCACTCAGTGTTCCCAGTGCCTTTGCAGCCCTGCCGGAGCACGAGACAGTTGTTTTTGCATTATCTGCTAATTTCCCACTTGCAAATGAGGAGGACTAGACTAGGCTCCCTTCAGAACCTGCCAGTGCCTCTCCTCCGAACAGGCATAAAGAGCTCTCCATTGAGTGACAGGACATAACTTCTCCCAGAGGGACCCATATGCTGCACATGTGGTGCTCCATCTCAGTCGTACGATCAAGTAATTGAGCTTGACCTCAAAAAGTGTTTTGTAGGGTTTGGGTTGTTTTTTTTTTTGAACACTGCAGAAGTATAAAGGACAGCAGAACTGCCTCAATGTTGGCAAGCACAGCAACAGCAGAACATAACTTGATCACAGATTTACTTCTGCAATGCACTGCAATCAACAAAATTGCTGTAATTATTCTGCTAGGTTTTCTTCTTTCCCCACCTGGGAGTGACATATAAGCCGTCATTGGTTTGTTGGTTTTGGCAGAGCTTTAGCGATACTAAGTTAAGTTTGAAAGATCTCAGTAATAAATGACCACATTAAAAGTTACACATTACAGTTTTAAACGAAACGTTAACTACTGTGGAAATTAAGGTGGCAAAAAATAGCAATGAAAAGGAAAGTGTTCACAGCTACTACACAATGCATTTCTTTTAAACCAACAAAGCAAATAGCTGCCAAAAAGCAAGTAGCTTAACACCAGCTTCTGACTTTTACTACACTGAGGTGTAAACCGACCCTGTAACAGGGTGTTACTTTGTTAGCCAGCTCTTGGCACACTGCATTTCAGTAACTTACTCAAAGGGATCACTGGGGTCAAGTTTCTGTAACTCAGGAGGAATAGGGATCCTCTTGTAATACATCTCCCAGTCAAATGCACCTCGCATTGCGTCTCCAGCCTGAGTTTCATATCCAAAGTGGTCATGATCGATAACATCAATCATAGGGCAAACGATAGTCTTGCGGTTTCGAGCGATGCGATCTGAAGATTGGAGAAACATGTTAGAAAACCTGCACCAGTTGGTTCCTTCGACCATGAAATTACAGAAAAGAGCATCAAAATATGAAGCTGTCCAAGAATGACATAGCTTTCTTCCCATTTGTTCTTTTTTGGGCAGATGCTCCAATTTATATCCATTTATCTGGTATTTCTGCAATAATTGAGATACTCACTCGTGCTACAGTGACCATCACCCAGAAGCAGAATAGAAAGACACAGCCACGCTACCATTGATCCCTAAACCGCCAGGCTTGAACCAAATAATCCTGTACTTGGTGAACAGCCCTCGTTTTAACAAGCAACCAGGCTGTCAACCCTTTCTGCACCGACTCAAAGCCAGGGCAACAGCCCATCGTACCACCTCGCTTTAACCTCTATGCCAGATCTGGCAGGAAGGGATTCAGACTAATGGCATAACTAGTCTCAGCAGGCTCAAGAAATGCAAGTGTTATCCCCTCCCCTTAACATTTTCTTCCAACCAAATAATACAACACCGGATTAATTCCTCCACAAACATCTGGAACTTCTTAAATACTTTATTACCGAGATGGTCTCTTGTTGGAAGTTAACTTTCAGAGCAGAGGTGACAAATGACGTTTCAGCTTCCAATACACATCCAACAGAAATCCTTTCTATGCTTTAAAATTAAAACATACTGTATGTGTTCGCATTTAAATGGCATTTGAGCTAATTCTGTCCTCCCTCCCTGCGGCTCATGAAGCTGCAAATTTTCCACGCTATCGCTAGATACAAACTGTACTGAAAGCAACAGTATTACCATCCAACAATCCTGCTGACAAATCTGACTAGTTTTTCTTAAATCTCTGGTTGAGTATTGTTACCCACAGTTTATTTGACAAAGTCACAATTCAGAAAGAGTTTTGACAGGTCACTTGCAATAGGTTGTAAAGAAGTTTGGTACTGGCCAGAGGCATACAGGTACCAGAAACAGAAGGTACTGTCATTTCAATTAGTCATCCTTGACAAGAACTGACATTGTAAAACTGATGTCTCCTTAAAGATGAAGCACTGCCTTGGAAAGGACTGCACATGTTCTACAAACACATACCAGCAGCTGTCATTCACAAGAAGTATTTTCCGCAGGCTTGCAGAGTATGAAGTTGAATATAGTTATATAGCCGAGAAAAACCCTTAAAAGCTACTTAAAACTGTATGTAAAGATCTTCGCTATATCATAAAGCCATTGCTCTCTGCAAGTTATTGAATGACCATTCTATAGTTTACTCTTCTAGTGAGCTGTAAATTATTTAAGATTTCATTTAATGAGGAAACAGAAGAATATGATCTCTGCTCTTTAATTAAACAAAGTGTATGACAGGGTTATTGTACAGTGCAGGACTCCAGAAGAGAAAAAGAGCTCTTGTATTAAAGGCTACAAGTTGCCAACAATTCACTTAAGTCTTGTGGTAGGCTTGTTTTCCCTTTTAAGACATTTAATCTTCCTTTTGTTCACTTACAGCATGAGGGGAAAGCAGCAGGTGGAAATAAAACAAAATTCAACACCAACACCTGTTGCCAGCTCTTTAGCTTTCAGTTTTCAGCCTGTACAGACCAACACACTTACCTAACAGAGGTGGCAGCCAGTTCACGTTGGCCTCACAATGGGAATCCAAGAAGGTGATGACATCTCCTATCGCCATGGAGGCCCCCAGCATTCGAGTCCTTATCAGCCCTTCTCTCTTCTTGGTTCGGAGGATTCTCACATTTGGGAACTGGGCCATATAATCTTCCAGACGTTTCTTCAGGTGTTCTGTACGAAAACGAGAAATTTAGACACTGTAATTAAATAAAAAATTAAACACTGTAACAACTGATTTCTTCCAAATGGTAGTTCCTTCTTTACCAGAAGTTTACCAGATTGGAAGTACAGCCTGAACAGTTAACAAATGCTGTAACAGGAAAAAGGAAGTAAGAAGAATTTCTTTTGAATCCAGGGTTTAAACGTAAGTGCTTAAATAAGACTTCTGAAGATGTTCCAAAACCTTAGAAACAATTAAAAACAACAACAACAACAACAAAAAAACCTAGGAAAAGATGGCGTGCAGGACGAGAAAGAAAACAGAAGAGAAAGAGGATAAGGAATAAAAAGCCCCAGCTGGCAGACCTCTGGGAGAACTTCATCAGAGCAGGGATTCTCAGACACTTTTGTAGAAAAAATGATGTAGCTTAGAAGAGACACAGGACAATTTACTTTCAGAAACTGCACTCAGTGCATTTAAGTTGCGTTTGGCTTCTTCAAAACACACATGACCATCCAGTCATGCATAAATACACAACCCAGCGAAAAGCGCAGTCAGCCATCCATCCCTCCAAGCTGGCAAGGCAGGCATAGCCACTGTATGTATCTGGATGGCTACATTAAATGCCAGAGTAGATATCTGCATTTAAATACGGAAATATTTACTCTACTGAATACAGACTGGAGCCACACCTGAATTAGCACAGACACACGTCACCACAATTAACAAGAATTCAAAGAGGAGAACTGCAGACAAAGATTACTGAGTGATCAAAACAACAGACAGCTTGTTTAGAAATGGAAATAAAAAGCTTGGTCTACATAAAGACTGAGGGGCACACAGCTGTCTTTACATCAGAGTGAAGCACCATAGAAAAACCTAAAAACAGACTAAGAGCTGATGCTGGCCTAACCACTAATGGGTTGATCTTTAGGCATCTGAAGTTTTGACTGACTAGACAGCAAACCCTATTCAAAGTGTGCCAGGGACAGTTCATTAATGCACTGTACTATCCATTGCCATCAGCAACTGATCAAGGAAACAAGCCTCGCTAGGCAAAAGCTATTTTGTCAAATCTAGGCAATTAACTAACCTTAAAATCTCACGCAACAAAACTTGAAGAGAGGCAATCATTCCAATACAAACAACTTCACAGGTTTATTTTGCTTGACTATAGGGAAAACATCCACTCCGTTCCATCTAGCAGAGTATTCCTTGGCTTCCAAAGCAGGCATGAAAGGCAGGGGCTGAAAAGGCGGACAGCGTGGAAGTAGCCCCGAACAGGGCACCAGGGAAGCCGGGTATTGGAATAGCTTTCTAAAAAGAGCAAAGGGGCAAATAAACTTAGCTGAGTTATGAGCTCTCCCCCATGGTGCTGACCCAGCAATTGTGCTTCAGGGTTTTAGCTACTGGAAGAAAACAAAAGATGGGAAAAATCCCTATGACTAACACACGTTCTGTATCTTCTCTTTGAAGCAGCCACCACCTGCCTTCCTTCAAAGATCACCAAAATCAACCTCTTTGCTTTTGAGGTATTCCTAGCAAGCTCTTTGCTCTTTTCAAAGCTTTATTTCACATTCCCCAGGATTTTTTGCTCACAAACGCATTTTAGTGTTTTGCCTGACAAGTCTAATTGTCCCACAATATCTTCATAGGTGTCCCTGCTCAATAGAGCCCTTAGAACTTCCTGCTGTCTAGCACACTTTTTCCCTCATCCTTTGAGTCTCTTCTGAATAGATCCTCTCATGCAACCAGAAATTTTGTCTACTCAATTACTGATTTTTCAAATAAAGGCATTCCATAGAGACTAAATATATTATTAGTGCAGCTGCCTTCCTCCTAAGGCAGTGGGTAGATTTAAAAAGCTTCCTGCACCCTCTACTTCCCCCTGCAACAAAAAAAAAAAAAAAGAAAAAAAAAAAAGAAAAAAAAAAAAAAAAAAAAAAAGAAAAGCCACCACCCCTGTTTAACATCACCACTCGTTGCTACTATTGGTTTATCAGAAAAGATTAGTTCATCAGAAAACAGAACAAGCAATCCTCGCTTCAGGCGTAAATCAGCTAAGCCTGCGATAGGAGGTACACCTTAGTGTACCTAACACAAGACAAACACCAGAGTGGCTGCTGCTGCTCATTATAATAAAGGAGGCAACCATCACACAGAAGTTCTGTCTCTGATTCCCCTAACAGCAGCCACAGATGCTGCAGCACTTGCAAGATCAGACTCCACAATATTTCCGTTATCTAAACCAGCCTGACAAAGCACTGGAAAGTCTAAGTCTTAAAAAACCCAAAGCTCAAAAAAACCCCCCAAAAAACCCCAAATAAAAGATACAACTTTCAGCAACTGAAAGATCCCACAGGTTTGCCTTCTACCTGTGTGCTGGTCATTTTATATTTTGGCATCATACATCTTTCTGAACTGTCCTGGTTTGTTGAGCAATTTCATCTGTGGTGACACCTGAAGGCAGCCTGACAGATTCCTCCAGGGGTAGGAGCACAGCGCAGCTGAGCCTGCTACCCCAAAACACTAGCATGTTTTTGGAGCTGGTCTCACGCAGGAAGACACACACAGCAGCAAGTGAACAAAATGACACTGGACTTGGCCATATCTGTAGCAATGATGATGGCTGCTCTGCTACAGACTAACTGAAGACAGGTTGATTTATATCTACTAATGAACAAGCAGTTAAGAACTGGGAGTTTTCCCCATTTTTATTGTGTAACAGAAGAAAAGGCGGCATAGGAGCCACACTGCTTTCTCAGGCGAGTAGTTTGCAAAGAGACAGCAGAAAGCCTAATCCCGACTTCCCATTCCATTCCCAAACACTGGGTTTGGTTCTTTAGCACTTCTTTACTATGTTTCCATAGTAAAAAAATACCAAAGCATTTCACGCTAGCAGCGAGGAGCCTGCTCTATGCTACACTGGTTAGAAGGGTGTCACGTATTAGGAACCATCTTATGTCTCTGGCAGCTGGAAGAAGCAAGGAAAAGCTACAGGTGCTCCAGCAGCACCCATGTATTCTCGCTTGATGCAGGGGACACATGGATCAACTGCTGTCCTTGTGGCCAGGAGGGATGATGCTCAGATAAGCTGCTCCCAACTGCTGCAGAAACCCCCATGCTTTATCATTGTATTTTATAAGGTTATGACGTATGCAAGTGAACAGACTTTATTGTATCTGCTTTCCCTTACTGAAGAGTCACAGACTTTTCAAGCAACCTCACAATGTACAAAACACAATATAATATACTTTTCAAAGACGTTTTCTTACTTAATTATCCCTGTGCTATTCCTGCTGTCCAGCCTCTATATGCTGAGATAGAAAACAGTTATTTCATTCTATTACAAATGTTGTCACAATTAAGTCAATTTTTGCTTTTAAAAGAAAATCTCAAAAAAACCCCAAACAAGTGACATTAACTGCTACAAAATTTTATGAGGCTTTAAAAAATATATTATGGAATCTTGTCACACTGAGTAATTTTTATTACAAGGGCAATTTTCTTTAATGAAAGTTGTTAGGTGAACTGGATGGATTCCAATGGCTGCGCCTATGCTGGGCAAAGTAATACAGCTCAAACACATAAATGAGAGTAAGATTATGTGCAGATTAAAAACTAGGCTTCTAGCTTGCTAACAGACTTCGCAATAAACTTGATATACAGTGTATACATTAACAGTACCAGTCAAGAACTACTGCTTGCTTTATTTTGAGCTGTAAATAAAACTGTGTGAAGATAGTAGAGAAGCTTCAACAGCAGGCCTGCTTAACATAAGCAGCCCCAAAGCTTGCCAATGTAAGACTGTTCCCGCCCCCTCCCCCCCAGGTCAAATTCCTATGGTGGTCTTACTGCACTTCTCCCTACTGGCCTCACCAGCCAAGCAGAGCTGCCCTCAGATGCCATTAGTCTGGTGACCGCTTATAGCACGGCAAGGATTTTCCAAGACAGGCATTTCTTACATTCAGCTGAGTTTCCATCCCAGCCACTGCCTGCCTGCCAATGGAACAGACACCTAAGCATGTTACCACTTCCAAACCAAACATATACAGAAGCCAGAAGAGGACAGAGGAGGCCAAGGATTATTATTTTTTTTTTCTTTTTACAGCAAAATATAGAGAGCATACAGCAAAAAATACAGAGGCAAATGCATGAGAAACAAGGCAGCTTAGATGTGGATCCTCAGGACCAGAACAGCTTCAATAGCACTGCAGTCGCAGGGTCCACGGGACTAGACTGTTCAAGTCAAAGCAAAAGTTAACTCAATACATCTTGTCACGGCAAACCACGCAGCCTGTCCCTGCTCAGCAGCATCTGGATCCCTCCCCTGTCTTCCACATCCCACTGGCTCGGGCACATTTTCACAGAGACTTGTGCAAAATCACCAGGAGGCTTGTCGCCTATTTTGAATTGATTTGGCATTGACCAAAGTTCTTTTCCCCACAGAAATCAGTGGAAGAGATCCAGCGGTTCAAGTTTCTGACGTCTGGCCCGCACGCTTTAAGTTCAACAGTTACTCGCCTCAAGAGCTGCTCTGCAGTACACGGAACCTCATTCCCTCGCGCCCAAGCAGCTCAGTTTTGCAGGCAGCAGCAGGCCACTGTAGTCACAGATGAAACTTGGCCTGTTTGTGCCCTTTTCCCTCCCCCAAATCACACACCAAGACCTGAAGCACCTGCTTAGAGCTAACTGCATATGGGGTGGTGACCTTCCCCATAGACACCTGCAAACCCCACTGCTACGTGCAACTAGCACACACCTCCCTCGGGAGGGAAACCTGCCAGGCTGCCTCCCGGTAGGTTGGCAGAGTTATGGAAAAGAGATTGTAACCAGCCTGCTGAGTTCTTGAAAGTTTGTTTTGTTTTTAAGCGGATGCTTCTTGAAGCTGATGACTCAGGTCATTCTCTCCTGAGATGCAAAGGTGGGTGCTGCCTTGAGGAAATCATGGGGCTCTTTTAGAACAGACTCATGGGCTGGTAGCACTTCGGCACTCTTCAGAGCTCAGATGATTAAGACGACCTCCACCTCTGACTGCAGTGAATCTTGGGCAGCTGCAGCCAAGAGGTGCTCGATACACATTTGCTTTCTGTGCTCGAATGATTCAAGTTGAATGTTTTGAATAATGTGGCCATTGCTCAGGCTTTTGAGCTGTCAAGGTCATTAATTGATCCCAGGGCTGAAAAGACAGCAGATTTCTTTTGGTCCCATCCCATGAAACCTTCATTTTCACAGATGTTTGAACTCAAAGGAGCTGCAAGCAAATCCTTCACTTTCACTCAGGCAAACCGTCCTCTGCAGAGGAGGACAGGGTAAGGTTTTTAGGACTCAAACAGTTTGTTTGCCAATAATACGGTTGGCTTAACGGCTTTTTATATATGTCTCTGTAACACCTCTGTAGTATTTGACAAGGAAGGAAGTACCATTTGTCATAGAAAAAAAATAATAAGTGTAACTCATTTTAAGTACCAGTAGAACTTGAAACTATGATACAGATTTATGTTCAGAGAAAGAATTAGGAGAGAAACGTTTCCCCTGTCCTACTAGTGCAACATTTTATGGTTTGTGTTACTTTAGACCTTATCAGCTTTGGTTTCTGAATTTTACACTGTACAGCACATCTGCAACTCTAGTGCCCTTGCTCATATGAGTACCATCAACCTAATCCAGAATGAGCAGCACCACTGAAATCAGAAATGTTTCCAGACACCTTCCTGCATTACTTAGATACCACTGGTGACACCAAAGTTCCTTCTGCCCTACAATATCCTGCCTCCTGCCGAGGTGCATTGCTTCAGTTTATGCTCAGAAGGTCGAAGACACTATGAAGACAGGAGAGCCACTCTGGAAATTCAGGGAACATTCCCCATCCTGCTGAAGGCACATGGCACGGGAGGAGACGACTGGAGGATCTACAGAATTCCCTTTGAAGCAAACTGGGTTGGTTTCCCTTTCCTGCCAGTTGTTTTGGCTATTCTCCAGCCACCAAAACCTGAAGTGCAACTGTTCATCTGACATTTGTTTACGGGTTATCCCAGTCTCCCATCCCTATCCTCCCACACACAGACATGCTTGTTTAAGATTACAAATTAATCCATTCATCTTTACTTAGATACTTGGCCCTAACGTGCTGTTTAACAATTTAAGAACGAATTATACTTCTTCATGAATCCATCACAATGTGCAAGCCAGGCCTCCCTGAAATAGAAAGCTCTACATCATTGAAATTAACTGCTCTCCCTGTTTTGGTACAGATGAGCAATCCTTTTAAATAGCAAAATGTGCTGTTATCCAAACAGGCAGCACTTACACTAGTTTTAATTTTCTTTCAATGTTTTCACACTCTGATCACTGAAATTGGTTGGGAGGATAATAAACTGATTTAATAAATTGTACTATGAACACCAATCCCAATAATAGCAAACTGATTAAGCTGATCACAGCTTTCCGAGCTGAATCTTCTTACAAACAAAGAAGAAAAGGCTTGGGAAGGGAGAAAATTAATATCTGTTGCTTCCCTGATTACAATTCTGTGGTAGACTCTTAAAGGGGAGGGCGCCCAGTTTCCATTGCCCATTCTGCATCAGTGCTGGGTCTCAGCACATCTTTACAAACAAAAACTGGGGGAGGAAAGGGTTTCTGCACATAGGGATAATAGCTGAATACGTACCACCCCACTTGCTAATATAGCAGTCACCAAACATCGTTACAAAGACTAAAAGAGTCAGGCTTCTGGAAGGGTTAGTGACTTACTGTTCTCCCTCTAGATGTTTTAAAACTAAGCACCCGTTTTAGGTACAACATAGTGCACAAAACTGGAAGCATGGGGTGTAAGAAATAAGCCAGACCGCAAGTTGCTGGGGCAAAGACCACTTGTGTGAGCCTGTGCTGTGCACTTCAATAAACCCAAGTGCACAAACTGCTGTCTTGCCTGTATCATCAACTACTTCCTGAATTTGCCAAGGGAACCATTTCTTAGCTTCCTCCACCCTACAGCAGACATCCAAACCCTGCTCAGTTATGGCTTCGGGAGATAGTAGTCCTGAATGCAGAGACAAAGGTGTAATCTTAAAATGAGAAAATTCACATTTAATGGCATTAGCACATAAATACACCCAGACCCTAGTGAAATTTTAGTAGGCTGCATTTCCAAGCAGGGAAATACACAGGGAATAATCATCTTAGCTACAGCATAACTTCTTAATCTCTCAGTAGAGTTTCATTTGTAATGGAAGTCTATTCTGTTTCTTCCTGAGGGAATCCAGGAAAAAGCATTTACTTGTCCTTCTTTCATGCTGTAGGCTTTAAGCACCTTTTGTTTGCTGGAAGCAGTGAAGCCAGCCTGTGGCGTATGCATCAGTTCCCAAGTCCTGCACACCGACTCCCTGGTTAACCCACAACACTAGTTTTTCCTCCTGTGCCACAACCCATCTTTCCCAGAGGAAAGAGTCATTCTCATTAGTTTACTCTTCTGCCTTCCCATTTCATTAAATATGTATCAAGATTAAAGCACACACTTTGGCTTTTTCTTCTGTTGACTACATTTGATCTAAAGAGGTGATTTTGTGACTTTCAGTCACTTCCTCGTTGATTGCTTTAACATCAGACTGCTTTGCTGACGTACAAACAAGATAGCTGCAGTTTTTGGCTTCTGTAGCCTTTATAGCTGCTGAAACAAGAGTGAACTCCTTGCAGCACACTTAATATTCTGCTCAAGTTTTGTGTAGCCATGGTGACTAGCAGGAAGGGCATTACTGTCCGGAACACTGCCTTCAACCTGGGGAATCTGTGCCCTCATCTTAAGGCCAAGTAAGTGGTTTTGATTATCCAGTTGTTTAACCAAGGCAATGTCTACACTCCTGCTCGATGACAACACTCTTCTACTAAATTGATAAACACTGTATGGGCAGGTGAAAACACTGGAAAACGTTAAGACAAGCCACCATACCAATGGCATCACCACTTCCAGCAGTGCAAGGCTAATATATGCACCACACAGCAGTTCAGGATCCTTCGAATTTATCCTCTACTTTCTGTACTAGAGTTAAACTGTGACAGACCAGATTAGTCTAACTGCCTTTAAACTTACATCGTTAACCGCTTTCTGAGCACTGGAGAGAGAAGCCGGGGTGCAAAAGCATTTCAGAAGTTTGGTCACAGGACAGAACAAACACAAGTGAACACAACTCCTCTGTGACCCACAGGGCTCAGAACAGTGGGTGCACATGGACCGAGTCAGAACAAGCTGCTGTATTAGAGGGGTTAGCTGCAGCTGCTTCTGGTGAGCATGTCAGAGCCTACACCCACTACTGATAGTAATGCAATGGATAGTATATCACAACACAAACCTAAAGCCTATGACCGACAGCAAGACAAAACTTGCCATCATTTGGAGAGATGCAGGCAGATGAAGCGTTAAGACATTTCATGCTGAAACATTTTGGAAAATATCAAAGCTGTGAGACTAAAGCCTTAGAAGTAATGTTTTGCTGGGGAAACAAACAAACAAACAAAAAAAAAGAACCCCAAACCAAACCAGTTCTCAAGAGATTCAGCTTTGCCTTTATCAGCAATTCACTTACAAGTAACTTCTTGGCCTGAAAGTATTCGCTCTGTGCAAACCAACAAAAAAGGAAAGATTCCAGAAAGAGCACAAGAATTAACAGAGAATTCTACTCCAGTCTTTTTAGAGAATGCTCCATTAGGTCCAAGACATAACCTGCTTGAAAGTTGCTTTGACTTGGTAGGAATGCATCCCTTTGGAGTCCAAAGGCTTTGATCTCAAGTATCTAGGTGAGGAAGAACCACTATGAAGCCCAAAATTAATAGCACAGGTATACAAAATTTTTGCTTTGGGGTTGCAGCCAAATGGAATATTGGAAAACTAACCGATAATCCTTCATTCCTACAATAACGCTCATACATTAATAACCATGAATGACAAAGCAAAAACATGATTGTCTTGTAGCCTGTAAGAGAACAGAAAACAAAGTATTTGGCACACGAAAATATTACCAAAACAGCTGCAGGAAAAATGCAGACACATTTGACTTGTAGTATGTCAGAAGTGTATTTTACAAACTCACACTTTACTCTTCTAGACATCTCTGCCATCAGTTCCCAACGCCAGTTTACTTTGTTGGCAAGAAACGCAACTATCACAATAAGTCAGTGACATCTGCCAGAAAGGTCAATAAATCTATTAAATCCTAAAGCACAAACCCAAGACTGTTCACAGTGTACTGACACCAAAACGAAACCATCTCATGGATAATATTATTTTCAACTGACACGCTCATTTTAGCTGGATGACAGAGGGGAGAGGGTAGTACTGATAGCTGAAGGTAGCTTGCTTTTAAATCTTGACCCTCGGCTTGCACCATTCAGCATGGTCAACTACTGTGTTTCACTGGAGACATCAATGCATACCTAGCTTGCGGGTAAGAGGCAGCAGTGGTCCTTGTGACATTTATGAATAGATGCTAGAGTAATGTCACCCTCATTGTCTCACTAAGTAAATAGCACTGAAATTAAAACTACATAGAAAAGGAATGTGTTTTAGATTGTCCACTTTTATTTTTATATTGCAGCAGCATTACCTTCCAATTTTCTCAAAGTGAGGAAGTTTCCACCTTTATCCAAGTCCCCGTGTAGGAACAGCTGCTTTGTCAATACCACCCAAAATGCATGCTTAAATAGCAGAAACTATGATTACCAATAATAGACATCGTATGAGTACTGGCAGAGGGTGTTCAAATCACATTTCTAATTAACTTCTATAGAGAAGCAGCTGTAAAGCATTAAAATGCTGATTTGCACTGCAGCTGGCAGATATCTAGATTTTTGACTCCTAGCAGACGAGGACATGTACTTCAAGGTGAGGTGAATAAAATTAAAGCTGCTTTCCTGCAAAATTCCACTAACAGAAGCTACATGCATAGGGTTTCTTATTGATTTAATGAGTTGTAATGGAAACTCTGCTCCTCATTTATTTTTTTTTTAAACTTCAGTTTACCAGGCATCCTTCACTACACGATAATTAGCTGAGGAGGAGGTCATAGTAAACTGGACCTTTTAAAGCCACTTCATCTCCTTTCTAGAAGGATCCTTCAGCCATAGCAACTGGTCTTAAAGTAATAAATACAAGATGATGAAAAGTAAACTGGTTAGTTAATTTAGGTTGTCACAAAAAAACCCTGAAGTAAACAACTACAATGGGCCCTCAGGTCCCTTAAAACAGTAGAGAATATGTTTTTCATGACTAACAAACAATGTAAGGTTTAGATTCATGAAAGGTATACACAAGTACAGAAATGGTGTTTAAAGGCACATTAAAAATGAATGCTCAAAAAAAGAAAACATTAAAATCAAATCCCTCCCCATTCCACGACGGATCCAAAGCAAGCTCTGTCACTAGCAGTTCTCTAGAGTATCCCACACCCACAAGGCACTGCCAGAAATGGAAAATAACAAAATTACTCTCTTTTTATAAACCAAAATTGGCTATGTGCATCAGGTTTCATTTTATTGCTCCACTCCACTTGGCACTCACTACTGAACAAAGTATTCTGACAAAGTATATACTGACAAATTCACCCCTACACCAGTATAGATGCTCTGTGGTGCTACTTGTAAGTCCCACTGGCATCTGGGCAACAAACATCACATCTAGACTGGGTCACAACCCCTTAAACGACTTTGAACCCTATTTCACTCTGTAGTATTTGTGCCCCTAGCAGAAACAGATGGCAAGTCACTCTCCACATGGAAAAGTGACACCAGTATCTGCTTCCATCAGAAGCATTTTGACAGTGAGATCCTTAGAACTTGACCGTAGCCTAAGAACTGCTCACTGTGACTTGATGCACCTGGTAGTGTTAAACCACCTGACGAATGACCAGGCCCGCAAACTGAGCATCATCAAGAGCCTGAGGTATAGTGAGATATGGATATCAAAATGACTGCGTTCCATGACAGAATTTCATTTTAATGAAAGTTAAGAGTGCATTTGTTTTCTCAGACTTCCAGGTCTCTCCCCACCTAGAAGAGCCAACCTTCTCCCACTTACCCAAGGGGAGATCTCTCTGTCAGTTACTTCAAAGCCGTTATTTATGAAAGTCTAAGCAGATCTGAGATAGTATGCAATGAATTCTAACAGAAAGGAAAAAAATCTCTTTATTCTGTGGACTTATTTACAGAAAAAAAACCCTTATCAGTTGTTTGAGACAATAGTTACTGCAACTTCCACAAGAGACCTTGAAAGCAACATTTATGAAAAGGTTGTGGAAAAGCATAGTTGCTTAAGAGAAGCTTGGCTTTTTCTTTTTTGAAATATGTTAAGGTAAAAAGCTTTAAAAGAACCGTATTCAAAATTCAGTAAGACAGACTGTCACCACTTTGTCCTAAGCACAGTCACTCCATATTCAGAGATATACTAACCAGATGCACTTTAGCGCATTTAAGAGAAAAAAAAATTACTTTCACAATGCATGTGCCTAAAGATGAAAAGATAATCTCTTTAGCTGCATAAATCCTTTACTGTTCCATTTAAAGACCAAAAACAATTCAAGTATTAAACCCTTTTCTATTTCAGGTACTAAGAACATGATTTCTTTCAATTAAGGCCTGGCAGATGTGGTTAATGGAACAGAGTTCTATTTGCTACATACCTGATGCTGCACCAAATGGCACATTAATCACCCCTTGCCTTCTCCCTTCAGTACACTACTTAGTGACTTCTGCCCTTCAGACCAAATTATGCTGCTTGTGGTTCAGCCAAGTAGCCTTACCCACATTTGTTTTTCCATTCAGATTATCCCATGTGGCTACCTCCAGTATTACTGGTACTGCAATATAAAGGGAGATTTAGAAACTCACAGGGATTTGTCTTTAAAGGGGAAAGGAGGATTTGGCTCTGGCTCCCTCTGACACTCGGTGAATGGATGGGCTCCGAGACTCCCCTGCAATGTTCAAGCAAGCTACACGATGGTGTGGAGATGGCACAACGGGGCAAAGCAAAGGAAGCTGACTGGCCCTCAGGAGGGGAGCAGGCAAATGAAGGGGAAAATGTTAGTCAGAGCCAATGGCTGATATGATGCTGCTTGGGGAAAACACTCTCTGACTCCCTTATTCAAAGGTCTAAAAGCATCTTGCTGCCTTTCAAAGATGAGCAGTGGCCACGTACCAGTGTCTAGGCTCGTGATGCTTTGCTGTCTCCTAAATGTCAAAGGGCAGCTCTAATTCTTACTGCACAAAGTCCTGCTGAAAACACACAACTAAGAAAAAGTGAGTAAAACTAGGGAAAGACTAAGAAAAACGTAAAGAAGGGCGAAATGTTCAGGACTCCTAAACAGACATAATTTTCATGAATCAAAATAAGGCTCAAGGAATCAGGGTAGTCTTGGAAGAAAGATGAAGATGAAATCTGGAACCTCCCTAACGACTCCCCAAGGGAAAATGAGATCCCATACACCTTGGTCATAACAAAATTTTCTCCTCAAAATCAACTATAGCCAAGTATGCATGCCTCTTGGGTAACAACACCCTAGAATATACTCTAAAAGCCAGAAGGCTGACTTTGCAAATGTCATTGTCACATTGGGTTAAGTATATTCAAGTACTTCAGTGGAAACTATTACTGCCTCCCAGTCGCAGGTGCGGATTTTGACTAGTTACTGTAAGAAGGATGTTAAGTCTTCATGTACTGCCAATGTAGAGACATACAATGCTGTAAGGCAGACAGCACAGCTGGGTTAACACTTCCAGAACAATCCTGATGTTTGGAGACTGCAGTATTTTCAGTGCTGCCTCATTCAACTTTATTACTGTATCAACACAGTGCTTTGCATAACACACATGCTCTAGAGATGACTGAAGAATGAGAACCACAGCATCAACAAGGGACAGCACTTGTTCTAAAACACTGTCATTTACACAAAAGTAGTTTCAAAAATGAGTAAGAACAGGCTGTCAGTCAATATGCAAATAACTGAATGCTGAAACGTGACTTTTATATTTAATTTAAGCACTTAGCCACAATCACTGATTTCTGTCAAGCTAAGCCATAAAATAAGATAAACTCAAAGTATTTCTGAACCACCTGTGTGGCATGCACATTTTCCTCTCTGCACATAACTAGCCCCAAGTACACTGCAAAATGTTTCTTTTAAATGACATTCAGCAATTAAGTCAGCCTTCTAGCACACATTACATTTACAATGTCTTGAATAATTTAAAATTTTCAATTGCTGCAAAGGGTGAAAAGGTAAAAACCTTACCATGTTTTACATTAAAGGAAAGGCTGAAAAATACATGTCAGTTTGTTCCAGATAAACATACAAATGCAAAAAAAAAGTGTTTTTTTTTTAAAGTTAAAGTTTTAGAGGTATTGGTGTTCCCTAGATAGTTGTACCTTTTTGTGACTCAACAAGGGAACTAGGGCAATGGGGCACACAGGAGGCTCACGCAGCCCATTTTATTAGGTCTGCTCTTCCATAAGGTTGGATTCCCTCATTCTTAAGTTTTTCTTACCTATAAAAGGCATCTTGACTTTCACCGCTGCCTCCCATAACATCCTTGTGGACAAACTAATGAAATCTGGGCAAGATAAGCAGACAGTGGTGAGGTGGACAGAAAACCAGCTGAGGTCTAAGGGTTGCAATGGGCAGCACAAAGGTGAGCTGCAGGCCTGGACCATCAGTAGCTTTTCGCCCCAGGTGCCAACATCAGGACTAATATCATTGCATATCTTCCTTCAAGACCTGTATGATGGGACTGAATGCACCCTCAGAAGGTTTGCAGATGATATAAGCCTGGGAGGCATGGCTGATGTGCCACTCAGAGGGACTTTGACAGGCGAGAGAAATGGGCCAACAGGAACCTTGTGAAGTTCAAAGGGAAATGCAGATTCCTGGACCCAGGGAGCAGTAACCCCATGCACCCATACTGACTGAGGACACAGCATCCGGGAAGGAACTTTGCAGAAAAATACCTGCAGTTCTTGGGCACAAATTGAAGTACAGGGAACACTGCTTAAACACAAGATTTTTTTTTCAAAAAGATTTTTTTTTTTAAATTAAGTTACTGTAACAGTGACGGAACAGCAGAACAGGTTCCCCAGAAACATTATGAAATCTCCATCCTTGGAGATTTTGAGTAAGATCTCAAAAAACCTGCTGTAGCTGAGCAGAGAGGTTGGGTTAGATGATCTCCAGACGTCCTTTCCAACCTCAGCTATTTGCGATTCTCTATGTGTTCCAGTTCAGCCTCCACCTGAAAGAGATCTCTCCACAACAGGCAAAAGGGAGCAGAGTTTGACTTCTGCCTTTCACCCAGTAGCAGTATATACTTGATGTTCCACTGCTGCATAGAGCTACCAAATACATACCAGGAGAAAAGCAAAGAACATTTAGACAAGCATCCTGCAAAAAGAAAGTGTGCCATCCTCTGTTCCTTCAGCTTAAGGCTGTTCATTTATCTAGCAAGAGACAGAGGACAGCTTTACGTTTGTTCATGTAAACACAGAGATAGCCTATACGGCAGAGGTGTCCACAAGCTACAAGAATTAGATGGAGACCACCAGTCCATTTTGTACAAGAAGGACACTAGAGATTAACAGCTCAGTTTCTCACAACCACAGCCAGATTCAGACTGTGGTTCTAGGGTCTGGAGCAGACCCTGAAGAATCATGAACTGACTTATTTGATGCATGCTATCAACAATAAAATACCATCACAGCCAATATAAAAACCTGCAGTGTTACAAACTGACCTGCATTTCAACTTCTCTTCCCCTCCTCCCATTTCTATGATATAATAGAACCCACTTACCACTCAGCAGCGCTGTAATTAAATAATCTAAAAGCAAACAAATTTCACATCTGACAGTCCCCAGGAGAAAACTGATATACATGGAAAAAACCATTTTAGTTTACTTAGGGCCATTCTGGTAACAACAAGCTCAGAGGGATATAATTAGTACCCTGCAAGCCAGCATATGAAAAGGCTTAATTTAACTGAGATCAGAACTAAAGAATAGCTACAGAAATTAAAAGTGAAGTCACAAATCCACATAGGACTGCCACAGCTACGCGTTTTTATGACGAGGAATTCTAAAGTCATAATTCACACGTATTGCATTCTGATTTCTGCTTATCCAGAAAGGTAGGTGTTATTTCAGACCACCCTGAAATAGCTGAGGTTACTCTGTGGAGGTCAGTCTGTGGGTCTCTAGCAGTCCTCAGCAGCAAGTGGCAGACAACGCTGAGCAGGTTAATTCTTACCTACCAACAACAGTCTGCCAAACTGGTGCCTCCTGCTTTAAAATAACCTATATTCTTCTGCACGTTAAATCCCTACAATTGTTTCAAAATCCTTACAGTCAGGAGACAAAAGTCCTTATATCACTGACATCATAACTAAGTTTGTAGGGGAAAAAAGCATAAGCTATTATAGCAGTCTTAATGGCAATGCTACACTGATAATAAAGACTACTGTTGGAGAAAGTAGAAACAGCCCCACAATATTAATCTGTTCTGACCAATGGCACATGCTGGAAAGTGGCTTCTTTTAAGCTAACCCAACCCAACAAGGGAATCCCCACAAAGAAAGATTCAAGTGTCAACAAAGACAGCTGCTGGAGGCAACAACGTGGTCCGCATCTCAAGGCAAACTACTTTTTTTTGGATGCTACAACTGTACTGCATTATACCGATCCCACCAACCGGCAGCCTTTCCCAGAGCACTGTGGCTGATGTGGAACCCAGCCCTAAATTTGTCTGAAGTAAGGCTAGATTTTGATCATTTGCCTTATACTACAGACATGCAAAAAATATTTCAGACAGCAAGTTGTTCCAGCACATTTCTATTTTCCACATACAAAGCAAAGGAAACATTTTAAAAACACGAGTCGTAAAGCTTTTGCTGCTTGCTGTTAAGATTTGCTGTCATCAGGACAGCCTTTTTTGGTTGAAAAATGCTTATTGCTAAAGGTCACAGAATTGCCTCTTTCAAACAAATTAAGAAATAAATAGCTGTTGACACTTCCAGATGATGATTCATCTGTCCGAAAGCTTCAACACAGCTGCCTCTCAGGTACGCTGCAGACCACAGCAGCCACCAACTAATCCAGAAATCTGTCTTCACTCTGCTATCACTTTGTTTGCCAACTTCTCAATCCTCTTCATAGTGACACCAAAAATTCCTTACTCTCAAGCTTAAAAACAGATGAAAAACATGAAAGTAACATCTGTCAGAAAACACACCAATGTGTGCCGTAGCCAGGTTTCCATACTTACTGTTTCTATTATTAGCAAAGTCCTCTTTATTTCATCTGAAGCAAAGATTCCCCATGTATGAGATACACGGATGAAAGAGGCTGATGGATTGGCACCAACATCAGCACCTACAGAAACCAGCGGAATAGCAGAGCAAGAGCGCAACGCCAACAGAACCTCAAGGGCAGCTCAGCAAAGCGCAGTATGTTTAACCCCTACACAAGAAATGCTAGCAAGAGGGATATAGTCTCCTTGCCAGGGAAAGCCAAGTTTTTAAAGGTTAGACTTTTTGAAGAGTTAAAGTGCTACAGCTCTGTTTAGAAAACCCTCAAGTGAAAGGCCATCATGAGGTACAGTAGAGTATCTGATATTTTGTCTTGTCAGGGTAACCTCTCCACATAAAAAAAATTAATAATAGATTTTTATGGAGCGATTTTCCTTTTCATCTTTTGCTTTTCACTGGAGCTTATGACTATTTACAGATCTCTTTGGGGAAGAAGCTGACATTTACTGTTCATACCATGCCTCTCTGATCTCAAAAGTGGCCTCTACTATCACAATGTCCAACAGTGACTCTATAATTTCAGAAGAAAGATGCCGTTACAAATTTGTGGAACTAACATTTGAAACAGAAGCACAGCATTTCACCTTGCAGACAATGCAGAGGACTAATAATTTATGATTTTCAAAGAAAATCAAGAAATCTCTTGTTCTTTTTACTGCTCACTGGCTCTGGGGCACAGTGGTGATGATCATCAGCTTGGACACAGAGTCTTTAATCACTTGCCCAATTTAATCATGAGAAACAGATAACCAGAGCAGTGGCCTAACAGTCCAAATCCAAGGATGTACCCTTTTCAAACACGTAACATGCAAAGTAAGTTTCCCAGAGCCTCCGCTCCTTTATGCAGTTCAGTTTGATGTGTTAAATTATCAGTTCTCAGGTATTGGGCTGAAGTGTGGGTTTGTTGGTTTTCTCTCTCTTTTTTTTTTTTTTAAATACATACAATGGATAAATTTAAACCAGAAACTTGTAACCAGCTGCCTGTCAATTCAATTGTGTGTTTAGGACTTAACAGCCTCCTGAAGACTAAGAATCTATTCAAACCCAGGGAGGGATGTGGAAGCCAACCCCAGTCTGGTTAAGGAAGAACACTGACTGCTGGAAAAGGAGCAGCAGCCAGCAGGAAATGCTACAGTGTGGATACAGAACTGACAGCAGTAAAGGAAAAATGTCTCAGCCTAACTAGTAATTGTCTCAACATGTATAGATCAACTGAGCTAGCAGGAAAACACTGGTTAAAAAAAAAATAATATTAGCACTCACTCTGCCTGCATGTCATTTCTTCCCTTGACAATTCAGCTCACTGTCTAACACCAGTAGTTTATTACATCCATCCATAAATGGGTGCTGCACGCAAATTAATCTCAGCTACTTCTTGCAACCTTGTATGAAAGATGGATGACTGATGGAGAAGAGTTTGCATCTTATCAGAGGCAGGTGAAACAGTGCAAGAACAACCTGAACAAACAGCATGTGTATAGACTGATGAGGAGCACGGGTGGGAGAGCCGGGAGTGCTCTCTTTCGCCTCTTCAGAAGGGCACATCTAGAGAACAAGAAAAACAGATCCACAGGAAACCAGATTTCATTACTTCCATTTCTCTCAAAAGAAACCTGTTTGTACAATTCAGCTGTGGTTACAGTATGAACTTGTCTAATTTGCTTCCAGACTGAGCAGCAATAAAGAGACCTTGTTAAGAGGGTGTTTTTTTTCTCTCCCCAGCTTAGTCTGAAAATCCTCTAAAGAAATACTTATTTCATATAACATTGATCTGTTCAAACCAGCATGCCTTGCTTGCAAACTAATTAGAGATGTACTTTAAAACAAATACTATAGCCATTGGGTAGTGCTTACCTGAAAGTCAGCATAGGTCAGAACACTAAATACTCACGAGCTTGTTTTCAAGCTCATTTTAGGAGCTTCCTACATGTCAGATTTTTGGAGGTGTACCCTTTAGTATCTGTGTAGAGAGCTCTTTTCCTTCAGTTGAGCAGTTTCAGCAGCAAGACTCTAACTCTGCAGGTCATAAAGCTAAATAGTCTTAGCAGTTTTAAAGGAGAAAATAGAGTTGCTAGATCTGATCGTAACCTCTTAAAGTCACTGTACCCTCTTCAACAAAGGAGAACACCAGCTACTTCAGAGGACTTTCCATGTGAACCTTCTAGCTCTGCAATGTCTAGGCACTCATTCCTCCTTTACCTGATTGCCTTTGTCACCATAGCAAGGGTGTGAACTACAAGGCAAAGCCTACCTTAATTCATATCATATAGCATTTAAATACTATACGTTCAGAGAAAAAAAACCCTTGCCTGAACAAGTAAATTCAGCAACTATATCTACACATTGCTGCTGCATTTACAAGCGATTGCTCCTTTGTGGTGATGCGTTAATGCCAGTGACTACACGTCTTTGCATGTAGCACTTAAACCCAATCCAAAATGACTACTGGCAATGCAGTACAAAATAAGGAGTGCAGTTGCAAGCAAGTCAGCAAGCAAACGCAGTCACAGTTTTATATGTTGCTTATTTACTTTTCAGGAGTACAATATTCAGGAGAAAAGTAAGCCAAATCATAGTCAGTCCAAGGTGGAAACCTATTATCAAGGCTTCTTTTATCATTTTCTGTGTCTAGAAAAAAAAAAAAAAAAAAAGCAAGCAAAGCAGAACATGAGGAGAGAACTATTCCTACCCTCCCCCCCCGCCCTTTTTTTTTGTGTGTTGTATTCCAAGCATCAAGCATTTAACCCTGGAGTTAAATGTTAAGGGCTACACAGGCCCTTAGAATATTAAAACCAGCTTCCCTGTTGATTCCCATTGTCTACAACACAGGACAGCCCATGCCAAAACAGCTAAACCAGCACAAACTGAATATGGAACGTGAGTTTTTTTGTCAGACTTTTAGCCTTTTAAATGTACCAGAGCAAGGTTCACTTGATCTCCACTGCTGGCAAATAAAAAAACCTCAAGCCATTATACACACACGTGCATGTTCATTGATCCCTTAGGTAGGTAAGCAAAAATGGAGGTGTTACATACAAATTATCATACCTCTGTCACTGAAGTCATCCACCAGCACTATCTCTGCTATCAGCTCAGGAGGGGAGCGGTTTAGGACACTGTGCACTGTCCGGAGGAGAGAGGACCATCCTTCGTTGTGGAACGGTATGATCACGCTAGTGTTCGGAAGCTTCTCCAGGTACAGCTTATTCTTGCAGCTGGACACAGATAGAGTAAGTCAAAAGGTGGTGCCAAAACACACCAGCACTTCCACATTAACTGCCATCTAGTAACTTAGTTTATTCTTTATTCCTCAAACTGATGCAAAGTGCCTGAAAACAACCCACCAACTTTCAGGCCTTATCAAGCCAGTGTTGACCTGATCTAGTCTACCTCGCAAAAACAACCCCACAAACCAACCTCCATATGAAGTGGGGACCGTTAATGGCTAGTGACACTTAGCCACACAGAAGGTCAGAGGGATCTATTAGGTGCCAAAGCTGCTTTTAAAGAAAACTCCAGTTACGGCTTCAGATACAAAAGTCTCTATAAAACTTGTTTTCCCTGTCCTTACACCTCAAAGGTAACAAAGAAGAGGAAATTGTTATACAAAGCTGTTTCAGAAATTGAACGTATCTCTTCTAGGCATTATCAGTAGGTGGGTTTAGCTCACTTATTCCCAGTTTTCAGAGAACCAAATCACTCTAATCACATGTATAACTGTCATCCAAATATTTTAAACAGAACATGCAGGAAGTCAGGATTTTGTGTGACAGCAGCCTTCCCTAAACAGTCCCAGAAGTTCACGACATCGTGAAGAACACACAGAAGAGACAGGATAATTGCATGGTAAGAACTGCTCAATAAAGAAACCCACCTCTCTCAGTAACAAATCAACCTCCAACCTCTACCAAAGGCTTCCTTTGTCACGCTGGACAATTATTCAATTCAATTTTCCTAAACAATCAATCTTGTCTTCCCCATTTTTCAGCAGGTCTAGTTTGACACCTGGGATCAGTTCTGCAGAGAGAAGTGAAGAAGGCTAGGCTTTGAACACAAAGCGCTGAAGAACTTGGATAAAGCTGGAGAGTTAGGTCTGCAGAGACCCCATATATGGATGTCTTGAATATGGGACTATTTCCCCACAGCATTAATCTTCTTGATTTTGAATTAGGGTTAACGCTCTCTTGGCTTGTGGGGGTTTGCAGAGTAGCTTCATGAAGAAAATTCAAACTGCGGCGGTACGTGCAGTGTTTATTTTCCTGCATGTGT
This sequence comes from Falco rusticolus, assembly GCF_015220075.1. Classification (NCBI taxonomy): domain Eukaryota; kingdom Metazoa; phylum Chordata; class Aves; order Falconiformes; family Falconidae; genus Falco; species Falco rusticolus. Next base: position 7,976,802 of record NC_051194.1, on the reverse strand, counting down.
GGCCCTAAGCGGAATCTGAACCTTGTTAAACAGATAACATCTAAAGCCATACAGCGAACAACTGCCGTTAAAAAACACCCAGTAACTGTTCACTAGAAGACAAAAATCTATTACATTCCTAGAACCCCACACATCCAGTGTAAAACAGAGGTGGCTACGTGAACAGAGTTTTTTAGACTAGATTAATGACTGCTAGCAGGGCTGCCCCCTTTCCACTAGCAGGAGGTCACCGTTCCCTGCCCTGCCCCAGCACCAGACCCCTTGCATAGCCTGCCCCAGAGCTGATTTGCAGACACTCTGCTGCCAGGCACACAGCGAGGCTTTCGCTCTGCCCACAACGCAGCACGTGCACGCACACGGTAACTCCCTCCCTGTTCCTCAAAAGGCCAGATGGGAATGAAAGCAGCTCTAGCAGTGGCAGCTTCTCCCTGGTACCTTTCCCAGGGAATGGAGAAGGATGCACCTACATTATATAAGCTCAATAAATCTTGGGTTACAGGAAGTTACTCCGGTGCCCAAGTGAAAGGACAGTAGCTTATTCTGGGTCTAATGAATTGTCTTGGGGTGCTGCCAAGAGCTTGCCCGCTATGGTTGCAATGCACGGATGCAAGATGCAAAATAAAGCTGCATGGACTGCTTTCATCCAGCCCTTGGCATTGAAATCTTTACCTTCTTCTGAAATAGCTACTAGCAACAATTCTGTTCCAATACGAAACAAGAGCCTCCAAAACCCTTCTAACTCTTCTTAAACTGGAATTCTCATTTTCTTACTTTAACAAGTGGGAAACTTTAGCTATTAAGTTTAACCATTAAGCATAGAGAGAAATTCTTTCCCTCCAGCTATCACAACTACAACTGCTTTACAAGACCTGCAAAACTAGTATTTAATATTAAAAAACCCAGAAGCACTTAAAGGAAATATGAGCCGGGGAAGACATGACTGTTGAAACAAACAACTGCATGTGTGCGCCAGGCAGATCCAGTACATGCCTGCCCCTCAATTTCCCTGATCAACAGAAAGCAGAGGTGACGCTTCGGCATGTAACGGTCCACACAAACCATCTCAGAAGCGTGTAAACATATTGGCTGCTTCTTTGTCCTTCCCCACCCAGGCCAGCTATTGGGGAGGATGCCAGCTGTGGCCCCAAAGCTTAGGACAGGGCAGATGCCACATTCTCCCCCAGTTCTCCTCCTCCTTACACTCTCTGCTGAGGGCACACCTCCAGATGACAAAGCCTCTATTACCTCTTACTATATATAAAACGCTAGGTAAAGTAAGTGCTCTAAAACACAGCTCCCTTCTTTCTAGAATCCTCTTTATGGACTTTGTCTCAGCCTAACTTTGTTATAAATTGCCCTCATCAACCTCCCAAATAACATAAACCATACCATTTCAAGTATGTCTTTTTTTTGACGGGCACACAGAAAGCAGAACAGACCTTTTCAGTTGTGTATTCCTTTACTGCAAATCTCTGTTACCCCTGCCCAGCTAATCCCAGCATCCATTATACACACGCTGTTTATCCTCCTTGAAACATCCACAATTATAACTCGCTACCTTGGGGGAAAGGATGTGTCAAGCAACAAGCAAACCAGCTGCAGCAGCACCATTAATCACAGCTTAAGTCATTGGTGACCCAGACACTTCACTTACTAATTTTAACTGGGGACTGGAGTTAGAAGTTTCACATTTTAAAAAAGTTTAAATAGCAGGATTAGTAACGAGGAGTCAGGAGACAATGTGGAATGTGAAGTTATATATTAAATCCTCAGATGAGGAAATACAGGCATTGGCTGATGTTTAAATTCTCAGAGCCCATGGCAACCCCTGTAAATGGAGGCCAGGTATAATTTAGGTCAGCAAACTCAAACTGTATTTCCTAGAAATTGAGTATGGGCTGATCAACAAACATCTCCAGTTACCTGCTTTATATCTATGTTTAAACATTTCAGCTGCATGCCTAACATATTTATGGAGCTATACTCACTACTCTGGCTCATGAGTATACATTGAGAAGGGATGTCATGCCAGTGTATTTGGTTAGTTTGCTGTGACAGCTGAAGAGGTAATCTCTGAAATGTGCCGCTAACAAATTATAAAGTCTGACTTCTGGAAATTATCTCTCATGAATAAAGTAGATGTTGAATTCAGATTCACCAAATTGTGATAAAAGCGGCTTTACACAAAATAACCTTCCATTCAAATGTCTAACAATGCTATCAGATTAAGAACCGCACAAACAGTATTTAAAAACCTCTCAGCTTTGTATAAACAAGGGTTAAGTCCTAACTGAAGCACTTTTGCTGATTAAAAACTCCTTCTGGCTTCCACAAAATCCAGTTTGACACCATCCTAAGCGATAATGTCCAAAAATAGATGAACTCAAAAGCCAGCACTCAACTGGAACTAGTTTCTACTCTTAAACATTGATGAGGTTTTTATGAGGAAGATGTCTAAGAAACTAATCCATACATCAGAAGGATTTCTGATAAAACTCTTCATACACAGTTGAGTGGAGTTACTCAAATCTCGTTCTGCTCCTGAGCATTTCATGGTCATTTCCAGCCAGGAGCCAACATCAGAACTGGACAGAGTGTATAGTGACAGTCATCACCCAACTGCACTTCGGGCACTTGTCAACAGAGTCAAACATTTACATCAGTTGCCACTACAGAAAGAAATAGCTCCACCTTATCAGCTGCTAAAAGCTGTTGGCTATGTCAGCAGGCTCAGGAACTGAACTGTCACACTGCAAGAGGTGAAAGAAGTAGCCACCTCTGGGTTAAGTTCAAGATCTCCCCTGCACAGGACTGCAAGTTTTCGGTAATTCTAAGTCTTTTGGAATTAAAAGGAGGTATTTTCCCCTAGATTTCATCTCCCCTATTTCTCATTTCAATTACTATACAATGTCCTCTACCAAGGAGACTGCCGGACCCAGCTGTGAAAGGACTGTATTTGATGAACAAAAAAAGAGTCCATCATCAAAAAAGCAACAAAAAGAGCATGCTCCTGCAGATGTGCTAATTTACAGCTTGTAAACTTTCACTCATAGAAATGCAAACTATATACTCACTTTGGATGTCTGATGTCCGGAAGGGAACGATTCAGAGAAATTTTATCACTCACAAAGATATTAAAGCCATTTTCCCTGTATGCCTGGTCCACTCGCTCTGCATCAGTCATTGGGTAAGGTTTTCCCTGTTCTCCATTTCCTATGGATAGACAGAAAGTAAACATTCATCATTACTACTAATTGGTGCTTAACTGGCCAGAAACTAATCCATATATCAAAAGAACAGCAGTCATCTTACAGCTCTTTGAAAATTCCTTCATTAGTTTTGTGCTCTATGTCATATTTAGCACTGGGTCAACCATGTCAGCCTAACAATTTTATTTGATAAGCAGTTTTGCTACAAACTACTCAATTGTGCAGATGGCAGAAGTTAAAAGTCTTTCTTCTAACATCAGAAACAGATGAAGAGGCTATGACAATGCTGTGGAGGCTCTATAAAATGTTTTTTGTTTCACTGCAGGAAGAATACATACGGTTTGAATACCGCATCACTGTTGTTTTTTTCAGCACAGATGGATATGTATATTTAACAACCTGAGCTCTTGCACAGAGGAGGTAGAGCCCTTGCAGACACACCAGTGTAAAGCTGTGATGTTGAAAATGGGCTCTTATGCAATGCAAGACAAAATCCCAGAACTATGGAATAGAACTTGCATGAATGTTATAATCTGGAATGTATTTTTTATCCCTCCTTCCTTTCTGGATCTCCAATTTTAGGAAGAGATAAAGGCACACCCTTTAAATTAAGTTAAAAAAAAAAAATCAATACTGCACCTATCCTAAAAATACCAAGATGCTACCAATACATTTTCACCTCAAAATGTTTATTGTACATTGAGGGAAAAGGCTTTAACTAGGACTAAGAAACAATAACTTGCATCACGTCAAGAAGATCATCTTGACTGAAGTTGAACATGCTGTTCTGCATTCAGCCTACCAAATAAAACAAGACTAAATTACAATCAGTATTAAAACATTTTTATAGTAATTTCACATACCTACACGCTCAGAGTCCCTCCTTATAGCTTCTTTGTTATGCCAGTCCTTTTTCCTTTGTCCATCACCAAAGTAAGGGTCTTTCTTTTGCCTCACGTATGATGCCTTTTAAACAAGAGATTGGATATATTAAATACACAACATGTGAAACCTTCCCTCAACAGCCACCCCTTCTTGTAAGAGATTAAACACCTTCCTTAAGGTAAGACCATCACAAGCAAGTAGCTTTTAGCCTGAAAGGGGTGAGGGAGGAATCAAGGGGTTTTTGCCTCAGAACAGTACTTTATCTACAGTTGTTAAGTGATATTTTTTTCAGGGCACCATCATGTATGCAGACCAGTATTTTTAATCAGGGAATCCATTAAAAACTCCCATTTTCATTTTGAAAACATCCAATACATCTTACATCCTATTTAATTAACAAAAAAGCTGTAATGGGAGACCTATTGCAGGATCATTATTAATGAGCACACCTGAAAAAATCAAAATAAGATTTAAAAGGTCATTTATTAAGACTCTTGCTGCTGAACTTAAAAGCAAATTTTACACAAGGCACGAGCCTGCACTGAACCCAATTAGAGCTCCTCTTTTCTTGATGATGTTCCTGAAATTCAGAAGCAATGGGTGTTTTGGAAAGAAGCTAGCAAATGAAAGACGGGGTGAATTCAGGATCAAAGAGACTATGGTGTGTGGAAAGAAACCATGATATTGATGTCAAACACTGACATCCCCAAAATTCAAAGGAAATTTATGTAAAAGTAATATATTTAAGTAGGTTTTAGGGTAAAGAAGAGAACATTATCTCTGAGAATGAGTTTTCAATTATGTTGCATTTATACTCTACAAGCATATTACAAGTCATTTGTAGCATCATTACTGCAAAAGTAGTTACACAAAGAACTTGGAGGTTTTCCCCTTTTTAATTCCTCAAGTACTACAGAGAGAACTCCATAGGCCAGAGCTTCCTAAAAAAGAAAAAGCAAGCTTCCCCCACTTGGAGGGCAAGAGGTTTGAAGTCTCACTAATGGGTCAATCAAACCAAAGCACAACCAAAAAACAACGGCTGGCACAGTAACCTTACAGGGTTATCAGGCATCTTTGGCATCTGGGACACAGATGTCATTTGCTTGTCTAGTTACAAACTCTTCATTTTCATGCCTAGATTTGTCTTGGGAAAATAGGACATTTGGACATTTTACTTCTTATTCCAAGGCACTACACTTCAGACTGATGTGATCCACCTCACTGCAGTTTGACAGATGAGCTCTGGTGAACGTTGCTGTGAAGGTTTTGCAGATTGTCCCCATTGCATGACCCCTCTTTTACACCAGTCAGCAGGAAGGCAGTCCTGTGTATTAGCTTACAAAACCACCAGCGACAACAGGTTTCAGCTAAGATATCAGTGACCTGGAGTGGCTGAACACAGGTGCACGCTCTGCTCCGCCTGCTGTTCTGTTCCGGGTGGTAACCCTTGGCTAAGGAGATGCCTGAAAACCTCAAGTTGCGCTGGTTGTATTACCATGCAAAGGATAATAAACCAGTGGTCTAAAATTCAGAGCTCGATCTGATTAAAAGCTGGTTTGTGAACTATTAGAACTTTCTTTTTCACCCCACATAAGAGATTTTTACATAGATCCTTTCAATCACAGATCATAAAATTACTTACACTCAGCTTCTTGACATTTTGCAGATGGTAACACACCTGGCAGAAGCCAAGTTTCACCCATGAATCCAAACACTCAGTTATACATTTCAGTTAACTAATATCAATATTCAAGGCTGCCTCCTTCCTGCAATTTAATTTTATTTTCACTGAAGGAGAGCTGATGGGCACTCAGGATGGACCAGAAGTCAGTCACACAGCTGGTTCACGATGTGAACAGGTATTCAGGAACTCCCACTTGTGCTACCTAGAGCTAACAAGAATATTCTCAAAAAAATACTTATGATGCGGGAAGATGAAGGGAAGGAAACCCTCAGGGCGGCACAGGAAGAGCAGGACCACACTATGGGATGTGATTAACAGTGGTGAAAACCAGACAACTGCCAGAAAAGGGTTGTTAGCAGGAAAGGACAGTTACACTCAGAAGAAAAGCAACAACGACAAGAAAAATCCCAGCAGAGCAGCATTTAGATGGTATACTTTATTTCTTTCATTTACTACACGATTGCTCAATTTTCTTCATCTTCATCACCTGTTCTTTTATATTACACTGATGAAATTATATGCATCAAAAGCACTAGCTCATTTTTATGTTGTTAATTACTGTCCCTTTAGTGCATGAACTCTACTCTTTTAAACCCTTACTTCTGTTCAAATACAGAAACGGGTAGTGCACCTTCCTGAATTTCACTCTGCGCCTATCGGGACATAAAATGAAGATTGCCACCAGTGATCCAATGTCTTCAGTTCATCTCTGACTGCACGTTTTGAAGACTTGCATCTGCTGAGGGAAAGTGGTTTCTTGAGAGGCACTGCAAAAGCCTCACCGATTCCCATCGCTCCGAAGGTAAGCACAGCTCCAGAGCAGCACAGCCGCGGTGAGGAACCTTCCCGGAAGGGCTCACCTAAACTCACCAGATACAAGTATCAAACTAAATTGCTCAGTCTGCTTTGTGGTTTTCTAGCCATCCCGCTAAACACCACTGTTCATACCTGAATTTCTACTTGCCAATAATGAAAAAATACTTTCAAGTGTCAAGATGAATGTGTGAGCCAGGAACCAAACGTGCAAGAAAGCACTGGGAGGGCAAACCGAACACCGTGGACAACAGCACTTCTGGGGAAAAACTAAGTATGCAGCTAGTCCTTGGGTCAATCTGAGGTGGGTGCCAGCAACACAACCACAGAGCACCTTGAAAAAAATACAGGATATATGCCAACACCAGCAAGAGACCGGATGTTTGCTCCACCCCAGCAGGTTGCTGCTGCTTTTGCACAGTGGGTGCGAGCAGAGATGGTTTGAAATGCTTCCTCGGGGTGCAGTGAGCAAGGGCACGGCACGGGCAAGGGGCAGGCAGACCCAACCTCTGCATCTATATATGGCTCAGTCTGACCTGATGTTTGCACAAATAATTTATGCACACTCTAGCTGACTTTTGCTAGCTTGTAGCAGCTAATGTGATCAGGTCTGGATGACTGCTGTGTGACAGACAGAAGAAGTGGCAGCTTCATTATTTTGGGTGTAAAACAGATCAAATTTTCAGCACCATCAAGCAGCCATCCTGTGCTACTGCAACAATCCAGCACATCTACTTGTCTGGCCACCAGAGTGGTTTTCTAATTTTTCAGACAACATGTCACTGTCCTGATCATCTCCACTAAATAACCCACAGAGCGCAGTACCATTCCATGAGATTTCTGCCTCTGCTTTGCAATATCCCTGCTTTTCCAGGCCTGCTTACTGGCCAATTTCCTCTGCAGGATACTCCCCTGCCAGGAAAAGTCCTGGAAAGCTCTTGCAGACCAGAGCACCTTCTTGCCAAGAGAGTTTTGGCAACTTTCTGAGCGCTAGGCTTGTGCACGAGTGTCATACTGGGCACAGGAACAACTGGCAAGACTGAAACCTCAATATTTAAAGTCTCTTTTGTCTCTTGTTTATAGCGCTCTGGACTGAATGAACACACCAGGAGAATCATTTACAATGTCTCTATCCCTTCTGCCATTTGCTGCGGTTCAACACATGTAAAACCCCTACAGCAGTTACTCTAGGGATCCCACCCACCACTGAAGAGGAGAGCAATGTAAGAGTTTCTAGGGACTAGACCTAAAAGGAGAGAGACACAGGGCGACTCTGGGCTTCGCTACACCCGCTGTGCACGTGGTAACCCAGCACCCTATGCCAAGCCCCATGAAGTGACCAGGGGAAGTCAGGCACCCTGAAGAAAAAGGAAAAAAAAGAGACCCACCAGCAGAAAGACATCAAAGCTGCCTAACAGGACACTGGTAAGCGTGTTTTAAATACCGCCTGTTCTTGCTACTCAGGCAACTTAAAGTAGAACTGCAGGGGCATCTCCTTTCCCTCTAATCTCGTCTGAAAATGTCCCTTAGAAGATAGCTGTCTACTGCTGCAGGTAGCTGCAATGGATTACTCTCCTTTCAAAATATGCTGATGGGATGGATCTTGAGCTGCCCCTCCACAACAGCTCTTAAGAGATGGGAGACAAGTTCAAAGAATACCCCAAAGGACTCACACCAACATCTCCAGCATCCTCTGGAGGGAAGCCACACCACTGGGTATCAACTGTTTCAGGAGGGGCATCTCACGCCATTACAAAGCAGCACCACCAAAAGCAGCCAATGTGCATCAGGCCAAGCAGCAACTCAAAAGCCATGAAAAAGTAGTTCTAGCCATCCGAGCACCGCCAGGCTCTGGGCTGGAGTTGCCCTTGTGTTTGCACACTCAATATAGGATAACGTGAACAGGGAAGTCAATTTTCTGCACAGCTTCAAGCCATTCTTCAAGAGAGGTCAGCAACGTGCACTGAAATACCCTCAGAGCAAGCAACAACCTGACACGAGCCATTTAAACACTGCGATACCGAGTGAAAGTAGGCAGTAGCACATCATCCTCCAATGCTGTTAAAAAAAAAAAAAAAGGAGAAAAAAAAAAGAAATCAGAGACCGCCATGGTATTGCGTAGAGCCCAAATCAGGCAGGCAGACAGTAGGAAGTCTAGTGGATAGACGCATTACTTCTCCCACTCCCAGATAAGTTTACACGTGAAAACATCTTTGAGCTGGACTAAGCTGAGCTCTGTCATGGCCACACATGTTGAGAGAGAAACTTTAGTTTGTGAACTTTAAGCAAGAGGAGAAGCTATGGAGTACGTGTACCAGTTATTTAGACCTTTACAAACTGCAGTACTGGACTTTGGAGGCACATGGAATGAGTTATTGATCCTTAATTCCTGAGGAACAGGCTCTGTGTAGTTCTCAGTCTTGGAGACTCAGAAGGACCGACTTGTTTTCTATGTTGGCACCGGCAAAGTAAAATGAGGACAGAGTAGGGTGACATTATCCGTTCCTCCCGCTGCAGCGCTCATGGTGTTACTGCCCTGGACAACTAAAGCCAAATGAGATCCACACAAGATAAACACAACATTAATCTCTGTTGGATCGACATCCCTCTCTAAGTAGCTTTTAAAATCTTGAAGGGTAGACATAGCTGCAGATGGTCATGACAGACATGCTGCATTCTGGAGCTTTTTTAGTCTTGGGTAAAGAAGTTACATTAGTCAATCCAAATCAGAAATGCTCCATTAAATTTAATTCAACTTGGGTAAATGTTAAGAGGTTAGAATATTTCTAACTGTATCCCCGGCAAGCAAACACGTTAACGCTTACGTTGGTTTTGCAGGTTGCTATTAAAACACCGTATCTGAAAAGTCTGCGGTGAGTCACTGACAATTTCTGTCAACAATGTCTGAACATTAATTCTGAAGTGACTTTCTGTACTAGAAAATGAATATCCCTGTCTTTGCCTCAGTGACCTTGCCAGCACCCACAATCCACATAGCCCCGAAGGGAAGGTGTAGCTGCAGCAGGCTGATTAGCATTGTATTTCTTGTTAAGAAACACGCTTTCAAGACCAACTTGATTTCAGCAGACTACCAAAAATAGTGTGAATGATAAAACACTGCCTTCCGCCCCTTGACTGCGATTTTTATGCTCATATCGTCACTATTAGCAGAGCAGTGTGTAAAGCTGTGGGCAGCATGCCATCACGGGCAGAGGGAAGATACACACATATGCACTCAGAGTCTCTCTCACTGGGAAAATGGGCAGGTTGCTGACATTGATGTCATTGTGGAAGCCCCCCCCCCCACCTCTTTGTAGAAGATGTCTGAGCTCTAGAAATCCAGACACAGCACACAGGGACCAGAATGTTGCTTTTTTTAGTGGTTTCCTTCAGGGATGCTGCATGGGATTTGACTCAATTATGCAAATTACATAACTTGATACCCCTTCAACAGACGCTCTAGACTGTGATATCTAAGCAATCTGCAAAATGCAGCAAGTTTCCTAGGATTAACTTTTGCTTTAACTATTAAACAAGCATCTCATTTGCAGAGAGCTGTCTTATGTGTAATGTTGTATTTCACATCAATTTTCACTTTTATCCTAATTTCCATTAATTCTAACTGCATAGCAGGGGGCATAATATTTTTGTCCAAAAGCCACCAGCACATCCCCCCATATTTGCATTTTAACGGTGCAATACGGTGACCATTGTTTGAACATTGCAGTTATCAATGCTGCATGGCCAGCGTAAATTGACATTATGGATCTGGACTTCTGTCCCTATAAAACAGGGCAGCATATAGTCTTTACAATTTTCTGCTTTGCTCTACCTTAGCTTCTCATTTTGCAAAAATCTCTGTTTTTGAAATGGACAGTTGTAAACAGCAATGCAAAAAGCAGATTTCAAAGCATGAAGAGTTCATTATGATCATCTAGTCAAGCTATGTAAGTGCATAAGCCATTGAATTTGATCCATAAACTCTCTACAGCAAGCCCATAAGTTCTATTTCAGCTCAAGCACATTTTCTTTCCCTTAAGAACTGGAAGTTGTTTACCATTAAGGAGTGATTACTTCTCCAGCAATATCTTAAACTAAACTCCTGCCTGTTTCTATCCTTCATTTTTTAAAAACTGAAAATGAATTAAAGCAGAAAGGCATATTAAGCAATACATTGAAAAGGGATTTAGACAGATTGCTGTAAATAAGCCCCTTCTGTTGTCTACCATCCTGTTACTTAACATGCCGCCAAAGCAATTGATCAGCGTTCAAACACCAAATGCACAGAAATGGAATTTTAATTTTTCTGTTTAATCACTATTTAGTGTGCCTGGCTCCAGTGGCTCCAGCCAGAATAAAATAAAAGGTGGATGGAGACATAAGCCAAGAGGGGTTTTTTTGGTGGGGTTTTTTTTTGTTTTTTTTTTTTTTTTTTTACACACAAGGGAAAAAAAAGGTTTCGTGAAGTGCATAAACTAATCGTAATGCTGTACAGATCTTAAACCCTGTTCAAAAATTTGTTTTGCCGATTTATTATTTTCTTTTAATACAAGGAACTATGATCAGACCCAAGTATGGTCTTTGGGGACAGCATTAAATGGGGCATCTCTTCTGTCCCCGGTCTCTTCATTTATCCCAGCACCTCAGCAAGTATATCTTGCATTTATACCTTACAACAAGATGCCAAAGATGACAAAACAATCCAGAAAAACAACAGGAAAAGGGAGAGCAAAACAGACACCATTCCTCTATTTATTAAAGAAAGTTGCAACCCGAGGTGGACTCCGTGGAAGACAAGAGTATGCACCTTGGAAACAACCTAGTTGTCACGATCTGCGTCATGGCAAAGCAGAAATAAGAAACATCTATAGGTAGATTCTTTCCAGTCTTCCAAATCTTAGAGCACCCAAGGGGTTTTGGCAGGCTGGAAACATGAGAGAAGCCTTGTCTGGCAAAAATCAGGAAGAATCCTCCATCTTGCTGCAGGAGAAGCCCAGGATTTAATGATTGTGGGACAATCCATGCTAAACATAGGTAACTTTCATAAATAAAGAGATATCAAGACTTATTGCACCATGAAGAAATATAATTCCTTTTTGGGTTGTCAGAGATCTATTGGTTGTTCAACATGCTAATTGGTAGAACACCTGCACAGCACATACAGCCTCCATCCTTTGTACTGCCATAAAAACAGCTGAGATTTTCAGATGGTCTAATGAAAAACAAAAATATCTCCAGCATCAGCTGGAAGCATTTGTCCTGAGTCAGGAAGCTGAGCATAACCTCAGTCAGTCAAAGCTCTGCATTTACTGGAACAGGAGATAGCATAGTACTAGAAAAAGCAAGCTGCTAAAAGCCTGTCATGCCATCCACCCCAGTGTTTTCAAAAGGTTAATTTTTTAAGCTATTTCAGTCCATTAAAAATTTCAAAGCTACATTAACATAATCCATACCTTCAACATTTCAGGAACTATTAAAAGGCAACACAGGACTAAATGGCAGCACACCAGGTGGAACGATAAAGTGCTTTCAAAGACAGAAAAAGGCAAGTACATCTTCACCGCTGTGTTGTGACTTGGATCCAGGCAATAGGTTCAAACCAGACTTAAGTTTCCTGCACGATGCTACCATTTGGCCATCATGCTCTGAAACACCTGTAATATTGGAACACTGGTAATATTGGAATCCACATGTTCAGATTTGTGTTTGGGTTTTTTTTTTTTTGTTGTTTGGTTTTTTGTTTTTTTGGTTGTTTTTTTTTTTGGAGAAAGCTGTGCTTCAAGGTATGGAAATAACCTGCCTACTTCCTTCAGAAAGTTAACACCACAAATAACTGTGGGCACTCTAGGATCAGTCCCTGTCCTGTGCCAGCTAATTAAACCACAGCTGGACCAGAACCAGCTGAATGGATCAGTGCATACAGACACAAAGCAGAGTCTTTTCTGCAGAACACCCAGTGATACTTGGTAGCTGCTTGTAGAGCTATTGAAGAAATACGTTCCTGCAGCTCCATGGTGGACAGGACAAGCTACTGCTCGAGCATGACCCAATTTTAGCTGACTACTTTGTAATGCAGCATCGTTTTTGTATCAAGTGCTAGAACAGTATTTGCTCAAACTGAAACTTTTCCCCTTCTTTCAATTCCTCCAGGTAACAAGTTTTAGTCAACCTCAGCTGCTGAAAATCCCTTAGCACAACAGCTTTATCTAGCAAAAAGTCCTGGTTCATCAGCCTATTGAAGTCTAAAGACATCAGCTAAGGACAGCGATACAACATCCAGCTGAGCCATCTGTCTCTACCAACACACCTTACGCTTTGGTCTTCACTTACCTTTAGAAATGGTATTACAATCTTGCAATGTTTGCTCTTCTAAACTTACTGTTTGACTAATTCAATCCAGGCTTCCAAACGCACAGTGCCTTTCTGAAGTCAGCACACAGCATCAAGCAGCGAGTTCTCCCCTGGGTTTTAGCACACCTTGTGATAGCGCAGCAGTTTTAGCCTCTGACTTTTCTTTCAGCTGTTAAAAACCCAGCTGGCCTAGTTTTAGACTTCAGAACAGGACTCGTCGCTTTCATTTGCCCACAACAGCTTTCTCGTTTTTTCTGTTCACTAAAACGTTTACAGCCCTTCCCATCTGCAGAAACGCTCCATTTCCCACACAGTAGCATGTCTCGGGGATCTGCTCAAAACTGTGGAATAAGCTCCTGCAGGCATTTAGTTGCATCAGAAACCTCCTTGTTTTTCCCCCTCAAGCTATAAGCACGTTTCTTTGACCTTGCTTTAAGATACAGCAACACATTATAAAATTCCCAAACAAGTCTCACTCTCTGGGCTACCCTCCGGTCAAGATGGGATACAACACGCTACTCACTCTGCCTGAGGCACAACAGCCAGGAGGGACTCTGACAGAAAATACACTGAGTATGAAGATGTAGATAATTCAGAGATTTAGACATCTCTGAACTGCCATTCCAAATGACATTGAAGATTTCCCACTCCTCCCACCTTCCCATTCTGCTTTACATGCTTTTTGGAAACTTAAAACTGGGTGAGCTCTCCCAAGGAACCAACATACATGTAATATTTTACTGTGTCCCAGAGCTGGTTTTTGACTGCGACTCCTGGCAGAAGCCGCGAGTATGAAATCCACAGAGATGGACTTTGTTTCCCACAGCATTTAGTGGTATCTGAAGCTGTCCTAAATACAACACGCCTGATATTCACAGAAAGAAGAGTGAACAAGCTGGTTTGGAGAATAATTAGAGGAACAGACATTTGAAGCAGAACCCTCCAGATGTCTGCATACATACATGCTCCATTTAACCTGGGCAAACGGCACACAAGCTATACTGGTTTCCTGTAAGAACACACTTTGGAGCACCATTTCTGAAATCTGACTTACCAGTTAAGACTTACAGATTATGCTGCATATGCAGAAACACCTGAATAATCTGCATTAAGATTCAGAAAAAAATGCAGGGTTCAAAACCTATTAATTCCATCATTTCCGTGAACTCCCTGTACTTGGGCTATAAACTCCCGATCAGGTTATAGGAACATTAAGCCAATCAAGGACTGCTCGAGTGAACATGACTTCCAAATATTTTGAATGCTAGCATAGAATCAAACCATGTATCATACTAGCAGAAGTCTCATTAAAGATACACCCATGAGCACCCCATATATTCTCAACACAGAAATACTGCACAGAATCAAAATTCACAGCACTCAGGCAGCCAATACAAGATTACAGCTAGGCTTGGTGCTTCACGTAGGTGGACCTGGCAAACACGTGACTGCAAATTTGACTTTGCCCAGTTCACAGAAAAATTACAGCATTTGTAACTATTTGAATGATGAAAAAACTACGACAATTTTTCCCTTTCATAAAACGGAATCTACCTGGATGGGCACTGGGTCCTGGGGAAATCCTGGCATAAAAAGAGATGTCTGCTAATGCTCCAACAATCTCTGAAGCAAGGACAGGATAAAACCTCTTTCTTGCTAGCCACCCAAAGGAATCAGTCTAAATATTTTCCAGAAACAGACAAATCAAGAGAAAACTATTCAATTTTGGGACCTACCAGTGTGCAAACTACACTACCAGGATGCCTTGCACTGTCATAGAGAAAGGCACAAGTAAGACAAGAGACTGCATTATAACATGTTTTCTGAGGTAGGATGCTCAAGGCTGTTTGAAGGCTTGCCAACAGTTATAGTTCATAATAGTAAACAGAAGTGATCTAGATTTTGCCTGGAAAAGCAGACACAGCACCGTAAGTTATCTATAAGCCTCGCAGAGCTGCAGCAGTCTTTGCAACAGCTGACAGCGTAGGTCAGATATTTAGCTTTCTTTGCAGAAATTGGGCTGATGCCGAACTTAAGCAAAATTCAAGGGCATGTTACAGAAGTCTGAAGCCCAGTGAGGGGCAAAGATTTGTCAGCATGCAGAGTACACCAGTTTCAAGAAGATTAATACCACTGTTCTGAAACACTCCAAAAAGGTAAAAAAAAAATCCCTCAGCATTTACTGCTACTGAAAACTATATCCAAGCCATACAAAAGCTATGTGACAGATACGATTCAAAAACTGGAATGATAATTCCCGTTTAGTTGTGTGCCAGGTACTTAGATTTTGTTTTATGTCAGTGGACAGAGCATTTCCCATCGTAAGCTGCACGTCAAGCTTAGGAATTGCTTTCTCCCCTAATGAATTTTGAAAGATACTGGGGGGAAAAAAAAGTCTGTATTTTAGCTTTTTCTTGAGCCCTTATCCATCATTTGGAGTTACACATAAATTTATAGAAATATCTCCCATCAAGAGTTTTGAAAGGAGATACAATCTGCCCAAGAATGACAATGTCATCTGCTGAAAAGTCAGACTCAAAACCAGAGGATGTTGAATCATCTACCAGCAGCATTCACCTGTTAGTACAGGACATAATCGCCAGACAGCTCACCTTGCTCAGCAGATCACAGTTGCAGTTTAACAATAAGCTGTCCCAGGAAATGTGGCCAGGTGACACAGGACCCCCCTCTCCCTCCCAACCTCCCCTGCTGAATAAAGACCCAGGCCAAAAGAATTCTATGCAAAACTGAAGACCATTCCCCCAGTTATCTCCTGCTACCAAGAACAATACTATGCTCACACGATACTTAAACGTAATGAACAAAATAGTTGCTAACTCTAATAAGACAAAGTTTTTAATAAATAAAATGAGCATTTTTCTATTTTGTTTTCTACACTCTTCATGCAGTACCTTCAGTGCTGACACACTGTTTGCTTGTCTTCCAGTCACTGAGAAACCAAGAGTACCTGTAACAATCACTTTGACAGCTTTGGTTTAGAAAATAAAATTAAAAAAAAAATCATAGTTTTCAATTCATTTACTGTTACTTCAGGTGGTGCTCTGAAGTAGCCCACCTTCTGCTGTGCTTCCTGACTGACAATGTTAGCACTGGTCTATGCACAGCTTTTTGTTAGCAGCAATGCAGCAAAACCATGTTTCTGGTTTTCAGCAACAGGATACCACTATTTGCCTTTTAGCTATTTTAAAGATGTTCAAGTAAATTCTCTACCAACTTCCTGGGAGACTTGATGCTTCTTGACAGTGTTACGTTAAACTGAAAACATAAGCACTAAAAAGCAACATTTAACACGCCTCTTCTTCCTAAGAAGTTATTTAACTGCTGCTCAGACAACTAGTACATTGCACACAGCAATAGCAAATGCACAGATCTATGCCAGGATTAATCACACTCCTCTCAGAATGAGACTTACTGCTATTACCCCAGTTACTGAAAAAAATCTGAGCCATGCTACCACCAATTTCCCCCTGTTTATCTTGTCAGTTATTTGATGTACTTGTGCTTTGTTTGCATCTCCAGATTCTCCTTCTACAGAAGGCAGCACACAGAATTACTGCTCTCGATGGTGAGGAGGAGTCCTGCTGTACACTGCAGTGCAGAGCAGCTGGGCAATAGCTGTAGGAGACTCTTTGTACCATTACAGTGTTCCTGGAAGCAGTTGTTCTCACCAGGAAGCATGAGCTGCTCCTTGAGACAAGGCACAAGCTCCATTATGCCACTGGGAACAAAAAAAACAAGCGCAAAAATCCCAATTTCAGCCTTAAACCTTCTTCAGGAAACCAAGCCACCACTGACAGGTTGCAAAGACGACTTGCAGAACATGAACATCACACAAGTAAGGACTAAAATCCCACCATGAACCATATGGGGAGGGCGATTCCATGGGAACTTCTGGGGACCGTAAAAATAAATTGCATTTACAATAACAGATAAAGACTTCTCACCCATTAAAAGCTGAAGTGCCAAGCATGCATACCCGGCAAAAGAGTGTCTACCACCCTTCTGCCACTCCTTCTACAAGGAAAGCATTGGCAGAACTCCCTGCACTTATGTGTACTGTATGCGCCATCTGATCACACTTCCCAGGTTTAATACTTGTCTCCTAAGCAAGCTGCTCAAGAGGTCTGACTCTACCCCTCTTGAATGCAGCATGACATTGTGAACAACACACATCTTTATGCCATCCCAAGGCTTTTAACTGCCCATGCCTCCACCCTAGGCCGAGATGAGGCTGACCCAAGGCCAGGAAAAGATCAAGTGATCGACACTAAAATGCTGAATCTAAAGGCTAGATCCTACGTATGCACATTGGTTCCTCCTAGAGGTGCTTCACCACTTGGCATAGGCAGCTACAAGTACGTAATACAGCAAGAAACTACCCGATTGCTCATAGTGCCAGTGTAGCAAGAGGGCACACTAAGCCTTGTTAGGGTACAATAGGGAAAAAAATAGAAACTGGGTAAAATCACTTGGTCGGGCCTGGGAAGAAGCTGGTTGACGGTCTCAGGGTGCCTGAGATTTCCAATAACTGAAAGATAACGAACGCATTTGGGGAACCGAGGAAGAGCAGGGCTGGGGATGCTGATATAAAAACACTGTACATGCCTAAGAAGTGACAAATCGCTCTTTTGGGCGTCACCTTGAAAGTGACAAACAGCTACTAACTACAGCAGTGTCGGGATCAAAAGCTAAGAAACAAGCAGCTTCGTTTCTGGACAGTAACAACTGGCATGGCAGGAGAGAGGACAGATGCATATCACTCCATGCAGACCTGAGTATACAGAGTCTTGGTTAATATTCAAACAGTAATATCCACCCCAAACTAATCAAAACTTACACATCTTGATGTGAACATTCAGGTCGGTGTCACAATGGTCTTTGCAGAATCTTTCTAGACCCTGTAAAATTATCTATCGATTCATACTGGAATGAAAAGCATTGCTTGTTAAATCTGCTGATGTTGCCACTGAGTGGAGAACAGGATTAAAATTCAAAAGTGGGCCCTGACAACAGAACAAACATCAAAAAAATCTGGGATACAATTCAAAGGGTGGGTAAAGAAGGCACTAACTTATAAACACAAGACTTGAACGACTTCTTATGCAAGCGTGTTCAGCAGACTGGTTTATCACCATTTTTCGGTGATGATAGATCATAGACTGTATGAATCTGTGTCCTACTGTCTGGAAAAAAAAACCAGCAAGTTTCAGCCCGAGATATTTACAGAAACATCATACACAGAAAAATGCAAAATAATGGGTGCTGACTAGGCAGAGATGACTGGGCAGAAAGGAAAGGAAGGGCAAGTATTACAAATAGTCCTCAATCATTTCCACACTGCTGCAAAGAAGAAAACTGAAAGACATGAAATTAAATGCAGAACACATGAAATTATGAAAGGCTTTTTCAACTACAAGAGAAATTAGTAGGTTCTTTCTTGGGCCAAGAGGCAATTAGACTTTGAGGAGTCTCATCTTATCATGAGGGAGATCTCTCCCTTGAGAATACACTGAAAACACTGAATTCCAGAAATCTTCACTGTCCGCTTTCTGGACAGGACTATGGCAGCTGAACAATCTCACAAGCATCCAGCAGGAATCACAGTATTTTCTCTTTTCCTAGATCTACTCTAGTTCCTACAGCACAATAGGACTATATTCCAAAGAAACTGATTTGGAGCATTTGCTGTCCTTCATGGTCATTACAAGTGCATAGCAGTTAGCCCTATAACAAAAACAAAACCTCTTTTTTTCTACAGCAGTCTGACCTCACGATAATGAAGCTCCATGGGACTGAGAAAAGTCGCTGTATAGTAGGACATTCTCTGAAAGAGACTTTGTACCTTGTCATACCAGAATGAAGTACTACCCAGTTTGACTCAAACATGTTATATCTAGTACTTTTGTGTCTCACTTCATATTGAAATAATATTGTTTAAGCATTGACAAAAAAAGAAAAAAAAAATCAATAAAGAAATAAAATGCATGTTTGTACATAAGATACAGCAGAGAATGACCGATACAGACTCCTCAGATTTGCTTAGGTGTTTGTTTTACCAAGTCTCATTAAACAGGAAAACAAAAAGCTCACGCTGCTAGGACTATTTCAAAGAGGGTAGGCTGTTAGCAAGTCTTGTTACGGAGCATCTGAGTAATTCATTCTATGCATGACCTCTCTCATGTCCTCCGCAAATTTATGGTGTAACTCACAGCAAAAACAGTGCTGGCAAAACAGTGCTACTGCACAGCTTACACAAAGTGTGCAGAAACTGAGTTCCGTTTCACCTGTTTGGAAGAATTCTGAAGGTGAATCTCTGCTCGGTCTTGCGAAGAAGTAGCTTAACTATTTTAAAGCCTTCTATTAATAGGGGCAGGGAGTGATATATATCCTGTATCATAGATTTTGGGTGTTCCCAGAACATGAAGACAGTTGTTCTGGGGAGTATTTGGGCAATGCTTAGATGTTTTTAAGATCCACATTCACTGGCTTTCAGTACAGACAAGGACAACTCTACTGAAAGGGGTTATGATTAAGGCGGCTGTTCAGCACAGTGTGAACAGAGTAAGAAGTCCCACTAACTCTGAAGAATGATGTCCTACAGAAAAGCAGTGGGAAGATCACGAATGTAACATGCAGCACTTTAAAAAGGTTTTCAGAGCAGCCTTTGTCACGTTGGTTACCCCCTCTGCCCTTGAAGAAGCACAGATATTTTGAAAACTGAGTGCCCCAAGCCTTAAGTGCCATTTACAACTGTGGCGTGCAGAGAGGAAAAGCTACTTCCACTTTGAAGTTTGACTGAACACTTACATTTAACATTAATTCTGTGACGTGGTTAGTTGCAATAGAACAGAATTTCTTTTACAAGAAGTTCATCTACTTCAGGCTCTGTGGTTTTTAAATGTTGTCACACATGCACGTCTGTTGAAGTGGGGAAGTCACCTTGAAGGAGTAAGCAGGCTGAGGAAACCGGGAACAAAGAGATGCAATTAGTGATGATGAACTGGTCCTATTACCATAGAAGACTGAAGTTCAAGACTTGATCGGTGTCATAAGCAAAGAATCAATCTGATTAATTTTGCCAATATCCATTCTTTGGAGACAGTTTTACATTGCTGCTCAAGAAAAAGCCCTGACCTGACAAGCAAGAGCATTAACCAGAGCAGCTTAGGACAGCCAACACCACCTGAGACCTTTGGCCCTCTAGACCCATCTCCTGACCACAGAAAGCTTTCACAGAGATCCCTTTTGTTTATAATAACTGCCTACTTACAGACTTTTCGTGCAAAGCATCTTAAAACCCTGCAATCACTAGAGCACTACTAATAATAATTCAAGACTAAGATAATAGGGATAGGCTTTCCCCCTCTCTTTCTGCAAAGTCAAACATAGTTTTCCATTCAAAAATGATTTGAAGGAACCATACCATGTATACAGATACAGCCCATTACAAGTTTTATGAAAGTGAGAAGCTCAAGGCGTGAACATTACAACACCTTAAAACCTTTCAGCATAAATGAACGGCTAAAAAGTTCTGAATGACTTTGCTCAGGAGGTGGACATCACTATGTGCTCCATCTGACCTTACTAATAACCATTCAAGCTTCAAATCTGCTACTAAAGTCTCCATTGTAAGCAATTATTTGCCTCTCTGCAAAAATGTTAATTTCATGCTCTGTAAACACATCTCCTTCTGAAAGACCAGCCTGCCCATAAAGATTGCTTTTGACAGCCTGGTGACCATCTCCTGCAGCAAGTGCCTGAAGCATCTTTTGATAGGTAGAAACATCTGTTCTCTCCTCTTTAAAGGAGAGGACATACAGGGATGACATGTTTACAGGTGAGCCACATATAACGACCTCTACAAAAGGGAACTGGAGATTTTGGGCACTTACTTAAGACAGAGTAACTTGACACTGTAAAATTAAATACAACAGCAGCTGTAATAATTTGTCATAGCATTTAATCAACTAACCTGTTGTTGAAAATGCCACCTCTGCAGTTGCTACTCTTAGGGAAAGGATGCATGGAAGATAAAGGCTGCAGTAAGAAAGATGGCTTTTTAAATAGAAGTGGAACCACAAGAGGGAAGCTGATTATCAATCTTCAGGAAAAGCGCACCACACTTCGCCAAAACTAGTAGTAATAAGCAAGCAGATTATTTAGCCTAAACCGAAGCTGGCCATACTTAAACCTGCCAGCGATCTCTCCCCAGGAGATCATGGAACGGGACAAGCTTTTTCTTGCCCAAGAACATTAGCCTGAATCCCAAACTAAATCCATTAAATTTGCATGTCAGCACACACAAGACCACTGGGAAACAAGCTACATGTTCTAGGGCCGCCTGAAAATGAAGTAAAACGCTACATGTGAAAGTTACCACCTTTGCTAGAAAGGCAAGAGAATCATAAATATGCCAGACATTTAATGCTAGAAACAGCCCAACTTTGAATAATTTTACGCTGTTAAGAGATGCACATTGAATATGGACTCAGATCGCTTCATAATTCATATCTAACACATACTAAAGGTCAGTCTCAGTATTGCATAAACAAGTTGCCAGCCAGGAGTGGTCTCTGAGATGCATCTAAACTCATTCAACATGCGTACAAACCAATGAATACGTTCACCCCCTCATCAGATTTTACTTCTCTCAGTATCGCTTCACAGGCACCTTTAACTAGACCTATTTTCCCACACCTCATGTTATAAAATACTCTAGGGGCCACATATTAAATGAACTAGTCTTTTTTTACTTCTTACAACATCTCTTGAAACTCGAAGTAACAAGCAAAGAGACTTCAAGATTTAACTATCCATATGATGCCCCAGATCAGGAATATTATGTTTACCATAGATTTACCACTGTGCAGAGAGGCAAGACAAGTTCACCATCCCAAAAAGCATAAGCCAGAGCAGTTGGCTATTATGAATTATAAAAGTAAAAAGCTCAGATAAATGTCAGTGTTTCAGTAATCCCATTTAGGACAGCTGCTCAGAAGCAGCCCACATAGGGCTGGATTTTCACAAATGACATTAGGAGGAGGAAGGACCATAAACGCTTACTGTAAATGATGAGATGTCAATCTTGCCAAAAGCAAAAAATAAAATCCTTAATACATTCAATTAGTGAATTACTTTCCAATTCACATAACAAAACAAGCAAATCAGGCTGCTATGTACTTTCAAGTAAAACTAATCTTAGATTGATAGATCCTGACACTTTTGTCTACGGTCTGAAGTAAATCTTTGCAAATTCTTTGAACATGTGAGACCAACAGTCTCTCTTCCACACAGCTGGGCAAGAACAGCTTGCTGAATTACACTGTTATTCTGTCCTCATCATCGTTGGGAGCAAAGCTTGGTCAAAAGGCTTTTTCTTGTTTCAAACCAGCTAGTCTCATCGATCTAGTTTACAGTAGGTGCCCAACCAGAGGCATACCAGCACAATGGAAGGGGAAGCAAGCTGCAAGATGGGGGCAAGATCTTCAAATAAACCTCTATTACTAAGGCAACTTGTGTCAAAGCCATCTTTAACATGCACTGTTTGGTTACTGGATCATTATTCATCAGGCAGAAGAGCCTATTCAGGCAATTTACTATTCTTCCTGTTCAACAAACTGACAAACTCAAATTCACACTTTCATACTCCCTCATACAGGAACATGTATCGATCTTCACTTTCCCCCAACTTTCAGGTTTATTGAACCAGAGGTTAAAATTCTTCTAAAGCAGAAAGTTGCTTCTGTAAAAACAGAATGAAAGCCTCAGTGCCAGCCTTAAAGGAATCAATAAATGCTTACTAGTAGGTGGGAAATTCAACACATTTTTGGCTGCTTAGTACACCTTTTTTTAACCTCTCCAAACAATTGAATCTAATTGATTGCTCCAACTTAAAAGCACCTTCCTATATAAAACATTAAACAGGCACTTGCCTTAGTTTTCAGAAGTACATGAAGTCCCTGCTAACTTTTTAATCTCAGTAAAAGCCAAAGAAAATCCTGATTAAACAACAACTCCACAGCAAACATTGTTCTATTTAAATAATCTTTGCAAGCTTTCAAAAGATCACTGCATGGAAAAAAACCCCAATGCTCACGTATAGTTAAAAGTCTTCGTCACTTAATCCTACATCCTTGGTAAGAACTACTCTGACTGTCCGGAACAATTTACATAGCGGCTCTCACTGCAGTAAGCTGAACATTTCATCTAAGAAGGGAATGTATGAAGAAACTACAGTACACTGTGGCAATCTGGGAGAAATCCAATACTTTATCTTCCAAAATCCTTCAAATTGCATTTCAAAAAGCAGCAGTTGTTTCAGACAAGCTAAGATAACTCCACTTAGACTACAGGGATGAGAAAGCACCCCAAATTCCTTCAAGTTAAATAGCAGCTTTCTGCTAGTTTCCATTAAAGGTGGAATAATTTTCTTTTCCATACAGAAGATGCAAGCCAAGTTCATAGCTAGTATGGATTTCAAAGTATTCCATCAACCTTCCAAGTGCAACATAAAAATACTATATGCTTTTAACTGCTGTTTCAGAAAATGAATGGTGGCTTGTCTTTTAGTCAGAAATGTGATGACTTTAGGCTCCATACACAGTAGAGGGAACCTCTGAGAATAAGTATATCAAGATAACAGCATATGAGGGGCACATACTACCTTTGAGATTATTTTTTTTCTGATGAAGTCATGGCAAGAAACCAGAGCAAGCTCTACAGATTGTAGAAACATCCTGGGTAACTGGGGAAAAAAAAAAAAACAACTTCCTTTGTGGCTCAGGTGAGCCATCGCTAAGAAAAGAATCATATTATGAACAGCAACCTCTATTAACAATAATTCATACGGCAAGAAAACATGTCCAACTAAACCCATGCAACCAGTAGCTCCACAGCAACTTAGCAGAATTCCCCCCACCTGCCAAGTATTTGACATATGCACTTTCCAGAGTCACTACACAATTGGCAACTATGAAAACCAACCCTCTGGCTAATGTTTCACTTGTTATAGTACATTGATACAAAGAACCATTTATGCTTCTGTACAAACAGAATCAACACATTGAAAACTTCTCCTCTTTGCCAGGCATCAGTGAGAGCCTTTGTTCAGCTGCACAAGAATTCAGTATAACCAGTTCATACTTAAACATCAGTGTGCAGCAGTGAATGTTCACCATCTCAAAGCATGGAGAGATTTGCTAGGAGGATTATATCTAAGCAGTTTTAAACACTGATGTGAAGTAGCAAAATCCAAATCATTAGACTTGCATTTGCTTGATTCGGCTCCCCGCTGCAGGGCAGTATGCCATGCCCCTTCAAGCAAAGCATGCAGGTCCCTGCTCAAGCAGTTACCCATTGATGCTTGCCATCTCTAATCTTCTCTTGGAACTGCTCCCCAGTGCCAGGCAGACACTAAGGATTTCAATGAGCACAAGCTGGCTTATATTTAAACTGGTCCAAAGCTGGAGGAAGGCTCTTTAGGGGTAACACAGACAGGCAAGGAGATTCCTTTTGGTTATCCTGTGTGGTACAAGTTAGATGCATCATTAACCTTACACACATATATATATAAAGGTACATACCTTGTTCTGAAATACCTGTTTACTAAACAGGTCCTTGTACAAAAAGCTACTGATAACACTTAAGCAATCCCCATTTCCCTTTAAAACTCTATATGAAGATTTCTGGCAATCCCCCAACAATTTCAAACAATTAGGACTATCATTACTTGATGAACTGCCAACATATAAACAATCTTTATCAGATACGTTGCCTGTTTGGCACATCCTGACATTGGGGGGTATTTCCACTACCTAGTTCTGAGCATTCAGCTTTTAGGCACTCAGCCTGTCCTCTCAGGACACCTCCTTTCTCTCCTGCATTCACCAGGCTGAGAAGTCAGGGTGCTGCATACTGAATCCTGCTTCAGTGAGGCGCCTACAGCAAAGCACAGATATTTTCCCAGTCTCTCTCAGGGTATGGAAAAATGAGTGAATGGTTTATGTAGCGATGAATCAAGCTGTCTGAATTCTGGAAGTCAAGGACATCTGATGCAATTCTCATGTCAATAATCATACAGTCAGTTCCTCTCCACCCCAAAGCCATATATTTGAATATGTAAATACAAAAAGCACAAAGAGATCTTTACTTAAAGTTCTTTAATCCCGAACAGAGTAATTGAAACATCACAAAAGTTTCTGTAGTAAAGAGCCATGCCGTTGTCACCGAAGAATGAAACTGTTTCCAGATGTTCAAATACATACTTAATTTTTTTTTGCCTCAATGCTGAAAAGTTGAATACCTGTTACAAATTTCAGTTCAGCATTTAGCCAGATGTTGAAGTACCCTTTCAAGCAAGTGTCTACCTTCTAGTATTAGCAATAGAGGATCAATAAATAACATACCATGCAAGACCACGGCAGTATCTGTCCCAGTCTGTGTCCCCCAACTAACATCTGTGCATGTCTCGCAAAAGAATGCTTTAAGCTAGCAAATCTGACAAAAGCAGAAAGTAAATTTTCTTGATTCATACACTGAACGTTTAATTCCTAAAACTTTATTTTCAACATTTCCTCAGAATACACTGCATGTAATATTTAGAGCTGCTGGCTTCCAGGAGACATTTGTCAAAGCCCATTTAGAAGCGATAAAGTCTAAAACATCTGCAGCTGGTTATAATGCATCAGGAAAATAAAGTTGTCTGGCCTCAGTACTGTGCCAGTGTTTGAAGGAAAAAAAAAAAAATCAAAACCATATGCCTGCTCTTACTTTAGTCTCAAGTGATCTATATTTTATAAGGTAACCTACCATTTATTTTTAAACTCTTATGAATTGAATTCTACTAATTGGACTTCTTGGACTTTTCGGACTTTTCAAAAAAAATGCTTTTAAAAAAATACTTAAAATTCCCGTAATCCAGCTGGTTTTGATTTTACCAGTCAAAAATCCAAAAATCTTTCTGGTAAGAGGCATAAGCCCTAGAAGTTATCATTAAAGTGCCATGCCCAGAATACCTCCCTTCACTCCTCCCCCAGAAATAAGTTTCCTGAGATTGCTTTATCCAGGTTATCACCATTACAGGTGCACAAAATGACACCCTTTCCTCAGTGATTTACGTTGTGGTTTTAAAATTTAAACTCTATCTCAAACAAATAGTGGCTTACTGCTTCCAATGAAGTGACCGAGAGCAGGGATTTTAATCCAGTCAGAAACCCTGTTTTGACCCAGGTCTTCCATTCCCTCTGAATGAAAGCCATTCAAACAAGGTGATAGTGTTTTTCTGCTCCAAAGGTGCTTGAGCTATATAAATCAGCACAGATGTAAGGTACACCAACACAGAGGCTGGAAAAGCACAGCAACTTGCATCACAGGCATAGCTGAGACTGACAGGGCTGGGGACTCACCCCCAGCAATAAAACAGGGGCAAAGTCTCACGGCTGTGCATGGACCAGCCACTGACAGGGCACCCTGGAAAGCCTCTCCCTTCCTTTAGGAAGTGCTTCTAAACAAACCTTCAACTGCCACCAGCTCAACATGCTTTGCCTAACTTCTCATTTGCTCATGCCAAATTACTGTATTAAAAAGCCTTCCATGGTTTTGGCAGAGACAACTCAAGCAAACACTCTGGAAACCCAGCTACTTCAGCTGTTCCTACAGCCCAAACGGGCACTCCTGTATGGAAAGTCGAAGCCAACTGAAACAATTTGCCCAACAAGCAGGCAAGTGTGTCCAGCTCAAAAGGAATTGCAAGCGTTCAGCACAAGTTCCTGGTCTGTGAGCAAAGAGCCCCACACCTATAAGGACAGGCCAGGGTCCAGATCCAGAGTGAGAGAACTGGGAGAATGACACACTGCCAAGTGGAAATCTTCTGAAAAAACACCAAACTTGTACTTCACATTGCAGTGAAGTGGACAAAAACTATGTACACCTTCCCCAACTGCAGCTTCCCAATATATGTTGGTTTGTGGGTCAGAGAGAGCAACTGTCACACAACTGTTACTGCCTTGTCTTTGTAACGTGAGCAGCTCTAAACCTCTTTTTTACCTATTCTGCTCTGGAGGAAGGACCTTGCACGAACAAGGCAAATCTGCAAAACACTGTCAGGAACAGAGGAGCAAGGCTTGCGCTAGAAAACTGACCTCTCCGGGTAAGTTGTTCTACAAAGAAATTATCTAGTACAGTGATAGAAGAGGTTGAGTGTAATGTATTTTGGGTTCGTATCTCCTGGGAAACTTAAGGGAGATAAACAGCCCTGTCAAACTTTGTTCTCTTAGGAAGGAAATGTTTTGCTCAGCCCCATAGACTAATGCACTCACTCACTGCCTTCACCGCTTAGTCTCTGATCTCAGTGCAAAGTTCATAAGCGCTGCCTCTCTCTCTCCTCTCCTTCCTTCAGAACACAAAAGGACACTTCAAAAATTTGTCTTCAGCTTTTAAGTGCTCAATAGCCCTGTAGTTTCCCAGTAATGCTTTTGCTGACTAACCACTTAGCAGACTTTACTGTTACTTATCAGTAACTGCGAGCAAATATGGAGACAGTCATCCATTCCCACTGCAGAACCTTTAATGAGAATAATTACACTGCTTTTGATACATCAGAAGATTGCAAAGCAAATGTTAATTGCTTCTATTTCAGTTATTGTAAAAAATTTTGGGTTGATGTACATGACAATAGTGCTTATCTATAACCACACATCTGTTTTAGGGCTGAGTCCTGGTCTGACACGCTCTTGCAATTTCCAGTGAGAATCTGAACATTAACTTGATAAGTAGTTTCACAGCTGCTCACGGGTCCCAGCAGAAGCAACATAAACTGACAATGTTCTGATTATTATTTTTTTTAAAAAAAAACAACTCTTGAAACTTTATAGAACTGAACAGCAAAGTGTCAGAGGCCAGCTTCAAGCTCAGACAGACACCTCTGCACTGACTCCATCTTTGAACCAGCAGCCCAGTCTGCCTAACGCTGGCTAAGTAAACAGCAAATTGGATATAATCTTCTACAGGAGTTAACGGCACTCACCAGGAAAATGTGACAACCCTACTGAAGCCACTAGCTTCTCCAAACTACCTGCAAAATGCAGGGAAGAACATAACCTATGCAGAACATTGATTTGGAAAGACAGCAGACCCAGAGCTCTCTTACAAACCCATCTTTTAAGGCAAGAACACTGCTTTACTGTTACAGAAATTCAGTTCCCTCCAATACGCAGCCTTTTTAGTTAGATACACCGAATACAGCTAGTTGCAGTGTGCCTTTACAATCTTAAACCCCTAATTAAACCCCCAAACCAGCAGCACTCAATCCACACAACACAGTTTGGGTTTGAGGCTCTAATCACTACTTTAATGGCAGAGAACCACCTCTTCTCACACTTCTTGACAGGGACAGACGCAGGACAGTGCAACTAGTCTTTAAGGGCACATCTCTTCAGCATTTCTTATCTCCTCAAATCACCTAAGCAGCGTTTTCAATGCTTGCAGCAACACAGTTCTGCAAGCTGTCTACAACTCCACAGGATGCAGTTTTTCCTGTAAAGTACAAAAAACCCTATTGTGTATGATCACCCAGTATTTCAGAAGCAGCCACAGGTTCTGCAAAACAGAACTAAAGCGGTTTAGATGGCTGTTAGTCTATTGTCTTATGCAGCACTATCTAGTCTGACATACCCAGAGATTTTCAAAATGCCCTCCTAGGAACGCTAGACTTGTTTTTCCATTACTGCTGAAAGACCACAACTACACAATTGCAAAATCCTGAAGAGTGACTCAATGGCAGCGTAAGCTCACAAAAAAGCAAACTCCTGCAAGTTAAAAAAAACCCCACAACCACCAACATATATTTGAACTTATCTGTAACCCACAAGCAGCACAATATTACTTTGTAACCCACAACAGGCAGTAGGTCAACTTTGAAAGGAATGTTCAGTCAGCTTTCAAAGACTTCTA
The DNA here is from genome assembly GCF_015220075.1 of Falco rusticolus. Classification (NCBI taxonomy): domain Eukaryota; kingdom Metazoa; phylum Chordata; class Aves; order Falconiformes; family Falconidae; genus Falco; species Falco rusticolus. The sequence goes on along the minus strand of NC_051194.1, from coordinate 7,947,891 downwards.
GAAAATGCCTGGAACATTTTAATAACTTAATTCTGACTTAAAGAAATCTTTAATTAAGACAGCATTTAGAAAGTATTTTCAGAACAATCTGGAATCCTGTGGAATGTGTTAAGGCCTCCAAAGGAAGCCTGCTCTGGCTAAGAGCTGAGATCAGTCATGACTTGGAGAAGGAAAGCAGCAGCTGAAGTAGCCAGCATCATCCGAGTCTTAACACGCAATTTGCCTGTCACATCACTATTTGGCATGAGAATCACTCCTGGCTATCCCCTATCATGTTCATTTGAGGAGTTTTCCCTGTTTTTTTCCAAAAAGTTTCCATTACCCGAATCACAGTCACACAGGACTTGACTTACAAGAATTAACTGCTGCTTACTTTTACACTAGCAACCCACTGCTAATCCGTGCTCCAGTAAAAAAGCAAGCAGATTAGGTCAAGGGAGCTTAAGTGGTACTAAAATATGTTGCATAGCACCTTATATCCACAGCTCAGACAGCACTCCTTACCCACACCACAAGGAGCAGACAACATCTAAGTCAAGTCCAGATGGCCAAAGGGTCTTCGCCTGGATACCAATGAACTTTTCTCTACTCTTTATAGAAAGTTTATGCCTTGAAATGTCTATCAAGTACATGCAGTTCCCAAAAGATTACTTTGAGGAGATTATACCCTGCTGGGGTGCTGCTTTGTAACTTCTTTCAACTACAATCTTTTCAAAGTACAGCAGGTCTTCTAGCAATAGAAACTCAAAGATGGAGCAGCAAAAGCTACAGCAAAGACACCTCTCTCCCCTTCTGAAAGCTGCTCATCCAACCGATGCCACCGTTTCTAGATGGTACGTGACACTGCAAGATACTAAAACACCTTAACATTTACAGTCTGTTATACACACACAAAAGCGTTTACATGATAGACATTTTCTTTCAGTCTCAAGCTGTAGACCACTAGAGAAACCAGAGCTATCCTGACGGATGAAAGCAAGAGAGGATATGCAATCAATCCACCACCTCCAAGACTGCTGCTTTATTGCAAGCACTTCCTGTGCCAGCTGCACGTTAACCTGCTGTGCCAGAACATGGTTCCCACCTTTGAGCTGGGTGGGTGCCTTAGGAGCGCATCTTCAGTCCCGTGGACTCAAAGCATCCACCTTGCTGAAAAATTAAGCCCACTCAGGCAATCCCAGCAAGGATGCCAGCTGTCTGGTACTACAAAACCACCAGCCTTGTTAAGAGTTAGTGCCAAGTGTTTTGCCCAATGCAGGCCATTCTGCCAGCTGGGTTTGGAATAGCATGTTGTCTGAGGACAAGATAAAGAAAGGGACATTTACTTCCTCTTCCCCTTGAAGTCCACGGCTCCAGATAAGTGCATCCAGTCCCATTCCCACATCAGACTATGCAGCTGGAAAGGGGTGCAGTTAGTGACGCTCCTGTGGTCTGTGAATAAGTGACTGGCAAGAACTACATTCGTTCTCTTACTGTCCTGTGTTGGGGTTGAATGTAAACCATGATGAAGAGCAAGAATCACTCAGGCAGCATCCCATTCCAAACTAGGCACACTGCTGTACACCAAAGGTGTAAGAGAAAAAAACCTCTTAACAGTTTGACTGTCCAAGGAATGACACCGCCTTCCCTGTCTACCCTTTCAACCCCAAATATATAAATTATGAAGATCTCAGATACAGCACTCAAAGGATAAAAGGTCCAGCAGCATTCCCTGTGTTCTTTTATTTTTTACCTCTCAGCAAAGGCAGAATTGGTAAGCAGAAGCCAAAGAAGCAAAAAACTAATATTGCAGGACTGCTGAAGTGATAGTACAGCATCACATGGCAGCCATGGACCTAAACTAACTGTTGACTAACTCCTGCTGCAAACCGTGCCATGCCTCAAACATTCAGTGTTCCAGGGACACAAGCCAGCATTTGTGGCTACTGGTTGAAGAACAATAAATTCCTGTGGAAAGCTGTTCTGCAGTTCTTTTGCTAAAGAGCATTGGTTAATGCATCCACCATTTTGGCTGCAGATCACAGTAATCTCTCACATACTCGCTGTAGGCTGTCCAAGCCATTCTGCAGAATAGTAGGAAGGAAATTTTCATAAAATAAGCTAAAGCCAAGATTGCTTTGAACCACAAGACACTTAAAACTTGAGGAGCTTCAGAAAGCCAGGTGATACCTTTGCAACTGCTGTCTCTCTCCCCCTGCTTTTTCAAGTATTAGTATTCCTTAAGATTGAGATCTTTTGGAGGAGATTAATTGTTACACAAGGAGTTTAGCCCCATTAGGTACTAAGCAGAATTGCTAAAGTCAACATTAAATGTGTAAACCCAGAGATGCAATTAAGATGTTGGATCATATTTCATTAAATTTTAAGAGTACTCTATAACCAAGTAGCTTTCAGGGTCTTCTCTGCCAACTAGCTTCCTCTTTCGAGGAGCCACTGAGAGCTTTTAGAGGCTTTTGAAGCTTTGTAATTTCAAACAAGATCCAGGTGCATGAACTGATCTTCTCTTTCATTAATACCTGACCCTTCCTGCTGACTGCACAGAACCAAGAACAGATTACACACACACACACACACTGAATAGCAAGGTGTTATGCATCGTTCCTGTTTAGCAAGCCAGAACAGAATCCTAACAGCATCACCCAGCTGCACTGAACACATGCCCAAACTCATTCATGTTAAACTGACAAAATTTATAAATAGGATGGAAGAAAGTTTTCTTTGGTATTCTTTTCCACCTCCTGAATGGAGGAGATCACTGAAGTCTATGAACAAGTCTGCCTTAACAGTGCATCACAACCCTTCACGGACAAGAGAGAGATGGATTTCAACAGCCTTCCATCAGAAGTGGAAGATGAACATCGTGCCTCACTGCCGATCTTCCAGCCAGAGCCACTGCCTTTCCTTTGCTATCCATGGACAGCACCCTTTCAAAGAGCCACCAGTACACGTATTTCTGCTAAAAAAACAGGCTGCAGATAGAGGCAAAAACCCACATAAACCCATCACTAATTGATCCAGCTTCAATGAGCTTGAAAACATTTTACCAAAGACATTCTGTTATTGTGAAGGTATGACTCACAAATGAGGTAAGCTGGTGCTCCTCTTAAATGTTCAGACCTTTAACAGTTGGAAGGAATTAAGAGAGATTAAAAATAGTCAAGGTTTCAAAGTCAGATCCTTTCACAGCTCTAATAAGCTAAGGAAGAAGAAACCGGATCCATAAGTCTCATGCCTGAGCCAGTGGATTCAAGTATGAAGCAATTACAAAACCTAGAGAAATACCACACATAAGACGACTGAAAACATCCAAGATCTTTAAACACTTGATTCAGTCACCAGTGAAAATCCAGCTGTCCCTTTCAAAAAGCTGTGCAGTATTTGTTACACAGTATAAAATCAAATTATTGCACTGCTGAGAAGCTGCTTTTTTTGGTACAAGTACCAGCAAACAATTTAATTTTTAAGGCATTTTCTATACAGCAACTTTAGGGATGGAAAATAAATAATACTTTCAGTTGATGTTGCTTTATGGGAAGCAGTCTTCCTTTGGGTGTTTTACTTTCTCCTTGCAGATTACTGACTGGGCCTCCTGCATGCTAAAGAAATACAAATCAAACCTCCTGAAGCCACCAGTTTTCCCTAAAAGCCCCAAAGAATTTAATTCTGTTTTTCTAATTATCTCAAGAGTTACTCAAAAGCAAGAACTTTTACAGGCCAGCAAAACAACAGACCTAAAATAGCTTTAAACACTCTTCAATGTGAGGAAAAATTCTACACAAAAAAAGCCCAAGACAGGTAAGTCACAGCTGTAGTGAGCTCAAGATAATTCTTTCATAACCTGGATTTAATTAGAAATAACTTGGCTTCTTGCATAATTTCTTTACATATAATAGCCAAATGCCTACTCTACAAAAGTAGCAGTGTAATTTTGATACCAGCAGGGTAATGCTACAGAACAGTCTAGTATCTTCTTTTTCTAGTTTTCAGGGATTCTCTAACCTCTTGTGACTTCCTTTAATCCAAGTTGTATTGAACTGCTCTGACAAAAGATTTCAGAAGGGGAAACAAGCAGTTTTCATAAACAAATACTGGAAAAGTTCAAATACAGACATCAATTCTGATAAAGGGAACAGGGCATTTTCATTTTGCTTCCATTTACGTTGAACAGAAAAATTTTGGTGTACTCCAACATAACTGACAAGGTATGAAGAATAAGGCAAGACAAGAGAATATCTTTTGGAGCACCTGAGTGATGACTACATCTATGTTGTCAAGAGCTAAACCTACATAAAACTTTGATATTGCAGTGCTGTGCATCTCTCAGCTCAACTTCCAGCTCTGTGATTCCCACAGTGGGGTCTACGTCCTTGAGAAAGGTCTGTAGGCACCTTCAGGATCAAATTGAAAACATCTGCATAAGACAGGCTTTTGACCTCTGATTTCTCCAGGTCTTAAGCACTTAGCCCTAACATACCAGGTGGCCTCTATATTGCATAAGAATCAAATGCTTAACACCTGTCTGTATGCTTTGATGCTGAGCCGTTCCTCTCAGACACAGAGCTGGGATTATTTGTCATTTTGCACAGTCAAAGCATGGAGGCAAAGTCAATCGAGTGCTGCACCTACTGCACCTCTTCAAGGATCCTTGTGGAAGGGTGTCGGGGCACTGTCCTCCTCTCCCCTCCACCCCAGAGCTTTGGGCTTTGAATGCAGCACCCGGAGTCCCACACAGCTCACGCACAGGTGTGAGAGCTGTGCTCTGAACTCGGCATCCTTCACAAGGGGTGCTCTATGCCGAGGACGGCTGCCTAAGGATGGTTGCTGAGCTTCAGGGAGGCAGCATGAGCTGCTTGGGAGCAAAACGTGAGCACACGCCCCAGGGGCTTGACTGGCAAGAACTGTGGGCTTAGGGTGGCAGGTCTTCAGAGGATCGGCTGGTTTCTGAGGATCACCCTCTGCCTGAGCCCTTAAATCCACTCAGGCCAAAATCCAAAAGAAGAGTTGGGCACCAAAGTCTCTCACTTCCCAAGGGTTTTCAGTTCACTCCGGCATACACAAAGCATGCAAATACCAACATTATCTAAATTGTTTTCTAAATTAAGGGAAACTTACAGAGAAAGGCACCTGTTGCCCTCCGGGTTAAACCTCAACCGATTTGGAAGACTGCATGTCAGTTACATACAGATAAGCCTAAAAATAACTATTTTCCATTCCTACTATAAAACCAAACCCGTCCATAAACTGCTACATTTCTCATGTTCTGTCCATTCAGCTTTTTCTACACGCAACCATATTTCTCCTACTTCATCCTGCAGCACTGGTCCCACTAATCACTGACATATGCTCCGGCACAGAGCATTTCCTCTGGCATGCTTTAAAAAGAAGTACTGTCACCAGAGCAATATAACTGCTAGCAAATACGGTCTGTCAGGTTTTGTTTTCAAGGACTATAAAAATAGACTTTGCTGCATTAGGCTTGAAAACTCATACCCTCTAGAAATAATTTTAAAAAACAAGTTTTCATATGACTTGTTATTGTTTTCAAATATCCAGAGAGAAAAATCTGTAGTTTTATATTTCATTTAACATTTTCAGGTTAAGCCAATATTTGAGTTTATACACGACTGACAATTCCCAGCTAATTTATCAGCAATGCCAGCGCTCTCTGCTTGCGTGCATCAATTCACAGCTTCTCAGATGCACTTCTACTAGGAGCAGCCTCTTATTATAAAAGTATCAGCACTTGGAAAGCAACAAGACATCGCTTGTTTCCAGAGCTTAGGCTTTTCACCCATAGTAACCAGTATTAGTTTACACTGATAACAGCTTTGGCCAAAACACAAGGAAAAGTGTTTTGGCACAAACTGAGGTTAGAGACAATTTCTTGTTAGTTTGTAATTGCTTTGCCAAGGACTTTTTCTGTAATCAGCTGGCCCAAGTTCCTATTTGCAGAAAATATGCAACTATGGTGAAAGAAAACCTATTATCTTTTATACACAGATACTCTGCAGCAATCAAAATCAAGGACAACACAAGTAGGACCTTCACACGTTGCAGATAAGACACTTCCAACCTTCCACATCCCCATTCACAGGGCATGCAATCCACACCTGAAGACCAGAAACAATCTGGGGCAGAACAGGGAAAGGAACCACATTCCCAAAGAATCAGCAGCAACAGCAGAAAAATGGCAACAGTAATAACTTGGATAGTTTCCTGGTCTCCATATGTACAACCGAATACACTTCTGCCGGTTTCCATACCAAAATTCCAGGTCTTCCAGTACCTTGCAGATGTTTTTGCAGCTTGCCTTGATGCCCTCAGAATCAGGCAAGCAAAATAACCTTGAGAAGACTCATTCCAAACACTTTAATTGTACCAATTTAACTTCTTTGCTGCTGTGAACAAGACCTGTGAACAGATGCTGGTTTTCTGAAGGGAGATTTTTTTTTGCTTTTTATCCCAGGCTAAATTAGTAACTTGAATCAGATTCCAAAACAGCCACACAAAAAATTAGGCAGCACACAACAGCAAAACATCAGTAGGAGTTTCAGATATTTCCAACACAGTAAGCCTCAGCCTAAGCATCAAAGAGAAGTGGCAGTCCGGAGTGTATTTGGTGAATCAGCAAAACTAACATACACAGGAGTGGAAAAAAAGGGTTATTCCTTATTACTTGGCTATCAAACACTAAACCTTGGCAACCGGCCACCTGGAAGATAAATGAGAAGACAGAAGATAATCACAGGGTTGACTTCTTTTTGAGATCCAGAACAAGCCTGTTACGTAGTGGCTAACATGAACTGACAGTTGGGCTAAATTTAAGTGACCTTCTGTAATGTAACAGAAAATAACTTACTTGCTTAACTGAAGCCCTTTACAACATAGATATGTCTGTATTTATCTAGCTTTTGGGGTACCAATTTTCTTTAGTGAGGAAATATATTTTGCTTTTACTTACCTGAGCTGAAAGTACAGTCTCTAAAGAGAGCCACTTTCAAGGAAGCAGAGTTAAGATGAAAGTCAGCCTGAGCAGAAGTGAAGGAGCTGCTCACTCTTTTAAAAATAATATAAAAAAGAGAAAACAAACAAAAAAATATATCTTATGTTATGCCAGACCTGGTTATGTGGTTATTTTTGTATCATACCCTAGATCAAAGTCACTAAGTCTCTCATTTTTCAAAGGAACATCACACCTCAAGACATCTTTGAAAACTTTGGTCAAAACATTAAGAACACTCAAACTCCGTTTCACCTGTTTTATTTATTAAGCAACGGCTCATGCTTACTAGTCCTTGTGAAGATTTCTTCTTTGGACTTCATCTGATTCAGCTGAGAAACGTTAGGAAACTCAAAACAGAAAAAAACTACCTCTTTTTCCATCACAGAAAAAAAATTGTTTTCTTGCTGGTGTCATGAACTAGATAAAAGTTACTTCCCAAATGAATTTGAATCCTAGTAAAGTTAATCTGTACAAAGACAAACCTATGCAATCTTCCACTGAGAAAAGACAAGACCAGCTACTAGAGGTTTTAAGTGTTTTATCTTCCGAATAATTGTAAGCAAAGACTGAGAAGAGGCTGACTTTCCTTTGAAAAGTCACCTTAACTTGCAGACATAACTGCAAGCAAAGGATTTCAGGCTTTAGAGATCAAGCAGAACCAAACTTTTCATAACAACTTAATCTTGTAAAAACAGTTGTTCAAGAGGGCAAAAGCAAAGCAGCTCTGCATGTAGGAGGGACAGCTGACAGTGTTTCCAGATAAGATCTGATAAAGCCCAAAGCATCACAAGACTTTGACTAACAAAGACAAAAAAACATCGTTCTAATCAGATTTTTGGAAAGGGAGAGTGAGTAGCCAAACAAGGAAAATTTCATGCATCCAGAAAGTTCTTGCAGGAGACAGAATGATTTACTGTTATTCTGCAAACCCTTTATTTTTATGACCAAATAGCTCTACAGCAGAAAGATAAGAGTTCATTTACAGACATCCAAGTTTAAGACACAAGTTCAAATATTAGTACCTGGAAAACAACCCTTCAACATTTGTTTGAAACTTAACCCCTTGGTTGGTCATTATTTCAGTAAACAGCTGCAGTTTCCGTGCATTTAAAAAAATACTCTGAAAGGCCTTTTGGAAGTTTGACCTCAGCAGTCACCTTGTGAACTGCAACCCCGCACAACGGACCAAGTTGTCTGTTTGTTTGAAAGCTACATCAGGGAAATGTGTCAGGTCACCGCTACATCAGCTGCACGACATACATGCAAGAAATACATATTAGTGTTTAGGGGAGACGCTGTGAACAGAAATTAGTTACCTCAGCTTAACAGGGAAGGATGCCAGCAGTCACTGTTTTGAAAGACAGTTTTTAGAAGTTGCTTTCTGCTACTTCCTGTGCTAATTGGGAAGAAAAAATACTACAGCTGAAAAATAAATAAGGAGTTGAGACTGGACAACACAGTCACCAAACAAATATTAAGAGTGAACTTCTCCACCAGGCTGGGCAGCAACCGTGCAGTCAAGCCTTCGCCGACTCCATCCTCCTCCCCGCTTCCTTTGCTTTCTATTTCTGGCCAAGAAAAAGAATCGTAATACCCACATGAGTTACATCAACTCGCTTAAAATAGGGCTTCCATTTTAAACCCTTAATATGTTTAAACTGCTTATCAATTCCATTTGACTCAGTAATACAGAAAAGCAAAGGATACAGTAACACAAACCAAGTTTTGTAGGGTGCAAATTTTAAGCCATCAGTTCCTGTTCAGTAATTGCCTCTAAGCGTGCTCTCATCCACTGGAGTTGTAAGACCTCCAAGAGCACCTAGACTAAGTGAGGAATTTCATCCCTGATTCACACTGGTGGCAACAGGCTCATGTGTTTATATCATGACCTCCAAAAGAGGAAAGTCTACTAAATGCCACCACCCATTAGAAGAGTTAATGAAAACTGTGTTTTAGTTCAGATGCCTGGACAGAGTTGCAGTGAGACCCAGAGAAGTCACACGTTAGAGATGAGCTGGATGACATTTCCTCAAGCTTTCTTAACACACTCGTGAGGGATACTACTCAATAGCTGGCAGCCTGCATTTCCAAGAAAGTGACAGGCAGAATAAATAAAATATTTTTGTTCTTGTGAGTTATAGAAGAGAGAAGGTCATTAATAGTCATCAACCTTAGAAAGATAACTTACCAAGAGTGGGAAGGCATGAAGCAGTATCAGAAGGAACTCTGTGACTGGGATAGCAGAGAGAGCAGAGTTCAGTTACAATAAAATCAACAGCTTTTCTACTGAAGAAAGTTTCTTCCCTGGGTACCAGAAACACCAGAACACTGCTTATACTCCACTGTAACTGTGGTTAAAAAGCCTTAATTACATATATATGCTCTAGAGAGCTCTCTTTTAACCCTGGAGCCAAGATTAGAGAAAATGGAGGAACTGCAAAAGGGCAGAGAAAAGAGCTAATTATTTAGAAAGAAAAGCAAACTTAAGGACCAAGAAATGGTAGACCTCCCTTCTTTGAAGCTGCCACTTAAAGCTTTACCAAGCTTATGAGCAATAAGGAGACATGTCAAATGACATACTTCTTATATTTTAGGGGGTGCACAGGACTTCAGATGCAGAGCTGCCAGCAGATCCCAGACACAGTAGAAATTACTTTTTTACCTAGGCATTAGAAAAGGGGAGCTGCCTGGCAACTTACTGTGCTACATATTGATTTACTTAACTGCAGTTTTCTACAACCGTTTGCCAGACCCTGTAAATCTAACAAAAGAGGCACAGTCTGACAAGTCAGCCATAATTTGATATCCAGTACTACTTATATTCTTAACAAAGCTGCGTAGATAAACACTCGCTTCCTTGTTACCTATCTGTCATCTAGCCAGGGTAACACAAAATGCAGTGAAGACCACCGCAGGAGTTGGTTACACTGATAGAAAAGATACCATTACCACAGAGAGGTATTCCTGTTGAATACAGCTGGACCGGTAACACTTCCTAACTCCCTGGGTTGTAAGAAGTCATGAACAACGTGCCAGATCTGAAGGTAAAGTCACAAGTAGACTTTTTAAGAGATAATGGAGAATTTGGAATTTATTCAAGAGCAGAACATAAATATTTAAAATTAGAAGCTGTGTGTGTGGGGGGGGTGTGTGGGTGTGTGTGTGGGGAGGGTAGTGTATTATTCCTGGATTTGGAAATAAAACATCATGCTGTTATACTCCTGAAAGTGACTTGAGCATCAAGAGTCTGAAATCCGATAAACAGATTCACACTTTCTGTTAACTGCCAAAATTTCTGTTAACTGCTAAAATTCCCCACTGACAGCTATCGGTTTTGCAAATCATCTGAGACCTAAGTCAAGTCAGAATGTCTTCTATACATCCCTCCAGAAGCACAGGAATCCCAGGCCAAGCTGTATCTAGAAGGAATACCTGAGTGGCCAAACTGCAGTAGGACTAACTGAAACCACTCTGCTCAGGGACATTAGCTCAGGTTAAGACAAAATGCAAAGGTAGGGTAGAAAAACTATTCCCGATTTGATTCCAGAATAGGAATAGTTACTAAATTAACAAAGAGTAACTATTCAGCTTTAACCCAATCTACCTCAGTCTGACTGAAGTAACATTTAAATGATTGTTAATGTCTCTTTGCCATCGCAAACTAGCCAGCTTTTAATCCACTCAGCCATGCAAAAACTCCTTTCCAGTTTTCTAGTAAGGGTGATCCAGAAGAAATCTACACATACACTCAGGTCACTTAACCTGAGAGTACTTATTACCATTAAAAGATTTCATATGCGCAAAGTCACTAAAGTTACTTCTTTCCCTGTGTCTATATAGTAACATGCATTATTCATGCTACTATCAAACAATTTTAAGTGGTGTAACTTAGAGGTTACTCTACAGAGTTAACAGAATGGGAAACATGAAGCATGATGAGAGAGTGTCCTCTGATGGTAAATATCACAGGAGCTTTTTTTACATAAGTATTTACACCATCCAGAAGTACCAGGAAACTCAGCGCAGTGCACTCCAGTTAAGGTGCGCTCCATAAAAGCCTACGAATGTCAGCTCTGCTGAAGTCAACAGGATACTATGCTAACAGGTTGAAACACATGCTTTCATACTGGATCAAAACAAATTTGCGCAGCACAGGGTTGGTTTGTTTTTTTTTTCAAGCACACAGTGGAATACCTCTTACAAGCTCCTAATGCACCCCACCAGCTCTTTACTTTCTAGAAGGAAGCTGAAGGCTACCTGCCTGTGTTGCCTGGTACAGGAAAAGGTTGCAAAGAAACAGGAGCAGCGTGCAGTTGCTTTTACACCTGGATAACAATTTGCTTAGAGTTTAGACAGGATCTGTTCTTACGCAATGCAAGTAAGGTTATAGTTTGCTCCACAGGGAAGCCAATACAAGAGTGACAGGAAGGCTAACTTCTTTATCTTTTTATAGCAATGCCTGTAACTGTATTTAAACAGTGAATGGAAGATGATACTCTATAACTGCAAGTCTGGTTGATAGCATTCTTCTGCCTAATTTCACCAACACTCCTCAGTGGTAGTAATGATACTGCCATTAGTTTAGCAGTCCACTTAGTCAAATACATGGCAGTTATCTGCCAGGAAATCTGTAACTATAGTTGCTCTTAAATCTCGCCGTCTCTCACAATTTGATCCATATTCACACAGACCACTGTATTTATGGTTTTCACCACTGACCTAAAAAGTAGTCCGATGCCAGAGGCCAAAACATTTTCCTGCTGAAATCTTCCTTCCATGAAGAAAGGTAACCATTGCAGCTATTAAGAACTGCATATAGAGCACGTCTGAAGGGTGAAACAGAACCACTTGCCCAGTAACAGGAGCACCTACTCCTTGATAGAGATAACCTTCCCCAAAGAACAGCAAGTGTAACAAACCCTTTGTTTTCACACAGCATAGAAGACCTAGAATACAGCCCATTTGTTCATTCAGCTTCGTGTTGCCATTATAGTGAAGATCACCAGAAGGAATAATGAGACCCTGAGTGAGCACCACTGAAAGCTCCAGTTTTTTAATAAACATCTTTTCCAAATTTACTTTGCACTTCATAGTTGTGAGATAGTTTAGCCACTTCATGTTCGCTTCAGCTCACTTTGCTAATCAGTGCGGTCCACTCTTACCCAGTCCAGGAAAACCTGCTCATTTCACAAGTGCACTGAAGCGATCAACTTTAGAGTAGCCCATACTGGAAAACAGTCACTCTTAATTTAAAACAGGCTTGTTCAGCTCTAGCACTTGCACTTCAGCCCTTAGATGCCAACTGTTTTACACTATGCTTACCAAAATAAGCTTTTCAAAGTTTGCTTTTATATCAGCTGATGAGTGACTAGCAAATACAGCTGCCAAAATGGCAGTCTCCAAGAGGTCTGCAAGGAGCCAGACCCCCGAGTTCAAAGGCAGTAGCAAGGTCTAGGGCACGACCCATCTAACTGCCAAAGAAATCTGCCTATGAGGTATGTTAAGTCAGTTGTTCCATTTACCTCTGGCTGGCAGAGAGCAGAAAGGTATTCCTCTCACTTCTCCCAAGCCCTTCTCCTCCCCCCCAACCTTGGCAGCACAGAATCTGCTAAACCACCCTCCTCCTTATTAGCTTTTGCCAACTGCAGCATGAAGCTGACAATCCTCGACAGCTTCATAGCTGCCCCAGGTCAGCGTGGCAAAGCCAATCCTCCTCCTCTGCTGAGGAGGACATGAGCAGCCGCAGCAGTTTGGAAGGCAGCGCAGCATCATTCCCCACTCAGCTCATCATTAGGGCTACGTTTTCAGCAATACCAGCTGGAAACTTCAAGCTTAATTGCACTAAAGCCAAAGTTTACGACCCCAGCCTTTCCAGAAGGAGCATTCTCCCCAACCGTTTGTCAACCACAAGTTAGCAGCTGGTTTCTCATTCACAACCTACCAGCAGGCAGGTACGTCCCATTTCACTCCAGCCGGCTGGCAGCAGAGGGCACCACACAATCACCTATGTGATTTATATACTTCCATCATGCTCCCGAGTTAATTTATAGAGCTCAAATTACTACTACAACATGCTACAGGGTGACTCCATAAACCATGCACCATATCAGATAAAAACCCAAGCAACGAAAGGCAGCTAATTTGCTACAGTGCTTTTAGCCAGCAGTTCAAAGAGATGTTCAAGCTCAGCATCCCTTTGAGTTCAAACACCACGTTCCTGTAACAGCAGGCACCTCACAGAGTGCCGACCTCCAGCCTGCCCACACAGGTACAGAGCAGTACCTCTGCAGAGCATTAGAGGTCACATAAATAGCTGCATTAGCCCAAGCATAAACCACTAGCCCACAAACTAACTCATCTGTCTTTTACTTACTGCAAGACTACACATCAATTAAACATTTCAGCTGAGGATACCCAGCAGCCTCTGAGGAAGACAGCAGAGATTCAAGAGACAAAAGGTATAGCTGCATTTCTCTTGCTCTTTCCTACCCTCACACCTACGGATCATATGTTTTTACTTATTGAATACTTGTTAAAAAAAGAAAAAGATGAAACTACGCAAAAGTCAGTCTGCGTTACATGAGCATACCAACACACACATACTGGTGATCAAAAAAAGTACAACCACGAAGTATAAGAAGCTTCTAAGCTAACACTTTTGCTGTCAGCAGAAATACTTCAGTCCCTTGTCACCATCATCCCTATACAGAGCCACAACACTAGCCAAATCTGTTACACTCAGCATGAAAAAAGGAATTCCTAATTCATATAATGTGCTGAACAACTGTACATACACATTGACAACGGACATTTCTGAGCATGTAGCGGTAGTGAAGAGTAACTCAATGCATCAGCTTTTCAAAAGCTATCTGCAGCACGACCTTGAGGCCAAGGCTTTGATGACTTAAGGCCATCCCTCCTCTGTGGAGCAAAAAGCACCCAACAGAGCTGCAGAAGAACAAACCCAAAGGCAGGAGGAAAGAACACAGACCTAATCCACCTTATTAAAGCAATACATTATTTTCAGCCACCATAATGTTTCCCCTGAACATGTAAATACAGAAGCAATTAGCTGCTTAGGCACTTCTGCAGAAACCATTTAGCATAATCTTTCCTAGAATATATTTACATGGCTTCTGATTGCTTAATTTTCTGACACTTTTGTTCCAGGCACTAGAAAGATTAAATAAGGCAAAAATCACCCACACTGATACATTGCCATTTTGAAGGTAACATGCAGCACAGGACAGACAACAAAACAAACTCGTAGCGGGTTTTAAACTTGAAAATTTTAGCATCACAACTCTATGTTCTAGGAATTGCTTTATAGCTTTAATTCAGCCATTTCTTAAAACCTTTTCCCCCTTTTGCTGTTACTCTGAAAGATAAAATTACTGACTGAAACAGCAGACACCATTTAAAGAGAAAGAATGAGCCTGGACAGAGATTTCATTGAAAAGCTCAATACTGTATCACATCTGAAATGTCCTCAATTCAAAGATTAGCCTGCACAAAAAGCCAAATTAAAGCCAGAAACAGAAGAAAATCTTTTCTGACTGCTACGAAGATCTTTTTTGTGATATAGCCTCCTATCATCCAGAGTTTTCCAAATGGCTTCATGAACAAGCAGACAAACAGCACATTCATTTACAAGCTGGAAGTTGATTAGTAAGTACACAAACCATGAATGCTTGTCAGGACCGAGGAAGAGAGCCTGGAACCATTGAATCTGAGGATGCCCAGAAGACTCTCTGCAGTCAGCTGGCAGATACCTCTATGACAACAGTAAAAAAAACCCCAAACCAAAACAAAAAACGCACCACGTTTGGTTTGTCTTTATTCTGCTCCATCTGAAATTATTTTTACCAAATTATTTTAGCCAGTTGTCCTTCATTGTATGTTTTTCCTTGCTCAGTGTAACAGAAGCTATCGTTTCAGGGCCCAATCCTTCAAAGAAATAGGCATATGATACAAGTATATCTTCACTCAGAGACCCACTACAGCCCATAACTCCACATCGATTAGACTGGAAGATGAAGCCTTCAGCCTAAACCCCAGTAACTCTGATTTACACAAGCACACAGAGGTTTTATTGCAAATTCTCCTGTAAGCTGCACAGCTGTTTCCTGCCCAGCTCAACACACCATCAAAACAAAAGCAGATCTCAATTTACTGACAGCTGCCATACTTTAAAGAGACTTAAAGAAAAACGGAGTCAACATTCTATACAACACAGGCAGTACAGGATATCTAAGTACCTTGAACAATGAATATGCACAGAAGTCAGCAGTGATGTACTGCACCGTAGGAAATGCCAGTCTTACAGCTACCCAAAGTCCACAACAGAAGGACAATCTTGGAAGATTGACCGAAAACAAAGTCAGCCTGTCACTGATTTTTCACCTCTTATAGATTTAATCACAATGAACTGCTACTTCCAACAAGGAACTTTGAAGCTTTCTAAGAATAATCACCAACTTTATCCTCACGACCTCTGGAAGACGTGATATTACAACAGTCTTCCTTTTGCCATAACACCATGCCATGTCAAGCTACAGAGCAGTGGACTACAGGGCCTGATTTTTATCTGTCATGCAAAATAGATTTCCTGCACCCAACAAATCCAAGCATATGGCAGTATCATCAGGAACTCCAAGCATGTAATGATCACTGTGTATGTTAAAGGGATTTCTACACAGGTTTGAGTAACTGCAACAAATTTATCTTTTATGACAGGTAACAGCTGATCCCTTTCCCCACCAGCACGGGATATTACAAAGATATGATCATGGTTATACCTAGACTTGCACTAAACACTTGAATTTGAAGAAAGGTTTCTTCTGGGAAGGAAGAGCTCAGTCTCAGTTTGACTACACCTCCGAGAGCTTTCTCCCCCTCACAGCAGAAATTGCCACAGTAGGTGTCTCCACCTTTCCAGTGCAGTCATAGCAGCAAGTCTCCAAGCAGGGAAAGATTTAGACAACTAAGAGTTTTAAGTGGTTTTTAACAAGCGGAGCCTTGTAGAGCGGCAGCTGAACTGATAGTTACACACTGACATTTCAAGCTTTCAAGTCCCAATCATTCTTAATGGTACAAAGCCAAACCCAGAAGGGGATAAAGCAATTACGTAGCCAAAAGTAAATGCAGCTAAACCGAGCTTCCACACACCTAATTTGGGTGATCTAGCCTTTCTGTCTCACACACTAAGCAGAAAGGTTTGTCTGTTAAATTTACTACTACACCAGTGGGACAAGAAAGGAACGCAGTCATGTGCTGTGATATGGTCAGGCCACGTATCCAGCAGGCACCCTGTGCCTCTCTCAGGAAGAGTTACCCACTCCCCTTTCCCACAGGAGGATCGGTAGCCAGACATGATCTTCAGGCTCCACCTGGTCCTTTCTGCTAGCCCTTCCCTGGAGCTCTGCGGGGAGCCAGGTGCGATGCTCGATGTTCGCTGCCTGTACCTTTCCAAGGCAGGTAAAGAGCAGTGGCACAGAGGCGCACCCTTGGGAGACAGAATTCCTGCCCTTTTCGTGCAAGGATGGGACACACTCCCCTTCCCTACTCCCTGGAGCAAGGGGCAAAGCCCTCGCTTTATTCCCTTGCCAAGCTCGGCCAAACAAGCCAAGCAGACCCCCGGGACCCTGCGTGTCTGCGAATTGCCAAGAAAGTACCGGCGACCCCCTCCAGCCCAGGCTCGGGCTGCAGCACAGCAGCGCCTTCCCCGGGGGCACAGGAGCCCGCCCCTGCACTCCTGTCCCCCGCCCCCCCCCCCGTTAGGGGGCGGCTGCTGCTTGTCGCTCCCCCAGTCGCTGCCGAAGGCCCCCCCAAGTCACCGCCGAGGCCCCCCCTCTTGTGACAAGGCAGAGGGACGCGCCCATCCTCTACGCCCCCCTCCCCTCAGCTCCCACTCCTACGGGAGCCGCCCCTCACCCAGCGGCTCCCACCCCCCCACGCCCACGGGGGGCCGCTCAGCCCCACACCCCGTCACCCCCTCCTCCCCGCTCCCCCACTCACCGGCGCTTCGCCGGCCGCTGCCCCCGGCGGCCCCGCGGCGGCGGCCCCCTCCCCGCCGGCCGCCCCGCCGCCCTCCAGCTGCCGCTCGCGGTAGAGGGACCAGAGCCCCACGTTGGGCAAGAAAACGAGGGCGGCCAGCGCCAGCCCCACCGCCTGCAGCAGCCGCTTCTGCTTCCGCCGCATCGGAGCCGCCGCCGGGGAGGAGGGGACGGAGGAGGCGGAGGAGGCGCGGGGCAGCGGGAGCGCGGCCCGGCCGCCGCCGCCCTCAGGGAGCCCAACTTTCCCCCGCGCGCGGCGGCGGCAGCGGCGGGCGGCAACTCCGGCACTTCCGCTCCGCTCCGCGCGCGGGGAGGCGGGGCCTCGGCAGGCCCGCCCCCGGCCCGCCCCGCCGGCCCGCCCCCGCGCCCCGCTAATGACTCTCCCGTAATGAGTCTCTAATAACGACTCTCGAAGGATGCCGAGGCACCGGGGCGGGCGCTGCGGGAGAGGGCGGGCAGCGGGCTCCGAGCCGGCCGGCGGCGGGGGAAGCCAAGGTGGTTAATTGCTCCAGGGAGGCTCCGCAATTAGCGGTCCCCACGGCCATTAAGCAGCGGGCCCTGCGGCAGAGCTGGCCGGGCTCCGGGGCGAGCAGCCCCGCAGCGCTTGTTAAGGCTCTCCCGAAAAATCATTAGCAAGGCACGGAACACGCTGGGATGTGGGCAGGGACGGGGCCGGCACCAGGGGGGGACAGGCAGGGGAAAGGGATGGGCCCCCGGGCTTCAACGGGGCCGGGTCTGGGCCGGGGGGCTGCCGGTGCCCCCCCGGGGGGCTGCCCGCCGCCACACGGCAGCCGGGGCACGGGGTCGCCGGCCCCAGAGCTCCCAGGGGGGCGATGCCATCGGCCGTACCGCCGGGCGCGATCGCGCAGCATCAATTCCCCGGCCGCGGCTCGCGCCAGAGGGATGCTGCGGGCTCGGGTACCAATTCGGTGGCCTCCACCTTACCGTAAACTAGATAACGTATAGACGCGAGACGGTGGGTTTTAAACATGTACCGGAATTCAACAGTGGTATAGCTTTTCCAAAAATGGGGAGTGGATTCGTTTCTTCAACGAATTTCTTCATTTCTTCCCACAGCCCTCACGACTGGGAAGGTGGCCGGCTGCGGGGCTGGCAAAATAAATATTAGGTCTCTTCCGATGTAAACGCCCGCAGGGAAATTTTTTATTTCCTAGAAAAACAACAGAAGGTCTACAAAAAGCATTACACAACCCAGCGTTTGCAGTTCCGGCCACCTTCGCCCCACACCAGCGAGCAGATTTAAACTTAAATAAACTTCCATAACCCACTAGATGGCATCTTCCAGCAGATTTCGGTGCCTGCTGCGAGAGCCAAATTATCAAGGAAAGCATTTAATTTAGAGAGCAGGTTACAGTTCCTAAGTCTAACTACATGTTAAGGCAGCTTGTACTTTCATTTTAATTATCGATGAGAATTTGTCGCCAGCTGATTTCTTTACTAGAAATGTTAATGCTTCCATTATTCCTCCGTGGGTGGAGAAGATATCGGCCTGTGAAATCCCTTTGCTACTGCCTTTAGAGCAAAACATATTCCCTTTATCATCACTGAATCACCTCCGGCAGCGCAGAGACTTTGGCTGCTGTTGAATAATGCATAGCCACTAAAATTGTACAACAATAAAGCTACATACACGTTACCTGATACTGTGAGAATCTAGGCTGGAAAGCTACAATACCTCTGATTTAATACTGCAGTGCCAGCGTACTGCCATATGGACCCTTATAATAACATCCACATCCCCTTGCCTCTGTAAGAGCTCTTTGAAAAGTGGTTGTGAAATAGCAGGCGGTTTCATAGGTATGCACATAGGATTACAGTCTGCCCTTGGCAGAACATCCTCATTTATATAAAGGGATGACAGACACAAAGTTTGAGAGTTAATTAAAACAAAGCTACTAGCTGGCTTGACATATGTTTAAATTTAGGATTGCGAGCCTGCTTGCTAAATTAAATGTTTGCCTCGTAAATTGACTTCAGCAGAGTTGCACAAGTTCTAACTGGGAACAGAACATGGCTGGTGCTGCAGGTAGATCAGTATTTTGTAAATTAGAGCATCCTGAACGAGGAAACCTTCTGATGAGCCTCATAGGAATTGAAGTCTGGCTGCTCTTTGGTGATCACACTGGAAATGGATGCTCCAGGTCTTTCCTTCCTGATTTAAGGTGGAGTGAATCCTGATGGGGTTACCAAGTAAAATCATCTATACCCCATGCAGCTGCCTTGGTCCCAAATAAATAAATGTGTTTCTTCCACTAAAGGTCCAGCATTTCTCCTTCTTTCTCCTGAAGTGTTTTGGTGGAGACGGAGCTCTGATTCTGGCCTGCTGAATGCAATGCCTTGGGGATTAATTGTGTACATGCAAAATAAACATAGATTAATGTTTCTGAGAAGGAAGACAGCCTGTGGCTGGTAAGCCTCTAACTGGAAAGGGAAATGGTGTACCTTCCCGAGGCATCTTTCCAAAACAAATATAGGATAAATTAATAGCAGCTCAATCCCTGTTTGGAAGCTCTCTTTGCTAGTGAGCTGGGTTGCCCGGTTTGCAGCTCATGTGTTCAGGTGCTGCAGGGCGCAGTGCTGCAAAAGTGGGTAGCGGCATCATGAAGCCTTGGATGAAGGATGAGGAGTGGGGATGACCGGATGGACTTGGTCAGCAGATGCTGAGAAAGGGCAAGAAAGCATTGCCAAATACTAATGGGAGTGGCTGTGACAGGTATTCCTGGGATAAAACCCACAGATGGCCTGAGAGCATGGAAACGAGATGGCAAAGACACAGGGAATCAGTGCTCTCCTGCCTCCTGGTCTCCTCTGGCTGCAGCTCCTCAGGGCAAGGACTGACTTGCGTGAGGGGCCAGATTCTGACCTTGGAAGTCCTGCAGACATGGGTAATGGAAAGCAGTGGGTCCTTTGCATCCCTGCAAGAGACATGAACGGTTATGGGATCCCTGCTCTCCTGCTGAGTGAGACAAGACCTGGCCTTCCATGCCCCCAGCTGCTGTGCCAGCCTAACAGCGTGGGTTAGGGGTAGAACATACTGCCAGAAGGATGGTGTACTTGCAAGGGGGAAATGGGAACTAAAATACCACCCACAAGCCTGTTAGGTTTTTTTTTTTCTTGTGTCTACGGATGCTACAGATACATGTCGCCAGTATGGGGGATGGAGTGGGAAGCTCTAGTCCAGGTCTCTGTGCCCTGTGTCCAGATGGCTGCACCTGCAGGGAAAGCCAACTCCTCCACTTACCCTTTGCGTGGTTTCTTGGGTAAGCGTTTGTACACTCATGATGCTTTCTCTTTTCTGCCAATCTCATCTTTAACCAAGAGGAGAAAAGGAAAAACAATCTTTAAAAAAAATGAAGGAACCTCAGCTGTGGCTATGTCACAACATGACTTTTTCCACAGCGTTTCTTTATCCTCCAGTGTTTATTGGTTGAATGCCAGCTCAAATCTCCATGTGATCAGAACTGATTTGTTGGGGTTTTTCTCCCCTTTTCCTTTCCTGATAAAGAGCAATGTCCAGGAGCCCTCTTACCTGTTGGCAGGAGGGCAGCCCTTCTCTGCTGCTCAATGTGGGGGTGCCTGCCAGCACAGCCCCCAGCAGCAATCCTGCTGGACTCCCCCAAAACCTGGAGCTTCTTCCAGTCAGCACTTGAGATGCTGTGAAACAACACAAATGCTTGAATAGCTCACAGAAATGAGGTTGATCACAGGCTTCTAGCAGGAAATTGCAAGCTCTAGCACTGCAAGAGGGCATCTAGCCTGTTTCCCATCCTTCCCAGGGATGGGGAGACAGCAGCAACATCTATGAATCCTTGTCCCCTGGCTGGGAAGCAAGGTAGGGAGTTATCTGCGTGACTGACCTGGGGGTTTATCTGCATAGAACAGACCTACACACAGCTTTTAGTAGAAAAATAAAATAAAACTGCTGATATTCCCAGTAGATCCACCTGAGCAAGCAAAATCTCCACAGCCAACAGGGAAAACTGCCTACATTTATTTCAGACAAACAGAGCCTAGCAGCACAGGGCAGAAGGTGGCTGAAGCTGTACACTCATGGAAGGTGCTCAGGGTCTTGCTTGGAAAGCGGTGCTATTCTAGCAGTCACTCCTCCAGCTTGGTGCAAAGTGGAAGAGGTAGCTACAGCCTAGAGCAGTATAAAAGCAACCAAGCCTTTGGATGAGTTCCCTCAAGTGCAATGCTCTTTTAACTCCCCTGGCCTTAAATCAGGTGGGTAATTTCACTGATCATCTGTGGCAGGTGAAATTGCTGATGTCCAAGTTGAAGCACAGTTGTGGAGGATGAGGCAGCGATGGCTTGCTGGGAGGATAAATACTGGAGCAGAGTGTGAAGCAAGGAGGGATGTGAGCTTTGTGTATTCTATATTGCAAACAGATGCACTGACATAGCTGGAGATTTGCTTTGCACAGGAACGTGGTTTTCTCCAGGAGTAGCCTGAATCCATTACCCACCTCTGGCCCAGGCTGCCCAACAGGGGGACTGTTAGCGGTTGAGAGAAAAAGTCTCTGTTGCACTTTGCAGGGACTGAATTGTCCCTCCTCTTCCCTCTGGGCTTTGGTGGTTGGTGAGGACCCCATTTCTCCATGCAAAGCGTTGCACAGAACTGTGTCAGACTGCTTTAGATCTAGCACTGTTTTCCCAAAGCAGTTCTGACAGTTTGTATGTAATTACTAGCGGGGCTCAGTTGGGGGCTGAGAAGACAGAAGGTATATTCTTGGCCATCTACTCAAGTCACCTTATTTTTAAAAAAATTGAAATCTGCAACTATTGTTGTAGTCTTTCTGGCTGGAATAGGCAATGAGCTTTGTCTGCTCCCTCTGCTCTGAATTCAGAGCTGCTGCAATGAATCGGACTGATTCCAAGTCTGGTGGAGCCAGCCAGGCAGACTGCAGTCAAGATGTCCCCAAAACTCCCTGACTCCTGCTTCTCTGAGCACACTGAGAATTTTGACGCCAACATTTTCTGTCCTTCTTGTGGGATTTGGAAGCCCATGCTCTAATAATTAAGGCAACTTTGAACATCTTAGCCTTCAGCCTCACCTTTCTGTTTCCCATAGCAGTTGTTAGTTACTTGAAATGGGCGCTGGCTTTTAAAATATGTTCACCATGGGCTTGATGGTTTTAACAAGGAGGAACTTGAGAAGGTTCTCCAATGCATGTATAAGAGCAACACAGAGCTAATTTTGAGGGAGGTTTGCAGCTTTCCTATGAGCACAAGTAGTTTGTGCACCACTCAGCTGAACCTGGAGGAGAGGTCTGCTCTTCTTCCAGTTCACTGGAGGCACTTGGGGATGAAGAAAGCATCACTTTGGTCCCAGGACTTCTTCAGGGTAGATCTGCAGTGGATCAAGAACACTTACGTGCTCAAGCTCTACTTTAACAGATTATTTGTGAAGTGCGATAAACTCTGCTTACATCATTAAAAAATAACCTTATGGAAAGGGGAAAGAAGGATAAAGATGCTTAATCCAGCACTAAAATATCTAGTACTGGAGACAGCCAGGAGAAAGGGAAAAATAAAGCTGGTTATGAGAAAATTTAAGTGAAGTGCATAAAAACTTAAGCGATACGGATAATAACATGTCGAGTTACTGCTCTCAGCCCCACCAAGGGGAGAGGAGCAAGGGCTATAAAACGTAAATAGAGGAGAATCAAATTCAGAACAGATGTCAAGAAGCACCTTCCCAAGTGGAGAATCAAAAAAGCATGGAATGACCTGCCAGGCAAGACTGGAGCGGACACACCGGGGCTTTCCAAGGTGAGATGTGTCCCTGGAGCACAAGCCTGGGGCTAAGCACCGAGCAAAATGTGCCAAATGGCCTCTGTGGGATCTTGCCCTGCCTTCTGCATCTGACATAAAATCAGCTTCAGGATTTTTCATGTCAAAAAAAAAATTGCTGCCATGAGTGAGGGGAGTCTGGGTAGCCCTTCTCATGGGAACATCCTGCTTCTTCAGCCCTGTGGATTGGAAGCATGAGATGTTCAGCCTTGGAGGGGATCCGAGCCACCCAGCAGGTACCCTTGCCCATTTCCCATGGGGTGCCAACCCTGGGGAGAAGGTGGCATTGCTGCCACCCGAGCAGTGAGCCAGTGCAGGGGCTGCGTAGTAGGGGCTTCTCCCCAGGACATGAATCTCCCCATCTTCCCCATGAATCCTGCTGGAGCACATCTTGCAGACATTGATTTCTGCCACTGCTGGAAAAGCATTTGGCGGCTCAAGTGGCTGCTAGCAGGTATCTCAAGTGCCTGACTGGAGGGCACGGCACTGAGCCTGCCCTCGCTGAGCTGCTATTATGGCAGAGGAAGGCTCTTTCTTAAAATAGGTCCTCTGCAAGGGCTCTTGTGTTCAAGAACCAGGAGGAAACCAGGTCCTTTGTCCTTTATTTTCCATCTCTAAAAAGAAAGGCAGAAAAAACAGTGTCTGAGAAGCAGAAAAGCAAGGTGGACACGGTGCAGGATGGGATGAGAGGATGAGATTGGGAGGGGAGGCGCTCACTGGTGCTGATGCGTGGTGATGCAGCGGGAGAGCTGAGAGCTCTGTGCCACTGGGAGCTCACTGCTCAGGCCCGCAGGATGAGTCGTATTGGGTCAGGTCAGCACTTCAGCTCTGTCTTGACAACATTGCCCTCTGCATCTTCAAGGAGCTTCACACCTCCAGGCTGCCATGTGGATCCAGCTAGCCATCAGTCACTGATGGAGTTGCTCAGCTACTCTGTTTATTTTCCCAGTTTTTTATCTGTTAGAGATGAAATTGTATTGTAAAGTCAGAGGTCTGGATAATCTCCTGTTTCCTTTCTCCTGCCCAGTGCCCCCAGGGTTGCCCTTGTTCTTTCTATTGCTTCAGAGTCTGCTAACACTTCTGCCCTCTGAGACACACGAAGACATTGTGTAAGGAGTTATACAGCTGCCCTCCCATCAGCTGAACCTTGTAGTTCAACCAAAATCCCATTATTCTTTAACTCTAATATATGGAAGTACACACAGACAACCTGCAGGTCAATGAAGAGGCAGCTGTCTCTCTGGAAGGCCCTGTCCCAACAGGCATTCCTAGCAGGCAGACACTCCTTTGAAAGTGTTTTTTCCTTCTTTGACTACAGAAGATGCTGCAGTGACTCACTTGGAGAAGACATTTGTGCCTGGAGAGCTGCAGCTCAGTGTGCAGAGTGCTGCCTTTGTCCTGAAGGTTCCAAATGCCCTTCCTTCACCTCCCTCTGCAGCCTGCAGTCCATCCCTCCCATCCTCCTCCTCTCTCCTGCCCTGTGAGGCAGCCCAGCTGGTCACAAGTCTCCTGGGCAGTGAAGAACAACCTTAAGTGGCTGCGTTCCTGAGAGGTGGTGATTAACCTGGGACCATCAGGAAAAGTGACTGTGACAAGCTGTCAGGGCTGGTGATGTGCCTGTGCTCCCCAGGCTCCTTCTGCTGGAGGAGGATGTGGAGGCAGCAGCACTGGGCTGAGGTGGGGGTTAGGGAGGGGAGAAGGGATGATGCTGCCTTTGGAGGAAGCCTGGGAAGCGAAACTTTGCATGTCCCATACCTGTGTTGCTTAGAAGGTGAGTCTGCAGGGCTGACACAAGACGCCAGAGACATCCCAGGCTACGGCTGTCATATCACATCGCTGTTACTATTGCAGAGGATTCATAATTCAGCAGTCCTATGGTTAAGACTTGAGCCTATTGAACAAGGCACTGTGCAGAGGTTTCTGCCTTATTCCTAGGGGATACAGCAGGATGAAAGATAACTGGCAGCTTCTTCGAGTGTGCTAATAACCATCATCTTGCAGTACACAGCACTGCCAGACAAAGTACTTCCCATGGGGTTCCCCCAGACTTTCTCTTCTGGGAAACACACCAAAAAGTTTCAGAGGAGTCAGGAAAAATCATCTTCGCAGGGAGACCTGAGACTGAGCCCTGTCTGTATCACAGAGACGGAGCAGAAGGGAAATAACAGCCACGAAAGTCCCTTGGCCTGAGCTGTGTGGTCCCTGTCACAGCCAGCCAGGGTCGGAGGGGTGGTATCAGGGGTCCCCCTCTCACCAAGATAGAGGCAAAGGGGAGGTGTTCATGGTCTGCTGTGCCCCAGCACGCCCAGCTGCAAATCTGGTGTTTACTTGCCTAATTTATTGGGAACTGGAGGCAGGGGTGGGGGTGGGGAAAGGAGTTGCAGTTCTGAGACTCCATGATTTCAGCCTGAAGCTGATGTGTGAGTTTACCCAGGAGAGCGAGTGAGGGAGGAACTGGGTAAACCAGAATTTGGAGAGCAACGTCTTGTGTTGCATTGGGCTCTGAGAAGGGAGAAGAGTTGTGATTTATCAAGGTTCGAGAGCCACCCTGGGTCCCTGCCAGCTCCTGGCAGAGCCCCAGCACTGCTGGGTCCTGCTGACACAGAGCTGGAGAGGTCTCCCCTTCCTTCCTCCGCAGGGGGTTCTGCCTGCTGCCAGCGAGGCAGGACCTTGTGAACACACATTCAATGTGGCCAGTGCCGGAGAAGAGATGCTTTCAGCTGGGAAATCATGTTTCCCTGCTCCTTGCACAGGGATTACGGAAGCGTGAACTATTCTATGGACTTAGACGGGCTGTTTCTCCAGCTACCATCATGTCCAGCACCCCCTTCCCTCCCAGAAATACAGACCAAGGAAGAGCAATGCAACTACAAATCTTACTAGAGAGCTGTGTTAGAGCCACTTGCTCTCGTAACTGTGTCTAACAGGGTATGCAATAAGCCTAATGAATCTGTCATGAACCCACGTGCGTGTCCTGGCTGAGCACGTCGTCCTCCAGCACCCTGAAGGCAGCTGACAATTAAATCAGGACAACCCCAGGCTGAATGGTGGTGGGGTGGCTGCTAGGGTGGGTGAGCCTTCCCCTGCACTGCCCCACTCCCCGTGGGACCCCGTCCCCCCCGGGCTGGGACAGGGCCAGTCCCTGTTGTTCATGTCGGGGACTGCGTAGGAAAAGCTGTCAGCTTGCACATTCCTGGAAATGCTGACTGTCAGAGTAACTAGCAGTGGTGATGGACCGTAGAGGAGAATGATGCTGGAAATGAGTTGGAGAGGCGGGAGAGGCACAGGAGAGAGAGGCTGCCCCGAGGGAGCACACGTGGGGTGTGCATCTCTGCCAGTGCACCAGTTCTTGAGAGAAAAATACGGTGACCACAGAGCTGGTTGGAAATGCTTCAATGGAACATTGTGGGTTTTTTTCCCCTCGGAGACTGCCAATTTGTGAAATCCTAGTTGTTTTGCTCAAGCAGATTTCAAGGAAGCTGTGACAAATGTCAGGCAGGTGATGGGCCTCAGCTCTCCCCCCCACTCAGAAGGCTGCCAGACCTCAGACTTCTCATATGGGATCAATCCTGGGGCTGTTCCTATGGGAAGGAGGGGACAGCACAGAAAACGTGATACACTGAAGCTGCAAAACCCACTGCTGTTGTTGAGAGCTGAGGACAGTGACAGGGAGGCATTCTGTCATTCACACAGCTGACGTGTTCAAGATGAGCTGATGCACTGGTGCACCCCTAGACCCTAGACCCACAACCACTTCTTCCCCCTGAGATGCTTTGCTGGAAGTACTCAGTTACTTCACTGTTGTCATTCTCTGATGGCTTTCCAGGATTGCCCTGTGTGCTCTGCTAGGCTGCAAACAGGGCAGAGAGCAGATGTCAGCTGTCTGGTGACAGCAGGCTCTGTCTGATGTCCGGTGGGGGACCGTGGGGACTCTGGGCACAGAAAGGCACCCCTGCCTGTGACATCTTCCCCAGCTAGCACATATTCCAGGTTGGGCCAACATGCTGAAGATGGCTTTGGAGCTTGCTAAAGCCATGTGCCTTCCCATCCCTCCTGCCTGCTGGAGAAATCACCCATCCCACCATGTGGTTCCATGTTGGGGGAGGACAGGACAGCCCAGTCTGCAGGAAGACAGCATGGAAAGCAGCTCTTCTGATGATGTAGAGCCTCTGGGAGCATGTCAAGGAGCATCTCTGCCATTCCAGGCACAGTGATGTAAATGATCACTTGAGGGTTTCTCAGCTCCAGGCTGACACGTGGCAGAGCCAGAGGAATCGGTGAACTTCTCGCACAACTGAGACAGCCAACCTGGCTGTTGGTTGGGAGGGCTGGAACTTTTTTCCCCAAATCAAATGCTCTGCAGCAGTGTAGCACTGCTAGAAGCCATGTTTCTCACCCAGTTGCGGGACTGATCCTTTACTCCCACTTCCTAGGTTTGTGCCTCAGTGCCTGGCTTTAGGTAAGCACAGAGAAACGTGGCTGCTGGGCTTCGTGTGCTGCCCTTGAGCCGGTCCCATCTCCTCAGAGCTGAAGGCAGCCAGAGGGGCAGGGGAACCGGGGGGAGAACCTGGGGGGAACCTGAAGTGCTGCACTGGGCTTGGAGTGTGCCAGTGGTACCATACCTGGGCAAGATGTGGTAACTGGAGACCACCTGGGGTTTCACAAGCTAAAGAGAGCCCAGGCTTCCTCCTCTGCTGAAGAAGAAATTAACAGGCTAATTTATGGTACCCAAACGAGAGCTCTGCTGGGAAGACACAGCCTGTAGGGCTGGCAGAGCTTTGTCAGGAGGGAGCAAGGTGGGACTGGGCTTGGAAGGGAAAGAGCCAGGCATAAATAGTTCCAACCATTCAAACCACATAGCTCTGAGGGAAACAGAGTTAAGAGAGAGATGGCATCATCTGATGTGTGGGGAAGTGTTCAAAGGAACAAATTCCTCTTTTACACTCCAAATAACCCTTCTGCTCTGCACTTAGGTACAGTCTCATGGGTGTGGGGTAAGTCTGAAGAACTCTCTGTGCTGGTGGATGGGTGCTGTGGCCCTTGAGCCACCTATGGGCAGGCTTCAGGGACCCCTGCGCAGCCGTTCAGCTCCAGACGGGCTGAGAAGGGGGCCCGGTGCCCAGCCCCTGGGCTCCCGCACCCAGAACCCGAGGGGGGACAGCCACATCTGCACCCTATGGCCAGTACCATGCCCTGGCCCGGAGCTGCCATCACCCCCCTGTGAGCCTCAGGGCCTCCCTAAGTCCCTGAAACACAGGGGAGTTACTGAAGAGGGGAATGCTGAGAGAAGTAGATAATACTAGCCAAAAAGAAAGAACTTAAAATGAGCTGACGACATTTCTTTGAGCTTCTGCAGACGTAAACCCTTTGCTTTACAGGCACCTGGGTGTCTCTCATCGGTTTGCGTTGGTTTGCTCCTCTCTC
Organism: Falco rusticolus; assembly: GCF_015220075.1. Lineage (NCBI taxonomy): Eukaryota > Metazoa > Chordata > Aves > Falconiformes > Falconidae > Falco > Falco rusticolus. The sequence goes on along the minus strand of NC_051194.1, from coordinate 7,919,595 downwards.
TGTTTTAGTTGTGTGGATGAAGAGAAAAGGAATGTCATGGCAGAAAAGAAGAAAGATAGAAGACAACTACAAAAAGCTGTGAGCTGCCAGTATGTTTTGAGTTGCTTTATTCTGAATCAATATTGAACCGAAGAGGAATTATAAATCTAGCAGATTACAGCTGAAGCAATGCCAGGGCATCTGTTTCCAGATATTCTTTTTTTTTTCTTTTTTTTTTAAAAACTGGCTAGAACAGCTGTTTTTACAAGAATCCACTGTAAAAGAGTTATTAAAACAAAGGGGGGGGAAATAACAATAAACGGGAGATATATAGCAGACAAGGAGGAGCAGAGATGTGGGGCTGGGAAATAAATGGAAGACAAGAGGAAGAACCTGACAACCCACAGTTTGTAACCAGCATCAGGTGCTAAAGAATCTGAAAGGTATTTGTTTATACAAGACAGTGATCCCCACCTCCAGGATTATGCTCAGTGATTTATGGCATCAGCAGCTGTTGCAGAGGTTGAACTAAGAGCAGCAAAGACAGAAAAGAAGAGACCACCCTTAGCACTTGCCTGTTGTTTGCTAATGGAAGGAGATTTATTAGTAGGAAGCCAGCGCGGGTGGCTGGGGGTACTGGAAGGCAGATTCCCAGCTCTGTTACTCCTTGTGTCCAGGATCAAATTAACCTTTGATGAAATTCAGTTAGTAATTAAGGCAACGGGCACAGAACTGAGGGCATTCATGTGGCTCAAAGCCTTACTGTGCTTCAGCCGAGGTGATGTAATCAGCACAAGCATGCTCATAGCCTGGCTGGGGATGAAATAACATGTTAGATTAAAGCACTGTGAGGTCGGGAAGCCTGTTGTCATGGCCCTGGCTGACCCCACAGCTTACTGGGAAGGTGTGAACCCACTCAGGCTGCCCAAGCCCACCAACACTGGTCATGGGGCCAGGATGGTGCTGGGGTACCTAGGCTGTTCATCAGTCTCCAACAAGCCATGCAGCCTTTGCTTTGCCCAAACCTTTCTATAACGTAACAGATTTCTATAGAACCTACTCTAAGATGGATAAAATTAACCAAAACCTGGTGTCCCTCCCATAGTCTGACCTTTCCCCACATACCACTCTTTCACAGTCTCTAGCTCTCCAAAGGGTGGCTCACAAACTTTGAAAATCCTTTTTACAGCAACGTTTTCCATGGTTTACCCTGGTGCCCCTCTGGTTAAATGGTCCCTGATGTCTGAGAGCTCCATCCTAGCATGGGACAGGTTGGCACCTGCTTCTCCCTGCCTGCAATCTGCTAGCTCCATGCTTTGCAAAGCCCCAGAGATGCCTTGAGCAGGGAAGGTGCTGTTTTAACACTACACCCTCTTCTTGCTCAGTCTTTGCTGCGTTTAGGTGTTGTACCACAGCATGACCTGTGTTACGTGCTTGTCTTGAAATCAAGCAAAGACCCCTTTTCCAAGAGGAGCTTCTCTCCTCAAGCAGGGGCTCATATTCCTCCCTACTTCACCAGCACTGACCACAGTGGCTTGCAGAACTGAGAATTTTGACTCATATCTGAAGCCACTCAGAAGCCAGAAAGCAAAACCATCTGTCGATAAACCATCGTGCTTAACTTTCTGTAACGGGAACGACCCTTATGTTTGCAAACAGCACTTACCCGAGACGTGCAGGGGAGGTGCAGGAGGCAGCACCCACTGCAGCCAACACAAGGCTGCCCGCTCAGGTTGCTGAGGATTTGGCCCCGTGTTTGCTTCAGGTTTATTGATTCATATTGCAACACTGCATTTTAAATAGATTTATTCTTACAGTTATAATTGAGCCGATGAGAGCTGGGGGAGCGGAGACTGAAAGAAAACTGAATAAAAAAAAAGACACAGGAACAAATCTGTCCCCTAGATGGTGGGAAAATGGAAGGACTGTTTCTCTCTGTATGGTGCACTGGGCACAGCCCTGCACACGCGGATCCAGCACTACCCTCCTTTGTGGTCAATTCTGCTTGCCCATGGGGAAACCTCACTCGTGCCCCCAGCCCCAGCCCATGCTGCACCTTCACCAAGATCCTGTGCTGAGTCCTCCAGTGCTGTAAGCCTTGTCCCTCCCTCCCTGTGTCAACGCTCTGTCTGAAAAACTAATTTTTAATGTCTTTTTAACCTCAGCCCTTTCCATTAAATGAGGAGAAGCAGAACTCTTTTCTTCCCCCTTTTTCTCTAGCTTGTGTCTTTAATTGCAGAATCTTCCAGCTCTTCTGAGGCATCTGAGGAGCGCAGAGAGCAATGGCTCTCCACTGCTGCAGCTCCAGGATGTGACCCAAAGAGAAATTACTTGTGGAAATTTGCAGTCAGCTCACAGATAGCTGCTGAGCAGGAAGGCGGCAGTCTTCCCCTAATCCACAATTTGATGCAGATTATTCATACGGTGCTGCTGAAGAGTTAATATACTTGGCTGGGACAGGATAGAAATTATGCCTACTTAATACGACAGAAAATAAATAGAATCTGCTTTCAAAGGATGCGTTGACCGAGCTGTCTTGCCTGATGCTGGGGAGACAAGTGTCTACAAGCTTCAGCTTAATGTGGCGTGGAAATGTATTGGGTTGTATTTATGCCCATATGCAATACTTAACTGGCTATTGTGCTGATTAAATATTTAATTGGCTGTCTGTGAGGAGAAATGCACCATTAGTCTATAGGGAATTACACTGTTCCTTGTGCCTGCTCTTAAATAAAACATCTAATTCATTGTCACTTAAGCATAATGTTAAGTGCCCGTTAAGGAGATGTTTTCAAGGGAAATAAATACAAAACTTGCCTGCTGGCATTGGCCCAGGTGGACCTCTACATGCCCCAGTGTGGGTGCAGCACTTGGGGATGTCCTGGGGCTCAGGGGACAGCAGAGATGCTCAGCCTGTCCCCTGCGTGCCACTGCCAGCCAGGGCACGGAGCCAGGGAAGGGCCTCTGGGGTTCCAGCACTGCCCAGTGGCTTTTCGGGGTGCTCGTCCAGGCAGATGATGATTTCAGCCCCTTTTCTCCTGGTCTTTTGCAGTATAGCTCACCCAGGAGCTGTGAGGGGAGAGAGAAATGCAGAAAGCCCAGTGGGATGCTCCTAAAATACAGCTCCTTGCTGTAGCCGGGCGAGGGGAGCAGGCTCATCGGTGACCATCACAGGAGTTTCTTTGCCTCGTTTTGTTTGGGAATCTGGATTCATTGGTGGGGAAAGCAGCAGAAAAGAGGAAGTGAGGAGGCCTTATGAAAGCAACTGTTTTTTCCCTTCCTCAGGGCTACCCTGGGGTACAGCAAAAGCAAAGTACGCCAAGCAGAGCTCACTTACCTTGCAGACTGCGTTGTGCTGAATATCTGCAAGAGAAAAACTGGGAATGTGCTGAGTGTTATTCCTTATCATTATAATTTAATGAAAAACCCCGGACCTCACGATGCAAAAGCTAGTGGTATTTTATTGGAAAAACTCCCTGCTCTTAGAGCGCAGCATCACACCGGCAGCTCCCAGCAGCACGTACCCCGACGGCTGCGCAGCCGCTGCTGGCCGCGTGGGCAGAGTCCCCCCGCCTCAGGCTGACACGGCTCTTTGATTCATCCCAGCAATGAAGCTGCCATCTCTGTTGAATAACTGATCCTTCAGCAGTGTAACTCTTATTCCATTGACAATTTGGCAGCCTTTGCCAACTGGCTCCTTCTCTCCAGCAAATTTTCACGTCTGTGCACGCGTGCCTGCTGCAAAAGGGGCTCCAGGGCAGCATCCTGACTTGCAGCAAGGTGCCCGCTCTGTTTGCTGCTTCAAAAGCACTGGCCAGCTATTGGGATTCAATAGCAAAACCCAGTATTCTGAATAATTCAGCTTCATCTGTGTCCTGACAGCCAGCATCGGGCTGAGCTATCTGAGAAGCGCGGCTCTTTGCTGTGCTCCCTGCGCTCGGGGCGGGTGGTGTTACTTTATGATGAATTGTCCCAAACTCCGAAGTTTGTCTTAACAGGGTTGACCTGAAGACACAGCTATGCTGGGACAGATAATAAGGAAAGCCCAGCCAGGACTGGTGCAGTGAAGGCATGGTGTTAATTTTAGCCAGGATTCACATCCTCGTTAGGTGTGGGCAAAGCAAATTAACATTCCCCCAGCTGGCATGGACAACTTGGCTTTCCTGGCACCAAGGGTGGTGGCTTCAGGCCTGTGATGTGCTGCAATGTCCCCAAGCAGAGGCAGCTTCCATCAACCTCCCCCCTGGAGCTTTACCACCCTGGCTGCTCAGCTGTCTCCTCTTGGCCTGTGCTGGAGCTGGGAACTCTTCAGGGCATCCAGCCTTGAAACCTGGGCAGAAAGGAGTTTGCTCAGTCCTGGGAAATTGCCAGGGGACAGCAAGGTAGTGACACTGGTCATGCACGACCAAGAGTCACAGTTGCATACAGCAAGGTCCGTCCCTCCAGTGTTGGCCAGGAAAGCTGCTCCACCATGAGGGAAGGGGAATATTTAAGTGGCAGCAGCCAGGGCTGTCTCTGTCCTCTCCTCCTCTTTGCCCGGATGGCAGGGGACAGTGGGGCCACAGGGTGCACATGGGGCTGGGGCCAGCTCAGCCCATGTTGCCCCAGGAGCACTGCCTGAATCTGGGGCAGCAATGGTCTGTAGAGAAGTCGGGGCTTCCTGGGTTGCTCCACTCAACACTGACCAGCAAAAAGTCAGAAAATCCAACCTGGTTTTGCTGCAAAACAGCTCCGGGACAAGGGACACAGGCTGGGAACGAGCGATGCACCTCCTGGTGACTTTGAGTGCCTGAGTCCCCGGTAGCCATGCTGGGAAGTGGGGAGCAGAGGGAAGGTCCTGCCCTCCACTTCCAAGGCATCACCTGCTGCCCACACCCCCATCCCCACCCTCTGCTCCCCTCCTGGTGCCCTGTGAGGTGTGACACTGAGTCAAAGGTGCCACCAGCCTCATGGGGACCAGTGCTGACACATCTGGGAGCATCAGTGTGGTTTCCTGGAGGTATCACTCAGTACTGAAATATCTTGACACAAGCTCGGTCCCCCCTCCTGGACTTTGGGGGATCTGGCACTTTGGGGGAGGAAGATGCAGATTGCTTTAGTCAGGTTGGGTGGGTTTTCTTGTTCTCCCTATTTTTCCTTATTTTTTTTTTTGCTGGTTTTCACACCTCCCCTCACTCTCTATTTTTGATCAGCTGAGTCAACCCTGGATTTGGCGCTCAAGGAGCGGAAAGGTGATCCTGCTCCATCAGTGGGGCACAGCCCACGCACCTCCCCTCTGCACTGCTCCTCAGCCCACGCCAGCTCTGTGCCAGCAGCTCCCCACCACAAACAAAACCACTATAATACATTTTTGGCTCTGTGAAGGTGGGGGTTAAAGAGCTGAACATCTGAAACCCCCAGTGTGGAGCTGCACCAGCCCTTGGGAGATGTAGAAGATCATAGGGTGGGCATCCTATTGACTCTGCAAACCCAGCCTTGAAACTGGGATGCCAGTGGGACATCAGCTGCTCTGGGCGGGGGACAAGTGCTAAGGGAGGTGAGGAGCTGGGGGAAGACTTCTTGGTGAGCTGACATGGGGTCAAAACCCCCCTTCCCAGCCCAGGGGCACATCTGGGTGAACAGCTGCTGGGGGCTGCATGCCTGTCAGTCCTTCCCAGTGCCAGAAGCATGCCTGGCTTTCATGCCCTTGCTCCAAGTCTGGTGGTTTGAGCTGTGCAGGACGTGCATGCGTCCAGTTCTGGGCTTTGCTCGGCCACTGGCAACAGGCTCGGCAGGACCCCATCAACCCTGCCACAGGGCTAAGCCCATCCCTTGCACCCTGGGGAGAGAGGGTGACAAGAGGCATGGGATTTTAGCTTTTCTTTGGAAAATTAATCACACTTTAATTACAGTGAAACCTGGAGACATGGCGAAGGATTAAGTGGATTACCTTCAAAGTAATTTGTTATCAAATATTTATCCTTCTGGGAAGGGAGATGCAGCCTGAGAGATTCTGTGTTATCTGTGCTGCCTGCCAAGGACATGCCATGTCCTTCCTGCCTCCCCCTGCCCCTACTCCTCCCAGCCCGCTTGGTGCAGGCTCAAAATGCAGAGCAGGGTCCCTTGTCCCCTGTGGTCCCTCATCCCCTGGGGCCTCTCATCCCTTGGGGCTGGTGGCTTCAAAGCTGGAGCTGTGTCAAGGCTTTGCCCCTGCAAGCCACTGACACTAGATGAGACGAGATACCAGTGCCTTACTGGTGGTCTCTGGTCTGTGAAGTGGTACAGTGGGAACAACCAACACTGCTCACCAGCTCCAGCAGTGAGATGGATGCTCCCAGCCCCTCTCCCTTGCCAGGGCCTGGCTGCTGCCTGCATCTGCAGCGGCAGGGAAGGGGCCAGGGGGCTGCAGCGGGCACAGCTCCATCCCTGCCAGAGGACCCAGTGAGATGCATGGTAAATCGGATTCAGCCTGAGCTCTTTATCCGTTCGGCAGACTGTGGGTTTAGTGCTTGGATGCTTCATTAACTAATAATAATGAGTCATTGTATTTGCCTCCTGGGCATTGTAAATGATCCAGTGTCAGGAGACGCCAGGAGGATGTGGAATTGCAATGAGGCTGAATGGGCTGAGCCTTGGATGGCAGATAAAACTGATGCAGATGTACCGCTGTGCTCCCCACCTGGGGACATGGACCCCAGGGAAGGGACAGCCGTGCAGTGACAAGGCTTCCCAGCCAGCCAGGCTCATGGCAGCAAGGTTCTTCCATGTGCACTGGGACCTCTGTGATGTTTCCCTCTCCCCAGCTCATGGGCCTTGAACTGTTCTCTCCATTCCCTTCCCATTGATAAAGGGATTTTTCTAGCCTGTGCTGCCCTGCAAGCAGTTTTCACAGTCCTGCTCTGGTGCTGTGCCTCAAGGTAAATGCCAGCTGCATTGGGACCGGCTGGTGTAGCACACCTTTGTATTTTCCTGTAAGGATAATTCCTCCTCTGGAGCAAAATCAGAGTGACATGCAGCATGCCAGAAATATGCAGTACCTGGTAAACTCCCTGCCCATGGAAGAGGCCTGTGAGCGATGCTGCCCAGTGCCCACCAGCACTTCATGCTGTGCTGGGGGTGAGGGAGTAGCCCAGCTACAGGATTAACTTCTGGGCTGGTTGCCAGGTGTGGGTGGCACCGCTGGACATGACACAGATGCCTGTCCCCTTCGCTGCGCCTCGTCTGTGGGTCTGTAATTTGGCTGTGCGTGTGCTGGTGGAGCAGGGAGAGCACAGGGACCAACCGCTGCCTGCAGATAGACATCCCTTGCCACCAGCATCGCAGCCCTCATCCCTGCAGGCAGCACCCGGTTGCACCCCAGCTCCACAAGCAGAGAGGGAGTGCCCACCTCCCCCCCCCCCCCCCCCCCCCCCCCAAATCCTCCTGCGCACCCCAGCGAGTGCAGGGGAAGCATCCTTCTGGCTCCAACGCGCAGCCCCTTCCCCTGGGACAGGCATCCGCAGCGTTCAGTTCGCCTCCAAAATCTGACTCCAAGAAACTACTGATTAAACCAAAGAGGAAGAAAGAGATCAAGGTGAAAACAATAAGGGAATCATGAGGGGGGGAAAAAGGGGGGGAAGGAGGAGAAACAAGCTGGTGGGCTGCCTGCAAAGAGCAGGGGCTGAGTGGAGGCCATTTCAGCTCATACGTTGTCAATGGGGACAACAAGTGCACCTCCTGCCAGGACAGGCAGCTACCAAAGGTCTTCTTCTGCCTTAATTGACATGGGAAGCTCCAACCCATAAAAGCTTATGGGCTGGCAGGGCTGTGTCACCGTGTGCGTGCCACAGCTGCTGTGTGCCTGCAGGGCCAGGAGCCAGGGTGGGGGTCCCTGCGATGCTGTGAGCTGCTCAGAGCCCAGATTTCATCCCAGCTGCATGCCTTTTGCTAACAAATGTCGCACTAGTTTTGGGGGACCAGCACATCCCCCAGTTCAGAGCTGGGGCTCCACAAAGCATGTGCTGGTGCAGCATGCGCTCACCTCTGCTAACGCAACTCATCACCCCATCATGGAAGGAACAAGGAATTGTTTGCCATAAACCACGTGGGCTGGCATTAATTAGATTTCTATCCTTTAATTCTTTATTAATTGACTCTCACATCAGCTTCTCTTTTACTTTGCCTAGGATTAAAGCCAGGCTGAGCAGGCAGCACCAATCTGGGTCATCCCACATCCCCTCTCTGGGAGCCAACCCACCTTTACCACCCCCTTTACCTCCCGCAGCATCCCCAGCTCTGGGCTTCACTCCAGGACTCGGCTTGGGCAGGGCACAGAGCCGAGGCACCTCAGCCTACTGCTTCTCCAGTGTTTACTCCTGGCAGATGATATTTAATAAGGCTACATCATTAATGAACTGGAAAGAGCTTTAGCAGGCTGACGTGAGACAAATATAGCTGCCTGCTCATTTCCAAATACCAAACAGAAATATTTTCTGCCTGTTTCTGCCTGTTATGTATTATCATTGGCAGTTTTGCCATCTCTATCAAGCATTTGTCTGTAATATAAATATAATTTTAAAACCTCCTTTCCTACCCTTTGTCCCTTCCAGGCAAATTTTTCCCCCAGCATTTTTATCTTGTTTTTTGCATTCTTAACATCTCACATCTTCCATAACATAATGACTGTTATCTAGTTTTCCTTGGCTATGTATACGTTTTCCCATTGTAGTTGCAGCTTTCATTTCACCACCGAACCACAACAGCTTTAATTGTTTCCTTCTCTGACTCTGAAACCAGGTTTCTTGGTCCCTTTGTTTGACTCCAAAAGCTCCCCCTTAATTCCCAGCAATATATTTTTCCATCTGATTTTCTCCCCTCACAGCCAGCTGCAGCCTATGAGCCTTTCCAGGGATGCAATGACTATTTACACATTCTCCTCTCTCTCGCTCCAGGCAGGTTTATTCCCCGCCATGGCAACAAGGTCTGCTGCAGGGAGGCACCCTGCTGCGCCCCAGCCCTGGTTTTGAGGGGGCTTCTCTGGCCACACAGCTCTGGTCAAGCCAGGCTTGCTCACTGCCCTCACTTGTCCCCCTCCAGCAAGGTGGGGGGGATGGACCCCAACCTCCCACGCTATGGCTCAGTTTCCCTTCCTGAGGATGCCTGTTACACAACATCCCACCTTCGCTTGGCTGTGGGAGGTGAAGCAGCGAGAAAACTCCCACTGCGCTGCTGGAGGTGGGAAAAATAGGGAAGAAAGATAATGCGTCAGCATGGTTTCTCCGAGCAGTGGCATGAAGACACTTGCTTGACTCCAGTTGTATTTTCTCCAGCGTGCAGATGCTCCGCAGCCTGCCTGCAACCCCACGCGGGGTGGGATGCTGCTGGCACAGATGGCTGTGGGCTCCCAGTCCCTGTGGGGGGACCAGAAGCTGTTGAAGGGAGTCAAAAGCAGGCAGAGACCTGGAGGAGTCACCCTGTGGGACCCTGTGTCTGGTGCGCATGCTGCCCATGCTGCACCCGGGACATGTCCCGCTGTGAAAGGGGATGGTGCTGGGGGTGGGGGAGAGTGATGGACATCGTGACATCCCACCAGGTGTCCACGGTGGGAGCCCTGTATCGGCTCTCATCCCACAGGGATGCCCCAGCATATGCTGGCTGCTCCACTGTGTTTCATCACCCAGAGCCCTGCTGTGGACAGGGGTCCCTTCCCCAGGAATGTCACGTTGCAATGGAGTGTGCTCACCCATCCCTCTCACTGCCATGGGTACCCAGAGGCCAGCCCTACAAAACTCCCTCCAGGGCCGGGGAGCTGCTGCTGTGCTTTAAAAGCCCTTCAGACCTCCCCAAACCAGTGTGGAGGTTGACTCAAAAGTATCAACCAGGCAGGGTACTAGGGAAATGGAGATGTTTGTGACCTGGCAGACCCAGCTGGGTCCTTCACAGAGCCACAGCCAGCGAGGTGCTGGGATTAAGCACTCTAAATGCAGCCCTGGGTGAAGCAGGACTTGGATTTGGAGTCCCATTTGGGCACTGCAGAAGCTGGCTGCAGTCAGCCTGGTGAGGAACATCTCCCCAGCCAAACCCCAGCAGTGCCTGCCTTGATGCTGTGGGTGTTTGGCCAGCAAAGCCCCATCATTAAGCTCCTGCCCCAGAGAGGGTGTTGCAGGTCTGGGCTGATGATCCCATGGCAATCAGGAGGTGCGCTGGAAGCGCACAGCTGTCTGTCTGTCCTGTGAGACCACGTCAGCCTTGCTTACTCGCAGCCAAGTGAGGGGATTAAAAGGAAAATACCGAGCTGCAATAACGGAGTAGCTGGGACTTGAATTTGTGTCAGTGCACGCCACTCCAGTGTGCAGGACTTCCTAAGCTGGTGAAATGGGTTGTCCCAGAGCAGGGAGGACCCCACTTTGCCCCCAGGGTGAAGGTGGGAGAGCCAGTTCCTTGGCACACAGATATTGTTGTGGTGCCAGGAGTAGCATCCACGTCTCTGTGGGGGGCAGACCATCCTTCCTCAGGTGGCAAAATATCATCCAGGCTCCAAAGCAGGCAGCCCCCATGGCAGTCATGGGGCGGGCAGATGCACAGGGCTCAGAAGCTTGGGGGCAGGTGGCAGGAAAGGGGCAGAAGAAGGAATCAAGGCCCTAAAATGAAGCAGAAACACCGAGGAAAATTTTTCTTCTGTCATTTAGCTAGCAGAAGGTGACACTGGGACTGGCACCCCCTTTCATTACATCTCCAGGGCTTTTCATGCAAATTCAGGCAAACAATTTCTTGGTTCCCTTTTAGCACTCTGGGAGGGCCAATTTCATTTCAGGAGCAGTGGGGAACAATAATCATCTTGAAGTGTCTTCCATCCTGAGAGGCGCAGATAAGAGCTGCGCAGTGGACTAACAGCACTAATTTGACGTTTTCAGCTGATAGCTTTGCAGATGACAAAAATCAGGCACCATAAAAGGCTGGTAAACTCCACAGCGGCAGGGTTACCCCCTCCTGTGCATCCCTCCTGTTCCCCTCCTCTAGCCCGAGAGCGAGATGAAACCCTGTCCCCGAGTGCATCACTGCTCACTGCCATGGGAAGGTGGTTTTGGTGAGGATGGGGCAGGTTTGGCTGAGGGCTGAGCCCTGGGGAAGGAGCAGGACACAGCTGCGGGATGAAGGGAAATGCAGGTCAGGCTGGTAGACGCAGTCGTGCCCACTGGTGCTGCTCCTCTTCTTGGGGGAAAATATCCCAGCCATCTTCTGTTATCCTTTTAGAGAAGTCCTTGTTCATGGATCCAAAGGGAAAGTGATCACCTTAGTGCTTTGAGATACCACTTGCAGATTCCTGATCCGGTCAATGAAGCCAAGCAAGAAACACCTCACTTCAACAAACCTCTCCAAGGTATTTCCAAGTCCCCTCTGCTGTCTGAGCCCATACAAAATTTGCCAGCAGATGTCCTTGTCCCCACTTGCTGCACCCAGCCGTGCATACTGCCCACTCCCTCAGCTCACACTGGGATGCACAGACTTGCCTTGCAGCTCAGTGATTCCAGTTCCCTCCATGGGGTCCCACCTGGGTGCTCAAGCCTTCCACAGGTGCTGCTGTCATTTAGGGAAATGAGTGGTGAAGTGACAAAAAAGTGGCTGTAGACTGACCCCCCCTGGGGGGGCAGCCAGGGTCAGGCCCTGGGCTGGACCAGCGGAAAACAGAGCCATGGAAACCTCAGCAATCTAGTCCAGAGCCCTGTGTCCAGGTAGGACTGGCTCTGCCTGCATCTTTCCAGAAAGAAAGCATCTGGTCTGTTCTTCACGGTGACAGCATGTTTGTCTTCTCCCCGACCAACCTGTCCCATGTTTCATTGCTGTCCTTAAAGGGTTTCCCTGCTGTTGAACCCTAAATGTTTTTGCTGCTGTTTCAGTCCATTCCACCTTGTCCTAACCAGCAGAGGGTGAAGAACCGACACCTCCCTTCCTTGCCATCACTCTTCCTATTATTGCTTTGTTACAATCTGCTCTTTTTGAGTCTAAAGCCCAGTTTTGTGAGCCCATCTTTGTGTTTTCAACGTCCATGTGGCCTTCCCGGTCCCTCTCTGCATCCTCCTGAGCCTGGTGAGGATGCTCCACCTCCATGAGTGCCCATGATGGGTATTAATCCCACTCCCAGGCAGGCACCAGCAGCCTGGAAAGCCACGCATCAAGGCTCAGCGGAGGATTCAATTCCCTTAGGCCTCTTTTTTTTCTATTTTCCTCCTTAGATAAAAGACAGGATTGTGTGACCAAGGCAGGTATGAATCCATCTGGGGCCATCTTCTGAGGTTTAATTTCTGCCAGGCATGAAGTCTTGTGGGAAAAAATGGGAAGGAAGGCGCTGATTTCTCCCTAGTGCAAGCAGGAGTCCAGCTTGGCCAGCACAGCAGGATTTATTTGCATGAGGTTAAGCTGAGCTGCAGGCACTGGGGACAGCAGCTAATTAAACTGGGTGATGCTGGGGCAGGCTAGCAAGGCATGCTGCATCAAGCATAAGTTTTGCTGATGCAAGGTAACTGGTGCCAGCTGGAAAATGAAATCCCATCCCATGCTTGAGAATGTGATTTTGAAGCCATTTTTTTTACCTGAATTGGGGAAAAATGCAATACCAGATATTTATTTTTTTTCACAGGAGGAGATATTCAGAGCATGTGGAAAAAGCTTTTGGAGAGCTCAGTGGGGTTTCTCAGCTCAACGTGTGACTGCTCAACCGGTGCCCATTAATTTTGTTTTCTCCCTGAAGGCAAAAATGGGACTAGGCAAATGTCTCTGGTTCTCCCACCCCTTCTCCCAGCGGAAACTCATAATTTTTCATCAATCTTGAAATATTCCCAAAGGGAAAATTTTCATTTTTATGAGAGTGGCATTTTCAGCCAGCAAACTGTTCTCATGGGAAATTCCTACCTGGTTTTAAATTCACCTCACTCTCCTGGGCTTCGATTGCTTTCTGCCTCTTTTTTTTTATTATTATTATTTTGACCACAGGCTGCTGAGGACAGGCGTTGTTCCTCCTGGAGCTGCTATCAGTCTCCTGTGGGATGAAGGATAGAGATGCCCAGATCAGCCTGAGTCCTCCAGCAGTTTGGGAAAGATGAATGCTGAGCTGTGCCTCCACCAAAGATTACCAGCATCTGCAGCTCCGCTTCTACGCCACATCCTTGTCCCTTCTTTTTTTGATGGCCCCCCTTTTTTTTTAATGCTGATAGCAAGCACCCCTTTGAGCATCCCATCTCTCTGCTAGCTCCTCCCACTGAGTACACACTCTGCTAAAGCTGGAAATGTCATTTTCACAATATCTTTTCTCCCTGCTTAACAGATTGGGTTTTGGTTGCATTGCACCAGCCCAGCCTGGCTCTGGTCCTGCAGCAGCTGTGTCCTGCAGACACCTGGCGTGGGGGAGAGATGGCCTCGGCCATGCTCCATCAGCATCCCTTGCTCCATCAGCATCACTTGCTGCTGCCTGAGGTTGCCCGGTGCTGGCAAAGCCTGGACCCCTCCTCCTCTGACATTTATTGTGGCTCTGCCAAAGAAACCAGCCCTATTTGTTCTGTCCCTTGCAGGAAAACCACGCAAGATTTCTTATGTCATTCCCAGATATAATGGGATAATGAGTTGATGGCCTGGCTGGTTGCAATTCTGAGGAATGAGGCTTTGCTAAAGCGATGATAATCCCTTGTTGATGTAGCTTATATGTTGCTGGTGAATCTCAGATAGGTATCGTTATTTTTATTTTCCAGAGGCAGATTTCATAGGAAGGGATGAATAGAGATTGCCCCTCAGCTCTGGGGCAGGACCAGCTCTCCCAATGCCATTTCTGACTGATACTTGTCCCCCCTGCTCTTAATCCCTTCCATCTACCCTGCCCTTTGAGCTGGGCTGCACATCCGAGCATCTCCCCTCAACCTCCTCTGCTCCAGACTGAGCCCTTTTATTTTTCCCTGGCCCCAGGGGCTGTGGAAAAGTGTCCCCAGCCCACTAAGGCCGTGCGTGTGCCTCTGGTTTCTAACAGCCCTTGGCTGCCTGGAAGGCCTGGAGTTCAGCACGTGGGCGATGCTTTACCCTGCTGCCAGCCCGGGCAGCTTCCAATGATGGATGGTCATGAGACTCCACAGTGGCCATCCCCAGGGAGCGGGGTCCGTAATGTCCCCAAAGGTCCCGCTCTCTGGTGATGCAGAGATCAGGGGCCTGAACACATCACCCTGGCCGTGCCCCCAGGGCTGGCATCGGAGCAAAGTGCTGCCCAGCCAGTCACTTCATCCTGGCTTGTGTTCGCTTTGGTTTGTCCCAGCTTGGCCCCAGCCCTGTGCAGAGACAAGCGATTCACAGCCTGGCTGGGCTTTAAGGAGCATGTAAAGCATGAATGAACTCACCTTTTTTTTACTTTTCCCTGAAAACTGGTGACAATTCAGCTTACACTGGCTTCAGGGCTGGGGGGTTTGCTGCTGCACAGGACCCCAGGGAATTAGCAGTGAGTCTGTGGGAGTGGAAAGGGCTCTTAAACATGCGAGGTAGCACTGCTGAAATATTTACACTGCCCAGTGAACAATTTCTCATCTTGCTGGAGGGCAGATTCAGCGCTGCAATGCCCTCCTGCTGTGGGGAGGAGAGCTCCTGCTATGGGAAAGGCTTTCTACGCTGACAGTTGGATCCTTTAGAAATTCCTCTTTTTGGTTTTGGGTTTGTTTTTTTTTTTTAAATTTATTTATTGTCAAGGATGGGGATGTTGGTGCAAGAAGTGGCACTGGAGAGAGCAGAGCGGAGGGAAGCCTGTGAGGAGGTTGGACCAAGCTGCCCCATGCTGTACAGGGAGAGCCCTGCCTGCCTGCTGCTGTACCCCTCATGTAGAGCCCCCAGTGACTCCTCTGTTGCCTTTTCCAGGGAAGGATTTGCAAAGTAATGTTCTTGTAAGCGATGAGCTAAAACACAGCTCTAGGAAACACACCCCTGTAGGGGACACCTCCAGTCTCTGTCCTTGTCTTAGCACTGCTGTGGACCACATTGCAACTGCGACTTTTCTTTTGAGGGGGAATAATCCAGAATTTGGCCAGGCATGTGGAGCAATATTTGCGAAGTGTATGGAGCAGCATTGGGATGTCCTCATCTCTGCAAATTGTCAGAGATGAGGGTGTGAAAAAGGAGCTGTTGGCCCTTGTCCTTTCTTGAGAGATGCTGAAGGAGCAAGTCTGTGGTACCCGCACCCCTTCACCCTTTGGTGCCCACCCTGGGGCTCTGGATAAAGAACATCACAGCACTCGAGTGTTAACTCCACAAAATCAAGGGGGAGAATATTTTGCTGGATCTTTATCCTCACACTCTTGCTGGGTGGGTGGGCGAGTTGGTGGGGTTTTTAATGAGTGAATCTCATTAGCCCACTTAAGGTAAAACATGGTTGATGCTGGGTTTTGACAGCCCTGCTTCTGAGGTGGGGCTGGATCAGGAATCAGCCTGCAAAGGCTGCTGGCTGCCCAGTGGGGGCTTTCCCAAATTCTCACCATGATCCCAGCTGAAGGATGTTCTCTAACACAAAACTTCAAGAAGGTTCATCCACGCTGACCTCTGGGCATCCCTCAGCCTTCACGGCTGCTGTTCCCAAATTCACAGCCCAAACTCATGGCTGGGCAGAGCCTTTGCTTCCTCGGCCATGGGGCAGCTCCTCCTGGAGCAGCTCAGGCATGTGCTGGAGCTGGCTCACACCTTCCCCACCTGAGTCCTGAGTTTGGCATCATTAAGAACCAAGACTCTGGTTCTTTTTACCCGTTCACCAATTTATAGCTCCTGGCTTTGCCGCAGCTCTCGGCTGCTTTCTCAGTCCTCAGCCAGGCATTCAAGACTGCTGCATTAGTCCTTCACCTTCCAGCTGAGGATGCTTTTTGCCATGGTCCCCCATAAACAGGGCTTTGCTCAAACCAGTGTTAATGGATGACAGCAGAAATAGCTCTGAAGACTTTTAAAACCCTGCTGTTCTCGAAACTTTTATTTAGCTACAACTCCTCTGTGATCACTGCTTGGGTTGCTTGAACAACAGCTGGAGACTAATGTGGGCTGCGTCTCTTGGGGACCACCAAAGCCAGAGAGAAAGGCTAGCAAGGGTAGTGACAAAAGTGATGATCTTGCTAAGAAAAGCTGTAACAGAAAACCCAGAACTGCCTATAAATCCCATCGTCTCGTTATGCTACTAAGCAAAAACCAAAACCAAGATAAAAAAGCATCACAAAAAAATACCCTGCTGTAAAGGCTGTATATTGTAAAACTCAAGACATAAAAATAATAATAAAGCTGCAGGAAAATCTGGAGGTGCAAGCAATAACGACCGAGCAATAATGGACTATCCAAGGCACGTTGCAGGCAGGAGAAGGCAGCCAGCAAGGTCTCACTGCCAGGCTGCAGAGTCCACCTGCAAAACTTGTTCTTCTGTATTTTCAACTAATTAAAATTCCTTGGATTAAGGGCTAATCATGTGCATTATGAAATGTTTCCCCCCTGCTAATATTTTAATTGCCAGCCACTCCCTGCTCAGGGTAGGGAAAGGGGAATAGGAAGCTGAGAAGTTGAGGCAAATCATCCAAAGGAACAGATGGAGTGAGGAGGGGACGGGGCAGGGATTAGCACTCTGCCCACGCCTCTGGGCACAGCGGGGCTCCTCTCTCCGCACGGTGAGAAGAAACCAGTTCAAACAACAGGTCTTGCATTAATATCTCATTCTCTATAAATAAATCAATAAAGTGAGAGCTATTTGGTTGCTCCTCCCCTAAGTCACTTAGGAGCCCTGTGATGCTTCATCCCTGCACTTTCCCTCCCTGATTGCAGGTTAGTGGGAAGGGGATGTGAACGTGTCCCATCTTCCATGGGCTGGCAGGGGCTGCAGGCACAATGCTACGCCCTCCAAGCCCTCCCGGAGCTCTGTGGGTGCCCCACGCTCTTTTGGGGGAGCAGCATTGCAGCCCTGAGGAGCAACCTGGCTTGGGAGGGGGTCACCCCCAAAGGAGGAGCCTCTGCCCAGAGGTTTGAGGCTGTTGCTGTTTGATTATAGCATCACTGCTTCAGAGTAAAGGAGCCAAAAAAGGAGAGTTTTAAGCCTGTTTCTAAGTTTCTTAGAAATAAAAAGACTTGGAAAAAATAGGGGGGGGGGGGGGGGGGCTGGAAGGAAGTGCTGTTGTGTATTTCCATAGAGGTTATAGAAGGAACTGGAATGGTCCTGTAGGAATCCAGCATCATCTGGGATGCTGAGATCTTGCACCCAGGGTCACCCCACCCCAACATGCAGGCTGCAAAACCAAAGAGGGTTTTGGTGAAAGATGAAGGGGCTAATTAAGAGCACCTAAAGACAAAACCGTTGTTTGACAAACTGCAGTGTGGGGCCGAGAGCAATTCCCGCTGCAGGGCTTCGAAACAGCTGGGCTTTGGATAGTTCTGCCTCAGGCTGGTTTGCATATTTAGTAGGACACTCAAGAGAGCGTGGATGGGAAACCCAAAACTTGCTTTGCCTTTTCTCCATATGTGCTTGCAGGCTCCCTGTCATTTTTGCAGCGTGTTTGCTCTTTTTTTCCAACAGCTTATGTGTTATTGAGGAAATATGATCTAAAACACTGAGGATCTGATGGACTGGGGCTCCGTGCAGAGAAATGCTGTGTAAAGCCTCCCAGGGCGGATGCTGACAGATAATATACTAGAACAAGAAGTTCAGGTGGTTTGAGATAAATTGCGTGTGCTGGGTTTTAATGCATATGTAGAGCTGCTCTGGTTTTTGATGGAGGCAGGAAACTAGCATTTCTCAGTCTGCAGCTCGTAACAGCAAAAATTACTTACAACAAGAATTGTTAATAGAACCTACAGGAAGCTGGGACGCGCAGCCGTGCCATCAGCATGGTGTTCCATGCCCAGGGGATTTCTGCTTTCTTGGAGGATTTCCTCAGGTGTCCAGAGCTGAGGAGATGCTTGAGGGAAGAGCAGTTTTGCCCAGTGATGGACCAGCCACTGAGCCGGGTGTGAGCTCTGCCAGGAGGAGTGGCATTACAGGAGTGTGCTGGTCCCAGAGCAAGGAAAGCCAGCTCTCCTTGTCCTCTCCCTCATGTCCCAGCTTATGGCAGGTCAGCTGAAGGCATGTCGGCTCTTGTAATGTCAAAAACCCCATCATTCTTCTCAAACCAATGGGTTTGTGCAGCAAACATTGCAATTCCCAATACTTTTTGGGGGACCTCACCACGAGCCCCTTGTCTCACTGAGTGTCCTTGTTCTGGCTCTCCATGCTTGGCACCCCTTTGCTCCCTGGTGCATGCAAATATTGCATGCCATCCCTCTCAGATCCAGGCTTACCTTGCAATTAGCAGGGGGTGGTAGGGAGGTGGTGTCTTGACACAGTATTTCAAGGTGAGGGCTTTGGGAAGAGCTCCAAGCTGTTCTGTGCAGACAGCCGTTCAGGGTAGGAAAAGAGGTAAGAAGAAAGGCAAAGCCTAAGAAGAAAGAATTCAATGGGGGGAAATACTTCTGCTCACAGCCTGCTTGAGCAATTTGATCTTGCCCTTGTCCTGAGCCTGACCTCAACCCCTCTCCTGCCTGCCCTGGGGCAGGGACCCGGTCAGTGGGCTGGGGAGACCCTGCTGTGCTCTCCTCAGGACACAAGTGACAGCCCCAGGGCTCTCAGTGCACACTGCTCCCCAGCACGTTTCAGACCCCCCTGGTATGAAGCTGTGAGTGTGCAGCATCACCGACACAACCCAGACTGAGCCCTCCTGTCTCGCCTCTGCTGCTGTCGTTAGTGCTCTGCAGCGGCACTGCATCCTCCTCGGGGATGCTCTAATTGCTGCCGCAGGTCACAGAAACTGTCAGCCGGGAAGAGATCAATGCTCCCTCCCTCCCGGCATCTCCAAAGCAGCTGATGCCACAGCCACTCTGCCCTTTAATGCGCCTGATCACACGAAGCACTGCCAAGGGGCACGGTTCCTGCTGCTGCTCACCTCCCACCCTGCAACACAAGCAGCAAACCCACTCTGATATTTCTCCTACCTCCAGTACCCACAGAAGCTGCCCTGATGGCACGTTCCCTGGCTGTAGGCACCAGTGGGGTGTGGGTGTGAAGGCTGCTGAGGGTACCAAGGAGACCCCATGGGGCTCTGGTGTGGGCGGCCAGGGCTGGAGGCAGCTGTCTGGTGCCAAGGGGGGGCTGTGGGGTGCTCCCACGTGCCATAAGCTCCTGCTTTGCCCATGGGATAAATAAGCAGTGGGTTTTATCTGGATGCTCATGGTGACCAACCTGGCACTTGTTCATCAGCTCATTAGATCCCTGCCCTGCAGCTGCTGTTCTCAGCAAGTCTCCTGCTCCTGCCTGCCCAACTGAAGCCTTCTTCTACCATGGGAACTTCAGACAATTTGCAGATTAAATAACTCAAACACATCCTCTGGAGGATGCCACAGTATCAAACTACAAGGTTTTAATGTACTTTTTAGTCCTCTTCTAGATAGAGCTCAGGGTTTCCCAGGGACACTGCTGTGGCAGGGATGATACCAGTGTGAGAGAGGTGTTGGGACACAAACATGGGCTGAAAAGTGGCTCTGGCACATGGGTCTGGAACCCACTGGTGGAAAATCAGCCCCCAGCAAACTGAATATGCTGCACTGGTGCTTACCTCTAACTCAGGATAAATCCTGGCTACTGACCCTAAACATCTTTAAAAACATGAACAACTTATATCCCCTGGTCTTCCTCTCTTCTCTAGCTTCTCTCCTCTCCCTCTCCCTCTCCCTCTCCCTCTCCCTCTCCCTCTCCCTCTCCCTCTCCCTCTCCCTCTCCTTCTCCATACTACGAGCAGAAGGTGGCTCCTAAGGGCACATCATTTACTGCAGCCAAATGTTGATGGGCTCATAATTCATGGCTGGTGGAGCACAGCACAGTCCTAGCGTGCTACAAGGTGATCAATAATGAGTAGAAATTAATGCACTGGAAATGATAGATTCAGAGTCAGCTGGGAGCATGGCTGCGGGCTCAGTGTTGCTTGGCCTCATGGGGACAGCAGGGCAGGCCATGGGTCACAGGCAGCTCCTGGGGCATTTCACTGCATTTCCCTGTGCTCTGAGATGTGCACATCATCTTGGCTGAGCTGGCTGAAGTTAAACAGCTCATGCAGACCTTCCCAGGAGCCTGGGAGAGTCTGCTTGGGATGATAAAGGTGAGATGAATCCCTGTCTCAAGGCACGTCATACCAGGCTCCCAGGCAGAAAAGCAAAGCTCCTTATGGACTGGAGATAACATTCAGACCCTCTTAATGTTTTTTTAGGAGTGACTTGCTGCAGACCAAGGCAGTGCAGCCTTGCTCTGGCAGCAGGACTTTTGCTGAGCTTTCCCTGGATCATGGCACAGCCTCAGCTGTGGTGGCTCTGCTCCTCCACCTTGTTGCAGCCCCTGGGCATGGCTGGCTGGATCCTGGCTCTGTGCTGTGCTGAGCAGGGGGAAAAGCAGAAGCATTTCCTCTCTTGCAGCCACAGGCACTAAATATTGCCCTAATAATCAAATGGCTTTTCATCCCCGTAAACCATGTCCTGCTAATGCTTTCTGCAGACACAGCCCAGGATCCGTCCTCTCCCACCTCACTCATTTTCTGCTTAGTCTGCCCCTTTATTGCCTAATAAATGGTGTCTGATTCAATTCTGTCATCCTGCCTGTGAATCTGCTGTGGCTGTGGTCCTCCCCCGGGGCAGGCACCGTCCCCGGCTTGCCTGGGTTCCTGCCCCCAAGTCCCCCCGCAGCAGCACTGCCGCTGCTCCCGCATCCCTCCATCAGAAGCTGGCAGGGCCCTTCGATGGCCAGGTCTTTGTGCCAGAGAAGGAGATGTTTTGGAGTGAGCCATGAGCAGATGACCTTTCTCAGCGCAGTATTACTTTATCTCTGCAGCCAAGGCTGGAGTGCAAACTGAAGCCACATTTTGGCTGTTCAGCCAAAAGCAGTGAGCGATGGGCACCGAGGGGGACAGGGGCCATGGCCACTGTGTGACAATTCAGGATGCCTCAGCTCCAGACTGGGGTCTCTGGGGTGATTAGTGGCTTCAGAGCTCCAGGAAAGTTTAAGGACAGCACTGCACAGGCTGTAGTAGGGGCACACACACAGACGTGGTCCCTGCCTCTGAGCTACGACTGCCAGGGGCATCCTCCAGGGAGACACCGGGAGAAGCAGCACCCACAGCACAAACCTCTGCAGCTTTCCGTGGCCAGGCTTTGCCAGCCTTGCTGTAAGCTAAATAGCAGTTTTGGTATCTCTGCCATCAAAGAGAGATCCCCCCAGCGATGTCTGCAAGAAGCAGAGCCAGAGGGTCACGTATTTTCGGCAGCTGCTGGGCTGAGAGGTCTGCAGGACGCCCCTCCATCGTCTGCTGTGGCGAACACGCCAGCTCCAAATGTCACCCGTGAGCCGGAGAGGATGGCGGCTCCTTTGGCAGGCTGAGCCCACCCGCCCACCCTTAACTGTAGTGTTATAAACACAAAATCTCGGCAAGGCTGCCAAGGAAAAAGCTCGAAATCACCTGCCATTATAGTGAGATGGCTAAGCAAACAGCTTCTTGCATCAGCGCTGCCTTTTAAGTATTCTCAGCTGGGGGCTGATGCAGCTTCTCTGGGTTTGTCTATCAAGAGAGAAAACAAATCAGGTTTTATCTTAAACAGCAAAACCTTGGTCACTGCCCAGCTTTACTGCTTGCTTGTCGACTCAGACACCTTTGGCATGATGAATGCTTTAGCCAGGGTTGAGAAAAGTGCTTATTTTTTGTGGAAAGGCAGGGTGGGTGCCTGTTTCCAGCCCGGCTCCCCGCACAGCCCTTCCTGGCCTGTGCCGGTGCGCACATCGCTCTCATCGGCTCGGCAGCGGCACAGTGGCGAGGTTCCCCGAACACTTTAGTGCATAATAGGACTGGTTCAATAATCCCATTATAGTCTGTCTTCAGGATGCCAGGACTAATTGGCAGGCGCTGAGACCTTCATCCCCAGCTGGAATTTTATTGCTCATCACAATTAACCGTGATGCTAAAGTCTCTCGGCCGCCCATGTGCCATTAGCTCAGTCTGGAGCTGTGTCCTCACTGGGCGCTTTCGGGGCCCCACTGCACCCTGTTCCCAGCCTCTGGCAGGGAAAGTACATGGTTATTGCTGTGGCTGATGTGCCTTTACTTCGTGCCATTTGCAGCTTAATAGGATTTATTTTGCGCATGTCCAGTTGGAGCTGCTTGCTGCACGAAATGCTGGCTGGAAGCTGCTGTGCCAGCAGCGCTGGGGAAGCTGAGGACAGCCCCAGCCTGGCACCTGGCTGTGGTGGTGGGATGGGGACGAGTGGCCTGAGGTGGCACTGCCAGTCGGAGGGGCCACAGGAGAGGCTGTCATTAGCCTGAGCCTGGTCACATCTCTCTATCGCAGCTCTCGGCTTTGGCAAACTGCCCCTTCTCAACGGAGCACTCGATGCGCTTCACTTTGAACACAGGCAGAGGCTCAGCTCACTCCAGTGCAATGGGCACATTTGTTTAAGTGTAGATTTGGGGTTTTTTTTGTCCTGATCTAAAGGTGTTAAACAGCAATTGCGGCTTGTCCTGGCAGCTTGTTTTCAGCTGCTCTGGGATGTGCCATTCATAGGGCCCCAGAGCCAGCAGAGGGCTGAGGACAGACTCTGACAACACAGCTGGTGACAGTTTTATTTCTTTTTAAGCAATTCAGACTTCAGAGACTCTGCCTCTACTGTGGCACTTTGTAGCGATGAGGAGTAAATTCTTTGCCTCTGCGTTTGTGTTCCCCATCCTCGAATGTAGCTTAGATCCCAGCGCCGCAGACCGAGGCTTTGAAAGCACACACACCTCCTCCCACAGAGCGCTCTTCAGCTGGAGACTTATTACCAGAAGATACTACGAACGCCAAAACTTTGCAAGGCTTCAGAAAGTGATTAGACAAATTCTAGGAAGAAAAAAAAATTCATCAAGAGCTATTAAGCACTGAGACAAGCTCTGGGACCCAGATGGGTGGATGCCAGGGAAGTGTCCCTCAGTTCTGCCTTATCCCTCCTGCTTTCTTCATCACACCTGCTTTTGGCCAGGACCAGTGCTGGGATGCTGGGATGAGGGGGCCATTGATCTGATTAAAACGTGTTGATTTTGGGCTCCCACGCTTACCCTTCCCTCCCCTCCCCTCCTCTCCCCTTCCCTCTCTTCTCCTCATTGACAGGGTGTAGGGGTTATTGCAGGGTCTCCATGCTGTGCAGGGCTTGCTGTGCAGGGGTCTTTTTGCCCTTAGCTTCTGGAGTTTCTTTTTAATCAAGGGCTGATTTCTAGCAGCCTTGGAGCAGGACAGCAGGAGTATCTGGAGTGCTGCAAAGAAGCCTTTGGGATGAGAATCAATCATGGAGCCAAACAGGGGAAAGCGAAGAGTGGCTCTTCAGAAAAAAAAAAAAAATTGTTGAAAAGAAGAGCAAAGGGAGGCTGGAAGAGATTTGTTTTGGTTTTCACAGCTGAGGCTAGCATGTGGGAGTGACAAAGCCTGAAAGCCCACAGGATGAAGCCGGGGAGGGCTGTGCCATCCGGCTGCACCAGCTGCACCGCTGGCTGGCTGGGGCTGGGCTTCAAACCAGACAAACCTCACCACAGGAATGATGGCTTTTGTGTTAAATATGGGCTATAGAATCAGCAGCAAGCAAGAATCCACCAAGCAGCAACCTAAAGTACATTTCCATCTTCTCATCACTGCTTTTTGGGTTGGATAAAACCCTGGATTAGTCCATTTCTCCCAGCTATAGCTGTTAGTCCAGACAAACCCCTCCCCTAAACTCCTTCTTTCTAGCTCCAGGGCATGCTATCTTGGTTTCAAGTCCATTACCCTGCCCCACCGTCACCTCACAGCACAGTGAGATGCTGTGCCCAAACCCACGCCTGGGAGCACGCCGTGACCCTGGTACAGGCAGTGTGCCTGCCCTCTCTTTGGTACCCAGCTCCAGCTCCCCTCTGCCTGTGCCACCCCAGGGCTGCCTGCCATCACCCCCCCCTGTATTATCCTTTTCCAAATAACTGAGCCAGCCTGGCTCTCCCACCCCTGTCCCCGTCATCTTTTGGAGGATGAGATCCTGCCCATGCGGATGCCCGTGTGGTGCATCACCTCCTCGCTGCCCAGCGTGGAGATGCTGCTGGCTTTGAGCTGCCTGCCCCTGCCCGCATCCCGGGAGGGGACCTGGGATGGGGAGAGGTGAGTGCTCAGCTCCTGCCTTCTCGCTTGGTTGTGAGCTTTGATTCCAGCGCAGAGCTGTGTGTTGGGGCAGTATTTCATGCTTGCTGGTGTCGGCTGATAAACCTTTGATTTTCACTTCTGGGAATAATAGCACAGTAATGAATTATATTCACAAGAATAACTGTAATAGTCATAAAACTGCAAATAGAAGAAAACTGTAAATCAGTCACCCCCTTGTAATGTGCTTACTTCATCTGAATCACCCTCCCTGGGCAGATTATCAATTTTATTTGGCTTTTCCATCCTAAACTTTTATTAAGTGGGGTGCCTCATGCGTAAAGATACTGAGCACAAGCCATATGTTCCAGGGATTTATCTGTTTATTTTGCCTTCCTTCCCTCCTTCTCCCCTCCCGCTAGCAGCTTTCAGGACCTGCAGGAGGCTGACTTGGACCATAAAAGACACGTGTCCCCAGTGTCACTTTACCTTTATTATGCCAAAAAAAAAAAAAAAAAAAAAGCTACCGGATGATGCACAGGCCTTCCTCTGTGCTGTGCAGAATTAGCTAGACCCTGCAGCATGTTTAGACTTCCATGTAATTAAAATAGAAATCCATTAGCATAGCTCCAGGGTAATCCTGGACCCCAGCGTGTCCTGGGCTGCAGCAAGAAGATGCTGCTGCTCACAGTCGATGACATGATGCTCACCCCAAGCCCTGTGGGCAAACTGGGGCAGCTGCGGCAGCATCAGGGGAAGGATGGTGACAAGTTACTGCTGTGCTTCTGAGACTGAGCGCAGATGGAGAACGTGATCTTGAAGGCAGAGCCGTGGCAGCAAGTGCTACCAGGTGCCTCTGCCAGTGTTTGCTGTGCTTTCTCCCGGACATGGAGGGAGGCAGTGGCAGAGACCTTCTGGGCCCAAGCATCTTCTCTTGCTGGGTACAGTACGACAACTTTTAAGTCCCTGTCTCTTCTCTTATTATTGGAGAATCACATAAAAAAAATCCCTTTTTGTTTCTCTCGCAGCTGCCTGCCCATGCCCTTTTCCATGTTTCCTATCAGAATCCCACTGGTTGCAGTTGTGTTCCAGGGGTGCAAGGCTGGCATGAGAACAACACTGAATCAATGCCGATGCAAAAGGTGCCAGAGCAGCCAGAAGAGCTGGGGGAAAGGTGCAAATGATGGTCAGCGGTTGGGTTTGGTGACCTTTTCGAAGGCGAGTTGCAAGCTGGAGTGGAGTTTGCTTCAGCTGGACGCGAGCTTGCCAGGGCCTGCATGGTATTTCATGGCTTTTGGAAACACTGGCTGCAATTTTCCATCATAACACAGCAGGGGAAAAGGGGAAAAACCACAGACCGTGTGATTTACGAGATGATTCTCTTAGATATTTCCATTTGCGATCTGAAATTGTCAAGTAATGTAGAAACCCTGAATTGTTGCTCCAGCTACTCCCATTGAGTGCTCCTTCGCTATGATTTCTCATGCAGGTCCAGCTTCTCCCCAGTGCCCAGCAGCCCCCAGTGCTGGCTCAGGCTGTGGCTGCCTCCGGCCATGCCTCCTGCCCAGCAGCAGGCTGGTTCTGTGGCTCACGATGCATTTTGGCTCGTTAATGATGGCTGATGGAGCTGAGCCCATCTGCATTCATCAAGAACTCTTGTCCAGTCTCTCTACAGCTTAGCAGGACCTGAAACACATCTGTTGAGCGAAGGATGTGCTGGAGATGAACTTTCTCTGCTCTGGCAAGTAGCTCCTTGCCAGTCTCAGGCTGATTTCCTGAGCCACAGGGTCGTGGCAAGCGCTTCGGCTGTGCACGTGTGTGTTAGTGCAAGCGCCATCCCCGTGGGCTCGCCCTCCTGGCACTGCACACCTGGACATCGCTCGGGTTTTCATCAGTGCAGACTCAGAGATGACCAGAGAGGGGTCAGGGGGTTTTGTCCAGTTCCCCCATTCCTCCTTGCACCGCTTCTGCCAAGGGCATAGGCCAGTCTCATAATCTCATTTTCCCAGTCTCCCTGGAGGAGATCACAGTTGGAGCCTGGAGATGTCCCAGCTCACCAGCCCTTCTCTGGCTGCCGCTGGATTCAGCTGAGCTTCTCCAGAGCTCCCATTTGGCCTTACCTAAGGAAAACCAGAGCCTGCCAGGTGTGTGCTGTCAGGAAGGCTCCAGCCCTGCTCAAACGGTTACCAGCTTCGGCAGAGCTGGAAAACAGGCTGAAAAAGTCTGAGTTGCAGAGGTGACTGAGCTGGGACATGGGTGGAGGACAGGGAGGAGAGCAGTGTTTCCTGTGGCTCATGCAGGTGCTGCACTCAGCACCCAAAGCATGGTGCTATCCTGCACCTATGCTATCAAAGAGACTTGTCAGCGGGAAAGAACAGTCACTGGAGTAGGGAGAAGGGAGTACAACAAGGATGGAGTGGGAAAGGCTGGAGACACCACAACATCTGCTGGAGGTTCAGCTGAAGAGATGCTTCCTGGAGAGGGTCTTGCTCGCGGGCTCCAGGTGATGGGTTGGCATGGGCTCTTTAGTCCTCTATATCCAGAGGTCCCAGAGGCTGGGGAAGTCCGGGGCGACCAGCAAAAGGAGCAAAAAAGCCCTTGCAGGATCACTGCAGGGTGTGTGACCTGTGGGAGTGCGTTGCTGCTTGTGCTGCTTCACAGCTCTGCAAGCTGGAGCAGAGTCGGGCTTGGAAGGGGAGGAGGGCAGAAAAACCTTGTAGGAATTGGATTTTAAAAGCAAGTCCAAAGTTCAAAAGTAGCTGCAATTTGAACAGAAATCTGCTCTTTGCAGCCAATTAGCAAGGCTGTGAAAGCAGCGGGAGCGTCTCATGTTTTGACAGTGTTAAAAAAGGCATGGAAACTAAACAGTGTGGATCGAACATGCCACCCATGCAAGCTGTCACTCGGGCATCAGCGACCCAGTGCCGAGCTGATCTGCCGGCGGCCCCAACAGCATAGCGGGTGCTGGGGACCAGCAAGGTCCCAGCCTGCCCACCAGAGCCGGCATCCCTGCCCTGCCCTGCCCTGCCCGCTGGGGTGGTGCCAGCAGGAGAAAACAACACATTTGGCTAACAGCAGTTTTGTATGCAGTTTATACTGCATGGTCCCATCTTTTTTTCTTTGAAGGTTTTCTTGTGTGGAAGGTCTGGTTTGGGCTGTCTCTGCTGCAGGGAGGCCCGTGTCACGGGGATGCTCTGGCTGCCTGGCTCTGCTCCCATGAACAGATGAGTTTGCAGCTGTTTCACCCACCCACCCAGTGGAGTGAATCAATGGGTCACCTCCAGATTCTTCTGGCAGAGTCAGACAGGTCTGGCACAGCATCCAGGCTGCAACTGAGAGAGGGCAGAGGGGGAGGGGGACCCTTCCTGAGAAGGGATTCCCTGCATGCAAGGCAAGGGATGATCCATTGTCCTGAGGATGCAAGAAACAGGTCCTCGGGTGCTTTCTCCAGGGCCTGTGAAACACTGAGGCTCCCAGAGAGATGTTTTTCCTTCTCCCTTGGCTAATAAACAGTGATAGACTCCATGTCTGGTGTCTGGGGCTCATGCACGCAGAGTCCTCTGAAGACCTACTTGTATCAAGAGCCTCTTGGTGCAATCTCCTCATGGTTTCCTCGTGAAAAGAGGCTGATCTGATACTACAGTGCAGGTGTGCCCATTGTGCAGGGCTCCAGGGACCCCCTGTCCCAGCTAAGGCAGGAGGAGGCTCTCCAGACACTTGTCGCACATGGCATGGACAGGAGCAAATAGGGTCTGAGCCCTCTTCATTTTGGCACCCGAGAAGAGTGGAGACCCCCTCCCTGGGTCACCTCCAGACCTTCCTGCCCTGCTGATGAGACATGTCCCCTTTCTGGGATGATTCCTGGACAGCAGTGAGTGACGGAGACAGCATCTTTGGGGACAGCACCAGAAGGCACCCCCAGTCCCAGGCAGAGGTGGTGCGGAGCCCCGCAGCCTTGCACCAGCCCGTGCTGGCTAACGCAGCGCTGCCATCACGTCTCCGCTCCCCCCTCTGCAATCAAATTAATGAGGAGCAGCGCAGGCAGATAGCGAGCAAGGTGTGAGGGGGTGGCGGGGGAAGGCGGGCAGAGGGATGCTCTCGGTGACTCACTGCCCCACTCCCTGCTTGGGGAGAGGTTTTTCTGTTTTGGAGGTGAAGGCTGGAACTCAGCTCCCTCCTTTCCTCCCTCCCTCTCCCCCCCCCCCCCCCCCAAGCCAAAAAAAACTGTGACAGCTTGATTTAGGGCTGGATAATGAGGCAATTGTGAGGAGGATGGGTACAGCGGGAGCCTGCGCTTGCCAAATCATTCAGCTTAATTGATCAAATATTTTTATGCATCGTTTATTCCTTTAAGGCGACCATAAGCCTCTTCTCTGGCTGCACTGAGATGAAAAGAGCAACGCTGGAGATCACCCAGGGAGAACCCTGGTGCTGCAGAGAGGGGCGGGCGGCTGCTGAGGACCTTCTCGGTCACCGAGGACTTGCCTGGCTGCCTGCACTGCCCGTGCTGCCTGCGCCAAGTGGAGGGTGGGCGAGTGGCTCCAGCCTCCCCAGGGCTCCCCAAGGCACGGAGCAGGCAGGAGCACAACCGCAGGCAGCATCCATCTGGCAGGGCTTGTCCTGGAGGCCTGGCTGGAGCTGTGTGTGCCACCCAGGCTGCGGCTGCCCTCTCGGGGGCCGGCTGCACCCCCGAACGCTGTGGCAGGTGCCATGCTAGCGCTGTCCCTGCTGCTTATGGTGTGAAGAGAAGCACCCCGCCAGCCAAGACGGACACAGAAGTAATTGCTAGAAAATGCTTCCCCCATGCAATTAAATTGCTGTAATCACTAAATCCCTCAGTCAGAACTGGATCTGTTAATCTACAAAGAAAGAAGGACAAACCAAATCCATTCCCTGTCGGCTTTTATCTCCCGCCCTCCTGCCGCAGGATGCCAGTGGCAGGGAATCGCTCTTGGTGCGGGCAGAACAGGGAGGGGGGGCACACAGCTCTCACTCCAGCCTTCTCCCTTGGATATTGCTGCTCCCAGGTGCCAGTTTCAGCCCCCTGAGCCTCTCATGTCCCCTACAAGCCCTCCTTGCCTCAGTTCAGGTTGGCTGGCACGATGCTGGGGCTCCCCTTGCCCACCCAGGCTTTAACACGCTGTATTTGCCACCATGGAGAAAAGCTGCTGCCGATCGGGCTGTCAGACCCCGGGTGGGTTGTTGCAAGGGGCTGTAGGTCCTTGGTGGAGGAAGGGCCGTGTCTCAGGGCAGGCGGGAGCAGCCCTGTCCCTCCTGCCTGCAGCACAGCCCCTGGGCTGCAGCCCGGTGCCTGTGAGCACCCGGCTGCTTTCTCCATGCTCAAAACAAGAGCTGCCTCTAGCGGTACCCGAGACGCCTCAGGGCTTGTGTGGGGCTCCAGGCGAGGAGCTCCTTCCCAGCTCTGCCCTGGGGACTGCTGCCTGACCGTGATGTGTCCCCGCCACTCAACAGCCAGCTGGGGCTGCACGAGAGGGACCCCACAGCTTCCCATCCCATCCCATCCCATCCCATCCCATCCCATCCCATCCCATCCCATCCCATCCCATCCCATCCCATCCCATCCCATCCCACCCCATCCCATCCCATCCCATCCCATCCCCCAGCAGCACCCCCGTCCTTTGTCTATGTTGCCCTGGTCCCCAGCTTGGTACTGCCCCTCCTGCCAGGGCTGCTGCCAGCCCAGGTCCTGGCTCTGAGCTCACTTGTGTGTTCTCTGTTCCGATTCAGCTTGGCATGTAAAAACCTTGACCCAGGCTCCCTTTCAGCTAAACAAATGGAAAGCCTTGGGCTGCCGAGATGAGAGCGGCAGCAGAGCTACACCTGGCACATTGCTGCGTCGCTTCAAGGACAGTTTGATGGGAAGCAAAGCGTGGGTGCGCACAGGCAAGGAGAGTTCAGCAGGGATGGCCGGCAAATGATGAGACCTGTGGACCCCATATGTGCTTCTTTCCAGGGATGGCTTCACGGGTGCACAGAGAAATGTCAGGGACTGAAGAGAACTGGTCTGCCCCATTGGCCCCTGGCACATCTCCGGGGTCACGGTCAGCCCTCAGCACTGTCCCCCTCACACTCTGTGTCCTGTCCTGCCGCTGAGGTGACCTTTCCAGGCCAGGGAATGCTCTGGCTGAGAGCTAAAAGATGGGGCAGCTGATCACCGCAACATATCCCAAGACACTATTTTTGACTCTTGCAACCACAAATTCGTGTTTTCCCGTATTCAAGCCCCCTCCATGACAAACTTTCACCAACTGTCTTCTTGCTTTGCCTAGAGAACTACCAGACAAAAACCCTCATGATGCTTTTGGAGCTCCCCTGCAGCTGGCCAAGGCCAGGTGAGCTCCACCAGCATCCATGGGAAGCAGAGGTCCCTTCTCCCCTCGACACAGCTGGTCCCCTGCACTTTCCCCTTTGTTCAGAGCAACTCGAGTGACATCAGATTTCCTTGATCACACGCCCAGGGATGCTCCTCTATACTCCTGTGCTCCAGGGATGAGCAACTAGACCACGAAGCTTCAGAAGAAGGCTGGAAATCCTGGAGACACCTGAAATGAAATGGAAGGAAGCAGACAATCAGATGGAGGTGAACTGACAGCCGGGGCTGAGATTCCCAGCCCAAATTCATAGGAGAAAGATGGCTGGCCTGTGCTCCTTGCTGCCACTCGAGAAGGACACTGTAGTTGAGGCACGTCAGGAAGAATTGCCGTTCTTTATGACCACTAATGGTATTTGCAGCTCTGAATTTAAAGATGATGATAAAGGCAATCAAACTGTCAGGAGCAAAGACAGATGGGGAGCTCGCTGGAGCCAGTGAGGGATTCCCTGCTTTCAGTTAACAGCTGTGATTTATACTTCATTCGCACCTACGGACTTGGAGCAAGGAGCAGGGCAGCAGCGCTTTACAAAAGCACTGGAGGGAGGAGTGCAACAGACAACTGAATTTATCTTGCACTTGAGCTTCTACACCTGTTTATGCCTTCTTCAGACATCACCATGAAATACCACAGGTGTTATAAACTTTTCCCAGAAAATATTTTGATGAGCAGAATTCCCTGATGAGATAACAACCAGTAGCTTAACTTCCTGCAGCCGGAGGCATCCTGACAGCCAGCGACCCCCCTTTCCATTCCTTCTCCTCCCACGCAAGGTTTTGACAAGGTCCTGACAGCAGGCACCACAGCCTTCTGATCTATGCAAGCTACGAAGCACACGGTCCTTCCAGAAGTGCAAGCTGCAACAGCAGTGGCAGGGCTGAAGGAAGGGGAAGGAGGTGCAAGGACCCCCCAGCTGCATCGCCATTGACCTTGACCTGTCAGCAAGGTCCATAGCTCAGATCTTTGGTGGCTGTGGGTCGCTAGCTGTGTATTGGAGACCTCTCTTGCTGTTCTCGGAGCTCTCACTTTGTGGTGATGCTGGCATCTCTCCTTTCTTCTGTCTTTGTATGTTGTCTCTTTTCTCATCTTACCTTTGTACAGTGTCACGTCGACAGCGGGGACAGCCGGCAGCCTTGCTTCCTTTGTACCACAAAGTCATTCAACACGGTGCTGTGTCTGCACTGATACCGTATCCACACAACCTGTGATTCAAGGATCGTGTTTGCTTTATTTCTGTGGATTAAAAAACCAAACAAACAGTAAGGAAACAGCCTTACTAAGAAGAGTTCTAGCAGTTAATTAGTTTTAACATTGAAAGGGCCACTGCCCAGCAGCTAAAAATCAGCATGTTTGAATGGTGAATTAAGTCAGCCAAGCAATAAATCTGAGCAACAAAACAGTCCCTTTAGCTCAGAGGAGCTCTTTCCTCAAAACACAGATAAATGGCTTTTTCTGAGAGCCCACGAGGTCATCAAATTAGTAAAGCATTTCAAGTAATGTATAGAAGTGAAGTGACACCCTGCTGCAAGAGATTTGCTGTTAAAGCCAACTCTATAACAGAGTGTGATTCATATAGGATTTCCAAAGCAAACCCATCCTCTAATTTAGGACAGTTGTCCAAACTCCTTCATGTCTGTTCTGGTTCATTGTCTTCCTCCCTAGTCATTATTTAGGAGAGTTAAGCTTGAAAAAAAAAACTCACAAAAGAAAAAAAAAGAGAAAAATGAAAACTTGGGACTCTCCCATTGACCAGGCAAGATGCTCAGAATATTTACTGTGAAGCAAAGTGAAAAGAAGGCACCAAGGAAGGAAAGCAAGTGAAATGCTGAAAAGCTCTTGAGATAATGGGGGGACATGTTCTTTGCAGTTGCTGCTTTCCATCCCCTACCACATATATGTACAAAGCTATCACAAGAATGTGCACCCTAAATACTGGATTTACTCGTTTGACGTGAACAGGGGCAGGGACTGTTGGCTGCCAGCACTGATGTCAGGGACATCTGTGTGACCTAGCATAGTCAGACAGCAAGAAGGTCCAAAGCTCAAGAAGCAACATTCAAACATCCAGACATTAAATAAACAAAAGGAGTTTGCCTTCCAATTGCATTCTGCAGGCTGAGCCTGAACACAGAATGACATCTTCACACAGCAGGCACATAGACCCGACTGCGGTCCCTGCTTTGTGTCCCGCTCCCATTCCTCTCCTGTGTTTGGGGTGGCCCTGGTCTGGGCTGCAGATGCAGCAGCAGCAGGCACGGATAGGATGAGATGGGTGATGGATCTAGAGATGCTTGGGGGCAGGTATTGGAGAAATCTTTCCAGTAGTCGGGGTAGTTTAGCAGGGGAACAGATTGCTCGGGAGATGCGACATCTCTGCCAGTGGCTGTTTCTAAGACGGGAGAAATGTCTGTAGCTGAGAGACTGTCCTGGGTGGCCCCTCACGCTCCCTTCGAACCCAGGGCTGTTCTCAGTGACCTGATCTTAAAAGGAAGAGAAAGTAGCATGTGACACAATTTTCACTTTCAAGTCTTGGCCATAACAGGTCTTATACCAGAAGCGGAGAGGAAGAAAGGCAAGGGCAACTCCAGCTAGCTATCTCCAACCACTCTACTGGAAGTCTGTGTGATGGCAGCCTCTCCCTTAAACTTGAAGCTGAATCCGTGCCCTCGCTTTCCCCTGAAGTGGCTTTCTGCAGGCTTGTTTTACACTTGGAACGACTGAGTATGAAATACGTATTTAACAACATGGTAGCACAAAGAGGCACTGGATAGGACAAACATAAAAAAGAGCTACCGACACTCCCCGCAATACTGTATGCAGTGGGCACCCTTCTTCATGGAATCCCAGCCCAGGTTTCATTTACCTTTGATGTATTTAAGAGCACAAACCTCCTGAGGCAGTCTCCAGTACATTTCTACACCCCAGTGCTCTGCCCTCCGAGCACTATCACAATACAGCGCTCGTAATTACAGCGGTGCTGCCTCTGGCACACGCCTGTGCCACGGACAGCTGATCTCCGAGGGGATGTGTTCATCACTCTCCCAGCATCTGACAACGGCTGACATACAAACCCGGCAGCACACACGCGACGACGACTCCAGCCTCTTTGTGGATTCATTAACATGCAGCAGAAACCCCGGATACCATATGGAGCGTGGAGGCAGATGGATGGACATATGTATAATCTGTGTGCATCTCTGCTGATGTAAACGTCCCAGCGCAGGCATTAACACTCAAGTATATGGTTTGCATTTGGGGCGCAAGAGAATTTTTCTCCCATAAAATAAATAAAATACGTTCTGAGCATCTTGGGATGAAGCCATTCTAATCCTTTTATTCTTTCCAAAGGAAAATTATTCCATATTCAGGGCACTGTGCAAACAATTAATTAGCCTAACGAAAATGAAAGGCCTAATTGCTCGGTATTATTATGATCACTGGCAGCCAGGCATGACCAAAGAATAGGCACTGTCTTACCAGGGATAAAGCACAACTTTCCAGCTTTTTGGGCTTTTTTGATATTTGAGCGTCTGGCAAAACATTTTTATTTTTTTTTTGATTGATGGTGTTTTCTCCCTTCCACATGCAAAAAAGCTGGCAGCATTTGGAGACATCTGAATGAGCTGCTATACAATTAAAAAAATGAAGAGGAGAGAGACCCAGCTGGTGTGAAATGACCTGGCTGAAGGGAAGTCGATAAAGCTGTAACTTGCCCAAGTTGAATGACATGGTCGTGTCTCCACTGCATGTCTCCAGCAGACTTGACTCACAAGACGAAGAGTGCTGCAACACTGAGAAAAAATGTATTTTTTAAGGAGCACACCCAAAACTAAAGTAAATCATCCTTAATGCAGCTCCCTTTTCAATGATCTGTTGTTATCCAAATGGAAAAGCGCTTTACATTCATGCAGATTAATTTGCTCACTGTGGACAGGATCACGGAGTCAGGTTACAGGAGCTTTAACAAACTTACCTGTTACCATTCATGCACGTCTCGTAACAGGGAGGTAGAAAGCAGATGCTGACTGAACATTGACCTAGCCTGAGGAGTATGGGTCCAATAATTCTTCCTTTAAGCAGCTGATTCTCACGGGAAAACCCCAAGATTCAGCTTTAATTCTACTATCTGGCTTGTGCAGAGACTGGCGACCAGAGATTGAAAACGATGTGGGTGAAGCCCGCTCTCATTCCCCATTGCACAACCCCACTGACTATATTGTAGAGGGTTTCTCAGCAAGCTAGATTTTTGGTGTTTGGCGTGGGGGGGACTGCAGTTTACACTTAACTAGGGGCACATTTACTCTGTGCTCCAGGCTGGCATCCAGAGCTGCAGGACATGCCCATACAGAAGACATCTATTTTCATGCAGAATCAGACACTCACATGGGAAATAAGGCTGGCTCCCTGGGGTAACCAGTAGTGGTAAGTAAGCACCTGGCTTAGGGGCTTGGGATCATCCCCTGGCCGAGTTTAATACTCTGAATTGATTGCAAAGGGAGCAGGAACCCAAGCCTGGTCACCCCAACGAGGTGGGACAGACCCCAGCCTCCCACTGTCAGTATGGTCAGCGCAGCACTCCAGGGGATGTTAGTCCCTGTGTAATTTAATAAACTGCTGGCTAGCAAAGAGCAAAGGTAAAGCCAGACCTATATCTCCTCTGGTTCTAGGGATGCAGAGTGAGAGCAGCCCACATGCCTCCCTTGGCCCAGGAGGGGGAATTTATGTAATTTCAGCAACTCACTAGAAAAACAGCAACACAGACTTGTCACTCAAAGACTTCTGATGCTCCCCACTCATGCTCTGTTGCCTTTTAGGAGGTAAATTCTGTCCAAATAGACTGGGTTTTCAGGAGAATTAAAAAAAAAGAAAAAGAAAAAAAAAGAAAAAAAGAGATGTGATTATAATATAGAATAGTACAATCCTGTGAAAACGTAAGAACAGAAAATACAGGTTTGTGGCAGGTCACTGCACTTCACAGTCGCCCTTTTCGCTTGCAAAAGTAAAATCAAGGAGAACGCATGGGCCCTCCTGAAACCATTTCAGGTCTGTAACCATTTGTTTATGCAGCTGGTAACAATTATTACAGATGCTGCTGGGGTCTTTGAGACAGAAAAAAATGAGACCCAAAGATGTCACAGCGGGAACAGTCTATCAGATGACTGAACACCCCAGCAACCTTTGTCAGGCTGGCTAACACCACGCTTAGTAGAACAGAGCTGCTGTTTAACCTCGGATAGACAGGCACTCGGCACCCTTTACTGATAAAGAAGAAAACTCTAACAAAATCAGGCTTTTGTTTTCAATTTATTTTGCAAATCTACCAATTCATTTTACGAAAGTATGAAATCCTACGTGGCTACATTAAACAGTTACATTACAATCCAGGTAATACAAATAACCACTACAAAGTTAGTTTTAGATACTCTTGGGTAACAAATAGATTTAACATTATTCCTTTATTTAAAATAAAAATAAGTCACAAAGAAGAGATAAAATAGCCTTGTGATTGTCAAGAAATTTAGTTTAAAGCAAGGAAACCACTGTAGACTCTCCTTGTCCTACAAAAAGGTTAAGAGAGAAACACAGATGTTTACATAATCTTTCAAAGTTAATGTTCAATTAGATGCATCAAACAAATTTTAGTGCACACATCTACTCAGGATAACAAGAATAGTTCTACAAGTTTGGAAACGAGTGTAAGTTTCATTCTCTGGAAATTACATTTACTGTATAACGTCACCATCATCCTTGCTTTCAGATGCATAATAATCCTGTAATATTGTTTGTAAAATACACTTGAGCTTCAAATCTGCTCTAATTTAATTCAGTGGGAGTAGGATCTGTTTCTACATTTAATAAGTACTCCCGATTTACTGAAATCCTTACAAAACAGCCTCCTTCCCGGGAATGAAATTAATTTAGTAAACAAAATACTGTAATAACTCAGGAAAACTCTTAGCTTTACTATCCAGCAATTGACATTGCCACCGCATTTCTGAGGACCTTTACGCATGATCATGCTTTCCACCAGCAACAGTACACACGAAGACACCGAGTAACTGTGCTTAGTAAGGACTTGGAGCTATGTAAATAAAGTATAAAAATCAAAGAACAGATTGAATTCATCTAGAAACTGCTCTCCTAACACCCACCTGACACACCCCTACTGTCACTCTGCTGCCTGTAAGCTGCCACTTCTGATGAGCCATCTCTCAATCACGATTGCGTAACTGCTTCTTAGGAAGCAACTAAATGGAACTTTGATTTTGTGGCTGCATCTCCACATTGTGTGTGTAGTCAGGGGCAAAATGTCCAAGATGCTACTGCTGCATATAATGCAGTAGTTTCACAGAAGCAAGGAGAGCTGTTTACGGGGAAAAAAGGCAGGTGCAGGTACATTCCTGATGGCCTGTGGCACAAAGATTAAATCAGATCATTCTGTCTTGTAGCCTTCACCTCTTTCAACCAGGACATCCAAAAGGGTGCAAACCCCCAAATCTCCACTCATGCATATGCAACAAACCTGCAGAGCTGGCTGTAGTACAGAAGTGAAGCCAGCAGCATCTTAGCGGGGCTTCTAAGAGAACTAGGTGTTTATCTACAAGAGTATCTTTCAACACTGATCACCTCTAAAAACTTGAAGAAAGCAGACAGGTAACACAAAACTATACAAACTTTTCACCTGGACATAAAGTGCCATCAAACTATGGAAACAAAAAAGAAGTTACTGTTGAGGGCAGTAGCTCCTGTGTCTACAGAAGACTTTATTCCCCTGAAGCAGTTAAAATTTGCTACGGTCTTGGAAATGGTACCAAGCTGGTGGGAATGCTACTATAACCAAGGCTAGCAATCTTCTTCCTTCCTGACAAATATCACTCTTAGCCGACACACCAAAGCCAACTAGGGTGCATTTACTGGTAGCTGACTGCAGAACTTTCCCCAGAAGGCAGTTTAAAATGGTAATAGATGCTTTAGTTTCCCCGTCTCTGATATGATACGATAAATATAATTTGTTCAGATCCTTTGTTACGAGCATGCATTACAACAGACGACCCCACCCTGTTATTACCACTGTGCCTGCTTGTTTTCTATCCCTACTCATGTAAATGTAATGTCAAATCCTCTTAAGAATCCTGAGCAGCCATCCAGAATCACTTGTTCAACTGACATTTCTGTAATAATAAGGAAAGGAAAAAGAGTTGTGGGAAATTAAATGGTGCTCCTGTTGCCAAGTTGTTAAAATTATATGGCAATATGCTTCCAGTAGTTGTAAGAAATTAATTTGTGGAGTGCTTACAAGCCTTACATCTACTAAATCTCAACAGGATATAAAATGCTATTTAAGTGATACAACTTACAAACGTTAAGGAGAAAAAAAATCAGCACCAAAGAGTGAAAGAAGAAACTAGATTCTTGTCTGCACTCCGATTCCTGGAGGCTGGATCTCTACAGCTGAGGACGCCATGTGGGAGATCCTTGGTGAAGGACTTATGTGTGTACATGTCAACACCCGCACCACTCGCTCTCTCTGCTACCCCTCTTCAGTGGATTAGCCAGGGAATGTTCAGTGAGTTACTCCACTCTTGCAAACAGTGGCTGGCAAATAGCTCAGCCAGCCCCCTCTGCTAACCAGCTTCTTCCACTGCTTTCTGAAAGTGCTACCCAGAGCAATGTGAGCATCGCTACTTCTTACTACCTTTATTATAATGCTGTTCAGAAAGAATTGAGACACCTGATCTGTAGATTAATTCATTTTTAAATTATGCCACAACGTAATTACTGTCACTCTTTTCTCACAACAATGTCAAACACAATATAAAACTTTGGATTTTCTAGTGAGTGAAATCAGCAAAGTCAGAAGACAGACAATGCTGGCAGTGCTGTTACTGCTCCATTCTGTAAGGCGCTTTGGCAATCAGCACCAAGTTTAAGCAACAAGCTTCGTAATAATTTGCCCTCCACACGCTAGAGTATGCTGCACAAGTTTGCTGCAGACGCACCGAAAACTGAGACCCCCTGGTTCTTCTCTAAGCTGCTTTGAAACTACAATTTGTTTAATCCAGCAGCAGATCGTGGTACTATTCTTTTTCTAAGTACAGTACATTTTGATAGCAACACAGAAGCACACGACACAAAACAGATTTGTACAAGCTCACCATGGTTCTGATGGGCTACACACAGCAAAAGGCAATTCAAAAAGAGCACACAAAATTCATCAGGACAACACTGACTCAAAGGAATTCCAGCTCCACTTTGTGAAGGAAGAAAAGGGTTCACAAAGGAAAAGATTTTATTGCAAGTTGTACTGCTCAGCTTGGCCACTTCTAATACAGACCAAAAGTATTAGAAGCTACCAAGGAGCCAAGGGCAAAGAATTCCTGTTTTGTAAATATTTTAAGTATAGTAAGCTTGCTTTAAAAAGAAAAGCCACTGCACAATATTCCAAATGGCCTCCTCTAACAGACTTGAAATTGTTAGCTCAACACTGACAGAAAATACAGATTTCAGTAGCAGTTCTGGCACCTTACGATTTGGAAAACTCTTGTGCATATGGTACTGAGGCAGCTTGTTTGTGGACCGCTTATGGCAGCATCCCAGGGTCACCTGTGCTCTCTCCACAGCAGCGTATTACTGGCCTCAGCAGGTGCCCTCCTCAGAAGGCGCAAACTGGCAGCTGTCGTGAGAAACAGTGTCAATGCTCTGCACTTCTGACTGTGGGTGAATGGACACCTGAACGGCTATCTCTTGACCTTGCTCATTCATGGACCCATCGTCTGAATCCCCGGCTGGTGAATCGCTGCGCTTGATCTCTGGGTTGACGGGGTATATTGCAGCTTGGGTACCACAGGCTTGGGTCTGTTTTTCCTCCTCACCAACTTCATCGGGATCGTCAACTCGCACGGCCTCAAAGATCTCCTCCATGAACGCCCTGCAGTTAAGGATCAGAGGTGGAAGGGGAATGCTTCTGGCAAGCTCTTCAATGTACCGAGCAAACTCCATGGTCTTAAACTGAGTGACTTTGGCCAGCTCTAGTGTTTTGGCAGATGTAATGATAGGGATACGCTTGGCTATCTCAAAAGCCTTCTGAAGCTTCTCAGCCCCTTCCGTCCTGAAGAACTCATTGATAGCCTTCTCGGTTTTGCGGAGGTGACTGCTCATCATGCACAGACGGGTTATGTTCAGAATGAGGGTTATAGCAAAGGCAACGAGGCACACAATCATATAGTAGATACTCATGTCTCCTGAGGTGAAGGTAACCCTCAGGGTGACTGTGTAATACAAGGTGTCATTACGATTAACACCTGCACACGTGTATCGCCCCCGATCAGCAAAGTTGACCTTTGTGATGTTAAGGGAATTATCAGCAATCCTCCACCGGCCACCTGGAGATTCAAAAGAAAAAAACTGAGCTAATGAAACAAGAAACACTACGTAAACTAGACATGCACTGTTTGCTCCATCAACAGGAGACAGAACTGGGAAGTAAGCAGTCCATTTCTAGCATAATACAAACAGAACACCAAGGATGGAAATTTCCTTTTCATGCTTGTGATACAGAGCACCATAATCCAGTTACCAATCCTTCTGCTTAATGGTAAATTATTCTGCAGGCTTGCTACTGTGCTTTTTCTCCTTTCTCTCTGCACTTTCTTGTGTGCTTTTGGACTGCTAGCTCTTTCTGACAGGGAACCTAATTCTTAACTAGTGCTCCTCACCAACTGTGTAATGCTATCTTGAAAGACTGTCCTCTATAAAGCCTAATTTTCCATATGTTCAGAGTCAAAAGTCAAGTGACCCATGGAAAAGATCAGTCTGTAAATGGCTCGGCTGGCAAAAGAACCCAGGATTTTCCTGAGACAGTTTTCTGCTGAGCATGCAGTGCTGATATACAAAACCCACGTAAAAAGAAATCAATAAAGAAGCTAGCTTTATACAGTATTTCCTATGCATTAATAACTTAGGGGGAAAACTGTTTTCATAACTCATTCTTCTAATTACTCTACTTTGAACTAATCTCCAGATGGCATTATAACTACAAAGAGGTTACTGAATACTGCAGGCCAGAAAGATGGCCTCCGAGAAGATCCTATCAATTAGTTCGATGACCTTCATTAATACTAATAGAGTAGAGAAAACCACATGTATCTCTAAAAGACATTATTTTTTGAAAATTAAAAACTACAGGGACAGAACTATTAGAGCCAATGGCTAGGAAAAAATATTCTCCCCCTATACAAAAGGGTTAAATAGCATGTATTTCATCATCGGCCATCACAAATTGCGTTAGTTTCCACTGTCTCACTGGCGCATAAACCAGAAAATAAATGTAATAAGTCACCCCATGCTTAAAAAAATCCTGTAACAAAATTAAAGCGCTGATTGCCAGCTGGAAAAGGTCACAAGTTGTGGAGAACTGTGTTTAATTCATGTGTTTGGAAAAATACAATATAAACCAGAGCAAAAATAATAAATAAAAACATGTTAGTATTTGGTAGGATGAAGACTCATTTATTCTGTATTGAATGCTGTGATGACTCTTAAGGAAATGATTCCGTGGGGCACTACCGCAGCATGAACGGGCTAGGACAGAGCAACTCAGGTATAATTCACGTACAACATGCCAGAGGGCAAAGGGCTTTGTCTTGCCCTCTCCTTATGTCCCAACTGTAAATGGAGGATAGGAAGAGAAAATAATAATAAACTCCCGAAGGTTTCAGTTACTGTGTAAAAGGAGAGTCCTGAAGGATAGGAAACAGCTGGAAAGCTCACCTTCATCCTTCTGTTCAAGCAGGTGTCCTCTGGAGTTATACCAAAGAATATATTCATACTGGCTGATGTTCAGTTTACATTCAATTAAAATACTGGTCCCTTCTTTGGCTATGATATCATGGTGTGCTGGAGAACTTACTAAAGCTTGAGACACTGTATGAAGTGATGCATTGAAAGACCCAAAAGCAACTGTCCTGTTAAAAGCTACATTTTTCAGTGTAAATCCAATTGAAAAATCAGTACTAACAGTCAA
Source organism: Falco rusticolus (assembly GCF_015220075.1). Lineage (NCBI taxonomy): Eukaryota > Metazoa > Chordata > Aves > Falconiformes > Falconidae > Falco > Falco rusticolus. Next base: position 7,878,061 of record NC_051194.1, on the reverse strand, counting down.
AATTAACAGGCAATAGCTGAGCTTCATGGAAAGCTACAGATAATTCTTTTTTCATGTAATATGGAGAAATGAGGTCATATGATATTAAGCTGTATTGCTCTGAGATAGGAGAGGAGGCTCTTGATTTGTTCAATGATAGAAAATGTCCTGGATCCAAATGCACTTTCAAGACCATCAATATTAGAAGTGGAAACTGGAAATCCAACTGAAACAAACAAAAAAAAAAAAAATAAAAAATTAAGTTTATTAATGATAGCAGGCTTATGGCATATTCAAGTTTCATTTCCAGTAAACAGATTTCGATTAGCATAATATAAACTGTCAGCTGAGAGGTTCCAAATCAGAGCTCTGCTCATAAAACAGTAATGAAATGAGGGTAAGAAGGCATTAGCACACCCTTCAGTCCTCTAAACGTTCATCTTCCCATCCAAATAAATAATCTCAGGAATAATAATCATTAAGGAGAAAAATGTTTAAAAAAAGAACAAATTGTTCAGACTACTTGCAACGCGTAACTATCTTTAGGGTCAGAAAGTGGATTTTACATTTGTTAACAGAGAAAAAGTGTTTTCTTAATAGAGGAAGAAAAGCAAGAAAGAGGATATAATTTCTGCCTCCCTCTCCACCAATATCAAAGTGCTTTTAAGCCCTGGTTTTCTAAAGCCAGTCTTTCATTTAGCACCTAGAGCAAAACCAAAGTGCACATACTCCCCTGATTTTTAGTATTTATACATCTACTTACTTGATTGTAGAGGCACACTCAGCGTCAGATGTCTGAATACTACATAATATGCTTATAATTTCTTGTGTTGGGAAAAACTCTCTTGGCAGTTATCTACAGCCACAGAGAGGAAGCCCCTTTCGGAATATCGGGATACCGATGTCTAAACATACTTCCTTTTTTGCAGTCTCTCTTGCTGCTGATGCTGTATTTTCTAACTCTGCCTCCTTCTTTCTTGCTTGTTTTAAGCAAGATCCTGTTTAAAATCTTTTATTTTATGCTGCTACATCTCAGCAGTCATATCTTGCTTATCATCTTCCCTACCCAAATGCTGCCCCATACTTCAGAGCGATTAGAAAAATTGTTTTGCCTAGGGACAGAATCCATACTCTTCAAATTAATGTGCACAAAAGATTTTTTAAGACATCACAATACCGCCTTTAATTTTATATTGTCTGCACACAAGGATTTTCCTTTTCTAAAAGCCAGAATAAAACCAACTTGTAACACAATGAAATGACACTGATAAGAGGAAATCTGTAATCAATTTTCCTGGAAGCCTGATTCAAGAAAATTTCTAATCCAATATGCATTCTCTGAAGTTATGATTCCATCTAGACTGCTCCAGAGCCCTAAAAAACAATTTATGAAGTACAGAAGCCACAAGCCAAAATGTTATCTTAAAGAATATCTCACTTCATCTCATTGACTGTGTGACTTCAAATTTATCATCTTTTCTTCTACCAATAGCAAATGCTAGTGGAGTTGAATTCATAAATATCGCAATACAAAGGAATACAGTTTCTTAAGAAATAATGCAGACACTTCTCATCCTTCCAGACTGACTAGTTAATATTGCCTAAAGCAGACAGAAATCCTATCACTTATGAAAAACAATGTCATATAAATAAATACAGATTATTTGTATTAATTGTCTTTTCAGCAGAGAAAAATCGAGTATATTCAAGAATGGGAAAAAGTGCTGATAACACACTTCCCAGACTAGGAATTTTTTCAGCTAAAGTTTATTTGTTGAAGGTCAAATCAGACTCCAGACCTGACATCTGATGAGAAATGTGTTATCCGACCCACTTCTGTTGCGGCTATTGCCAAAACCAGTTTAACAAAGAAGGCAAAGACGACAGCTGTGTCCAACTCTCCTTCAAGCTTGACTAACCAACTCATCCACTGAATCCTGCAAGAGAAACTGGAAAACAGGCCTTCCACTTGTTTCTCTGTAAACAGCAATCCCTTCATCTGCCCTTTTTTTTCTTTTTTTCTTTTTCCTGGGCCCCACTCTTTCTACCGTGCCTCTTCTCCATTCATTTACAGGAAGACCAACACTGAAGCCTCGGTTCTACTGTTGTGCTGAAGAAGCAACTTTCCCACAGCTAAATGGTTAAAAATGGTACCAAGGCTTCTTTCCTTCCTGTTCTCCACCAGTTATATTTCAGGGAAAGTGTTACTGAGTCTTGCTGCCTCAGGTGAAGAGCATCCCAGCCACATCAACTGCACAGGTCTGAAAAAACCCCAATACTAAGGTTGCTGCTGATCAACAACTATTTCTCTGTTTGAAGGAGTGGTTTTAACTTTCCTTTTTTAGACCCCTAGGATTTTCAGAGTGTTTCAGAGCCTTCAGAAGGCTGCTGACAACTGACCTGCTTACTTTGGCAACTTTGTGCAGACTTCTTAAAGACAGGCTGAGGGTTATTGGTAGTCGGTGGACCACTGACATTTGGATTGCTGGAGCTGCCGTTTGAGAGTCTGTCACAGCTTGCACTAGCAAGTGAGGCACTATGGTTGCAGATCTTCAGAACACTTCCCTCCACAACCCAGCTGCCTTCGGTTAAACATGCCACTGCACTTAATGGCTTTTGCATGCACTGGGGCTTGACTTGACAGCATCTGATGCGGTTACAGCCGATGATAGCTCTGCAGTGAAGACAAACCCTCATCTTCAGTATCAAATCAAACACACAGAATAACTTACAGTCATCTAAACCAATAACCTACCAACTAATAATGTTTATAGATTTATTAGAGAATAATTCCAGTACCTCCTGTACTTTGCCTGTGTTATTGTCATTTTGAATTATTAAATTTAAATTGTTAGATTTCCAAGTGTCTGTGACACTCCTCCTAAAATGACATTAGGAACCTCAGTCAATTATTTAACACAAGAAATACTCTGCAACATTTCCCCTCATAAGAATAAGATAATTATCTTCAGTAATTGCATATGCTCTCCACTGTATTTGCACTGAGCTTGCATAATGTATAAAACATTGGTGATGGGTCATTGAATTTTACTATTAAACCCTTCGAGGTCTGATTTATTAGGAATTGTTTGTCACATTTCACTTTTGGAAAAGCCATTATTGCTAAGCAGACAATGGTCTCTCACTGCCGAGTGCTGGGAAAAATAAAATGATTTGTGAAATTCATATTCTTCAACTATCACACTTATGCAAAACAGCTGCTGGAACTGATAAAGGATCCAAAAAGGATAAAGCATGAACAGTGCCAACACCACAATTACTCAAGAAAGCATTAAGCCCAAGCAAGATGAAATGTGCAGAATAAAACTGGCTTTTTTACAACTGAACCTGAAGTTGAGCTCAACATATTTAACCTTTATTAAGCCGTAAGTTGTAACAACAAACAGCAGTGGAAAGATAAAAATCCGTGAGGCATACGCTTGTATGAGTCATCTTTGGCTCTTATCCTAAAGAAGTCTATTTGTGTTTAACTCAAGAGCATTATAAGTAGCCCCACTGAGGTCAATGGAAGTACTGATAGTACTTAAAATTACAACATTTATAAGGCACTGCAAAACTGGGGCCCAAGAGGTTGCAGGATATATGGTTTTACATTCACTGCTTATAACATCATTTCATACCTGTAGAAATGTGAAGTAATAAACCGAGACACACCTGAAAAACCACAGACTCCTCTCACTTCTGGCACACAACACGGCAATCTGTTTTGGCAGTTACAACAAGCTAATTGGTACTAATGCACACTAAATGGATCACTTCTGCACAGAGCACGTGTCCCTCCTACTTGCAGGGTGGTGTCTTTAAGAAATAAGGCCGCCGTGACCGTCCTGCGAGGGCCCCGTGACCCTCTTTCCAATCAGGAAACCGCATTTGGCAGAGACCCGCAGACATTAACTCCCGGGAAGTTTATGAAAATAGATGGTGTGGTCTGGATGAGAGCCATTACCGGGGTTCCCAGCGCGGGAGGCCGCAGGGAGGGCTCACCTTCAGCCGGCACCCGTGAAGGCTCCGTGGGGGTGCAGCTGCACCCACAGGCCAGAAACCTACGTAAGGAGAAAATCTGCAGGAGAGGAGAGTCGACCTCGCTGCCGCACAGGACCCGGTGTCCCGCCGTGGACGCGGCCCCGCGGCTGCCTGACACTGCACACACCCCCAAGCGTTTTCCCTCTGTCAGCTGAAAACGATCAGGCATAAAACTCTACAGGGGAAACACACTCCCCATTGCAGCCGAGGGAGCCCAGGCCACGTCGCCTGACGTCACGCGGGCCTGACGTCACGCGGGCCTGACGTCACGCCAGAAGCCTGCCCCCCTCCCCCCATTCCCATGCCAAAACAGCGACGCAGGCCCCCGAGCTCTCCCTCAGCAGCGGGGTGGGCGCGGAGGGCCTGCGCGCCGCTGCGCCGTTTCCCCCGATTCCGGACGCCGCCAGGTAAAACCTGGCGTCGCGCAGCGAGGCAGCGGCCCGCCGCCCGCCCCGGGAGGAGGGTGGCCGAGCCCGCCCCGCCCCGCCCGCCCCGCGGCCCCGCGCCCCGGCCCGCCGCACACCTCTGCCGCCGCCGGCCCCGCCGCCCGGACGTGCTTCCCCGCGCGCCCTTCCGGGCTGGGCCGCACTTCCGGGGTCAGCCGGCAGGTGCCGCTCTGCGCCTCGCCTCGGTGGTCCCGGTCCGCCCGGCGCGGGGTGTGCGGAGCTGGAGGGGCGGCCCGGGCTGGCGGGTGAGGCGGGGCCGGCACCGGGGCCACGGAGCGGGCCTCCGGAGGGCTGGGGGTACGGGGGGGCCGAAGGGGCCTTCTGTGGGACAGGGAGTCCCAAGGGCACGGGGGCTTTGAGGCACTTGGGGGTGCCCATGGGGCAGGCGCTGCTATGGGGGGGTTATGGACACCTGGGGGTCCCCTTACGGGGCAGGAGTGGCGCGGGGAGCTCTAGGGAACCTGGGGGTCCCCTGGGTGTCAGGCAGCCCCACATGGTGGTTACGAGACCCTGGGGGTCTCCGGGGAAGCAGAGGCGCAGGGAGGCCGCAGGGCTGGGGGCACAGGGTGGTGGCCCCTCTGGGATGACTTCGTGGCCGGCTGGGCCCGGGGGTGCTGCGGGGGCCCGGGGGCGTGGGGGAGCCCAGCCCGTCACCCGGAGCTGCCCTTGCCGTAGTGCTGCCCCTCTCCTCCGCTGCAAGCCCACCGAAGGCGGTGGCGGGGGCAGCTGCCCTGACTGCTTCGGTGGGGGCCTCTCAGGGAGCGCAGCTTCGTGCCAGCACGGACCGGGGGGCTGGGGGGGGCCCGGCCTGGCCCTGCCAGCTGCTGCTGCCAGGCCCTGCCTGCTGCTGCCTTCAACGTGCTGTCCCACAGCTGCTGAAGCGCTGCCAGCAAAGCCAGGAGGCACGGAACCTCTGCCCCATGAGCAGGCCGCAGCATGGCAGCCTGTTCGCGGGCACCCTCGTCCCCGAGGTGTGATGTGGGGGCCGGGTGCGGTGGCAGCCGGAGTGTGTTTCACGTTCTGGGTGCTGTTAATGCCCTGGTGAAGCTCAGCCCTAAATACAGAAATGAACTAGCTGCTGCCTCCCTACCTGCCCAGCTTTCCCAATTCATATCTGACACCCTTCAAAGCAGCCATCCTGATCAGTTTTGGGGTTTGTGTTCGGGTTTTTTTGGTGGTTGTTTTTTTGTTGGTGGTTTTTTTTTTGTGTGTGAAGCAAGTCATGGATGTAATTATCTGAGGACCTTTTGAACCTTTCATTTGTGTTTCAGAGTTAGCAACCTTTTTCTTTCCTGTGGAGAGGGTGTTAAAGCCACATGTTTCTATGGGACTTTAAACTTTCAAGTGTGACATTTCATCCAGGCAGATGTAATTTGGTGCACACACTTGCTTAAAAACTTAATCTGTTCATGCGCTGTGGTAACATGAAGGGATTTCTGTCTTAGTTGTGTTTAATTATTTAAAACACAAATGTGATGCGTTTGAACTAATGTCAAAGTGTACAAGGAAGTGATTATTTTATCTGCTTTCTTTCTATGGATGTTCATAGTCATGTCTGAGAAAGACAGTGGTGAAAATCTGAAAGAAGAAACCTCTTACAAAGATGAAAATGAACAGAAAGCAGAGGAACTTGGCTGCACTGACAGCACTGAAGAGCAAGAGCTTGAGCCTGTGCCTATGACTCGGAAAAGACCTGAACTCAAACCCCCAAGCCAGCCTGCTGCCACAGAAGAGCCCGCAGCTGAAAGCCTCATGGTATGTTCCTGTGCCCACTGAATAATGTGACTGCACGTTTCATGACTTTGAGCACAGAAGCTTTCTGAGCATAAGCCCCAATCCTTTTCTGAAAATTCACATTGCTGTTTGTCTGAAAAGAAAAAGCTGCGCAAAAGTTACACATCACAGACTGCTTGTGTTCCTCTCCTCACCACAATATCTCCATCTCTCTCTTCTGCTTTTCTTCATTAAAGGTCTCAGATTCTCCTGCTGCAGTTCAGACAGGATGGGGGTACTGGGGAAGCTGGGGGAAATCTCTTCTGTCAACTGCCTCTGCTACTGTAGCTACTGTAGGTAAGGCTCTTTCTGGTGTTTGATAAATATTTTAACCATGCTTCATGTGTCAAGCTACTGCTTTTGAGCTTGTTTCTAGAGAAGGAGATTTCTGTTATAGCAGCAATTATTGGAAAAATGTCAAGAGAATTGTTCAAGTAACAGGGAAAACTTGTACCGAAAGGTACAGTGAGATTAAGGAGATATGCTCAGCCAAAATTACTTTCAAGTTTTTAAGTTGTTTACATAATTTTAAGCCTGTATTTTAAACGGTATTCAGCTGGTGTTTACAGCTTGATTTAAAAGCTGAGATGAAACCTGAGTTCATTATATTGGTAAGCAAGCTGGGTAGTGGTAGGTTTTAGTGGTGGGCAAACTGTCTTGAAAGGAGGAATCCAGAATAATAATTAAAAAAATAATGCAGCCCTAATCCTGTTCTGTTCTGATTTCTGTTATATGTCACGGTTAAAGTAATACTGCTGTCTTCTCTAGGTCAAGGTATTTCAAATGTCATAGAAAAAGCAGAAACAACCCTTGGGATCCCCAGTCCTAGTGAAATCTCTTCAGAGGCCAGAGATGCTACAAGAGGTCAGTTTTTACTGCGTAAGAAAAACACCAAAACATTTCTCATAATGTAATTAGCTGCAAAATAATACCACCTTCTCGGCGTCATGTATATTGAGGTAGACATCTCTGTGCTAAAATAATACTCTATTGCTTACTTCTGTTGGTTCTGAAAAGTAGGTAGGAAAATAATCCCAATTCTAGCCCTGCTCCTGGCTGACACTCGGTGTTTGTTGATTTTCTGCACTCTGCAGCTGACAGGATCTTTTTTTGGGAGCAAGGAACTTAATTTTCTGCCTTCTAATGCAGGAAGCGAGAATCCTGGTGCTGGCAGCACAGATGCGGTTGATGACGGCAGTTCCTTTCCTATTGCTGGGGCTCTTGGAGTTTTATCAACCATCTCTACTGCTGTCCAAAGCACAGTGAGTGAGTTGGGAATGCAAGAGAAAATGCGTTTAAGAGAGCGTTGGGGTTTTTGCCTTTCATCTAAAACATTGTAAGAGGAAACTTTTTTAATTTTGACTTTTGTGGGCTGAATGGTGAGAAACGGTTTCAACCTTCAGACAACCTTTATCCTGTGCCTTGCTTCTAACTGGCATTTAATGTGTAAGATGTCTTGAATTTTGATAGTTCTGTACTCAGTGTTGATACATGCATAACAAAAAGTGGACTGTGTGGTTTGTGCGTGTCACATCTGTACTCTGTTATCCCTGCTCCCTTCCTTTAGAGTATTCAGGTAAATGCTGGGTCAGACTCACTCCTGGAATATTTCTACTGATTTGCACAGAACTGTCTAGAGATGAAATCCATTCTCTTCAAAAACTTCTGTGAAACTAGCCCAAATTACTTGGAAATCAGCTTGCTCCTGTGACCATGAGAAATGCACTTCAAAGGAACCCATTACCCTTAGAAACTGTGCTTTTGTGATCTGCTGTCTTGTCAATTTGCCCATGAATCTGAAAAAGCCGCTGATGGAAAGCTTGCTTCTGCTATTAAGGCTTGAACGAGAGTCAGCAACCAAAACCCACAGGTCTAGTGTTTTTTGGTTGAAGGATGAGAACTGAATATTTTAATGTGCTGAGAACCAGCTTGTTCACAAAATGAAAATATACTTCTCATCAGATTACTGCAGTAGCCAGAGTACTACATTAAACTGTTGGATGATAGTGTGTTGTGGCTGTTACGTTGTCGTCCTGCTCTCATTGTGGTGATTAGGGTTGAATTTTAGGGTGGCAAGGACCAATGTGGCTTTTCTGTGAGTGTGTACTGTAACATTGCTGATTCAAATCCCCCAACTCAATTTCTTCAATTGTATAGTCTTCTGCAAGTTTTAATCACTCTCTGTATCCAAACGTGATTCCTAGGGGAAAAGTGTTATCAGTGGAGGTCTGGATGCCTTGGAATTCATCGGGAAAAAGACAATGGATGTAATAGCTGAGGGAGACCCTGGGTTCAAAAAAACAAAGGGCCTAATGAACAGAAACTCTACGTTATCTCAGGTATGGCAGTTCTGTATCGGCTCCTCATTGGTTTCTCTCATTTCTTTTTGCTGCTTTTGCAGTCCGGTCATTAAGCAACAGTTTTTACTGTTGAATGAAAAAGCTTCTCCTCCCATATACTGTATCTTCTGGCACTGACCTGAGCCCTCTGTTTTTCTTTTCAAGGTCTTACGAGAGGCAAAGGAGAAAGAAGAGCAGCAGACAGCTACTGAGGTTACCATGGCTACAGAGAAGAAAGCCCATTATGGGTTACTGTTTGATGAATTTCAGGGTCTTTCGCATCTGGAGGCCTTAGAGATGCTTTCCAGAGAGAGTGAATCAAAGGTAATGGCCTTGAGCAATTTGCCTTCTTTTTTGAGTTTGGCTGAGCAGGGCAAAAAAGATCAGAAATATATGTATATACATGTAAAATCAAGTGCTCAAAACTTGCTATAAAGTGATTGATAACACAACTTCACTTTGACCCCTGCGTTATGATCTGGTGTTTACCTTGGGAGCGTTATGTCCCACGTCAGCTCCTAAAGCCATTCTCTATACCCAGCTAGCCGCCGCTCCTGCATGTCTTCAGCAACTTCTCATGAGTTGCTCTGTCCTCATACCCACTTGTTTGCTGCCTGGGTCTGCAGAAGAGGAGAGTGTTGTGAGCACAGCAGAGATTGTCGTCTCTGCCTTGGGGCAGGTAGGAGGGCAGATCAGCATGCAATTTCACAAGTCATTCACTGTTTGTTTTTTTATGAAAGAAAATTGAAGAACTCCTTAAGAATCCATTATTACCTAACAGGACTTCACAACTAGGTCTTTTTCCCTTTCCTTCTTTCTGTAGGAAAATACCACTTCCCAATTACATCGTTCTTTGATGTTTTTACACACAATGTAAACCAGTGCTGCGTCTTCCATCCTGTTTCTTTTTCTTGTTGGATTTGTGATTTTCTCTTTGGTTGTGCTGCCCCTAACCAGGTGAAATCAGTTCTAAACACCTTGTCTGGAGAAGTATTGGACACACTGAAGGAGGAAATGCAGCAACTCAAAGAAGCATTTTCTTTACCTGAATTCTTTGAAGAAGAAGAAGAAGAAAGGAAGGGTAAGTGAGCCCCAGGTTCTGGAAGGAGAAGCTGGTTCTTAACGATATTCTCAGTATAGAACCAACCAGCCCTGATCACTAGCAATGGGCATGATTCCAAAGTTACTCTTTAACTGGATACTTAATCCTAAAGCTGCCTGTGGCCAGGAGCATGACAGGTAGCAATACCCTTCATCTCTGGAAAGCTACTGTGCATTAATTCTGTAGCAGGAATGATTTCTTGCCAGGGCAGGATTAGAGTTGTTTGACTCCTGGGCAGTTCATACAACTGACCTTGAGCCAAGATGCAAATTCAGAGAGATGCTGGGTTTCCCTGACCATGAAGGAAAGACTGTGAATAGAGTTGTCCAACCCATGGGAAAGCAAAAAGCCTTTTTATTTATTTTTTAAATGAGTTAGCCACACAGACCAAAAGATTCAGAGGGGCATCCATCCACAAGAACCATCTGATTCTTGAGGATTATGCAGATTTAAATGTAAATTTCTGCATTGCTTTTACCTAAATGGCTCATCAGGGAGGGCTTACACACCTGCACTTGCTATCATTTAGCATTTAATGTATATTTTATAGTTGCACATGATGGATCTCTTAGCCTTCCCACCACTGTTAACATCTGCCCTGCTGTATGTAATAGGAAAACCATAGGTTTCAAGTGATATTTCAGATTCTCCAAGGTGATGCTCAAGTTAGTGTGGTAAAAAAAAAACAACCCACAAACAAAACCAAACAAAACCCCAAAAAACCTTAGTTAAAAAACCAGAATTCAGAAAGCAAAAGCTTTCTTTTTTTTAACCTTCTGGCACTGATGTCTCCACCTTTTCAGAACTTCCCTTATAAACTGTATTTAAAAAGACCAGGTTTGCATTCTTGCCTGAGGTGATGATTCAAAGAGGAAATAAAGGAAACAGTTGACACACTTGTGCAGAACTAGTTGTGCATTGAAGTGCTGCTTATCCCTGTATCTGTCTTCTGTGTGGGTTCTTTAACCTTTCCTGTCCTTTAGGAGACGAGGAGTTCACAAAAGAAGTAACAGAGTTGTTTTCAGAATTGCGTATCTCCTCAAAGCCAGACAAACTGATCATGGTGAGTTATTTCCCATCTTCTAAAAGCTGAAGAGATTCCTCACAGGAACTGTTTCTCAGTCCTGCTTTGCCTGTGAAAATATCAAATGCATGAAAACAAGCCATGTTTTAGATCCTTTGACAATGGTAGGCAAAAGAGATTGGGCCTTTTCCTTTGACTTTATAGGGCAAAATCATGTTCTGTAAGGTCTTTGGCTCTGAATCAGTAGACATCAGCGTGTCTTTGGCCTGTCACTGGGCAGTTATAAGTGGTGGCAAAGATAACTGGGAGCAGTAAGTCTTCAGCCACCATGTGAAATCAACCTACAGTCATGAACTGAAGCCCTCCTCTTGGTACAAAGCAGCTGGTTTTACTGTGTTCAGAAGTTGGTATGAGGAAGAATCCTGTTTCTTGCCTTCATTTCACTACCCTTCAGATCCACCAAGTGGCAGCAGCATTCTGCAGATGTGTTTCTGAAGCACCTCTGTTAGTCATCTTCTTGCTGGTAAAATCCAGCACCTGGTGCTAGAGAAATAATTGCCCTCAACTGCATCAGTTGATGTGCTGAAAGCACTAGGATCGTTTGTCCTGGTTCTTCTCACTAGCTCAGGAGTTGTAGCTGTTTCCTTCCTCTAGAGAGATCCAATACTCCATGTTTTGAGGTATGTAGAGGGGGGCTTTGTTCCAGTCATTAAATACTATGGTACATCTTCATACAGGTGAGGACATCTGCTCATGAATGGATAGCACGATTCAACAGTAGTCTTCCTAAAGAAGAAAAAGAGAGTGAAGAAAACCAAGAAGTAGAATCCAGAGATGGTGACCATGATGCTAAAATATCAGTAGAGGTAATGGAGTAATGAAGGAAGAGAATATCTGACTGCAGAGTGTTTACCTGGCTGCTAAGTTACAGTTGTGATTCCAGAATTTGCGGGTTTCTATTTCTGTGTAGATTCTGAGGTCTGAAAGGGCAGTGTAGTCATAGTACATTGTGATTCACTTGTTTTAAATAATAAAAGCTTCCAGGTTTCATATGGTATGGGGAATCTTTTTAACTCTTGCAGGACGTTCATGCGTTTGCCATAAGAAGTCTGGCTGAACTGACAGCATGCTCCATTGAAATGTTTCACAAAACTGCAGCTTTGTTTCTACATGGTCAGAAGCAAGAGGTGACAGCCACAGACAGAGCCAAGTCCCTTTCACAGTAAGTTCACCTCTTAGTAAATGTGTAGCATATAATTATTTACATACTGATTAAACTGTCTAATAACTCTGGGATCCATGGGATGCAGGGCTCTTGAGTTCTGCATATGTGTTCAAAGTTGCAATGGGTGGCATCACTATCTTCCCGCAGAATTCAGCTGTTTCTTTTTCCAGCTTAAAGACATTTCTTGATTAAAAAAAGAGGAAACCCTACTTGAAAGCTTTTATATAGCCAAGAAGGTTTGCCCTAAGCTTGTGCTAGTTAGTAGATACACATTTAAAATATGACAAAGCAGTTGTATAAAGGTAATTCTTAATTACCTCTGTTATTCATTTAGTATGTTAGGTACATGATACTGTAAAATTGCTGCAACTAATTAGTAGACTGGTCTTACTAATAATGCATGACATGAGAATTTTCTTTTATGCTGGGAGATACTTGCAAGTGTATGAAATATGCAATACTTTCAGAAGTTAACACTTGTCAGTCAAAAAAAAAAAAAAAGCAAGTTAGTACTGTTCCTTCTGGAATGTATGTGTCTGACCTCTGAATGCTGTTTCAGATCTTCAGCTTTATTTTTCCATCTTTCCCCTCCCTAATTTATTTGGGGAACCTCTGGATCTTCATACACTGTTTATATGCTCTGTATCAGTTTTGGTTTACTTTAGCTGTATATGCATGGAAACAAGGTATTTGTGTGTTACAGGAGTGCTAAAAGGAAGTTACCTTGTAGACTGTATTTACTACATGATTTTCCCACTCTTATTCCACAGAACGACGATTCTGCTGTGTAAAGAACTGTCAACTTTCTCTAAAGAGTTTACTACGTGCTTAACAACTGCAGGGGTAAGGGTTACACCATAGTTCTTGGGATTGAGATGTGGTTAGTTGATTACAGCCTTGGGATCTTCACCACGAAGTGCTTTTTGTGTTCGCATGTTTATATATATATGTTTTGCCCTGTGAACTGATCTTCTGGGCCAATGTTCCCCTAACTGTGGCAGCTGAATGTATGCTGAGCTTTTGAGTGCCTCCTGCTGCGTTCAGCCTAGCACAGACTGGGGGTGGGAGTTGGTGCTGACAGTACTAAGGAGACGGAAGAAAATAAGGTTTGTGATCCTGTTGTGGATTTTCCAAAACGCTCAGGTGTTACTCTGTCATTATCTTTAGAGATTGTCCAGTTGTCCACAGTTCATTTGAAGATGTAATGTGTATATTCACATACGATTTGCGTTGGGCATATGTGGGTTACTTTGTTCTGATTTGCATGCTACAAGGCAGGTCCTCTGCAGCTGGTGACTTAACTTTTCTTATACTCAAGGGAGCAAATGGCAATTTTAAACTTACTGGGGATTTAGCTTTATCTTGCTTGAAGAAATGTGATCAGATTTTCAATCAGGATAATATATGTGTGATCTCTGCAGGTCAAAGAGAAAGCAGATGTGCTTAATCCCTTAATCACTGGAGTGTTTTTGGAGGTCAGTTATGCTGAAGTTAAAACTTAAAGCTAATACTTAAAAAATAGATATGCTGGGGTTTTTCCACTTCAATATCCTTATGCACGCCAAGTTCTCTAACCTATGATCTAAGATTCTGCTTACTTATCTAATAACTTAAAAGTTCTAATAAATGAATGTAGGTTTGCACAAGAGATGAGTTACTTGGTGAAGAGTGAGCTTTACGTGGTCTCAGCTGACAGTTACGATGAGTCAGAAGATGCATATTAAATTCAACAGTCTGGATTTCTAAAATTTAGATGTCCAAAGTCAAACATTAGACAAGCTCAGAAATTAGCATGCCAGAGTCCCAACACTTCCTAGCTGTTAAGTTGGTTCTCAGTGCTTGTAAACTTCTGAGGTGTGGTAGGAAACGGGTGTTTCCTGTTGGTATGTTCTCCTTCCTGCCACAGCATGCTTATGCCTCACTTAGAAATAAATTCTTGTCATCTGTTACCAAACCCAGTATCCTACGTTTGGATTGCACCTGATCTTGTTTGGCAGTTTTTAAGTCAGTTGCTTTTTTGCTGAGTGGCATAAAGCCCCTTAAAAACTTAATATTAAATTGATTTCTAGAATGAATCCTTAAAAATTTGACAAGTACTGGGCTTCTGTTTCTTATGTGCATTAATTAATGCTGTTTGAAATGGGTATGTGGTTACTAAAACTGATTGGTAGCATATTTATTCATGTGTGTATTTTGATTTTTGTTTTCATAGGCTTCAAACAGTGCTTCGTATATCCAAGATGCCTTCCAGCTCTTGCTGCCTGTACTGCAGATCTCTCTTATTGAGGCTAGAACGGAACTATCACAGTAATAAGAATCCTTCTAATTAAGAACTTTTTGACCTTCCCACTTCATAGTATCCATGCTGGAGAATGATGTAATGGGTCTTATTAAAGGGAGAAAGATTAACTCTGATCACTGCTGCTGCAAGAACAGTGATTAAATGCAGAATGGCAATGACAGCTCTTACAGCACATTGAGAGATGTGATTAGCATAGTCCAGGCTGGTGGACAACGTGACAGACTTAAAGTGCATATTGCTTCTCTGTTTCCATAGACTGTCTGTATCTTTTCACTGAAATCCCTCTGCTGTATGTGTTAACAAGCTCTTTGTCTTCACAGTCCAGAGAGCTTCTCCAGTGCTGGAGAATAGAGTAGCAGCTGGCTAGTTAAAGAGTTAGCTAAAATCATGGTGTGATTTTAAAGTCAGAAAGGCATAATTAGGTTCCCGATAGCTCTGTGTTGGTGTTGAAGTGAGTACTGGGTGGGAAGCGCGAGAGAAGGCCGATATTTATGATGATGAACTTTGCAGTTCCTAGGCTGGAAAGCATAGAGCAGAGAGGATTCCTGATCAAGCCGTTGTTGCTGAAGAGAAGCCCTGGCTTCCTGAAAGTGTCTGTTAATGACTCAGGGATGCGCGGTGGGGACTCTCACTACGGTGCTGTTTCTCATTCTTTTGCAGAGTGCTTGCTCCAGCGTGAGCTGGGAAAATGCTGATTGGGCCCGAAGAATGTGGGTACTTCGCTTTATAGCAATAAATGAGAACTGGCTAAAAGGGATTGATTTGTGTTTGGGCAATTTAATGAGAGAATTTAGCAGGAGGATTCCCCTTCTTCAATGCAGCTTGACGTATCGGCCACAGACTGTTCACAAACTCGAATTACTGCTTTTCTCCTCTTCCTGTGTAAAAAACGTTATAAAGCGATGCTCCTTCTTGGAAGGTATATTAATGTAGGGGGAGAGGAAGCAATTTGGTTCTGTTAGCGGGAGTTCTGATTTGTCTCAGAAGCTGCTCCACGTATAGTATCTGTTTCTTTGTGCTGTGAAAGTTCCCTGCTTTGTTCCTTTCTGCAATTTCTATCTTTTGAGCCTGCCCATTGGGAGGGAGCAGCCTCTGTGGGAATCACAAGAGCAGAAATGCACAGCCAAAATGGATCTCTTCAAGAAGTTCAGAATAGCTAACCAGAGGTGACTGAGTGTCACACCTGCATCTGTACTTGCTCATTGGTAACAATGATGCTCAAATCCCATTTGGAAAATCCTCTGGGTTTTTTAGCAGGTCTTGCACATTTCTGCTGTACTGAAGGTTTAACATTCCTCTGCTCTATTTGTGCAGTAGAGAAGTGTTTTTATTATTAGAATATCTTTTGGTTAATGCTCCTCTGATTTTATATATATGGAAAAAGCCTTACCTTGGTCATGGTTAGACTGATCAGATCTCTAAAGGGAGAGCCTTTTTTTTGCATCTTAAAGAAAACTAGACTTGAAAGGGGTGTGTCTGGGGTAAAAAAAAATCTGCACTACAATAAACTCTGTATTTTATTTCTTCTTTTGGTTGATAGCATTATTAAAGAAAGGATTTGTTTTGACAACCGTTACAGTTAAAAGCTATCAAGATAACAGTGGGCACAAATTAAATGAGAAGGAAGAGCTGTCTTTTGTATCTTCTCAGCCCTCACTGTGGCTTGTGGGGCAAGGCTGGATGCTGCTCTGGGGCCCGGCCAGCTAGGGCTTTTCACATCATAAGGTACTGTCTCATAGCAGAGAGGGCTCTGAACCCAGGCTGGGGACTGAGAGCTCCCACAGCTGAGCTCCCAGTTCCTGCATCAGTGCAAAATGGCAGCTTTGTTCCTGCTGCAAAGCCAAATTTTACAGAAATGTTAGGAGAAATAAAGGTAACAGTGTTTTATGAAGCAGCAGCTGCTTTTCTTGCAGATAAATTCCACTGACCTGCAGTGCTTTAGTGTAATTTAATAATTAAAGAAAATGAGGTGATTTTTTTTTGAAGTTGCAGACAGTAATTCTTTCAGTCATACGCCCACCTGGATTTTGTTGCAGCAGCCAGTAATCAAACATGCAGCAGCTTCACTTGTGTGCCAGGGCAAGCACTACAATAGATAGCCAACAAAAAGAGTTCCACAGTTGCTGAAATCTTCCTACCCAAAGGATTCATCAGAATTCAGCATCCAGCTGTGTGGAGGTCTTGCTCAGCCTTGCCTTGTGCATGAACCTAATGAGAGCTGGCAGTAATTTGAGTACTTCTGGTAGCGTTTGGAGAGGCAAGAGGTGGCTGAGAATAGATAAGAGTTAGCTAAGATGCTGGCAGTGACTTGGGGGGGGGGGCGGGGGGGCAGACCGGGGAAAGCCTTCCACAATTATTTTCTTTCCTTGGGAGGGATTCTTCTACTTGCAGCTGTAAAAACTGCTTCCTGGCAGCTGCTGTGGAAAGGTTGAAAACATAAAAAGGGCTTGGTCTTCCTGATGGGCTTTGGGACTTGCTCCCAGCCCTTGCCCAACCAGCTTCCCAGGGACTTATTTTTCATAATTAAAGCACACATGTTCAGTAGCAGTGAAACCTCTTGACACAGGTGGGATGAGCAGTTTTCCTCATTTGGAAACAGCAGCAGTTACATTGCCACTGGTTGCCCTGACCAAGGGGACAGCAGTCCCGGGTCACCTGCAGCACACATTAAATGGCCTGACTCAGAGGCAGGGAGGGGACCTCCAGCATTTCTTTCCCAGGTGTGCACGCTGGATCCTAAATAAACAGTGGTCTATGATGATGTGATTTAAGCAGAGATTGGTCGTCTGTAGCCAAAGGCTCCTTGGCACAGAAACGGAGGGCATGAGTGGCCAGTAACGTGCTAATGAAGGTTTCCTGTGAGCTTCGCTTGTCCCTCGCAGCTCTGTGCTTTGACAGCTCGGAGGTGGCTGTGTGCTGATGTTTCGGGCGCTGGCTGCGGGTTGCTTTCCTTCCTTTAAGGGCGGCTTTGTGCCTGCTGCAGGGTGAGAGCAGAGCCTGTGTGGTTTGTGGGCTGACACCTAGCTGTGGCTGCGGTTGCCGCTCTGCTGTCCTGCTGGCTGGTGGCAGCCACCCCTGTGCTGTAAGGTGCTGGTGGCTGCAGCCTGGCCTGATGGTCGGGGCAGTCTCTGATGAGCAGGTTCCCTGGGGTGATGCTTTGTGTCCAGGGAGTGATGGCAGGGCTGTTCCCTGGGCTGCTCTAACTGGAGAATGCTGCAGGCTTAGGTCCCTTGCATCAGAGCACTGAGAGCCTGGCTGGGGGCTGGCAGGGAGCGAGCAATGAGGTCACCAGTTAAAAATAAGGTTGAGCGTGGTGTTTGTGAGGGAGGATCCTCCTAAGGTGGCAGGAGCTGCTCAGAGGAGCGGGGCTGGATGCCAGCCAGTCCTGACACCAAACAGCCTCCCTGGATCTGTTCCAGGGTTCTGCACTGTGCTCCCTGTGCACATCTCCGCTGAGCTCCCGCGCTGTACCTCAAGTTACCTGGCTGCATTGACCTGGTGGCTGTGTCACACTGGGACAGGTGGCATTGCTGCCATCGTTTACCCTAAGACTGAGTGCTGGCTGCCCCGAGTTCGCCGAATGATTTATGTACGAGCTGAAACATCTCTATTGGAAAGCAGTACAGCTATGGATTGTAAAATTGGCAGCAGCAGGGATGCCATCGGCTTTTCTGAGCTGCTCCGGAGTTTATCCACCCTTGCCATTAAACTCCATCCCTTATTTCTGATCTAAACTTGCCAAGGGGATTCACGCTTTGCATTTGGGGCCGGTGCAGGCCCTGGTGGAGGAGGCCTGGGGCAGACGTGGCCAGGTTTTTGGGGTAAGAGACTTCTGTACAGCTGCTTGCTTCTTGCATAAGTTACCCAGGATTAGTCTGGGTTGGTGGGAAGGGGCTCCAGGTGTCTTGCCATTACTGTAAATTAAAGTCAAATGACTGCGGGAGCAACGTTGATGCAGAGTTGAAAGCTTTAAATGGGGAAAATCTTGCGGGAAAGGCAATACCTAGGTGGAGAAGACAAATCAGCTTTCACGTACACAAGCCCTTCCTGACATTGTTACTGTTATTATCCCGTATTGGTACTATTAAAACGAGGGCATTGCATTAGAGGGGAAGCACATTATGCAAGTGTTTAGACCTGCTGGTAACTGCTCT
This sequence comes from Falco rusticolus, assembly GCF_015220075.1. Lineage (NCBI taxonomy): Eukaryota > Metazoa > Chordata > Aves > Falconiformes > Falconidae > Falco > Falco rusticolus. The sequence continues at coordinate 7,859,673 of NC_051194.1, read as the reverse complement.
CTGCTGACAGGTATTTGCTTAATGATATGTTGGAGTGAAAGCCAGCAGCAAGGACAAGCAAGTGTTGTGCGGAGCTGGGAGTGCTGAGAGCTGCCTGCTCCAGCCTTTGCCTGGACCTCCTGGAGCTGCCTGGCACCTCCCACCAAGAGGGGAGCAAGGACCTGCTGGAGGTTCCTCTCACCATGGTTTTAAGGACACCCTCAAATCCTCTCTACTTCCAGCAGGATCCTGACCATAGCATGTTCCCAGGCTGAACCCCAGTGCCCTCCCTGGTCCCAGGGCTGGTCCCTGTGGATGTATGCAGCCTCCAGAGCTGCCCTGGCTTGCTTGCGTAGGGTCTTTCTGCTCCTGCCCCTGCTGGAGGCAATGCCTCTTAGAGTACCAAAGGGACTGGTCATGTTCCCGGTGTCATGTGCTGTCCATGGCGAGTGGCAGAGCCAGTTTTTCTGCTCTGAAAGTGGGACTGGGGAGGAGACGGCAACACTCAAATACCCAGATCCCTGGTAGCTGCTAGCCAGGCATCGAGGAGGCCACTTGCCTTTTTCAGCTCCAGGTAAGGCACTTGCCTGTCTCCCTCTTGTTACCAAGGGGATTTACAGATGTCTATACAGATCAATCTTACAGGCTGGAGAAGCGGAGCAAGAGGGCAGCGTGGAGCAGAGGATGCAGTAGAAGCATCCCTGGGGCAGCTCGTGCTTTCTTGGGCATGAGCCATGTGGTTTTGGGGACGGCAATCGGGTGTTGTGCTGGAGCCTTGCAGGAAGGACTTCAGTCCCCTGGGTGAGACTAGGCACAAACCCTGGGACATGTAAGCCCGCTGTGCCTGGCGGGATTAAGGCCATCCAGGCCATCGCATCTGATGGGGTATAAATACTCAGGTTTGTGTTGTCAGCCAGAGGTCTGAGCCACATGCATCTCGTGTTTTGCTTGGCCATGGAGGAAAATTGCAGCTTGTCAGCAGGGACCATAGAGCTGGCCGCTGGTTTTTGCTGGTTTGCCTGCCTGGGCTTTAGGGAACCAGCTCATCTGTGGCAGGGAAACCTGCCTGCCCAAAATGCAGGGTGGCCAAGGCTCCAAAGGAACAGGCAAAACAGGATCTGCTGGTCTGAGATGGGAAAAAGCTGAGTGTTGGCAGCCCTCATCTGAGCCACCACCCACAGTGAGGGCTGTGCAGGGTGCTGGGTGGCACCCCCAGAGAGGGGACAGGAGTGTGGCAGAGCCCTGGGGCAGGGGAGCCCACCCCATCTCTTGGAAATCAGCTGGGCTGGTCCCCAGGGACAGGGTTAGTGGTTCGCTGGGGAACTGAAGGGTTTTAACCCCCCACAGTAGCATTTCTTAGCATGCACTGGGGCAGCGCTACCTTTTTCCAGCCCTGGCTGCTATGCTTTGCTCCGGTTACCTGTGTCTTGGTGCAAAGCATGAGGTCCACCTCTGCGTACCTCTGTGTACCTTGTGCCTTTCCTGTCTGCTCACACTCCCCCAGTGAAGGCACGAGGCAGGGGCATCCCCCATGGATTTGGGGCTGGACACAAACTGTGGAGCTGTACAGCAGCTTTGGTGAGCAGGACCCGGGGTCAGGCATCAGCTGTACTTTCTCCTGCACCTTCCCAGGGGCTGTCTTTTCTTTTGTTAACGTTTGATTATTTGTAATGATTTTAGATTAAAATTTAATTATTTTCAATTAATAGTTGCCCTTCTTAATTACGAAGATTAATTAGATTACTGTTCATTATTAATTAGATTTTAACTTTGCACTGATTACACCTTTTATCAGCCACTTCACACACTCCTGCCCTCCCCGTCCAACCTGCCTCTCCTCTGATGCCACCCCAAACCCCACTGCTCCTTGCAGCATCTCCTGGCTTTTAAAGCCTGTCTAGGAAATACAATTCAATGTTATCAGCTCAGAAGCTTCGATCAGCTCTTTTAAAAGCCCAAATACCAACCAGATGATGTCATTTTGTGGCTAAAAAAGCATTAAAAGAAAGCATTAATATTCTGCCTCCCTCCATCAGTGGCTGGAAGAGAAACTGTTTCCTAATTACCTACTGCGGCAGGGGAAGGACCCCCTGTGAGCAGAAGGGACCCGATCCCTCGTCCCCTTCTGCCTTCCCTCTGTCCCATCTTGCCATTTGTGTATGAGAAGGGGGGTTTGACCTGCCTGGGCTATTTAATAGACTTTGGTTCTACTATTTTTAAAGCAAACTGTCATCTTTCTCTTCTTTTAATGTCACCTTTCAGGCGCCAAATCAATGCTCAGAGTTTTCTTGCTGTTGCTCTCGGCTTCTCTTCTGCTCTCTGCTGTCTCCATCTCCCTGCCATTGCCCTGTCCCCAGGGGAGGTCTCCTTTCTGCTGGGGCTCCCTGGGAGCCCCAATGCCTATTGATTCATTCTCAATTTGAAATATTTCTGTAATTTGCACTTGCTCACGGGGGGTTTAAGGCATCTCCCTGCACATTTGCCCTGAGATTTCTCTGCCTCTGTCGCTCTCCCCCTGCTGCTTCCCTGGGTGGAGGGCAGCGGGTGCTGCCTTGGTGGGCACAAGGTCTGGTCCTTTTGGTGTTTTGGGGTTTTTTTTGTTGGTTTGTGGTGTTCTGTTTTGGGTTTTTTTGTTTTGTGTGGATTTTTGTTTTTTGTTTGTTTGGGGGTTTGGTTTTTTTTTGGGGGGGGGAGGCCACAGACTGCTTTACCTCTTTCCCTGCTGTTTTGGGGGGTAGAAAGTACACAGGGCCTCTTCTCCCGTGAAGAAGAGAAAACCACATGGTGGGATGCAGTGAGGCATCTTCATCCCTGAAAAGCTCACCCTACTCCACTCTCCAGTTGCTCCTTGAGGTCCTCTCTGTGTTGTAGGTGTGACGGTCTCGTGCCCCAGAGCTCTTTGGCTTCAGTGAAATGTCGACAATCCTGAAATGTGAGTATTTGGTGTGAACCCAGGGGGAACCACCGGGTTTGCATGTGCTGGCGATGAACCTCCCTTTGTGCCTTGTTGTAGGGTTTGGGCGAGAAGATAAGGAGAGAGAGGAGAAGCAAAAGGACAAGGAAGAAGAGAAGGAAGAAGAGGAGAAGGTAAAGACCGAGGGAGAAAAAGAGGACAAGAAGAAGCTGGAAGGGGAAGGAGAAAAGGTAGGGAAATAATGGAATTTTCTGCACATCTGCTGAACTGTTTGCCAGAGGGTTTCCAGCCCCAAAGTCCCCACCGTGGTGCTCAGGGTGAGCCCCTGATCTGATGCCAGGGGCTGTGCTGGGGATACCCTGGACAAACTGTGCCGCTGGCTGTGTGGTGTCTGTGGGGCACCCAGCATGTGGCAGGATGGGGCCAGCCCCTGCGGGGACGATCGGTGTCCCAGGGGGAAGCAGGCAGCTATGGAGCTGGGCCACCTCCACAGGTGAGTATGGGTGGTGGGGATGTGAACGATGCAGAGCTCCCAGCTTGCCACTGAGCCTGGTGGAGAAAGATGCTTGGCACAGGGTTTGTAGGGAGTTAGAAGGCACCGGGCCCAACTGATTTACATCCTGGCCGTGAAGGGAAGCCATGTCTGACCCATGACAACCCCACACATCTGGTAGATGGAGCTGTGCTGTCCACAGCCTAGAAATCATGCTGTGTGCATGGCTTTTCCACTGAGAGAGCACTTTCTTTGCTTCTGGTATTCCAAGTTAGTTCTCTCTCCTTTTCCTCCTATTTCAACCTCAATGAGATAGTGCTGTGGAGAGCAATGCTGTCTGCACTGCACACACCACTGAATCCTTGCTCTTGGCTCTGGAGGTCTCTGTGGGGCCATGAGCACATGTGGGTCCAGGGCAGCACCACTGGTGCAAAGCCTGACTCTACATACCCCCAAGACCAGACATCTCTCTGGCTTGAGAACAGCAGGGCAGCAGGGTCCCCGGTGATGCTTGTCCATCTCTCTTTCTCCCTGCAGGGAGATGGGAAGGACAGCACAAGCAGCAGCTCTGACAGCGATTTAGAGGAGGTAACCGCACTGCCAGCCCTGTGCTGTGCCTGGCTGCCCCGCTGCCCACCAGCCCGAGGGGGTTTGCACCTACAGACCCCTATGTGGGTGCTGGCTATGGGTGCTATCAAATACCTAGAGGTACTGAGGGATGGGACATGAAATACCCAGCAACCCCCTCACGTGCTGTCCCTTTTCTTTTTGTTCCTGCCTCAGGACCAGGGCAGTGACAAGGATGGTGAGAAGGAGGACGAAGATTAGCCTTCCCGTGCTGGAGCCGTGTACGCCCTGGGCATGCCGAGGAGGTGGGGATGCATATGGCAGCATGTGCTGGAGCAGGCCCGGGCCACTTATAGCCAAATAAAGGTGTTTGTGGGCTCCGAGGAGAAAGAAATGCTGTTTATTCACCTAGTCATGGTGCCTACCCAGTGCTATCTCTCCCTCCCGAGAAGGAAACAGCCAAGGAAAGGCAAGAGGTGGGGAGCTGGGATCTGTGTGAGCAGGTTTTATCAAAACTATGAAAGAGTTTGGGAAGAAATCCAGGAGCTCTGGCTGCCTGGCTCTGCATAGTCCCCTACAGTTCGGCAGTATGTGTCCTCCCTGTCCCCTCTCCGCCACTTGCTGTGGGATGGAGCATCCTGAGCGGGGGCATGAGCTGCGCCAAAGGTGGCTCCTGGGGCTGTGCTGAGTTGTCACAACTGGCTGTGACTTCAGATTTATCAAAAATATACGAAAAGCAGTTACGGGGGTGGGGGGGAACTCCAACACCCCACTGCCCCCCCTCCCGCAGTGCTACCCCAGCGCGGGGCGCGCAGCGTGTGCGCAGCCTGCAGCACAGCGGGGCTGGCACCGGGCGCAGCGCCGGGAGTGGGGAAAAAAACCCGGGAGGTGGGAAATTGGGAAAAATGATCTGGCACCGCCATCTGCCGGGGCTGCGACGTGTGGCAGCCGGTCCCCGCGTTTCATAACCGCCCGGCTGTTTTGTAAAGGCTCCCGCAGCGCAGCCGGGGGCGGCCCGCGGGCTCCCCCCCCTCCTCCAGCGGGGGGGTACCTCGCAGGGGGACACTGTCCTCGCCAGCAGTGCCAGCACCCCGACCCACCGCTCTGCCGGCCGTGTGCCCCCCAGCCCACGAGTCTCACCGGCAATCAAAACCTTAATGCAAACTTGAGCGCTCCCCGCTGAGTCGCTGCCTGGATTTGGTTCCCTTAAGGAGGAACCCTTATTTTTAAGGGCATTTTCCAGACTAATGCAGATTTCGGGCAAACTCGAGTTTAAGGCTCAGCGCTGTGGACAATTTTATTTGAAACCACAGAACGCGGCTTCAGATGTTGTTTTCATGGAACAAATGCAGCCGGCTCTTGTATAAGCACAACAAGCAGCAGGAAAGATGCTGAGGAATGTTGTCATAATTATCCAGCACAAAGATTAAAGGAAAAACATGAAGACAGGAAAAAACAACCAACCTCAAAAGCTAAGCTGGGTTTCAGTGTGCTGGTTTGGCTTCACCAGGGAAAGGCCGGGTCTAAGTGCTTTCTTATTTCATGGACAAGGGTGCCTTAATGTAAAACAGCCCTGCGTAGGGTTATTTTACATATTTTACTTTCCCCTCCTGTGGAAGTACCAAGGACTCTTACACAAGACACAACCTACTTCCACATAGTATATGGAGTTGTGGCATGTTACAGTCCCCTCAGGCCATGCTCCTGCAGGATGGGAATCTCTTGGAATAAATTCTCTGCGTCTGGACATGAAAAAGGGAGGCCCTGCCTTTGCTTTTTAAGTTAAAGGTTGGAAACTTTTCAAGCATGCTGTGCCAGGCTCTATTTTCTGAGGTCAAGGATGCCTGTAGATGCTCTGTTGGAGCTGAGAGGTGTTGTATCTCACTGGAGTGAGATTCTGCTTTTCAGCTGATGACAGATGTCTCACCTAACAAGCTAAAAGCCCTAAAATTGTCCTTTGCACCTTGTACCCCAGCTCCCAAAGTGGGTGAAGCTTGCAAATGTCTCTCTGGGGCTGACCCCACCACCGTGTCCTCACCCTGCCCCAGATCTCAGCATCTTCACGTCTTCGGAGGCAGTGCTGAGTACACCCCACACTGCTGGCTGATGGAGTGCCGAGCCAGGCAAGTCTCCCTGTTTGCTGTTTGTGTTTTATGGTCCCTGCTTCAGGCCACTGCACTAAGCTCTGTGTAAATAGAACGTGCGCAGCCAGATCCCTGTGGCACAAGAGTAAAATGCGAAACACACCCAGGGACTGGCTGTGCGAACATCCAGGCGTCTCCTCCGACAGACTAGAGGTTCTCTGTCCTGCCTTCAGTACCTCACCCTGCACGTAGCTTGCTCCCCTCTGTGCCTGTGTACTGCCCTGATTTGAACTGGTCAAGTTTCCCCAGAAAGTTGTGGGGGTGAAAACCATTTCAAATTATCTAGTGCCCCTAGGGTTTCATTGCATCTCAGCCCTGGCTTGAAGCCAGGCGACCTGAATGGGCATATAGCACGAGAATTTGTGCCACCCACATGGATTAGGGCTCTAAAAACACTGGAGAAAGCAAAAATCATGTGGAACATTTGGCGTTTGGGGATGCTGAGGACCCTCAGCTGCAGCAGGGCAGTGGCTTTCCTTTGGGATGCGTCCCCCAGCATGACCTTGGTGTGCCGAGATGGGTGCCTGCCTACAGACGTGACAACCAGCAGCTTCCCAAGCACTGCTGGGCACAAGGTCTGACTTCATCGGGTGTTTAACCACCTCATTTGCTTGAAAGCATCTGCAAGGTTCAACTAGGGGCTCCTTGGAGCTGATGTGCCTTCAGCCGGCTGGGAGAGGAACGTGGACAGAGCCATGCAGAACACCCATCACGTCAGGCTCTAGAGGGGTGGAGTAGGAAAAGAAGACCAGCAAGAGAAACTGGCAGCTGTAGAGTTACTTAAGCAAGCCTTGTTTACACACATCTATTTGTCTTTATATAATAACCTTGCCTGGTCCTCAGGGAACAGGAGGGGTTGTGCTGCCCTGGCTCACAGCAGCTGGGGGTACCTGCAGGGACCCTGCGTGGCACATAGCTGTCTGGGGCCTCACAGCAGCAGAGATGCCAAGAAAATGGAGAAAGATCTGCTTTCCATACCATTTCATGCAGAGATGCCCCCAAATGAAGACATTTTTCTATAAACGCCAACAATTTCAGAACAAAAAAGTTGGATCTTTATTTTGTGATGAAATTTTTCATCTTGCATCTAGAGGCTTTATTATATAAAGTGTCCCATTAGGGAAACAAGCCTCTCTAAGGTAGAGATCAAAAAGAAATCTTTCCTCTGTTCCCAAGCGACCTTCTTCATGGAAAATTTCAAGCTGCTTTTTCATTCCACTAAAAAATGGAAACAGTTAGAAATCCTGACGTTCCCAGAAAAGCTGATTCCGGCAGCCCTGCTTATGATCTGCTAATCTCTGCAGAGCACTAGGCAGAGGTTTCCTATGAAACGACTCTTCTATTTTTGTGCTGAATAATAAGAAAAGCAAAACCCAAATGGAACTTAAGTCTTGCAAGTGAAGGGTGTTTTGGAAGGTCAAATCCCTGCTTCTGCTCCAGCTCTCTGCAAAGTACTCATACTTGCCCTTTTCTGTGCTGCATCCTGCACCTTGTCCCTTCATTCTGAAAATCTGTAAATTAAGACTTTTTGCTATGTTAATTGGCAGCTAAAAGTTATAGCGGAGATTTATTCGCTGAACTGCTTGGGATTCATTTTCATAAAAATGACTCTAAGGATACACAACTTTCAAAGCACCCCCCTCTCCCCTGTAGAACCTTCTAGGACTCCTGTGTTTGCTCTTTTGGAAGAGTGGAGTGGGCTCTCTACTCCCCAGGCCTCACTGCAATACATCCCTAAAATCCACAAATAAATGGTGCCAGGCTTCTGGCAAAGGAAGACCTGCAATTTGCTCTGACAGATCCACCAAGACAGGTTTCTGGGTGACAGATCTTCTGCCGAGTACTAACAACTTGACCTCTTTAAAAGCTGTGACGTCCGTGTGTTATGAAAGGGTGCGCTGGTGGCGGGGCAGTGACTCACTTCCCCAAACACGATTCACCTGCTGTCCAAAGTGCAGCGAGAGGTGGAGGCAAAACAACCTGTGAAAAAAACAAAATCACAGCCAGAAATACCCGTCTGCTCCCTGAGCAGAGAGCTCTGCCCAGGCCACCGCTGCTGCAGCCAGCCCGGGAGCCCACAAGCAGCTATTTATATATTTATATTGCAGTAGAGACACAGCCCAGCTCGTCCTGCCTGAAATCCAGCCCAGTGCCTATGTTTAGGGCTTCACACTGGCTGGCTGTGGGGAAGTGGGGCTGCAGGAAGACCCTGAGCAGCCCCCTTGCATTGCTCTCCGAGTCCTCAAGGTGCTTTGTTCTCCATGGTCAGATACAGGTCTGAGCTAGAGTTTGAGCTCCAGCTTTGCAAGAGCTCTTTTGTCCTCGTGAAGAAGAACACTGAAGTATCAGGCTGGTGGTGGTGGAGATGGTGGATTTGAAGGACTAAAGACCAGGGCAGAGGATGAGGAAGCTACATGCAAAAGCTCGTCTGGAAAAACATCTGTTTTTCCAACAGCCAACACCAAGAGCAGAGAGAGGAGGAAAGACCTGCAGCTCCCCAGGCAGTGCAGCCGGGGTGAGCACTCATGCAGCAGCTCTTGGCCACAGTGGGAGGGGTGTTCATGGAGGGGATGCCCAGCTGCAGGACCTCACAGCTTGCCCATGCTTCCCCTGCACCCAGACAACCCCACTGGCACCAGCAAATTCACTCCTCCACCAGCTAACACCCTCCTGTGACCCTTATGGCATGAGATGAGTGGGACAAGCTGGACACTGGACCTGACCTGGCCATGGCAGGGTAGGGGCATCGCTGCAGCCCAGGCTCTGCCATCTGCAGAACCCACCTGCTGCCACTTGCAGCCTCCTTTGGCAAAGCGAAAAAGGAGCTCTGGGTCCCCACCAGCCCTGCTGGCATCTCTGTCAGGTGGGTGGGAGCTAAACAGAAAAAGTAAAAAAAAAAGGAAGAAATAAGGGAGGCGGCACAGACTCACTTCTTGCTGGGGCAAGGAGCCAAGGCCACGCAGGATGGTGAATGGTTGGGGCAGGGCAGCCTGGTGAGTCCCTGAGCTGCAGTTATGGGCCACCACGGCGTCACCCCTGGCCACACGTGCCAGGTCGTGACACACAGCAGCTTGTGAAGCCAGCAACTTTTGTCTGACCCTGCAGTAATGACTGATTACAAATCAGCTCTCCCCATCCAGAAGATGAAGTGGGTGATGTGACCTCCAGGTCTGGCCCACAAGGATGCAGCTTCCTGTGGACATCAACCTCCTTGGAAGTGATGGAGCTTGTTGCAATGTGAAGGTGGATTATGTCCTCAGACAGTGTGTTCCTTAGGGCTTTTCCTCCTCTAATCACTTGGTTATGTTATTCATGCCCTTATGCACCCTAGGATTAGATGGTGCTGGACGAGCTGTGCTGACCTTGGGCCCCTCCATGAGATCTCCTACAGGTGGAGGGTCTTCAGCTGCCCTTGAAACACCAACGAAACAACTGCAAAGCATCAAGGCAAGCTGATAGCACCCTTCACCACAGACCATGGTCTTGTCACCCATCCTAGGGCTTGCCCCTGGATAATGGGGACAATCCTGACCTTGCTTTTAGCTGTACTCCCTTCTCCGTGGTATGTGGCTTGTACACAAGACATCTCCATGCATGTTACGTGGGACTTGCTTCCAAAACTGTGTGATAATGTTCTGCCAAATCGTCTGCCAAGATGTTTGGCCCAAGAGAGTAAAATGAGCCAGATGCAGATCTGGGCTCTCCCTCTGTCTCTGGTTTCCAGGAGTTCAGGCATAAGCCCAGGTACATGAGCAATGAGCTAATGTTACATAGCAGCCCTGTGTCCCGCCAATCCATGTGGCAGTCAACTCATTTCTCTAGGAATGATGATGCCTCAGGCAAAGCCTGTATGACTCAGAAAGGAAAATATTAAAGTTTTCTTTAAAGGATAATATTAAAGTTTTCTTGAATTCCCCAACCCTGTTTACATCTGATCCTCCTTAGTAAGAGAGTCAGGGCCTCTCTGAGCTCTCGCACAGCAGAGTTTTGGGACCCAGAAACAATACCATGTAATTTCTATGATTGCTCCCTGCCCAAAGCCTAGTCAGCACAGTGCAGACCTCGAACACCAAACATCAAGGAACAGTGTGGCAATCTGCCTGAGACAAAACCAGGCATGGAGCAGCTCCCCTTACTGCATACAGAGGCCTGAAAGAAAAGGTGCTTGTTACAAAAGACGAGCCATGAATGCAGACAAAGTCTCCCACACCACCTGCTTCCACTTCCTTTTGCTTTCCTTCCCAGGGCCGGCTTTAACCGCGTGTGGCAAATAAAGAAACCTGGTGGTTGAATAACATCCTGCATCTAGAAATATGATGCAAAGAAAGCAAAAATTCCAGGAAGCTGATGTGTTTGTTGTCAGGCTGGGAGGGGTATGATGCAAATAACTCCTTGCGTGTTATTTGCACGTACTGAGGTGCAAAAATAATTCCCTAGGCCAACTCTCAAGGCTGTCAGACAGGCAAGGACCCAGGCACAGTGCTGCTGAAAAAATGCTGAATCCATGGGGGCATGAGGAGGTCTGCAATGATGCTGAGGATGGATTTGGCCATGGCTCTTTTGCCTGATCACCCAGCAGACTGCACTGGCTCTTATATATCCATGCCACCGTCAGCCCTGTGTGTGGCCCTTCCTGATGGCAACACTCCTCCTCTCAGCTGGGATGCCAGTACTTCACTCCTTTGCTTTTGAAACAGGAAAACCTGTTTGACCTCTGTGCAAAAGGACTTTCAGGTCTGACATGACAGCCCCATCCTCACGGGAGGAGGGTGGTGGGCAGAGCAAGAATAGCTGTGTGCCAAAGGGGTCATGACATTCAGGGGGCATATTGCTGTTTAGCAAGTGCTTGTGCTGCCTTTGAAGACACCCTAAGGAGCACGCAAGTCTCATCTCTCTGAACAAAAAAAAGTACCACTGGGAAGGTGCTGTCACCTCTGAGCTACTCCTTAATCCCTAATGGGTCAAAATAAATGTCACAACTAATACTTAGGCACTAAAAATGAGCAGACATAGCCAGTGTGAAATCCCTGATCCCCATGTTGCATCATCCATAGTCTGGACCACACCGATGAGGCTGTACTGCAGCGCAAGCACAAGTGGGGTGCGTGGCTGGGAGCCACAGGAGGAGCTTGTTTCCCCTGCACCAGCACCTGGAACTGCTCATGCTGCACCAACCCTGGGCTGTTTCCCACCTTTAAAGTGGAAAAAAATTATTATGAAATAAATCCTAATGTGCTTTGCAAATAGTTCCTAAATACACTGTAATCTGTTCTGTGTTATGCAAAACATGAAGTCCTCATCTGGCCAGCAGAATGGTTAGCATTAAGCATTTAAAGACTTTTTTTCCCCCTTTTTTTTCAGTTATGTACTGAGTCAGCACAAACAGCAGTGACGAGGGAAAGCATTTGGAGTTCAGAACCAGCTCAGCTCTGGCCAGAATGAAGAAAACAAATTGTTCTTGCACCGGCGCTAATGAAGGCTGGGTTCCAGTGGGCTCGTGTGTCGTGGCTGATTGATTTTTAACTGCATTATGCAAAGGCAGCGGTGTATCGTCACTGCTTACAGAGCACTGGAGAGCCCACGCATGTGAGAATGGTTGTGGAGTGAATCAGGTGAGGAAAAGAACGTGACAGGTGCCGGGGAACAGCCAGGTGTCTCCTGGAGGAGCTGGCTGGGGTGATGAAAGATGCTACGCGCCTCACCTGATGCCAGCTGCTTGTGGCAAAGGGCTGGTGTTGCCAGGCTGAGCCACACACACAGGTTGTGGGAGCACTCTTCAAGGACAGCGCTGCAAAGTTGGCTGTGGTAGCTAAAATCACCCTCAATTCACAGCTCAGGAGTCACGAATGAGTCTTTAATCTGGAGGTAAGACTGGTGCGGGCTCCCTGGTGGTTTTGGTGGAAAAAACTAGCTGTGGTGAGAACTAAATCATGAGAGAATGGCGTGAATGAGCCTTGCTCATCTGAGAACTGCCCATGGCAGAGCTGCTGGGGGAAGCGATGTGGCAGGTCCCTCTGGGAGGGCAACCAAAGCCTCATCCTGTGGATTGGGAACATGGAAAATGGTCCCTGTGGGGCAGAGTCTGGGACAGCCCCACAACACTCCTGGTTGTCCCCGGTGCTATGTCCCTGATGCCACTCTCAGGGGGCGTACGGGGCTGTCTGCTAAACCTCCTCTGGGATTTCTCCAGTCTGAAGGGATTCCTTAAAAAGATAACGGAGCAAGGAGTGAAGCCTTCCAAGCTCACATAACATAGTTGAGCTTTTAAAACCACTCATGAGGTGTTTAATGTAATCACGGTAGGTTTTGAAATAAAACCTGCTCCACAGCCCAGACCTCTGCCTGCCACTCCCTCAGTGGGGCACGGGCTTCACCAGCACTCACGTCCCGCTGGTGACCTCCCTCCCTTCCAGTGCGTGCCTGGGTTTGGTTTGGTTTTGGGGACACACATAAGAGGCCTTGGGAAACGTGCATCATCCTTACATAAAGCCTCATCTACTAAGCTCTGGAGCTGCCAGATTTCAGCTGTTTTTCCCAGCTATGCAAGAGATGCCAGCCCTTTGTTGTATGGCTGTGTGGTGGGGGGATGAATCTCCCTTGGTACACAGAGCCCATTCCGAGGGTCCGTGAGTGGGAAGGGGCTGTCCCCAGTGAGTCTGAACTCGTTGAATTCTGTGGAAGCACAGCATCTGAGGGAGATGCAGTTTCTCCGTCTACTCCGGAGGGACACTCTGTTCCTCCAGAGCACCCCGCCATGATGCACAGTGGGGTCTGCAAAGGGACACTTGGTGCACCCCAGCCTCACCAGTCCTGGCAGCTCTGGAGCACTGTGACAGCCTGCACCCCAGTCCTGCTCCGGAGAGCCTCACCTCGGCACCCTGGGCTGCCCCTGAGCATCGCAGGTACCCCGTGTCTCAGTTGCTCTGGGGTATCCCACCCTCCTGTCCGTGTCCCAGAGCACCCTGTGTCCCCCAGGACGTGTCCCACCCCTGCTCTGCAGCACCCCGGGTACCCCCGGCAGCCTGGCCCCTGGGATGGCTCCAAAGTGCCCTGGCCCCACTCTGGGCACCCCAAAACCTCCCCCAGCACTTTGCAACCTGGTCCTGCTCCAGAGTGCCCCGGTGCCCCCGGGGACCCCGGTTCAGAGACCTCTCCAGCATCCCCCGCGTGGCGTGACACTCCAGTGTCACGGCTTGTACCCCACAGCCCGGCTGCTCCGGACCCCCCGACACCCCCGCGTCCCGGCTGCGGGGAACGGCACCGGATCCCTCCAGCACCCCCGCGTCCCGGCTCCGGGGATCGGCACCGGACCCCCCAGCACCCCCGCATCCCGGCGGCAGGGGACCGGCACCGGACCCCTCAACACTCCCGGGACGCTGCTCAGCAGCCCATGCCCGCCCCGCGGCGCCCCGGTACGGCCGGCTCCGTTACGAAACGCGGCCGGGGCCGGGGCGGGGCGGAGGCGGCGGCCAATGGCGGCCCCGGTAGCTCCGCCGCCGGCGCCCCCCGCGCTCAGCCCGGGAGCCCTGCCCGTGCCGTGCCGTGCCGTGCCGTGCCGTGCCGTGCCGTGCCGTGCCGTGCCGTGCCGTGCCGTGCCGGTAGCCGCAGCCCAGCGCCGGCCCGGGAGCCGCGGGCGGATGGGCTGAGCGGGGCGGGGCGCAGCAGCGGGGCCGTGCGCGGGGCCCCGGCGGCGGCCGCCGTGTGCGGGTAGTGCCGGCCCGGGGGCAGCTCCCCCGCCTCGGCTGCCACTGCCGCGATGAGCCGCGGGCCCCCCAGCCCCCCCTCCCCAGCCCGGGGGGGGAGCCCCGGCCGGCAGCCCCGCAGCGCCGGGAGCGGGGACTTGGACGTGCTGCGCTGCCCCTCCTGCCGCCTCCTCCTCTGGGAGCCGGTGACCGTGTCCTGCGGTCACTCCTTCTGCAAGCCGTGCCTCGGGGGGGCCGTGCCCTCCCGCTGCCCCCTGTGCCGGGAGAGGCTGAAGCTGCTGGGCGTCGGGGCAGCGAGGTGCAGCGTGGTGCTCGGCGGCCTCCTGGAGAAGTGCGCGGGGCGGGAGAGCCGGCTGGCCTGGCTGGTGGCCCGTGTCCGCCACCGGCTGGCCCGCGGGGACGCGCGGGAGGCGCTGAGGATGGCGCAGAGAGGGGTCGAGCTGGGTAAGCACCACCGGGCTGGCGGGGCGCGCTGGGGGGCTGCGGGTGCTGGGGGCCAGGGGCCAGCCTGAAGCGGAGACGAGGATGTGGTGGGTACCGGTGTGGGTCACGGCATCCCAGCACCGCGGTGTCCCCCGAGCCGGGAAGGTACAAGTATTGGAAAGGCAGGACTGGTGGGGATGGGGAAGGGGGATCCAGCTGCTGGGCGTTTCTGCCGTGTCTGCACTTGTCCCGGGGTGACGGGAGGGGGTGGGTGGCCAGGCAAGCCCCGCTGCTCATCCCGCCTGCCGGGGCCAGGGGCAGGGCAGGGCACAGCCCATGTCCCATCAGCCACGTGCTTGTGGCATTATCAAGCAGCCGGAAAGAGCAGCAAACAGCTTCTTGCATCTTGCTGCCTGGCAATATTTTGGGGTCAGAGGAAGAGCTCTCCCTGGGGGGGGTGGCCATTATGTAAAGTGGTTGGGACTTTTCCAGTCCAGGACACACACGTCCTTGGAGCTTGGCGAGGACACAGCCTTGGCTGAGCTCCTGTGCCAGCCCCAGGGTGTAGGGCAGCCCCTCACCCCAGCCCCCTTCTGCAACCCGCCCTGGCTAGACATTTGCCTGCAGGGTCAGCATCAGGCCCGGGGGGGGGGGGAGCTGATCTGCTTTAGTGGGTGGCTGTAAGTGGATTTCTTGGAGAGTAACGCTTAAATAAAAGGGGTTATACAATGTGTCTGGAGCAGGGGGTTGGGGCGATGGTGGCAGAAGGTCCTTTCTCCACCGGCGTTTCTATGACAGCAGTCAGCTCTCCTCCTGCGGCGCAGACACTTGTTCATCACCCGCTGCCAGACAAGTGCCGGAGGTTCAGGGTACGCCTGGAACCGCAGGGCTGAGCGGGCCAGCCGATCCTGGTGTTGGCAACACAAAGCAGGTCTCTTTATGCAACCATAGGCATCAATCTCACACCCCGCACACCTGTCCCTCAATGCCAACGCATGTGCACAGTTCTGTAGGACTGTGCTCTTCATCGCCAGGCTTTTGACTGTTTGGGGTGTATGGTTGTATGTCTCTTTAACAAGCCTCTGTGAGCATAAAGAGTAGAAAAAATTCAACCCTGCAAGCTCTGTGCTCGGTCTTCCCTGCACGCTCCGCTCCCCAAAGGACAGGGGAGGTCTGGCTTAGGGTGACAAGGAAATCGCAGTCACAGCCGCAGCTCCAGTAAACCTGCGCTTGCTGGTGCTGCTCAGGCTCAGCCACATGGGTGGTGCTTTCAGGATGTGTTTTCCAACTCCTGCAGACTGCTTTCAGGCTGCACAACTTTTTATGGGCTCCCCTTTGCTTTCCAAAGTAACCACTGATAAATAGTTGATCCACGAGAATGGATTTTGTAGGGTTCAGTGTTGCACGATGGGCCAGTTTGCAGTGCCCTGCTCAGCCCAGCCTGCGGAGCAGCTCGCTTATTCTTGGGAGAAAATAGTCAACTTTTTATCTTCTGTTTTTCCAAGTGAGCAAAAGAAATGCACTGTAACGTGTAATACAGGAGGCCTTCTGACATGCCTGGAGCTGGGAGGCTGGGGAGCACTATCAGTCACTCATCAGCCACCAGAGCTGCCAGCTGGCTTACGTCCCTAATGTCTAATGATATCATAGATCAAAAATAGCTGCAGCAGAAGGGAAATGCAGAATTCATAGCCACATTTTGCACATCTTTTTTTTGCCAAATTGGTCACTTTATTGCTGGGCTGTGCAAATGTTTGGATGGGTTTGCCCACATGCAAAATAAGCCTCTAGACTTTGTACCCATTTGTTCATCCCTACCTGTTGTTAGGAAATGGAGTATTTCGTCTTTGGATGTGTGCTTGTGGGATGGGGTACCCAGCAGCAAGTTCCTTTGTTTTCTGTCTTGAGCCCTAAGGTCTGAACTAACATTATAAATGAAAATAAGCTCCAAGGGATCAGGTGTTGCTCTGCTGCACAGCTCAGTGTGGACAGTGCGGCCTTGATGCAGGAGCGGCTGGCTGTCTGCTGCTCTCCAGGTCCTGGTGGCACCAGGTAGCGAGCAAGGTCTCCCTGTGCTCCGTGCTGGGCGTGGGTGGAAAGGAGGCAAAAGCCATGGCAGAGTTTTCTCCTCTATGATAAGATGTGGCAGGTGCCCAGGCAGATTGGTGGGTGCCCGGGCATGGTGACAGTGGAGGCAGAGGTGCGGGCAGATGCTGGCTTTCTGCACCCTGCTCTTCCTGGGCTGCTAGTCCTGACCTGCCATTTGCTGGCAGAGCTGCATCGGTGCCATGTTTGAACTGGGGCAAGGGGAAATGCTGCTGGGGGTGGGTGCATGGGAGACATCATCATCATCATCATCAGTCATCATCTCCTGATGATCCCTGATCGGCTGCCAGCCGGGCCCCTGGTCCTGGCTTGCCTTGGAGGGAGCTGCTGGCCCTTCGGCAGGATGTTGTTGCCTGCACCACTTTGCCACAGTAAGTGCAGCACCAGTGCCTGCTAATGGTGCCTAATTTGTGATATAAGGTTGGCCTCAGAGCCAGCATCCTGCGGGGCCACCACACATGCTACCTATGCTGGACCCACCGTTGTCCCACAGGGAGCTGGGGGCCAGCAGGGACCTGCGTGACACTGGAGACCTCCCCAGAGGGGCCAGGGAGCTGCAGGTCCCCGATCCCAGCCCTCGGCAGCTGTTGGGCGATGCTCTGCGCTGGGGGGGACGCAGGGCTGGGTGCACAGAGCCGTTCCGTTAGCTGGAATGCTAGCACGTGCACAGCTAAGCACAGCGCTGGGTCTATGTAGGTCACCTCCACGCAAGCTGAGGTGTAACGGGGTGGGTCTGGGGAAACCTTGCAGTTCAAAACTGCAAACATTCCCGCACCTGCTTACACCATGAGTATGGGCTTTCGTGGTGCTGCTTGCTTGTACTCCTTGATGTCCCTCACCCCAGTTCCCCTGCTGGCAGTGCTGGTAGGAAGGAAGGTCGTTATGGAGTTTCCCAGAGACAAGAGAGCAGAGGGTCTCACTGCTTGTTTAGGAGCAGGCAGGGGTGTGTGGGGCACTCAGTGCTGTGACCCTTGGGGTGTCATGGCCAGCAGCACCGGTGGGAACTGTGCTGTGCCCCCCCATCCCCCTCCCTGAGATCCCATCAGTGTCATCTTGCTGATGAGGAAGTAAATGCTCAGTTCCTCCGTTTTGGAAAATCTCAGCCTTTTCTCATACTTGGAAACCCTGAGATGTGGGGGGGAAGATCCTTGCACCCCCCTGTTTTTGCCTCTGCCCTGGGAGGGTGGTGGCAGCCAGGTGGGTCCAGGAGGCTCCCTGGTGTTTTGGGAATTCAGATCTCCGTAGCTGCAGGCTTGTTTGGTAATATGTTATTGTGGCTCTGCTGTGTGAATCATATTGCAGAGCCTCCTGTGGCAACAGACGCTGTAGGGACTACGTGTATGGTACAGCCTTTTTGCTGCATCCCAAAAGGATGGATGAGAGCCCAGACCCCAACGTGGCTCAGCCCCAAGGCAGTGGTGGGGCCCCTTGGCTGAAGGCATTTGGGGGAGCTGGAGAAAAACAAAGGGAAGAACCTCAAAGAGCTTAAAAGGAGATATTTAGGGGAAATAACTTCCTTGCAGAGACTGATGAGGCCAGTGACTTCTGCCAGAGGAGAGCAGGAGCTGGCTGTGCTCAATTCAAGGCAGCACCGCAGGGGCTGTCCCACCATGGTGGCATCTCCGTGGTCTCATCCAGCCCCTCTGCCTCACCATGAACTCATTACGTGAGTGGTAACATTTCTCTTTCCAGCCCCAGATGCCAGGTCCCTGCGGCTATGCCGGGCAGAGGCTTTCACTGCGCTGGGGCAGTACTCACAGGCGCTGGAGGACCTGGATGCTGTGTGTAGGGCTGAGCCTGGAGAGCACGAGGTGAGTGGAGGGGAACTCCCATTGGCTGGCTGTGCTTGGAACCACATCTTACTGTGTGGAAGCAGTTTCCCCCTTTCCAGAATTCTCCTAGCTATTGAATTCATCCCGCTCAGAAATACACTTGCCAGACCCATTAGTGCAAATCCAGGCTGCAAGCGCTGCGTTGCACTAACGGGAGAGGTTCAGCACCAGTCCGTCCTTGCTCGCATGCAGACAGTGAGGGCACGTAGCCACGCTGGTGCTCAGGATCGCAGTTGCAGGCTTGGAGAAGCACTGGCCAGAGGCTGAGCTGCTCTTGAAGATATCAGCCCTGGCAGCCCGCTTACTGATTTGTGAAGCACTCGTTGGCAATAGTTTCGCAGCTTCAAAGGCAGAAGCCCTTGGCTCCTTCCCTGGGTCTCTGCAGGGTTTGTTTGCTTGGCTTTTGCAACTGCTGCATTTTGGGGGAGTCCTGTTTTACGGGTACTTGGCTGCGGGTGGATCTGTCTTTTCTAGACAAGTCTGAGCCTGGAAGCAGCGACGTGTCTGGGTGCTTTGGCCTGGGGTGGGAGCAGGCAGGAGGCTGGAGGGAGATTCTCTCGGGACTCACGTAGGAGCTGAAGGGGCACATACTCAGCTGGTCGCTGTCTTATAGTCACCGCAGGTTTTTCTGCTCCGCAGGCCTTCTTCAGGAAAGGAAAGGTGCTTCTGGAGATGGGACAGAGAGCCGAAGCCCTGCTGGCGTGGGAACACTGCCTGACACTCAGTCCCCATTTCCACCCTGCTTGGAAAGAGATGGAGAAGGTGCGTGGGCCGTACTGTGACAGGGTCCTGTGCCCTCGCATCGCACAGGAAGATGCTCTTGTCCTCTGAAGGACTCACATGCATCACAGTTGTGCTGCTCTGGCCAGCAGTGGGATCAAGAGGAGTTGGATCTTGGTCCAGGAGCCTTCCCATCAGTGATGCAGGTTTATTTGTGAAGAAAACTCCTCTTTCTCAGTCTGTAGCTTCAAGTATCAGGTTTTGCAGGGTTCAGATGCTGACATGGCACGAGGTGGGCTTTGAGGCAGTATCAGTAGTCACCCAAGGCAAAGCAGACAGCCAAAAGCTGCTTCTTTTGTGTCTTTTCTGCAGATGATTGCAGGCCAGCACCCACCTGTGTACCAAAATCACCGTCACCAGTGGGCTGCCAGCAATATCCCCAGCGCAGGGACTTCATGCCATGAGGGGACACTTGCCCCCCAGGAGGAAAAGGGCAAGGGAATGGGGAATGACATTTTACCCTCTGCAGCTCACTCCCTGCTCTTTGTGGGTGATGGAGAACATGGCTCCCAGCCTTTAAAATACACCATTTTGTTTGCTGCCTCATGCTGCTTTCTTCCTTATGTGCTACGAAGGCATTTGTTTGACAGAGAGCTCGGCCAGCACTGAAACAAGTAACCCTGATGTGTCCTGTGATGAGCAGGAGGCTGCTTTGGGGAAAGAGGGAGCCTGGCAGCCCGCACACCTCCCTGCTTCCTTCTCCCAGCACCCGCTGAGCCCTGCTTTCTCCTTGCAGATCCTCAAGCGAGAGGATGCTCCACAGCCACACGTGGCTGCTGCAAACCTGGGTGATGCTCACCAGGGCTCAGCCGATCCCCGGGTTGATGGAGGGAGCCCTGCACTCCCATTGTCTTCCTCCCAAGCTCAGGTAGGAGAGCCTGCATTGACCTGGGTCTGTGACGGGGTGTAATGTCCCTCTGGGACATCCCAAATGGGGGTTTCCAGTGATGGGAAAGGAGGTGTGATAAGGGGAGGCTGTGCAAGACCACAGCCACGTGTGTGTGGTTTCATGCTGGGATGAGAAGCTGCAGGTAGTGGAAGATGGGACAGCAAAGGTGCCATCAGAGCTGGTGCCGTGGGGACTGAGGAAACAGAGGAGGCTCTTTCTGTCTCCATTCCTCTCCTAGTTTTCATTCTGCAATACTTCTGGTAAGATTTTAGACTGTCATTGTGTTTAAAATTCCCAAGTCACACTACATTTAGGAAAAAAAAATAATTCAGTTTTAATGTTTTTTTTCATACAAAACCCACACATGAGAGCGGCTCAGACCATTAGCAGCTATTAAGGAAAGCTCATCTTTTGCTCTTTGCCTTCTATAGATGAATTTGGCAAGTTTGGAGAGAGAGGGGAATCAGAGAAGATGGGCTCAGATACACCCACGTGCCAGGTGGTACATCTGGACAGAGTAAACCCGTGTTTTAACCCTGGGATGAGCAGGAATGTCTGAGGGCCACGCTCTCCTGCTGTCCCACAGATGCAAGATGTTAATATACAGCAACACACCAGGAAGCCTCCCGGTGCCGTTGGGCTCGGTGGGACAGACAGGGCTGTGCCTTCAAAAAGGGAAGAGGTTTTGAGCTTGGTTTCATCCTTGCTGTGCCTAGGGTCCGGAGGGAGAGTCGACGGATGGCAGAGGAGCCACAGGGTCTGAGCACAGCCAGGGGACAGCCACCCCTTCCCAGCCAGGGCAAGACCCGGAGACTTCGGCAGAGAGGCAGAGCTGGTGGTTGGTAGGTGAGTGTTGTCAAAGTTACCAAGATCTTGTCTCACGCAGAATACTTGTTTGAAATCCATTTTGGCACTGAAAATTGGTGCTTGCGCTGTGTGCCAGCCCAGCGAGCAGACGTCCCGGGGGCACATGGTGGGACAGCTCTGAGGAGGATCCGATCTTCCTGTGTTGAGCTGGTGAACTTATACCAAACTTTTGGGTCTAGCTTGGTGAAAAGTTCTTGCTAAAGCCAGACATCACCTGTTCCCTGCATGGAGTCAAGGAGAGGCTTCCTTTGGTTCCCATGGGTTTAGATGGGTTTATATTTAAAATCCCTTGCAAAGAACATGGCGTGCCATGCGTTGGGAGAAGCAGCACATCCATTGGCATTAACTTGCCATTAGCATCTAGCCAGATGACTGCCACATCAAGCAGTGATGATGACTCATGGCAGGTGAGATTTCCATCTCCAGAGATCTCCATCTGGGAATTTCTTAGGCCACTTCACTTCCCAGTGCTTCAGTTTCCCTGCCTGCAAAAGGAGGTAGGGAGATACCACCTTCTCCTACCAAGTACCATGAGACCCCAGTGATGTAAAAGCTGTGGATGAACACAGATGGGTTAATAGAGGGGCTGATGTTGTATTCCCTAGTGGTTTTGTTTGTAACTTTCTAAGTGTTTTGTGTAGCAGTGAACTACTTACACCTAGAAAAGGTCAGAAAGCAAAGACTGATTTTCAGTATTGGAATGGGGGGCCACCTTCTCTTGCCTTCTCTTTTGCTACTAGATAATGAAGAGGAAACGGCAGCAGCAAAGTGTACCCAGCCGTGCCTTGGGGAGCTGCTGAGCATATCTGACTTCGAGTGCTCCCTCTGCATACGGTGAGTTTTCTGGTGGGAGAGCTTTTAGGATGAAGAATTAGCAGCTGCTGGGTCTTCTTTCCTGGTGGGGATCTGTCTTCACATCTTAACAGCAAACTCAGTCCCCAGTACTGCTGAAATGCAGGTTCCAGTAGAGGGAGGAGATCAGAGGGGCAGACAGGGACACGCTTTGCCCTGCCAGGCTGTAGGAGCTCAGGTTGCCCTGTCTCCAGGTGCGGCATCATTAGGTCTGTATCGCTTGGGACATCGGTGTGGAGGTGGGGATGTTCTGTGAGGTCAAAGACTGAAAGCAGCCGTTGCCCTTTGTAACTGCAGGCTGGAGCACGAAGGTGTTGCCCTAGGGAAATACCATCTATGATGGGGATGTTGCAGACCCAGAGGGGAGCATTTCCCAGCTCCGTGCCTGCTGAAGGTAGAAAAGGGGAGAGGGTAGAGCCCGTGGCTGCCTGCTGACTCAGGGGCAGGGAAGGGCTGGGTGCTGCCACGGGGCACGCTGAAACTAGGCTGTTATTTCTGGTGTGTCCCAGGACCTTGAGCAGTTGTGCAAGCGGCTGCTGGCAGAGAGCTGGGTGTTGCGCTGCTGGACGTGCAAGACGGTCAAGGTCTCCTGTATGGCAGATTTTTCCAGTTCTGGCTCTGGCATGGGGGAATGACACAGAGGAGAGAGAGATCAAGGCTGTATCTAATCTGGGTTAGGTGAACTTAGGTCTCTTCTGAGAGCAGGGAAACACAGTGTTCAGGAGGAGTAAGGGCTCAGTGCTGAGCAGGGCTTCCCCGAGACCTTCAGTTAATTTCTGATCCCGGAGCTACCTGTGAGCATCCCGAGTGCTTGCTGCTGGCTCTGCTCTGGGAACAGGGGAGAAGGAGGCACTTTCCCACTGCATTGCTGCCAGGACCAAGGGGTGCCATGTGCGTACTGATGGGGTCTGCGGGGAGATACCACCCTACAGGGATGGGGAGCCGTGTTCAGAACTGGGACAGTTCTCGCTTTACATTGCTGTGCAAGTCCAACAGTCTGAGCCCAGACTTCTAATTGAATAAATAAGCCAGTTAGGAACCTTTACATTTAATTAACAGGAGTTAGGAGCAAAGCTTAGCCAATGCAGCTGTACTGAAGGTGAGTTTCATAGCCATGGGCTGTCAAGGCTCGGAAAACACAGTGTGAGATAGCTTTCCATGGCATTGCATCCCTGCAGCGTCGTTGTCTTCAGTGCAGAAGGCTGGTGAAGGCAGCAGATTTTCCTTGAGACGGCAAGAGGAGACATGGGAAATGTCTTGTTCCTGCTGGAAACAAAATCTTTTGCTCCCAGCAAGGTGATTCAAGGAAGATGCAGGTACAAGGCTGGGGGTAGGCAGGAGCTGTGCCTGTGGGCTGTGGGGGGAAAGCCTGTGAGCTTTGCCCACCCTGACCAGCTCTACCCTTGCAGCAGCAGCCTGGGCCTCTTGGAAGTCCCCGAGTGCTTTGTGGGACCCCTGCACCATGGGGCTAAGACCAGCCAGGGCTTCCAAAGCAGGGTGCTGAGCCAGACCTGGGGAACAGCAGCTTCGAGGGCACCCAGCCCTGTGAACAGAGGCTCTGTGAAGTCTTTCTCTGCTGGGCTTACCTGAGGTCCTTCTCCCATGCCACTCTCTGCAATCCATTGACTTCAGTCCCTTTGCAGGATGTTCTTTGAGCCGGTGACGACACCGTGTGGGCACACCTTCTGCAAGGAGTGCCTTGAACGCTGCCTGGACCACCGGCCCAACTGCCCCCTCTGCAAACAGAGCCTGAGAGAGGTGAGGGCATGTGTCCCATGGGATGGAGCCCGAGGGAGAGCTGAGCACTGGCTCTGGCTGCCAGCAGCGTGCCCGGGGCTGGGAGGGAAGGTGCAATTCTTTTACATTAGCAGCTCCCTGGGATGGTTGGTGTCACCTTCACTCATGTGGGAATGACCAGACAGTTGATAATTAAGACCAAGAGATTAATTTCCACAAGATGCCACAGTGATTTAGTGAGATTGTAAACAGGACTGAGAGGCGGAGAGAGAGAAAGACGGAAAGAAAGAAGCAAATGCTAATTACTTTTAAAAATGGAAATGGGTGGAAAACCTGCTAGCCTGGAGAGTTGATTTAATCTTTAATGAAAAGGGATTCAGATGAGACCATCAGGGAAATTAGGTTGTCATACAAGGACTGCATCACTGTCAGAGACAGGACGCTGCATGGGACGGGCCCTGGGTCTGAGCAGCGTCTGGAGGTCTCAGTGGAGCTGACATCCCATCCTGCTAGATGGCTCAACATCCCCTGATAGGTTTTATCCCTGACTTTCTCTGATCTAAAATTACCCTCAGCTCCAATAAAAGTGAGTGTGATTCAGAGCCTGACAGAGTCTCAGAGCTCCCTCCCTGCTCTTCTCCAACCTATTTCTGGGTCTAATTTCTTTTAGTACCTGAAAGCTGGAAGCTACAGCCCCACTGTGCTGCTGCAGGACATCATGCTGGCCGCCTTCCCCGCACAGCTGGCCGAGCGCCAGGAGCTGCACCGGGCCGAGATGGCAGAGCTCTCTAAGTAAGCAGGCACTTGCTCCAGTGTGTATGTTCGTGGGGGCCGGGCTGGGCTCTGAGGGGGCTGTCCACACCACGTACCATTGCTCTGGCGTGGTTCTGCTCAACCGACGTCTGTCCCACTTCTAGGACCACATCACCGCAATGCCACGTGGGTAGTGGGTATGGACGTGCCCCATGGGGCATCTGGGGATGAGGGAGTATCTCTGCAAGAAGCTGTTTTGCGGGCAGAGTCTGTCCTTGGGCTCTTGGTGAGCCAAGTGGAAGCTTTGGTGCCGCTCTGTGCCAGAGCATCATTTCTTAGGGTAAAGGACACACCTGGTTTGGGGGACTAACTGATGCAGAGCCCTTGGGATGGGATTTGCTCTGGGAGGTTTCATAGTGATTTCTTCTCCTGTCCCTCAGCCTGACCAAGAACATCCCCATCTTCGTCTGCACGATGTCCTTCCCAGGCATTGCCTGCCCTCTGCACGTCTTCGAGCCTCGCTACCGCCTCATGATCCGGCGGTGCCAGGAGACTGGCACAAGGAGGTTCGGCATGTGTATATATGAGAATGGGAAAAGGTGAGCTCTGGGCAAAGCGGCTTCCCTCTGCCCAAGCTGATTTGCCCCTTTCTGCCCCGGCCCCGAGCATCTAAAATCCAGAGTGGTTTGGAGGGAAGGAACCAGGTGCAATTTCCTATCCCACTGCACCCTGCAGATAAAAGCAGCAGGGAGGTGGTGCATTCCCCACATGGCAAAGCGAAAGGGATCTTGCAGCCTCCTGGCATCACCACTGGCCAGGCAAGGAATGGGCCAGTGCTGCAGCTGAGCAGAGCTAGTGGTGGCTGTTAAATACCGTGGTCTGGGAACAGCTGCTGGCTCAGGATGTCTCAGAGCTGCATGGTTCCCTGGCTGTGACCTCCAGCTCTTCTTAGCAAGCACTTGAAATTTGCTGTATTTCTCATACTTTGTCTTAACGAGCTGTGAGAGGACATGGGGTTAAATGGCCTTTTGTTTGGTGCAGCATGGCCATCCTTATGTTCCTGGTGGCACCTCCAGATCTCGGATGGGCTCAGTCTCCAGGATCCTAACCCAAGCTGGATAACTCTATTTACTTATCCTCGCTGTGCTCCAGTCCTGTTCAAGTGAAGTGAGATAAATTAACATTTTCTGGGCTTTGGGAGGATGTCTCCACAAGGGGTGGTGCCTTCAGAACCCCTGGACATCAGGACAGAATGAGGACCTCAGTCAATGTGGTGTATAGCAAATCCAAGGGAGTGCAAGCAGCGTGCACGCTATTCCCTGCCCTCTTAGCAGCAAGTGGCAACTCAATAGAGTTGAGTGAATCTCCAAATTTGCCCCCTCCCAGGCAGTTTGTTCCTGGGCCATTTCCTCCTCTGATGCTGGTACCTTCAGGAGAAGCAGCTCTCTCCCCACCAGTATCCCAGCTCAGCCCCTCTTTTCTCCCCCTGGCCCCCTCCAGTTTCGCTGACTACGGCTGCATGCTGGAGATCCGGCAGATCGAGCTGCTGGCGGACGGGAGGTCCTTGGTGGACACCATCGGCAGGCGGCGGTTCCGGGTGCTGAGCCGCGGACACAGGGACGGCTACAACACTGCCGACATCGAGTACCTGGAGGACAAGAAGGTGAGGGCAGGGCCAGGGCAAACAGGGTGGGATGGATCCTCCCTATGGACACCTCCGTTCCTCTTCCCCCCATGCAGGTGGCCGCGGAGGAGCTGCAGGAGCTGCAGCGCCTGCACGAAAGCACCTACCGCTTGGCTCAGCAGTTCTGTGAGCACAGAGACCTTGTCTCCAGGCACATTTTGATGCAGCATGGACAGCTGCCGGAGAAGGAAGAGGACATCCAGGTAATTCCCTGAGGGAAGGGGTGCCCTAAATAGGGAGGGTACCAAGAGAACCTCTGAAGCAGCATGGTTCCTGCTAACCACCCTGCTCCCCCCCAGGATGAGCAAAACAAACCTTGTTGTTCACTCGCTTTACCAGTTACGACATTTCTCAGGGAGATGTCTGTTGAAACTGTTTAATGTTTATAGTTTTTAACTGCTCTTGGAAACTGAGCACTGAGTTTTAAAAGCTTTCCTGGAGTCTCTTCCTAAATGAGAACTGAGAAACTGAACTGTTTTGAAAACACTTGGGGGGGAAAAACAAACAAACCGAAAACAAACAAATGGGCAAAGAAATGAACCCCACAGCTCAGTGAGCCTGCAGCCTCCTCTCACTGTGTTCCCTTGGGACAGCTGTAGCTGGCCAGAGCAGAGGAGCTGAGAGGGCAGGGTGCAGTTTGCTTATTAAATTGCTCCAACAAATTCGGATTCTGGAGAAAAATATAATTCCCAAATTCAGTTTTCACTCCTGTAAGAAAATGTTTCCTCTCTGGATCGTTAACAAATGTGCTCTTGCTGCTTGTCCCAGGCTAAGGCTGTCCTGGCCAGCAGTCACGTCAATGCTGTGCTCAGAATAACAGAACTCCTCATCTTCCTTCAACTGAATTGAACATTTCCCTCTTAGTTTATCTCAGGCTTTGAAAAAAAGTTTACAAAAGCACTGCCCAGCAGCTGTGCCTGCCTGGCCTGCACCTCGCCTTTTTCTGTGGTGATAAGGCAAGTGCCCCAAAAGGCACCGACCACGCAGGATCTGGCCCGCTTTTACAAAAAGCATCACCTTCAACAAGGAAATGCACGAGATATTTCTTTGTCTCTTTAGTACAGACTTTAGTACAGTACACAGGTTACACCTGTGTCTAGAGACTCCCTGGGGAATGCTTGTCTGGAAATTAAATTAGTTTATCAAGAAATTTTGAGCCTGGACAGATAAAAGGGCCAGTCAGCAGAATACCTTGGCCAAAGCTGGCTTTGCTGTCCTGGCAAGAGCAACAATTTCCCATCAGCGACGCTGCCCAAAGGCCATGCATTCACCTTGCAGTTCCTGACGTGGGGGTCTCTCCCTCTCTCCCCTCCAGGCTTTGGCAGATGGCCCAACGTGGTGCTGGTGGCTCATCTCCATCCTGCCCCTTGACCCGTCCTACCAGCTGAACCTCTTCTCCACCACCTCCCTGCATGCCCGCCTCACCCAGCTGCAGCGCATCCTCACCGCCCTGCTGCAGCAGCCCCCAGGCAGGCACCCGCTGCCTGAGCGCAGCCCCCAGGGCCATGTCTGAGCCCCCTGGCCCCTGCCCTCTCTGCAGGGGAGACCTCCACCCCCTTGGGTTTCTCTATGTGTTGATTCATGGTTTTGCGATTGGCTTAAGCCCCCCCAAAAGTGACCTCAGCGATGAGTTGGGCACCCTCTGCCCAGCTCGTGGGGCCGGTGCTGCACCGGCAGTGACACTACGCCGTCCATGCCACCTCCGGGAGCTGCTCGGTGACAGGGCTGTGCCATGCCCCTGAAGGGGGGACTGGGATGGAAATCTGGGTTGTGTCTTGGGAACCAAAATCACTTGCTGAGCTGCTTTGGCACTAAGGAGGATTCTCCTTAGGGCAGAGGACCAAGTGCCAGGATCACCTTGGTTTTGGCTCTTCTGCTTTGAAGGGGAACTTAGGGGTCTTTGGTAGATGGTCCTGCTCTGTGCAGCAGATTTAGAAGCTTGGGAGAGGTGGCACCGGGAGGCAGAGGGTCCCGATGGCTTGCCCCAGCATCGGGGGCTGACAGCTCTGCCTCTGCTTACAACTTTAACTAAATTTCTATTTGAAGGAGAAGAAAGGTTAAAGTAAGCAATCTGAAACTCATGGTCCTGCTCCTAACCACTTCCATAGCCACACAGCAAGGAGATGCATGCAGGTCTGGACATCCCTCTCCCACCGCTTTGCTCAGTGCTCTGCTGTGGTTGCTGTGCAAAGATTGCCGGCCACTTCCCTGGGCTGGAGCTGTGCTGGAGGCTGCTGGCTGCTTTCCTGACTGCTGGCTCCACTGCCGTGAAGTCCCATGGGAAGGGGGGGAGTTGGTAGTATTGGTGCTTTTCTCCCCACCCAAAGGCTGCTCTTCCTGAGCCTGGCTGGGTTCAGGTTGTAGGGTAGACCTGGGGGCTGCAAGGAGCCGATGGCACAAGGGAGTTAAGCCTGGGAGTGAATTTTGTGAGACTTTCTGCTCCTTGGCATGTGCAATTTTCTCATGTTCAGTGTTTCTTGTGAACTTTCTGCCTCCTCAGGAGAAAATCAGGATCTGAGCTGAGGCTGGATCCTTGCACTTGGGACCCAGAACAGTTCAGGATCCCCCAAAAGAGCACAGAGTAAAGTCAAAGGCAGCCAGACCTCTGGAGCGGTGGGAAGGGGGTAGGACCGGTGACCGGGGCAGTGAGCCCCGTGTTAGGGGAGCAAGTGCCTATCTGCAAGTGCCTGTCTGCTGCTTGTCTGTAGACACGGGGAAAAAGCTATCCCCCTGGACAGACCAGGCTTTCATCCATGGAAATCCTGAAGGTTTGGGGTTTTTGTCTCCCATCCATAATTTCAGTGGCTTTGGGTTGAATTTTGGGAGTGACATCCACTTAGTCATTGGGTTAACATTGGTTCCTGAATTTTATCCCTGCTTTTCTCAAAGGCCCCACATCCCATGTGGGGGCTCCGTGGGCTGTTGGATGTATGTGAGGGAGAGAAAATCAGGCTGGGGCTATGGTGCTTCTTATTGCATGTGTTGCTGGGCTGAGCCCAGGGCAGGAGGCTCTGGACACAACTCTTGGAGAGGTCCCTGCCCAAGGTCTCCACCTTTCCCTGTTCTGCCTTCTCCAGGAGTGAGAGGTCTGGGTCATTCCTCTCCAGCAAAGTGCCTCATTTGCAGGGAGCATCATAGTGAGCGTAGGGTGGCTGAGGGCAACTCAAAATGGATTTGCTCCTCTACCTTTGAGCCATGACCTCCCCCAGTTTCCTTCTGTCATTGAGACACCGTGACTCCCCTGAGGGGCTACATCCCTGGGGTGTCACATAGGGGTGGGCAGGGGTAAGTGATGGAGGGATGCCTCACAGTCCCAGGCCACGTGCATGCAGGTGGCAGGATGTCACTGAAGTTTGGGAAGTGCCTTTCTTTTCTGCAGGATCAAGGTGAGCTCACCCAGTGACAACCCCACCCCCTGAGCCCCTCACTCGCCTCTGGAGTAGCCTGTTCCCCAGGTGTGGGAGCTCCCTGGACCACTGCAGGTCCCTCAGCCAGGCGGGGGCAGGGGGGGATGCAGGGGAGAAGCGTGAGTCTTCCCAGGGGGAGAGCCAGGAACCAGAGCCACATCTGCCTGGCTGCTTTGGGAAGGGACTTGTGCAAGCTGCTCCGGTTTGCTCGGAGCACCTTTGGAGCTTGTATTGGTGTCTTTGCTCTTTGAATTAAATTTTCTTCGTGGTCATTGAAATAAGGACTGTTGTTGTTTTGTTGCTGGTGTTTAACTTTTAGCTGCTCACTGATGAACATGCTTGGTCACCACCAAGGAGATGTGGGGGCGCATGGAGAGGTGACACCCTGGCCTTCAGAGGCAGTAAGTTGGATAGACACAGTGAACACAGTCCAGCAAAGGTGGATGGCAACAGGGGAAAAAAAATAGGGTGGTTTTGCTCACAGAAAGTGAGCATGTGAAACAGGGCAGGACGGACTTAGCTCCTGCCCATCCTTGCAGCTAAAGGCTTTGTGGAAGGGTGGGAACTGGGAGACCAGTGTGGGATGACCCTGGAGGGTGTCTGTCCCTTGAATGCCATGGAGACCATCTGTCCCTGTCCTGCCTTTGCAACTGTGGGTGGAGGGCTGCAAGGAGCAGGTTTGCTTTTGGCAGCTGGCATTAGGCACGAGTGACAATCCAGGGAGACACGTACTACAGGGCTCTACAATCAGAGGGTGGCCCTGGATGGAGTGGACAGCCCTCAGCTCTGAGCAGGGGGATGCCCTACAGCACAGCCCTCGCCTGCCTCTGGCTCCCACCTCCCCTCTTCCCTCTACCTCCCAAATGCGCCACCCGAAGCCAAGGGTGACAAAGGCACTTTCCCTGCTCGGTTCTGCTTTGCCCCCTGCCTGGGAACCGGGATCAACCGCAGAAAAGACAGCGCGGGGGGGGGGCTGGAGCCGGGGGGCAACCCCGGGGAGGTCCCGTGCTTCAGAGCGGGGTCTCTGCCGGGCCGTTAATACCTGCCTCCCCGCGGAGTTACGTGCACCCCGAGTTTCACCCCCAGCAGTGCTCTGCAGCGGCAGCCGTGCCCTGGCCCTGGCAGAGCCCGGTGGCCGCTGCCAGCCCCGGTGGCGCCGGGAGCGCGTGCCGCGCCGCCCCGCTAGGTGTCAGGCGGAGGCCGAGTGCGGGCGGGAGGAAGGCGCCGCCGAGGGGATGCGCAGCAGCAGCGGCAGCCGCAGCCTTGGCCATGCTTCTCTCAAGCCCAGCCCCAAAAGCAGCCCTGCTTTCAGCCCAGCTCCCCACCAGCACTGAAGCGAAGCTGGGGCTGGCCACCCGCAGGTCCCCAAGCGCACAGGGTCTATGCCAGGGGGAGCCCCTCTCCGCTCCGGGTCCTGTTTGCTCTCTCGGGTCCGGGGCGGGGGACTCGGGGCGGTAGGGGGGTGTCCTCACCATCCTCCTGCAGCCATCCTGCTGGGCATGGCCTCAGCTCAGAGGTGGGAGATGAAGCAACCCCTTGTCCCAGCACGCAGCTGAGGCAGAACAGCGTCCCACGACCCCTTGAAAAGGCAGACCAGGCATCTCCCAGCCCCACCGGGAGGACTAGCTGTTTCACCGAGCAGCTGGGATCTGGTTGGGGGCAGCTGGGAAGGACCTGGTAATTTCCACACTGCCACCCTCCCCACCCTGCTCCAAATATCTGTCAGGGTGAGGAAACCGACCGCATTGTCCTCACCAGCAGGTGGGACTGTGAGGTGGTTGTTGCGCTCATCACTAGCTCCCAGTAAACTGTCACCTCCTGAGATGCTCTGCTCTTCAAGGTCCATTTTGGGCAGCTTTTGGTCCCAGGCTGCTACAGCCTGACCGTCTGTGGGGACACAGAGGAGCTGGTGCAGCCAGGAGCGACTCTTTCCTCATCTCCAGGGGCTCTTGCTTCAACTCATCCTCTGCCAGGAGCCTCAGAAGGGCTGGATCTGGTCCTGCCTGGCACGGCTGGGACTGGCAGCTATGGACACCCCCAGCCCCTCTGCCTCAGATTGGTGGCAGTGCATGTGGCAGCTTCACCCCCAAATCAGCAGCCAGCACCATGGGGAGATGAATCCATCTCTGCATAAGGCTCCTTGGTGGCGCTCAGGACCTGACGGGAGACAAGACACCCAGCCCTACAGCACAGAAGGTCATGACCACCTGTGCCACCACGCTTTGCGTTCTGCGGCTCGGATTTGTTTCCTCCCTGTATTTTTCCATCTCCACATGCACTCCTCCCCTGCACATCCACACCACCTAGTAATGATTTCTGGCCTTTATACAGCAGACCTCATCGGAGCTTTTCAAACAGACATCTGTATGCTTCTCTGGATTTTACAGGCAGGAACTGTGGGTGGGAAGTGGCAATGTGTCACCTAACAGGGTGACCCAACAAGGTCCCTGGTAGTCAGGGGACCACTCTCCCAATGGGTCCCTCTTCCCACCCCACCTAGCCACCACCTCTGTGGATGCTGGGACGTATCCTGCACCTGTTTTTTTGCATTCCTGGGGAGGTGTAAACCAGCACTAACACTGGCCCTGCTTCCATTATCCCAAAACCTGACCTTCCCTCCAACAGTACCATTTCCTCCCTTCCCATTCGACACCTTCAACTCGAGGCATCGGTGACAACTTCCCTCACCTAGTAGCGTGGGCAAGCAATTAGCTAAAGAGGCAAGTAATTAATACAGGAGATGTCAGGCTGTGCCTCATTTTTCTTTAACAAATGGTGCATTTCCAAACTAATTAGGCCAGCCAGTACTTGAAATAGCGGAAAATCAACACGAGGTTGCTTGAACTAAGATCTTCTTCTCTAGCAAGGCCACACTTGTGTTGGAAGAGGAATACAGTACATGTTAAGGTTAATGAAGGTGGGAAGAAAAAGGAGAAAAGCAGCACCTAATTTTTTCCATCCTTTAGCAATACCAGTTGGTGTAATGAAAGATGGATTGTATTGTTCCTGCTTTTTCAAAAAAATAAAAAACAAACCCAAAGGAAAGCAGTGAAGACAGATGTGCCACCTCTTGCAAGAAAAATCACCCACAGGATGTATTCAAAGCCGGAAAATGACAAGTGATGAAAAAAGTGACTTAAAGCCGCAGTTGGAGTGGGATCTCCCTGTCCCCCTGGAGGAATGTCCTGGTCCCTGCCTCTGGCCAGGCTGCATGCAGCATGAAATCATGAAATCACTCTGTCTTGTGCGGAGCAGAGCAGGGTGATTGTGGGCATGTGCTAAAGGTGACCCAGAGCAGAGATCAAGTAGCAGCTGGACAAATGCCTATGCCTCCGGTCTGGTGGCATTTTGGAGGAGTCTTGCTGGCATGTCGCTGGCTGAGCTGCACGCCAGAGCCATGCAAAGCCAAGCCCTGATCTGGGATGATGCATCAGGTGGAGCTGCCTCAGCGTGATCATGGATAATTTACACCATTGGTAAACAGATTTACTGGGACAGGCTTTTCCGAACCCATTTGGGCCCATCACACTAGTGATGGTGCCGACCTGCAGCTGGGGAGCCCTGGATTCAGGGCAGCTGCACAGGGCTCCCCCCAGCCCTCCCACACTGCCTGATGCAGGGCCACCTTACAGCCCCCTGAGGAGAACCTGGAGGGGGGATTATAGCCCCCCAGTGTGTGACTGTCCCCAGTCCCACGACAGCAACGCAGCTGAGGCTGAGCATGGGGCAGGGGGTGCAGGATTACCCCCAGCACCACTCTATCCAGCCCCTGCCGTGACAGTGCCCAGGTGGAACCCCATCCCTGGAAGGCACAGTATGGCAGAGCCATCACTGATGCTAATGGCTCTCTTGGAGGCTATCAAAGCCTTAATGAACACCCACTGGCTTCATTCCAGATGTGTAGGACTGTAAGGGGGAAGGCGTTTACTGCAGCTACTGGGAACCACTGGCACCAGCTTGGTGAGGTGCCGCTCAGCGTAAGGCACCACAACCCAGTGGAAGCAAGCCTCAGCAAAGCCAGCCATCGCTGCTTTGGTGGAGAGAGGGAGGCTATATGGGGTCCGATACGACCCCCTTGCCTGAGCCTTTGCCCACAGCCATGTCCACCCTGAGCCCCCACCAGCCTCTCCCTGCCTCGTGCCCTCCCCGTTGATTTCTGATTTCACAAAACTGTTTCAGCCCAGGCAAAATATTTACAGGAGCGATTAAACATTGAGGAAATGGGAAACTTGTTAAAAGTGTGGAACTTCTATAAATACAGCATTATTAAAATAAAATGTGACTTTTAGCAAGGACAGCTCTCTCAGCTGTGCTGTGTTTACCTTAATTGTTTCCCTCCATTAATTACAGTCTGAGAGGGAGACTTGTGCAAATTGAAATAAATTAATCGAATTTGTTTAGAGTTTTGTGTGGCCGGCTTATGGGGATTGCAATTAAGCCGGTATGTTTGGTGTATTAAATTACATTGCCTAGATCTGTTCTTCCCTTTTCAAGCACCAGGAACGTGAAAAGGCAGGAGTCAGTCACAATTAGAAGGTAAACAGGCAGTGCAAGCAATGGTTATTTTAGCTCCAGTGCCTCAAGAATTTCACTCCTTTTGCAAGTGTTAAGGCTCATCTCTTAATAAATGCAGCCCAGCTCTGTGCAATGAAAGATAAAGGGGAGATGGTTGAGTGGAGACCAGGGCGCATCTCAGCTCTGCCCTGGCAGTGGAAACAGTGACGTGGGTGGGAATTTAGTCCGATTCTCCAGGAAAATTAGGCTATGTGACTCAGCAGCCTTGCGTGCTTTCTTACTTGTTCCCACTAGCAGCTGCCCAGTACCACCCACGTTTGACACAGGGGAAGAGGCTTCCACATATACTGAGGTGCTGACGGGGTCTGTGAAAACAGGCAATGAAGTAGAGGAAAGAAATGCATCTGCCAGTGAGGAGGAGAAGGGTGTTACAATTTGTGTTACAGCAGTCAGGAAGTAATGCAACGCAAATAAAATAATAAGCATCAAAAAGCTTTACCATTGGTCAAACTCTACCGTCCATACTGGTTCTTCATCCTCCAGAGGCCAGACCACACTCCGCCTTGTCTCTGCTTCATCCTGGTTCCCTTCTTCATCCAAAACCTCCTCTGTCACACCCCTCGGAGCTATTTAACCATTTTGCTGTAGGGTCACAGCTGCACATCGTCAAAGCAAGGCCACAGCTGCATATTATCAGTGTCAATCAACTCATTGCCTTCGTTCCCCTACAGAAGGGGATGCTCAACCCTTTTTAGACACCAGAAAATCTACACCACACTCTTTCCAGATAGGTATTTAAAAGGAAACCTGGCTTCACTGGTGGTGCTCATGAGTCAGTCTGCTCTGGTCTTGTCCCAAACCAGCCAGAGGACTAGGCATTGCAGGAGTTTGTTCCAAGACCCTCTAGCCCCATGAAGAAGTGCAGCCAAAGTTTGGGAGAGATTTGAGCACAAAGTAAGGAGAAAGGTGTAGTTTCCTCCCTTAGAGAAAAAGGAATTTTGGGATGAGGAAAAAAAAAAATTCCAAATTTTGGTCTGCAGAGCTGGGCTGACCCCCAAAGGTGACTCCTTGAGGATGGTGCTTGCAGCACTGGCTCAGGCAATAGGGCCAGGCAGGGGGTGAGGAGGGTGGACCAGAGCTGTGGGGGGTACTTAGAGGCACAGGGAACCTGCTCTTCAGAGACATGACCAGGGCATAAGGAGCTTGGCTCCCTGTCTTCTGCCTTGTGGCTCATTTACAAAACCACAGGGGGTTCAAAACACAGCTCCTGCCACTTCCATGCAGATTCCTCTCCCTTCCCTGCTGCCCTCAGCCATCCACAGTCCAGCAGGTTTGGTGCTGGCTTGTATATGTGTTACTAGTAAAAAAATCCCATCCCTCGTGCCCCAACAGGAAAAGATTCCTGCAGGAACCCCCCATTGGCATTGCTGTGCAGAGCAGCCCTGCACTGTCCTCACCTCCTCCCGCTGTGCTGGGCACTGCTGCGAGGGCAGAAGGACGGCAGCCTCCTCCCTGGTCGTAAATACAGGGTGGGCAGGGATGCCAGGGACAAGCAGCGGCTGGCAGATGAGTTCTCCACAAGCGAACCTCTTCACCTGGCCATCGCCTGCGCCCCGATGATATATGGAGTGGCTGGGCTGCAATAGGATTTCTACTCAGAATATTGGCTGGATGATAAAGGAGTCTGTCCGCGGTGATAATTGCACCATAAATAGCGCTAGGTTCGGCAGTGACGAGTGAGGCATTAGAAAACCTCACCCTCTGGATTCCTCCCACTTCCTTCCATCTTCCTGACTGCTAACAAGCTGGAAGAATAGCTCATCGGTTTTTACCAGCCACGAGAGGTTTATTGCACTCAGATGCAGCTGGGCACCTTCCTCCCCATAAATCTTCATAGTGAAAAAGGAGAGGGGGGTGGGGGGAAAAGTTACGTTGGGTGGTTACTGAAAAGCAGCAGGTAGGGCTGCATTGTGGTGCAGCTGTCCCTCTTCATTCTCTCGGCTGCAAGGACAGCGCCGTCCTGCTCCCTCCTCCAGACTTCCCCTGGCTCTTCTGGGCACTCTCAGGCACTTGGGGATAACCATCCTCTTTACACCACTGATGGAAACTGAAAACCTGCCAGCTAGCCCCAAACACTGAAAAATGAGGAGCTCAAACTGAAGACTGCTGTAAAAGTCAAGTCTGGAAAGAAATATAATTAATATGAATAGATTGCAAGCCCTCTCTGGCTTCTTGCTTTTTGAGCCTGCAGAAAGTATGTGGACCCCTGTCCTTTCTTCCTGAAGAAAAGCTGGGAAATGGATCTGACTTTGCTGGCACATTAATATGCTCTTGAAGTTCAAAAATTACCTTAAAACCAGGGGGTTTACCCTTAAAAAACCCTACTTTGAGGTTTCTCACTCCCACCAAACTCAAGCCCACCTGAGCTCTGTCCTCTGGGCAGGTATGCTCGCTGTTCATGACCAGCCACCAGGTACTTTGGGGAGTGTGGTGTAAACAGAAAAAGTAGCCAGGACTGAGTGGAGGCATGTCCTCATCAAATTTTATTCATGGGTTAGTGAATTGCTGCTGCAGCTCTTATTTTTCTTACATGCAGTGCCCTGTTTTCCTGCAAATAGCTAAAAGATGGACTGTATAGCACAAATCCTCTTTACAACTCTACAGACTTTGCAAGATCCTGGTCAAAAGTTAAACCTTGAGGAGCCAGGCATGATGCGTGCCAAATGCTGGAAATTCCCGTTCTTTGTTTCTAGGTCCCAGCTCAGACTGGGGAGTTACAACATCCCATGGTGGGCAGCCCTAAGCAGTGGGAAATGCCCCACTGCCAACAGAATCAGTCTGTTGTGCTCCCAATGGATTGGAAAACATATTTATATCAGAGAGATGGTGCAGCTGAAATGTATTTCCACAGCGAGGGATGCAGGCAGTGTTGTCAGGCTGATGCAAACCCCTGGTTTCAGCTGGTGTGTGCTGTCAGAGCTTCTTAGTGGGGGGATGAAAATCTGCCCTGGAAAAAAGCATCCTCCGCTGACAGCCACCTCCATCGCCGCTGGCAGGGCACAGCTCCCGCTCTGCCGCTTGCAGGCTCCTCTGGGGCAGAGACCCGTGGGGATCCTTCAGGGTTAGTTACTGGGCTGTCTCCGTGACCACTCCTGACATCACTCAGATACACTGACATCACTACTGTTTTTTTAGGAGGATGGTTACATTTTATTTTAGGATTTTGAAGGGCCCAGGAGTGAAAGGAGAAAATTATTCTACTTTCTGGACACTTTTATAAAACTTCCACAAATAACTGCAGTAGGAGGAAGGCAAGTTTTATTCTAAGATGGGTAAAGAGATGCTTAAAAAGCAGTTTTTAAAGACATTGAGTAGAGTTGGGGGAAATCCATCCCTAGTGCCCATGTTGCAGCAGGATGGCTGGCCTGGCAGTGCTGGGGCTCACGCTGGCATGCAGGATGGGCAGCTCTCTCCTTACCGCGTGCAGTGCAATGAAGGCTGCTAAGCAGGCACAAGCTTTTCAGCTCCTGTACAAATACAAACCCATAAGCTCCTCCAAACCTTCCTCTTCTGCACACCCAATAAATCCAAAGGCAAAATACAGAGCATGATTTTTCTTCCCCGTCCCCATTCTGGAGTGTTTGAAGCAAAACTGTTTACCTTGTTTAAGCTTTGGATTTGCAAGTTTAAAGCTTTCACAATTCCAGGTGCACCCAAAAAGATAAGGGAGCTAGGAGGTGCACTGCTGTACTTAGAAATAAATAAATAAGGTTGAGATTAATTCTAAGCTACTTCTTAATACCTGGTATTTCACCATTATCTACTGCTATTATTATATTGACCCAGCCTAAGCTGACATGGGATAGCACAAAACCCTTAAAACAACAAAAGCAATGACCGCTCTTCAGGTCTATGTTTTCCTCTTGGTTCTTGGTTTTCCTCTTTTTTCTCTCCACGTCTCTGGTATTTGTTGGCAGAACAAGGGCAGTGGTTTTGCAGCCTTGTGGGCGGGAGGTCCCTGTTAATGAACCATAGCAGGGGTGAGGGCCGGTAGGGGGAGCAGGGGGGAGGCTGTTTGGGGAGGTGTAACAGCCATTTGAAAATGCTGGAGACCCTGGAATCTTGGGACACCAGGGAGGGAATGGCTGGGCAGAAGAGAGCGGGGGGTTTCCCCGCACCGGCTGCTGCAATGGGGCTCCAGCTCTGCCGATGCCAAAGGCTATGGCATGGGATGTGCTGAGCACCAGATCCCCTTCGGAGGCTGTTACTGGGATTCCTGGCAGGAGATGCAAAACCTGGCTTCGTAAACCAGATCCCATCATATACTTGGCTGGACACGGGGAGAAAAAGAACCAATCCAGGCTTTAAAAATATCATGAGACTGAAGAAAGAGCCTGGGAGTGGAGGGATCTGTGCTGTGCATGACTCAGTGGAAAGAGGCAAGTCAGGGCTTTGTGGAGAAGCTTCGGGAGAGGGAGGCTGGGGCTGAAATGAGATTAATCAAGTAGCAAGATCTGCCTCGACATGGCTATTCTTGGCTATTCTATTAGGAGGGAGATTACTGCTTATGGTTCCTCAAAACGAGCTTTGAGGCAGTTAAACAGGCTATAATGACAGGTCCCCACCTTACTCAGTGGCACTGCTTCATTCAGCGTGTATGGCACAGGGGTGGACTTATGCGAGGATGGGTGCTCGGAGCCTGGAGAAGCAGGACACCCTGCTGGGAGCTGCGCTTGGCCCCCACCCCATGAAAAACTACCTCCCCTGATCTCTGTGTGCTACTTCTGCTGGCTTTTTCCCTGGCAGCAGCTCCGCCTGCGCCAGCAGAATGGGCGGCTCTTCCTCCTCCTGCCTGCTTGAGGCTGGACTTGGAAGCCCTGTCCACCAGAGGATGACGAGGTGGGGAGGCAGCACCCAGAACCCTGCCGCAGGCGCCCCAGATCACTGGCGAGGACACACACACGGCTGCTGCACCCACAAGCCTACTCTTGGGTGGGCACAGCAAATACAGACAATTCTTGGCAAAAAAACCCCACCAAAACCCAGGCCCAGATGACATTTCTATAGCTGCAACAAATGAAACCCATGGCTGGGAGCTGAAATAAGCTGTCAATGTTTGTCTGTCTCTGGGAGTTAAAGCTTTATGGAAACGGTAGTGGGATTTTAGCCCAGGTCAGGAAAAACATCCATTCTGAAAGTTATTAGTTTTCTTGTCTTTATTTTTGAAAGTCATTTGCTGCATTTTATTTTGTCAGCTTTTTCTCTCTCAAAAGCTCAATACCACCCACAGCATCGGGTACTGCTGAGCTCTGGCTCTCAGTCAAATCCTCTTGCCTTCAGGGAGATGGAAACTAATCAATGAGGAATATTAAACAATATGAAAGCCACAACGATTTAACATTTCCTACAAAGGTCAGAGTCCCTCAGCAGCTCCACGATAACAGTGAGCTGAAGGCAGCACAGGGAGATGACATAGCTCAGAGATCAGCTCTCATTCCTCTGTTTTCTGCAGGAGGTGTTTTCTCATGTGATGGAAAAGATCCCGCTTCTGAGCAGGCTCAGGCTGGCCGGGATTCTGGGGGTGTGCTACACTGGGCTTGGATTTCTTGGGGCTAGTGGGCAGCCTGGGCTGTCTCAGCCCTGGGTTTGCAGGTGTGGGTTTTGGGGGGGCACAGGGTCCTGCTGTGGTGCGTTCCAGCTCCAGTGCCTTTGCCCAGTCTGAGAGTCTCCAGAGTTTTGCTGGGAACGGGGTGATGCATTCAGGTTGACCCAGGGATGCTCGGCAGAACTTGCCACTGAGATTTCGAGAACCTTTGATCGACTCAGTATAACTCATCTGCCCAGCCGCTGTTACATCCAGATACCTGGGGCTGGAGGTTTCACCGCATCCCTGACAGCATTTTTTAACCTGGATTCAGCCTTGGATTTTGGCACCTTACCTCCCTTTCCGAAGGTGAGCGGTGCTGGGATCCAAGGAGGGCTCTGGTGACTTGCTGTTCAGAGGAGCGTGCAGGATGCAGCCCGGCCCATGGGAGCAGGTGTACCTATTGACCATAGGAAAACAATAGAAATATAAATTCTGAAGTATACCCACATCTCTGTTGTTTTTCTCTGTATGGGTCCTTCTATTTCTGTGGCAGCGATGAGAATTTGAAATAAACCCCAGGTGGAGATTAAATTTCTGGTTTGGCACATTTTTTTTTGAGCAATCTTAACAAGTCACTTCTCACTGGGTCTGCGACTTCTGCCTCTGTGTAAGAAGGATGCTGATACTTAACTTTCACTTCTACAGCTATTAATATGAAGTGGCCAATAATGCTTAAGCACCAGTGTTAGCTGGGAGACTTCCCTAAGTGAGATCAGTAATTAGTTGATCCTTGTTTTGTTCTAATAGCAAACCTGGTTAAAATGTAACTTTTATTTTGATCATCACTGGCAGGGCTGAAAAGATGCAGACATAAGAGTTCAATCCAGCCAGACTGCCCAAGACTCCTTTTTATTTAAGTTTGAACAAGGATTTGTAAAAAAACATAACAATTAACATCAGCGAGTGAAAGAGAGGAGCAGAAAGGGCCTTGAAGATGCCAAGCTGCAGCAAGGCAGAGCCCACTGGACGGAAACCCAAGGAGCCAGGACATTTTGGAGATTGCTGTGAGCCATTGCATTTTGCATTCCAATTATTTTTCTCAAGTGCAGTTAACTGACGGTAGTTGGTCCCCGTTGAGTTTCTTGACAAGCAATTTATTGTTGGAAAGGTTGAAAATCAGCCGGTGCTAATTCCATCACAACGCCCCTCCTTTCCCATCCCAAATCCTCCCATCTTCTTCATTTGCTCCTCTTAATCAGATTTTGTATATTGCTACTGCACCTGGTTGCACACCACAGTTATGAATTTAATGTGCAAAGTTAAATGTAAACAGGATTAAAAAAAAAAAAAGACTTAGTAATTATAAAGCACTTGAAAGCATTCTCCATCCCCCATTTTGTTTGCAGGCTTTTCGTTCTGTGTGTCTCGCACATCCAGCTATTCCAATAATTTCTTGGGGGTAGTTTAACTCGCTCCAGACATTTCAGCCAAAAAGGAGAATTGATTTCCATGATAAAAGCTGCAGGAGAAAATGGCAAGTATTTGCCTTTATTCAACAGGAATGGGAGAAGGAGTGAAAGTAGACTTCATAAATCTAAATTCAAAACTGTCAGGAGAAGTTTTGTCTCCTTAGAACCAAGGGCAAAAAATTCTTAAAAATTCTGTGACTTCAGAAGAAGATGAAACCACACACGTAAGTGCTTTTACCTGAACGGAATTTAGCTGTCAACCTGTACTCCTTTGGTGATGTCTTCTGTGCTGTTGTAATCTGGGATTTTTTATTCTAAAGGATTTCAGGATCAGCAGAGGTGTTTAATTATCCATCTCATTTGGAGCAGTGTCGGATTTGGTGGATGAAAGCATTGGGAGCATCATTCCCTTGAGATCAGAGTTTAAAGTATGTGGTAGGTCAGCATTTGGGGATAAAGGCAGAGTTTCTGTGGGGTGCTCAGATCCTCCTTAGGGCACCTAACGGTTACTGAGATACTGTGCGTTGGTGGAAACATCTCTCACCAGACTGGCACAGTCTGTGAAGGCAACTCAAGTTGTTTGACCCACTGACCTCCCATGGGAATGGTTGTTTCTGACCACAACTTCACTTTCTTCTTCAGCTGCACAGCGAGGAATATCTTACTGTCAGAAGAAGAGAGAGATTTTAAAGCATCACAGTTAGGTGGAATTGGGGGGCACTAAGGAAAATCCAGATCTACCTTTGGGCTGCACAAGTTAACAGCGATGCTGCGTCACGGATGCAGGAGTTCCACATCCAAAGTGGGCTGTAGCAGGACGGTGATTCAGCACCTGTGCTCATGCTGGTCAAAGCACCTCGCAGAGCCTGCCCAGCACTCCTGCACACGGGGCACGGGCATCTTGGGGTTTGGGTAGCTGTATTTCAAGGCCCCCTAAGACAAGCAGAAAGAGCTTCACACTTTCTTTAATATAGGTAATTGACAGGAAGGTGAAGTTTTGGCTGGTGGCAGGAACAGCTCGGCTTGAAGGTGCCCGGTGGCTGCTGGAGCCCAGCGCTGCAGGGAGTGGGTGCAGCATCCCCACGGGGTGCTCTGGCGGCAGCTCCCACCTGGCCACCAGCTCCCTTGCCTTAACACACGGCCACCGGCCACTGCAGCGGAGTCAGGGGCTGGCTTGCAGGAAAGCAAGGAGCTGGCTTAGCCTAGCCAGCAGCTGCTGAAAGGCACAGCGCAGTGACATTGCCATTTCGTTCTCTAATTTGTCTGAAATCTCAGCTGGCTGACACCTTCTAATTTGCTGTTTGTTGCTGCTCTCCTAGAAGTCCAGCTGATCGCTCTGTCGGTGCCAGCAGATCAATCTCACAGAAACAGACTTATTTTTCTTCTGGTTTTGAAGAGGTTAGTGTTCCAAACATCTGTGCTTACCTGCTGAGCTGAGCAAGATTGCCCTTGTCCATGCTGCTCTTGCATGCTGCCAGGCGCACTCTCAGCCCAGGGCAGAGCTGGAAGAAAGACTGGGGTCTGGCCCAGCGACTGGATTTTTAATGTGTGGTGGTACTGGTGGGAAAGTGGCAAGAGAGAAACACACCGAAAAAAGCCCATAGAGCTATTTTCAATGTCATTCATTTTGTAGTTGTATTAAATTGAGTTTGGCTGGCCGAGTTGTGGTGGGAGAGGGAGGCAGGGTGGACTTACACAGAGCAGCCATGGAAGGACACGTGGCAGCCCAGCACTGCAGAGATGGGGCTATCCCACCTCTTGCCTCAGGAGAACTTTTGGCACCTCCAAATTTAAAGACCTGCAAAATCCACCTCCCTGGGAGTATTGGCATATTGCAGTCTGTGCACACCTTGTGAAAGGAACTCGTCTGCTGCGTTCCAGCTTCACCGCTGCCCCTCTCCCTGAGTGCAAACACACATTGCCCCTCTCTTCCCACTGCTCAAGCTTTGGGCCTCACTGCTGGAGCACTTCTACCACCCCACTGTCCTCCGGGAGCAGGAGCTGCTCCAGCGCTATGCATGTGTGATGTGTGTTGGCACCTCTGTAGGGCATGGAATGAATTTTGCATGTAAGGTGTCATCTGGCCTTCAGGAGGAAGCAAGTGACTTGCTGCAGCTCAGCCCCCTGCCAGAAAGGGGCTCAAATGCCACGATGGGGTTGGGAGGGGAGGTGGGCAGGGAGCGGTCCCTACTCATCCCCTTCCTTTTCTCAGGGTTCACGCTGACTCCAGCAT
Organism: Falco rusticolus; assembly: GCF_015220075.1. Classification (NCBI taxonomy): domain Eukaryota; kingdom Metazoa; phylum Chordata; class Aves; order Falconiformes; family Falconidae; genus Falco; species Falco rusticolus. Next base: position 7,816,739 of record NC_051194.1, on the reverse strand, counting down.
ATTACTAATGCAGCAAAGCTTTGCTTCTTCTATCTTAAAAAGGTTAGGGAAGAAATATCCTAGAAGCCCAAGAAATATTTCTTATAAAGGAAGAGCACTTAATTTAGCACTTTTTTAAAAAATCAAGTCATTATTTCCTCAACACCAGAATTTGCTGAAAGCACTCCAAGTTCTGTTTTGCAAGTGCCATGGAACAAAATAATTGTGCAATTAGTAATGCATCTCACACTTTGTGAAATGAAAGATACAAGTACAAAATGTAATGCTTTGTTTTTCTATGGTGGGAAAGCACTGGTCATTCCTTCCCCCTCCTCCCTATTTTAAGTCCACTGCAGTATGTAATTAATAAAGATAATAATAAATATCCCCCGCAAAGCAAGAGAGAGATGTGAATGGCACAGGCACAATGTGGATAGCTTGGCATTGCCAGCGCAGCTAGCAGCTTCCAACTATTAATTATAGCTCTCTGAGGAGGAGCTGTGTCCTCTCCAGCCCTTTCCAATGCACTGCTCCCAGGCTCTGTGAAAGCGGGACCGTTTGCCCAGCACTGACCAGCAGATCCATGGCCAAGCTGGGATGGGAGCCCAGTTACTGCCAGCACAGGGCTTGTGCATGCAGCCACGAGCTCCTGATTACATGAGAGGGTGTCTGTTAATTCAGTGACTGGAGCGATGTTTCTGTACCTCCAGCATCCCCACGCTTAGCACCTGCAAGCAACTAGCCCATGCATGTTAACAAATGTCCTCTCAGTGTTGGCCTGGCCCATGGGAAAGGCTCTGCCGTAACTCGCCTGGCTTGTATTTGGTGAGAAAAACAAAACCGTTGCCTGGGCAACAGCATCCTCCTGCCCTGCTAGGTTCCGCTGGATATACAGCTTTCCCCTTCTCCTCAGCTTGTGGCACACCGAGCCTGATGCTGTGGTGGGAAGCACATACCAATTCCTTTTTAAAATGATCTGATCCTCTCCAGCAGCGTGTCTCCCCTTCCTGGCTGCTCAGCTGCAGTGGGCTGGGAGGAGGAGTGGGATGGCTGGGGGCATCACAGCTTGGAACAACTGGATGTGTGGGATGCGGGAGCATCACCTGGTAGAGCTCTGCCCAAACCCCAGCAGAGCGATGAGGTTTTAGTGTGGGGTGGAGCAGCGTGGTGACCAGGGGCACTGTGAGCAGCGGTGGGCAGGAGCGCATAGCAGGACAGGAGCTGGGCACACCTGGGGATGAGCTGCACCCACATGGAGAGGTACAAGCCCCTGCACAGAAGTACAAGTCCCCGCAGAGTCTGTGTCGAGAGAATTGCTCCCACCTGTGATGTGGGGGAAGGAGTCCAAGCACAGGGCTTGTTGGGCTCAGCCCTCAGCCACTCCAGTGCAGCCTCAGACATGTATTATTGACCTTTAGCTGCAAATCAACACTGTGCAAGCAGATTGACTTAATTACACGTATTTAAATTGCCTTGTATACCACACCATACCCAGCCCAGCTGTGAGAAGGGCAATGGAGATCTAGTTCTGGAGCTGCATCTCTGTCTTGTGGTTTCCTGGGGCATCTCTGGAGCCATCCCTCATCCCTCGTCCCTCTCCCTTGCACACGCTGCTGAGCCTGGCAGCTCGGCTGGCTGTTTCCATGACACGCTGGCAGTTTCAGAGGCAGGGCAGGGAGGGCAGCCTGGCAGAGATCTAAGCAGGGACTTTTTGGTTCATGCTAATGAGATGGTGCCTGGCAGAAATGGAGCCAGCAGGGGTGGGCAAGCAGAAGCCAAGAGCAGCTTATCGCTCCTCTGCAGAAAGGGACTCTTGCAGAGACACTGGCTGCTAAATAAATAAATAAGTCAAACATCAAACACCTCGGCTTCCCGCAGCCCCTGGCTGGTGTGCCTGCCTGGGGCTCCCAGGCGCGTTTGCCCCCAGCCGCTGATGAGCAGAGCGGCTGCTCTGACCTGGGGTGCTGCAGGCGGGCGGCAGCAGGCAGCAGCCAGGGGTGCCGAGATTGCTTTTTGCCCAAAACTAAATTGCCTTGGAAATCAAACACTGCTGTAGTCACAGAAGAACTGGAGTCCTGGGGGCCAGAGCAGGGCCTGTCGTTGTGATGAAAGGCCCACAGACTATTCTTCCCTGATAAGGAAAGGCTTGTTCCTTTGGGTTGGAGGACAGGAGACCTGAGGTGCTTGGACCACTTATCTGGGTCTGATGCCAAAGGGAATGACAGCACAGGACATGGTGCAGCCAGTGCTGGGCATCCCCTCCCATCTGCTAACACAGACTGAAAAATAACTGCTGAAATCACAAAGCCAGGACAAAAGCTTTCCCCAAAATATTTTTTTTTTGGCATAGGAAAGGCCCAGGCCACCCAGCAACAGCCACCAAGCAGGCAGGGACCCTCCTGGCTTCATCCTCCTTGGGTGAGCTGCTGCCGCAGGGCAGCATTTGCTGGGCAGTGCTGGGAATGGGGGTCACCAATGGGGTGCGAGGGGCTGGGGTTAGATGGAGAGGGGGGAGTGCATTGTGCTGCCCTGTGTGGGCTCCTCTCCTGGGCTTTGTTCCCAGTGCAGCTGGTGGCTGGGACACGGCAGCTGACTGGTTTGCACAAGCTTTGGGTGGGTCTGGGCTGCAGGGCAGCTGTGTTCTCTGTTTTTGCAAGGGCTCAAAGATCCCGCTGGAGAAATGTGCCCTCTCACCCCCTTCACAAACACACACGCACAGCGCTTTGCCTCTGCAAGCACATGGAACGGGGCTGGTGTCAGCAAAAATAGTCTGTCCTCTTTGACCTCAGCATCAACAAAGGCAACTGAATAAAAGGAATATCTTCCCTAAACACCAAAAGGCGCAAATATTACTTGAATCTTAGGGATAAATCAGAATCCTAAACACAAGCGGACACTAGGTGGCAAGGAGAGAACTAGAGATCTGGCAGGGAACACCACCGGGAGAGCAGGTGAGATGCCTGTGTGCCCATCACACCAGGGACCACCCAGGAGACCTCTTCTCTTGACACAGGAGCACAGCCTACCCCAGTGACTACATCATCTACTACATCATCTCTCCAGGCAGGGAAACATGTGATAAGAAAGATGGGGATGGAAGGAATGGTCACAGGAACTATATAAAGATGGGAGGAGAAGTCTGGGTACTCCAAGAAGGCTGGATCAACAGCTCTCAATGCAAAAGTCTTCCTGTAGCATTTCTGTGCTCCACAGAGGCAAGCAGAGGCAGTAGTGCCCCTTCATGTGGCTACCAAGCAATGTCGGTGGAGGGTGACCAGCTTTCCTTCCCTCTGGAGGAGAAGAGGCAACGCTCTCCCAGTTACCTATCCAGCACCTACTTTAAGCTCTCTTTTTTTTAAAATTGCTCTGCATCATTTTGGGTTCCTCAGCCTACCCACAGCAAATTCCTCATGTCTTTCCACCTACTATATTCTCCATTTGCAGCTTGCAGCTCACCTCCCCTGGCTCTCATACTAGGCTAAAGCCAAGCTGCACCACAGTCTCCTGTCCTGTTCTTGTCTTCTGGCAAACTTTTGTTGGCTCCACAGATTGTGTTTCACGCATGATATGAAGCTTCATTGCAATCCAATCAAACCGACAGTCCCTGGCTGGATATTCCTTTTCTGGAAAAGCCACCTCCAGTGGTGTTATCACTTCAGCAGACTCGGAGGAGAAACCTTACAAGGCACCTGAGGGTTTTCACACTAATGAGTTCCTGTCTATCATCAGTTCCTCACTGCTTGTATTTCATCTGTCTGTGCACAAAATCAGTGATTTCTCTTGTAAAATCTCCTTCATTCACCATATCTTGCCATCTGAAGGATCAGGTAAGTGGAATGAAAAAAGAGAAAGCTTTTAGGCCCCAAATAAGGGATATCAGAGTCTAAGTCATAAAAAAAAAAAAAAAAAAAATACTTTGTGCCTTTCTTCCAAGAGGTTTGTGCTCCTTTATGCACTTTTGACATGAGCCATAAGGGAATGGGAATGAAGATCGTCATCTCTGTTGTACAACTGATCAGGAATCGTAGGTGATTGAGAGATCAGAAAACCTGCTCAAGGTTTCAGAAGGTGGTAGGAGGACCAAGATACCCTGAGAGGCTCCCATCTCATTACAGGAAAGTTGAACACCTGCTGAGTACAACTCCTTCCCACTGTCTTAGCTTCAACAGTGATAAAATAAACCTGTTTCTCCCTGTCCATAAAAAAAAAACCCAAACCATTTCTCCAGAAAGACAATACTAGGAGTGGTTGTCATCAATGAGTAGTGACCAGGATGAATTTATCCTGATGATGAATTTATCTCTAGGATGCTTTCCCACAAGGTTTACAGAGGACCAGCCAACCTGATCCATGGCCTTGCTTGGTATCCACCTGCTTGCAGCAGCAGCAACAAAAATCATCACAGAGCTGTACTTGGAGGGTAAATGCCGTTCACTGAGCACCCCTCTGTAATGAAGTATGCCCAGTGATGCCTGGTTGGACCCACCTCCATCCTGCCTCCCTCCCCACACCCTTCCCTCCAGAGTGAGCCGGGCTTATCAGTCTCCTTCTAATGATGCTCGTTCTCTCCTCAGTTTCTGGAAGGAGGGTGAAAAACGGAGGGTCATCTTTTGTCTGTCAGTGTCTTTAAATCCTGATGCTCCTATTTCTTTCCTTCCCCTGCCTCCTCTCCTACCACCACATGCCACTATCAAAGGATGAGCCGCACTTTAAAGACTGAAGGGGATTTACCACGTGTCTTTTTCAAAGGTCTGGGGGCAGGAAGCTTTAATTGTCAGATTTTTTCACGCAGCGTGTTAAAATTTATTAAAGTCAGTTTCTCTGCTTTCCCTTTAATGAGATGACGACTGTGTGTGTGTGTGTATGAGATAACATTAGGTTCAGTTGGTGGGAAACTCACAAAGGGGGGTTAAGTAATCAGACCAAGAAAGAGAAAAAACGAAACCCAAACCTGTGCTAGATCTCATGTCTGAAGGACTTACTTTGCAACTCAATTTAAAGGTAAGGAACTGGGATCATTCTTCAAACAATACAGCATGGCTGGCAATCTTTTTAAAGGACTTTCCTTGGGAAATGGAGTAGGAGGTGGACTCCTGGGGTTGTTCTGTTTTCAAGACACTTTTGATGTTGCAGCCTCTGTTTCTCCAGGAGCATGGCTACCTCTGTGAAAAGAAAGCTGGGATGAACAACTACTTGGGGTTCACTCAGCACCCAAGGAAATGCATTGAATGCAACTGCTTGTGCTCTGGTTTGCCCAGGTGCAAGCTACTCATCCTGTGCTCCAGTGGCCTCTGCCAGCACTGAGATATTGGAGGGAGCAGTGAGGCTAAAGCCCCTGTTCACGAGCCCTTGCAGCACCAACCAGTGCTCCCCCAAGCACACATAGCCCTGCTGACATGCACTGGAAGTGGGATCACACAAGTCCAGGTGAAAAAAACACAACACCTTCCAAATCAGGAGAGCCTGAAAGCACTAAAGCCATTGAGGAAAAAAAAAAAAAAAAAAAAAAAGCCTGAACTTTTTCCCTTGGCTGCTCTCCTCCCTTGCCTTCATTTTCCCTCTCCTTTCACTTGGTGCTACCTTCATACTGGATTTTGTCGCCCTACTTTTGTCCAGCCTTCTCCTAGAGATAAGATAAATGCTATTTTCAATTAACAAGGCTTGACTGCGGAAAGCAATAGGAGGTAGTTCATTTAGAGCCAGCAAATTAATTGAAACCTAAATGTACATAGTCAGTGAATTGCTGGGAGAGCTGGGAGAACAATTATCCCGATCATTTGGCCCTTGCCACGCAAGGCGGCGGCAGGCAGCGTCCGCGGCACCGCGGCGGGGCTGCGTGAGCTGGAGCAGCTCACCTTCCTTCGTCTTTTCTGAAGTTCCCCTCTCAGCTGCTTTTAGCTTGCAAGAGAAAGCTCTCCGTGGCTGTAGCTATAAATCAGAGCGAGAAGATGTGTCCTGGGACTTTGGCACTGACGGGACCCGAAGTTGGTTTCTAAACAAGTGGTGAGACATGACAAGATCTTCCTCCTCCTCTGTTCCTTTGGGAGCGCTTTTGCTGCATGTGAAAACTGAATTAGTGCAATATTCACCAGCCATCTGGATCCCCTGCCCTTTGCAATGCTTACCAAAACAACTGTTTATGGATACATGGTGGGATCTGGGACCTTGGGAATTCCTTTTTCCTTGAAATGTGTTTACACGTGACAAAGAACAGAGGACAGGAGGGCAAAGCAATCAGGCAGTGAAATAAAAAACCCATCATAAGACAGATCTTCCATGGCTTTTAAGGCCCAAGTGATTTTGGCCCTTCTGTTGCCCAGCAGGTGCTGATTGCAGAGGGAACCACTGTGGCTTCTGCACCACCATGTCCCTCGTGAGCTGGGCTTGCCCTCTCCATCACCCGGGGTGACAAGTCTCCACATTCTTACAGTGTCAGGGAAAAACCTTGGGATGTTTTCTCTGCTGAAGTGGGTGGAAAAGGGAAAACCTGAGAAGTTGTCCAAGCACTGACCTGAGCTATGGAGGAACACCCAGGTCTCCAGATAATTCCAGGGTAACTTGCACTTTGAGCATCTCTTCTCCTTCATTGCTGGTGGCAAAGGATTGCTCAGGGCTTTGTGACCATGGCAGGGGGTGCATTTGGGATGTGCAGCACCTGGACCCCAGGTAAACTGGATCCGAGCAGAAAGGAGGCACTGCCTCACTCCACAAGGTCATCCCCAGCCTCACTGCTGGCATCCTGCAGCTCTTCAGAACCTCTTCACTGAAAACCTACTGCTTCACAACCTACATATCAGGGCACCGTAGGAAACCACCCACTCTTTCACATGCAATCTACCTAGAAGTGGCAAAAAGCAGTAACTATGAGCCAGTCCCTACCAGAGAGATGTCAAACCCACCAAATAAAACCTTGTTTTCCCTGCTGTACCTCACTGCCTCCAAGCCAACTGGCACAAAGACGCTGCTTTTTTATTCCTGAACAAATTATGCTTTTAAGCCTTCCCTCTCTGCCTCCCTGCCAAGCGTAGGAGGAGCCCCACGTGTCAGCTCGGTAGTATTTCCGAGGCGGGCTGTTCTCAGCCCAGTGCCTCTCAATGCCAGCAAACCTGGTGCTCGTACGAATTTTCTCTCACCTTCAAGAGATGCTGACAACGGGGGCCAGAGAGATGCCCCAGTTACATAGCTGGCACCTCCGAAGGGAGCCGGCACGTTCGCAGGGAGCAGCTGAAGCTTATTAAATCAGAAAAGTAACACCTACGGAGCGCCCCGGCGCTTTCCGCTCCCTCCCAGCCCCTCGGCGCTGCGCTCGCAGCCTTGCTGCACCTTGCACACTGGCTGGCTGGGGACGAGCTCCATCACAGCTCATTACAACTTACTCGCTATGCACCAGCATCTGCTTTACAACCCTCCCCTCTCTCAGTTTCTCCTGTCTACCAGCTCGCTGTGTCCTTGGCCCCTTCTCCATCTTGCTTTCCTCCTTGCTTAAATTTCAGGAGACATTTCTCAGGCAGGTTAAAAACCTTTTGCAGACAATTTGGGGCTAGCTAGCCCAGGGAGGGGACATTCCCTTGCTCTTGGCAAGTCCATAGCCCAGTAACTTCACAAGTAGGATTACAAACCCCTGGGACACCACAGAGAAGACATTTCATAGATAGAGGCCCTTTAGATAACAGTGCCCCCCATACTGCTGGTAGGCAGGAAAATAAATGAGGCTGGAAAGGATTTCCCGCACAGCTGAATTCCCAGTTATTCTAGTTTTAGGTCTGCTTTCTTGATGGTGGCTGGCCAGGATTAAGCATAACTTTTTTGGTGTCACCAAAGTGTTCTCCCAGCTGGAACTCTCTTGCTGTGACCCTTTAATCAGTTTGCCTTTTTTTATTTCCCTTGATTTCATTTTGGTGACTGTAGCATGCAATCCCACTGGTGGCAAACATCCACGCAGTAACCAGCAGGCATACCCAGATCTTCCTCTGCTCTTTCTAGCAGTAGATAGCCTTGCAGTCTCCCCCTCAATCATGGTGTTGAACCACTGCTTTTCATCCTGTCTTTTTATCCCACAAATTCAAAGTTTTTCAGTTCATGTGAATTAACATTAGTTGAAAGATAAAACCGTCAGAGAAACTGTATATGTACCTTTCCTTCTACCCAGTTATGCTTTGCAGTACAACTCATTATCTTCTCTTTAGATGTCTCACTTTGACAACTCTTCTTTTACAGTCGTCATTTTAGCTAATGAGCTCCCCCACAAAATCAAATGTTTTTGTGAAGCTCATTTGCATTAAACCTACCACACCTCCCTCACTTAGAAAGACAAGCATCTTCAGGAGAAAAACAGACAAACAAAGCAAATCACAGCAGTCGGTCATGCTCTGTCTTTGGGAAAGCATACAGGGCTGTTTCTCCTTTGCAGGCTGCTTGCATGAGTTTGGTTATTCCTCCCTGGCCTGGAGACAGACTGTATTTGCTTTCCCTGGCATACAGCACTACAGTTGCCAATAAGTATTTCCTGGCCTGCAAAGCAGTTGGGTTAGACCACCTGAGGGCACACATTTCTGAGTTTTGCCTTTGCTCAGTGTACAGAGATTCTCCCTTGCTGTGCCCCAATTCCCTTTAACATTAACGTCACCCCCCTCACTTTGCACCAGTCTCCTGTGAAGCCACAGGCACAGGATTCAGCAGCTCTGAAGCTCTCTCTTGACCCCTTTTTAGCCCCCTCCCATTCCCTTCCTGAGCAGCAGCCTCCTGCCTCTGTCAGCAGCTGAAGAACATCAAAGGGATCAGCCACATCCCAGGATAAGGGAGCTCTTTCCTGCACATCTGCTTGGAGACCAGCTCAGACAGAAAGTAGCACAAAGTGTCCCATCCTACCTGTGGTATTAAAAGCAAGAAAGTGCCTTTTCTCCCCTCTGCTCCACAGATCCAAGAGAGGGTGCAGTGGTTGATTGCAGAAGGCTCCTGCATTAGGGCAGCCAGCTGCATCCCTTTCCAAATCCTAGCCATGCCTCCTGCTCCTGCCCTAGCCCAGCTCCCCCAGCAAAGCCCTCCCTGCCCTCTCAGCACACCTTTATAGCTCCTGGTAATCTCCCAGTTCCTCCCAGTCAGGCCCAGCTTTGCAGTTAATAGGTGGGTATGGTGTTAACCCTTTCTTCACCAAGCTCCAGGCACAGACCTTTACACCTCACTGTAGCCCACGCGTGGTACCCTGTGTGGCATCAGGCGATGCTGGGAACACCAGGGATGAAACCCCTGCCCTGGAAAGCCATTCCCATGGAAGGAGGTAGTGCTGCTGTCGTGAAGTCCTAGCTACTTATAGGATCTAGTAGGCTGGACTCAGAGCATTTACCATGAAGCTACATCTGGGCTATGCTTCTCTTAAACCTGAAAATACCTTTCTGAATTAACACTTTGGTACCTTCAGGAAACATAACAGGAAGGGAGGGAGGATGAAGTGGAGTTCTGCTTGCCTTACTGCATCAAACCTCAGGCTATTCCCTTCCTCTCTGACCTGGCACAAACTCATGGCATCACAAAATCTTTTTAAAAAGGATGAGGGTTTGCAGCATGGGCATGTCCCTGTTTCTGGAAATATTGAGCACTGGGCAGGATGGTCTCAGTGTGGTGATCTGCTGACTTTAGAAGAGGGGAGCCCTCTGAAGGTCAGGAGACTGGTCAGTCCCTTGTCCCTTTGCCTGGGCTTCTTGTGTATCACTGATCTCGTGGGAATCTTTCTGTGCCTCCATTTTTTTTTCAGAAAGGGACTTTGCAGCCCTTTCTGTGCCCATTAGTGTGATAGAGGATCGAGGAGTCACTGCAGCAGTGTTCAGGCTCTCTTAGTGCTCTTTGGATAATCAGCAAATGTACTAAAAAAATGACACATAGTCTGTGATGGGTGGGTAGATTTGTCTTACACCAGAGTGAAAACACTTCTTCAAATGAAACCTAAGAGCTGATCACCCTGCAGTCATGTCACTGTGTCAGGATCCTGTCAAATATTGCAGGGTAGATAGAGATATTTGACATCTTGCTGAATTCTGCCAGATGTCTGGTGGGGTCACAGAGAAGGTTTTTAGAACCTAAAATTTGCCTATGAGTCCCTGGGAAAATATGGCTTGTGGCTTCCAGGGTTGCAGCTATAACCTGTCTCCCATCAGGAATGTCAGCAGCCAGCTGGGGCAAACTGGCCACAAAGAGGTTAACTTAGATTTCCCTTTGATTGCTGAATGAATGCAATTGTTTGGTTGTTTTTCTTTGGAAAGAACAATTAAGAGGACCTGGATTGCCCTTTCATCTTGCCATGTGGATTACCACATTAAGGGAATTGATAGTGAGGATTTAAAGGTCCTCACATTTCTTTCTTCCAAAGAGCTGCTCTTTGTGCTCATCTTTGATTTTTTGGGGGGTTGCTGCTTTATTTTTAAATAACACACAGATGGACACGTGTGCAAACACTTACGCACAGGGTGCTCGCTTTGAACATGTCAGTTGCTGCCCATTTAGAAAGATCAATGAGTCCTCTAAAAAGCCTTGGGAGGTTAGATTGTTTCCAGATAGCTCCCCAAACATCTCCCAGCCAAAAAGTACATCAGCAGCTAAGGGTACGTACAATTCACTATAATTCAACAGCTTAGGGGAAGAAAGTTTTCCCAAGTCTTTGCCATGCCTTTTCCTGCTTCTCAGCTGGACCAGGACTCCGGCTTCTGATGGCTGTTGGCAAACAGATACACTTCAGCACAGAAATGGGAAAGAAAATCACGACAGCCTTTATCCGGTCTTTCCCTATGTTTATTAGATTGAAATTAGAAATGCTGATGATCGTTGTCAGTTAAAAACCCTGAAAAACAGAGAACATGGAAACTGTGGCCAGCAGCCAGACATGTGTTCCTCCAACCCCCTTTGCAAGACCCTGTGGGCAGGATGGTGCTGGTGTCCCACAGCATTGCAAAATGGGGGGCAGAAGGAGCCCCCCAGGCTGCTGGACCCCCAGCTCATCCCCTCCGGGACCCCATGGCACAGCTTAACCTGCTCGTGCCACCCTTGCCTGCATGGCTGGGGTGGAGATGGGATGGAGGTGGCAAGGATGAAAATGAAATACGGATAAAATGGGCTTACTGGTAGGGATTCTCTCTCAAAAAAAGAAACCAAACCAAACCAAAAAGCCATCCCCAAACCCAAGTTAGCAGAAGCTTTATTCAGAAAACTTCCTGGAAATCTCAGTTATTGCCTAACCAGTAATTGTGGTCCATTTGGAGCCAGCCTTCGGCTGCAACAGGTACCTTCAGAAAGGTTTGAACCCTGCCCGTGGGGCTGTGCCTCTGTGCTGTGGCTTCCTAACAGAGCCCTTACGCAGCTCCACAGAGGAGAGGCAGCAAGAGGTCATTATATTTTAATAGCAATAATTTTCAGCACTTAGGCAGGTGTTAGAGGGCTCGACTGGACTGTTAAGTGTAAGCGTCTCCTGCCAGTGCTGAGTGCCAGTGAGTGTGGGGTTCTCGGGTTCCCTCCTGAACCTCAATTACTCCTGCGCTCACCCACAGCTTCCAGGCACGTGTCCCATGGTGGCCTTGACCTCTTCCCCTTTCCAGCCCACTTTGTCTCTAGGCTGGAGGAGACATCAGCTGAAATCATCCTCAAACAGGACTGGGAGCTCAGCTTTGCACAGCACCTCTCCACGTCCAGAGCGGAGCTGAGTTACTCTGTGGGATGATGGGTGTGCATAACCTGTGGCAGTTAAAGGCTCGTAGTAACTTCACCCTTCTCTGCAGCAAGGAGGATGGCCGTGAGCATGCAGACCCATGGGCGCTGTGGTTTAGCAGCATGCCAGTGAGGTGCATCACTTCTGGGGCTGGCCCCAGGAGCTGGGAAATGCTCTGCCAAGCAGGGACCACTGCCACAGGGGCTGGGCTGGGCGATATGCTGGAATTGCTCCATGGGACAAGCACATGGCTACAGGATTCCATGTATCCCAGCTGAGAAGCACCAAGCCACAGCAACCTGGTTACCTGGAGGCTCAGGCATTGGAGATGTTGTCCCTACTGCAGTGGTGCTGCTCAGTGGTGTGAAGGGTTTCTGGTACCAGTTATCCCTGCAGCCCTGCTGTGGGGTCAAGACGGGGGTGGCAACCCATGGCTGCTCATTACAAGGCTTAGCTTAAGCCCACCGGTGATGGGGGTTTCCCTCGAATGCAGTGGCTTTGCAGAGCAGTGCAGTGGGTGGTTTGTAACACCGTGCTGCTGGGAAAAGGGACTTGCCACCTTCCCTGCTGCCGCAGCCGTGGGCCCCAGCTGCTGCCCTCCTGGTGTTAGTGGAGAGAGCTGGACCAGCCCTAAAAGGAGATGAAATGCTTTTGCTTTTATTATTTTGGTTTATTTTTGCCTTTTTCTTTTTAGTTTGGAAAGTTGTCCTAACCCACCCTGCAGCCAACAGCGGATGGAGTCTGTGAAAGGGCATCAGCCATGCTGGAACCACCCGTTTCCATCCCCAGGCACAGCTGCACTGGTCTAACTGGGTTGTGAGGCCACCCCCCCCGCCCAGGGCTGTGAGCACTACAGTCTGCTCCGCAGTGCCAGGTCCTTGCAAAGGGGATCTGGGTCCACTAGAGCACCTCCCCAGGGCCTGGCTGCCAGGGCACAGGGTCTCCTTGCTCTGTTTTTTCTGTGCTTTTGTAAAACTGGATATGCAATGAGCGGAGCGAGGGCTCAGCAGCGTGCACAGGGGTGATGGGCAGGGAGGGGGGAGGGGGGACAGTAGTCCCCAGATAATGGTGCTGTTTCTCCAAACCCTACGGATCACTTTGTAGTGACACTTATAGACAAGGAACATTTTCTTTAACAAATATGTATCTAATGGGTTAGGTCTGATCTAATTATGCATTCTGCATTAAGCTGATGCTCCCACTGTCTGCGGCTGCTAGCATAATTAAACTTAATGTACTTTTAATGATGTCTTCTTAACTCATGCATTCATATATGATTAGAATCAAACAGGACGAGCCATCACAAGTCCAGGAGAGCTCTTTTGGCAGCTCCTGATGGGACTCATGTTGAAATATTAATAATGCAGATTTCAAGGTTAACAACATTGGTTTTGAAGTGAGGAAAGCTTGTCACATAGTTTGAGCTAATCTGAGGCAGCAAAACGGCTCCCCTTTCAAGTTCAGCCTCTTCCTGCCTTGCACATGTGCTCCAGGGAGCAGGGGAATTTAAGTTTTGCTTGGCAAAGATGTTAAGTAGGTGAACTGCACTCTGGGCAGCAGCTACCACAGGAGCTGGGACAATAGCTCTGTAGGCAGCTTTCAGGGACTTGCTGGGTGCTCTGTCCTGGCACGCTCAGTCTTTGCTCCTCTTCTCCTTTCCAGCTGCCGTTGTGAAAATTGGGAGCAGTTTGTTCTAGGGTCTGGCAATTGGAACGCAAACTCTACTTTTGTCTCTGCTCCTACTTGGCCAAGTGCAATCAGGCTGTGTTCCCCCTCCCAGCCTCTGCCTGTAACCTCCTCGATGCAGGGAATATGCTCCCTTGAACTGTGCATCACCTCGTGTGATGGGGCCCGATGAGACTTTGGCATTGCTGTCTGGCTCCAGCATCCTACATGAACCAGGTAACAACACTGCAATGAAATGCCTGGGGCTTTCCCCCCTCCTTTTCCTGTTTTTATGGATAATATTCTTTTTTTATTGGCCCATGGTCTGGCAGACATGTTGTCTTTTGAGTTCCTGAGAGCAAGTTGTGAAATCGTCTGAAATCCTTCCAATGGGAAAGCATTGATTTATTACACTGTAATACTGATGCAAACAACACCATGTACCTTTCATCTAAAAAGTCAGGACTTATAGAACACGACATGCCATTAATTTTGATGCCAGCTCGAACAGAGGAGGAATTACTGCCAAAGGGATCCAGAGAGCATGTTAAACCAGCCCTGCAGAGTAATGAACATACTTTGTGGCTGTTACATTATACTGTATTGATCCTTAGGAATGAAAAGGTGCCTTGACAACTAATTTGGACTGTCAACAGCTCTCTTAATACCTGTGTGTGCATGTATGTGTGTGTGCGCACTATACAATTAGTGCATGAGAAAGGGATTTGCAAACATTGTCTAATTACATTTCTCAGTATCCCTTCTGGGAGCGAGGATTACTGTGCTTCATTGCTCTAGAGGCAGCTCTCCCCTTGCACACGTTCAGCAGGTGAGTTCACTCAGGTACGAGCTTGGTGGAGATGATGCCCAGCACCCTGCCTCTCCCCATCCCCGAGCCAGGTGTACCTCCTGGCAGCCAGACAGCGATGCCTCCTCGGGATAAGTGCACACCAGCCAAAGGGAGATTGATCTAAATGCTCTGGGAAGAGCCCGATAACTTAGCACTTTGCAAGACTGTGGCTTCATATAACACCCCACTTGCAGAAAGGCTCCGTTCTGTCTTAGTACAGTGTGATGGGCCATGGGATCAGCTCTGCCCAGCGTGGAGCTGGATTCACCTCTCTGCCCCCATCCCAAAGGAAAGTGAGTTCATTTGCTTTCTAAAGCTTTACAATGATATAGACTTATCTGCAATAAGACAACCACCACGTACATACCCAGAGCCTATGCCAGGGCAGGGGAGCAGCTGGCAGTGCTGAGGCTGGGATTGGTGTACAGGTGAAGGAGAGACGGGGATGGACAGAAGAGAATTGGGAGTTGATGTTGCAGGTCAGGGCTGAGTGGAGAATCCCAAAGTGGGAATGGTCAGGATTTTGATGGAGAGATCAGTCTCAAGCTACCCCTCCATGCCTAGGGGAACCTCTTCCAGGTCCTTGCACACTAAATTTATCCCTCTCATACTCTCAAACCATCAGGACCAAGTGCCTGGAAAAGAACAGAGCAGCACTATGCAAGAAGGAAGCTGGGAGGTGTGTAATCTTTGTAATGAAGCTGGAGCAATATGGAGCCCAAGAGTCTGTCTGACACTGTCTCGCATCTTTTGAGCTGGGGTCTGCATGTGGATTTTGCCCCAGAAGCACTGCCCTCCTGCGTGCTGGTAGGCAGCTGCGCATGGCATAGTGACATCCCTGTATTTCTGTTACTTAGTTAATTAAGTGGGTAGCAGAGATGTAAGCATGGGGGTTTCAGCCAGCAGTGGGCTGCCAAGACACCAAACCAGCACTGGTGGATGACGAATTGATTTGTGCCCATAGGAAACATGAAGACAACTGAGGAATCTGTGTTTAAGAGAGGTCAGCAGCTATAAAAGCTGTCAGAGAACAGATCACACACAAATCTCTGAAAGATATTTGGGGTTAATCTGGTACTTTTGCTGGTGAGAAGGACCTGAACCCATCTCTTCCAGTTTCCAAGGTGGTGCTTCAGAGCAACCTCTGCCGGCCAAGCCCCAGTCTGTGCTGTTATTTCTCATACCACGGCAGTGAAGAGTACCAACAGTGTCCTAAGGATACAACACACCACTTTGATGGGTCACCTAAGCTCTGACATGTGCCTCCATGGTGGACTGACCTGTTAGAAAAATGTTCTCCTAGGCACTCAGAGCCATGTGTGAGACCTGAGTGACTGACCGTGTCACTGAAAACTGAGCACTCACAGTGCAAACTTCCCCACGTCTCCCAAAAACTGTGATGGAGCTATGTGCCTGAGTTGCTGGAACTGAACAGGTTAGTGGTACCCAGTGGGTTACAGCAAAAATTGATGCGCCCCTGCCCCATCCCTTCACTGAGCTTACGCAAGTAAGTTCTCCTTGCATGTGATGGTAGGTGGGTATACGGACAAAAAGGTCCAGCCAAATCTTTTTGGAGACTCCCAGCTTTGTGTCCTGATGCCAGGGTTATCATCTCACAGCAAACGGATAGACTAGGTGATGCATCTGTTTCTCACCTCTTCCACTTCAAGGTTCAGTGTTTTGGTTTTTTTTCTTCAATAATTGCTGAAGATGGTTTTGTATTCTTGCTGGAGACTTTCTTACTAGGAATATTTGGAGGGAATTTTGTCTTGTTTATGCCAAGATACAAAGGAATATTTATTGTGCATTTCTGCAACCTCACTGGGAACTGAGAGTGAACCATTGAGCAAGAAGAGCATTTTGCGACAGGGTCCAAGCCCACAGCACGGTACCGAGTGGCTGAGCAATTGTGGGAGACCAAAATGGGCTGAACAAGCACAGCCCGCCCCTGGGAAACCTCTCCTCCGGGTCCCATCGCCTGGGAGTCTCTTGCATTTGAGGCCTGAGGTTTCACAGCCCTTTTCAAAACGTATTCATTTGACCCCTTGCTGACTTTATCTTTAAAACTTACCAGCAGGTAAAACATTCTCTTTTGAATGTTGGAGACCTTGAATCTGTCAGCATCCGCATGGATGTCCAAGGCCCTTTAAATCCTGTGCTCTTTCCCCTTGAACAGACTTTTGGATGAGGAATTTAGCAGGTTAACGCTGTGAAAACTGGGTGAGAAACTTCTTCAGTGTCTAAGCCTCTGAAACAGCATGGGAGTTCCTAGGAAAGCTGATCCTGGTGAGGATTTTTGGACCAGTGCTGGTTCTGAATTCTCCCTGAGCTGACCACATCTTTTCTTTCTCTAAAAACAAGTTAAAAGCCACTAATAGCCCTCCCCAGAAAATAACCCCACAAAACTCCAAACAAAGTGAAATCATTAACTTTGAACCCAACGAATGTTTAGTTTCCTGACCTTTGGGTAAATATTAGATAGATTCCCAATTTCAACCTGAAGCAGTTTATTTGGCTGCTGTTCACAACTCAGACACAGCAATAATCAAGGAAGTCTCGTTTGATTCAGGTTGGGTAATACTGCCTGAGGGATAACATCATTTTCATTTCCACACATCCAGCACTGGCACAAAATGGCATGGACAGGTATGAAAAATGGATCGTGAATCCTTGGTGCTAAAATTCCAGCTGATAGTTTCATTTTTGTGTAAATAATAATTACCAATAAAAATGTTGCTTGAAAAAAAGAGAATGTGAAAAGAAAAACATTGTTGCGTTTGATAAAGCAAAATCCTTTGCAGCACTGCCAAAATAATAAAAACAAAAAAAAAAGAAAGAAAAAACAAAAGAGAGTTAAAACAAATATAGCTGTTAAATAAAAGATCCAGGTACCAAAGAGCAAAATTTAATGAAAGGCAAAACTGTTAAATATGGATTCCTGTTGAGAAAAAATGTCAATGTCTTTAAGAGTTTTACCATTACTCTATTTTTAAGAAAAGTGTAGTAAAAATACATATTACAAGTTAACATTTTCCACGCTTTTGTCCTATTAATTTTTTTTTTTTAAACCCCTCCACTGATCAAAAGCCTTTGAAAACAGCATCTCCCATCTTCACATCACAGGCGGCCAGTCCTAGCACTGATGCGCTCCTTCTCACGAGACCATCCGACTGCCCGGTTGGGCTCCCCGTGACCTGCTGCCACATGGTCCTGTCTTTGGAGGAGGACGGGGCACCGATGGCTCTCGGCAGCCTGCTCCCACCGCAGCACCCGGTGGTGCACTGCCATGGCAAGGTCTGGGACGTGGCAAGAGCTGGGTCAGGAGATGCATCCGAGGGCTTTTGGGCATGGAAACAGGCTAGCTTGTGGGATGCTTCCGCTGTGCTAGCACTTACACGGAACTGAAGTTAAAAGTAAGAAAAGTGGATTGAAAATAATAATAACCAACACAAAATGACCTGAAGAGGTGTTTGGAGTGGCTGATAACGGAGTTCATGTTCAGTGATGAGAGAGGAAGATCACAACCGTTTCCAGCGGTGGAGAGAGGAAAACATATCGACACAAGACATGCTGTTAGGACCTTGACTCTGACATTCTGGTCTCCAAGGTGTTGCATGACAAGTGGGTAAGTGGAACAGATACTTCAGACCAGGCTGGTGTTAAAGGTGGTAAACGTATTGCTCTGCACCTTGGTACGCTGATGGAAACTGGTGTTCAGGCAGCTTCCAGCTGTACTTATGGACAGCTGCATGGACATATCCTTCTCACAGACCTGTGCCAGTCACTTGCCTGCAGCACCTTCTGTTCACCTGCCTCCCTTCTTTTCCTGCTTCTTTCTTGCTATGTAGCAGAAAAAATAAAGGAAAAAAAGTAAAAAAAAGGAGAGAGAAAAAAGGAAAAGCAGCTCAGAACACTCCAATAGCAGCTCAGTCCCTGGACATATATTTGCTGTGTCCTATGAAAAGCTTTGAATTTTATTTGCCATCAGTGAGATGGGACAAGGCTAAGTGGGTTCACTGCTCCCCGCCCCACAGATCTTCTCTCTCTCCTGATGCTCCCCTGGGAATTCTTTACTTCTGGGGAGGTGTCTCTGTCCCACCAGGGTGGGAAGCATTTGTCTGTCCATGCCAGTGTTTCACGGAATGAACCTTTTGTGCAGTTCTGGATCACCATCCTTGCCCCTTTGATCTCCATGCCTGTGGCTGGACACCCAGCTGCCCACCTGGCAGTGCAGGTTTCTGCGATACCGAGTCTGGGGTCATCAACCTGCTCTCCTTGCTTGTGGATGCTTCCCCTCTCTATGGATACATGAGTGGGAATCTGCTACTTTGGGTTTTGTACCCAGACAGGCCACAACTTGATGGGAAGGCTGAGTTCGACCAGCCCTGATGCTGTCGACTGTCATGGATACTTGAATGAAGCTCTTCTAGGGTCTCCTTCTTGGATTGCTTCAGCAGGTCCTTCCAGGAAGCCGTTCAGGCCAACTATCTACAAAATGTCCTTTTTAATTGGTAGAATGGCCATAAAGGGATTTCAGAGCAAAAAGGCAGGGATATTCCCATTGCAGCCCCATAACTTCTAGCATGTTTTACTGGTTAATAGGCAGCCATCTAGAACTGGATGTCTTGAGATGGTCTGTTCCCAGCTCAGGGTGGTTCCCTTATGTGACCACCAAAAAGGGAGCACACACAGAAGCTAAGCAATGAAGAAATGGTTCACAATTGCTTATTAGCCCCCAATAACCTAGGCAGGAGAGTTGCATGTGAGGGTAATGCGGCATTTACTTTCCCTTTTCCATGAACAGCAGCCAACCATGATCTTAGACCAACCATCTGCTCTATCTGCCATGCGTGACACTCTCCACTCCAGGCACATGATTCTTCTCTTGAACTGCCACTCATCATCTCTGGAAGGATTATTACTTGTCCTCAGGTTACCTGGGGTTTCCAAACTCATTCATGACTTTACCCCTGTGAAACAGCCTCGTGTTTTTGTTCAGGCTCTTTCTTGCACCAAGTCCTTCCCGTTGCAGGGAGGGCTGTGTGCAGTAACGCCCCAGCCCGAGTTCACAACAGAACGACAGAAGGCAGAATCATGATGGACAAAAGGGGTCAATGCTGACGCCCTGCAGGGAGTTCAACTTGCCATTGATTGGATTTTCTTTTTTGCTGTTAGTAGCTCAGACATTATGGTTTGCATCCCAAACTAAACCAGATTGAAGGAGTGAGCAGGGAAGGGGGAAAGGGCTGATGTTACCCTGACACCACAGGAATTAGTAAGAAAAAATATATATATTGCACACACTAAGACTTATTAACAACCAAGTTAAAACAAAATGGCATAGTCCTCATTAGTGTTCCAGTGGTTCTTTGATCAGGGATGGTTCGTGAGTCTGTTAAATCCCGTTACACTCTCCTTATTGCAGTACAGACCTGTTTCTGTTCTCCTGTCGGTGGATCTGTTTGCAAATAAAAAGGGAAATAGATTTGATTTCCTCGAGATGATCCATCCAATTTGTCCCTTCTGTCATCATCGTTTGTCTTGTTGGTGTTGGGTTTGTTTTTGGCTCTGGAGGGGGTGGAGTTGGGCTGCCCCTGCTCTCACCCAGGCAATGGGTCAAAAGGCCAATTATAATCCCGTAGCTCCCAGGGACATGCCAGTGCTGTGGCTCATGCATGGGATCGTCTGCATGGACTTGGGGAAATCGTGGCTGACCACACGTCCGTTTTCTCCACTGCCTCCTGCTGCAGCCGGCCTGGGAAGGGTTGATGTCCGTATGGCTTCGTTGATTGATTGCTGTGGGATTAAACAAAAACCCTTTTTAGGAAGGACGGGGGGGTCTCCCCCTGTCCTTAGCAATGTTGGAGATATTACAATATAAACCAGCATTGTCTTTCTGTCACTGTTCTCTCCCTCCTTGTCTCCAATCAGACTCTTGCTTCCTGCATGTCCCTACTGCATCTGCTCTGTTAATTCACACCTCCTTTACATTCAAAAATCAAATGTTTCAGCAGTATTTTGGGCTATAAAGCATACGTGCCATATGCAAAAACTACTCAAACTCTACAACATAAGAACAGTCATCCTGGATCTGAGCAGAGGTATTATACACACTTCCCCCATAGATATGCTATTACTACTCCAGTGCTGTTATGCATTGTGGACTCTGACTCACTGCAAGCATATGTTTAACTTTTCTCATGTGAGAAGCAGAGCACGTGCCTATGTTTTTGTCTACAGTGACGACTGAGGTAACCTGGAAATGCAAACCTAATTCAGGAAACTAAATCTCATCTTCCTGCTCCAGACACCACCCAAAATGTTTGCTTTCAGAGATCTAAGGAAACCATCTGTTTAGAACAATTAAACTAAGAGATGAAGTCCACTTGGTGCCTTTGTGTTAAAGCTATCTCTAAGGGCACCATCATCCTTTCTGGATGGGGATATACAGGTGAAGAATTATCCAGAACAGATAAATCTGGAGCAGCTATTCAGAAGCACTTGCCAGGCGTGGAGCTGGAGCCCCATCTGGGTGCTTGCCTGGGCTCTGCTGAATGGCTTTGTGGGGCAGCCACTGGTGGTGGGAGCCAGCCAAAGGGACAAGCCTCAACCAGATGTTAACACTGGGAGCAACGATTCCTTCCCATAGTGGCTGGTTTTTTAAAGGGCAAAAGCACTGCAAGCTGACACTGAGGTACATGAATCAGTGGGTCATTTCCAGTAACACAGGGAAGCCAACAGCAGGGCAGAATCTCCTTAAAACTGTGGAGCTATTGCATTCTGACACTCTTTCACAGTGTATTTGTGGCATATCTAGCTTTACAGCGTAGACAGCAATTAGAATTTAGTTTTTGTATATTCAGGGACATTAATCGTTCACATTATCTTACACCTGTGATCAATGTGCCTCTCATTGCCTGCAGAATTTTCTGAACCTCAATGGGAAAAGAGCTGTTGCACATTTTCAGTGAATTAGAAGTGCTGTTATTGCTGACAAAACATTAAGCATGTTGCGAAATGGTGACATAAACCCCAAAGAAATGATTGCTTATTTTCCATTTGATTCTGGGTAAGTTTCAGTGCTCAGGGAAGTGAAAAGCTCTTGATTTTATGAAACTCACTGCATACTTCATATACTTGTATGGACTACTTCCATGCTCATGGGAGAGGTCAAGATGAGGAAGAAAAGGGATGTATTACTCTCACAGCCCAGATCCCTCTGTACCCTTGCACACAATGGTATCTGTATAAGGGATCATCTCTGCTAGTCATCTGAGTCAAGATGTACTTGTTCCGCAGATGCTGCATTAAATGTGTATCCCCAAGGCTCTCAAATCTAATCCACTTTTGACATGACACTGAAATTTAGACACACCACAATTTAGGGCTGAAACAAATCTCCTGGGTCACAGGAAGGATGCTTTGCATGACCATGACAGGGCGGAGAAAAAACTCCACCACATTACAGGAGATATTCGAGGCCAACTTCTCTCTAAGAGGACCCATAATTCTGAATTTGGAGACCCACATCATCCATGCCAGGGCAACAGCGCTCTGAGCGCACATCGCTGTCGCCAACCTGCAAACGGTGCCAGCAAAGGGAACAATAGGATGTGACTCATTGCTGTGCTACCCCAGTTTTATCTTGCTGTTAACTGCTTGGCTTTGAGGATTTTGTCATATTGCAGTAATGGCTGTA
The DNA here is from genome assembly GCF_015220075.1 of Falco rusticolus. Taxonomy (NCBI): domain Eukaryota; kingdom Metazoa; phylum Chordata; class Aves; order Falconiformes; family Falconidae; genus Falco; species Falco rusticolus. Next base: position 7,794,854 of record NC_051194.1, on the reverse strand, counting down.
TCACACCAGCCCTAGCACACTTCATCCACGCTGCTGTAGTCTGTTTTCATTAATTTTAAGGAACGGCGACATGTTCCTGTCACCGTCTGTGCTATGATTTTGCTCTATATCTGGATTTTGAGCTAGCGTTATGCCACGTGTCTGATCTCTCATCAGCTCCCCACTACAGCCCACTTGACCCTCCTTTAGCTTCCTCTGATGCTCCTATGCCTTTCTAGCAAGCCGAGTGACACGGTCACTTCGTTGTCCCTATGTCTTGGCTTTCCACCCATGGTCTGGGCTGCATCCGTCTCTGAAGGCAGCTTTGGAGCCAGGGTAGGATCAGAGAGAAGGTGTGAAAGGCCGGGGAATGGGTTGCCACCTTCATCCGCTTTGATTCACTTCTGGACTTGTAACAAAACTCGATTAAGGCAACCAGCATGGCTAGTCCGAGCCCACCGATGAGGATATAGAAAACCCCCGCCACATTGCTGAGACTCAGTGCGCTTGTCTTGTCCTATAAGAGAAAGGAGAAGGGAGGGAGGGGAGGGAATGTGGGAAGGAGAACAACAAAATTAATATGAGATTGCTCTGGGAGGGATGTTGCACAATAGAGCAATATAAGCATTACATCATCTTCCCCTTTAAATGAACAAGTGACATTTCTAAGAGCATTTTCAATTTTTAATTCAGTGTCTAGTAAATCTAATGTTTCCCTCACACAAACAAATAAACATTTCTTCAGCAACGTGACTCTTTGCAAAGGTTTGGGATTTCCATTTTTCAATCAGCTAACTTAAATGCTTGTTTTACCCAAAATGCTTAGTTTAAATTATTGATTAAAGGAGAAGAAAAAAAAAGTTCTCCTCCTCTGTGACATTTACTTGTCCCTGATGTCTTGCCTGAAATAACCTGTTCTCTTGGAAATGCTCATTCCTTCATTCCTAGATTGTTTCCCCCGCAAATTCTGTTGCTGAGCAACACATCGAAATGGCTGGGGTTTCTTCTTTTTTTCTTTTTTTTTTTTTTCTTTTCCTCTTCGATACTGAGGTTGAGGTGACACCTGAGCTGTCCTCGGAAACTCATTTGATTTCTATGTAATAAGGCAGTTATTTTATATGTAATCAAGACCCGTTGATGCATGTCTAAGCTAATTATTTGGTTGGCAATAAATAGGGCTATTAATGGACCACAACTCCCAGCCAGCAGCTACATTCTGATTATACAATTGCCTAATGAATTATCACAGCTCTCTGGGGAAGAGGTGAGTTTCAGAAAGACCAGTTTCACTGCTGGGGAGGCAGAGTCCCCACATCTAACCCTGATGTCACTCCGTGCAGCTCTCAAAACCTTCTCCTCTGTGCTGACCAGGTGGAATTGGAGTGTTGGGATAATTTGGGCAGCAGCAGGACCCAAAATCTTGGCTCATCTCCGTGTGCAAGGCTCCTGTTTTCAAGGACATATTTTCTCTGTACTGCAACCAGCTAGAAGCCCCCTGCTCCGGGCTTGTCACTGCTCTGCAATATCAACTCAATCCCAATTTGCTAGTACAGATTCCCCAGGGCAAGCTCAACAGGTCATTGCAAATCTGTTGGAACAATCAGGGTTTGACCAGCGTTGACAGCCCTGCTCCCTGGATGTGGGAGGAAAATTGCATATGGATCATCTGAGATGCAGCCACACAGTGAAAGAACAGTATTTATGCCTGTAGAAGTGTCTACAGTTGGTAACGAAGCCTCTGTACGGTTCTTGGTGTTCCCTGCTACTCCATGGGCACGTGGACCTGTGGGTGGCACAGTTTGTTCCTTGCCCTTGTAGGACAGTTGTTTCACTTGCTTGGCTTGGCAGGTTTTACAATAAGTAACCCACACTTTTTGGGAAGGACAAGGATTCAGGAAGCAGAAAACTATATTAGAGCAATGTTGAAAGGGTCCAAAACTGAACGCCTACATGAGCACAGGAGGTTTTGATTCAAAAGCAGCCTGCCTGGCACTGGCACTGTCTTTCAGGTAAGTACCTTTTGCAAAAGGATTTGGTCTTTTGCTGTATTAGGGTTTGATGGCAAAAAGTCAACTCACAATGGATGAAACCACTTTAATTTTCAAAATTAAAAAAACCCTTCCCATAACAGAATTTAACGTCTGGGGGCTTTTTGTTGGTGGTTTTTTTCGTTGTTGTTCTTTTTTTTTTTTTTTTTTTTTTTTATATAAGAAGAAAAGAGGATTCCAGTCAAGAATGATAAAAAATGGTTTTTTCCTGCTTCTCCTTCATCTGGCCCCACTGGCCATGTGAGCTGCCAAGCACGGAGCTCTTGCCGCAGGCTCCAGTGCCACGAGGAGCAACTTGCCATCCTGAATCCTCTGCTGAAATATGCTGAGGTTTGGTTAGGCATCACCCCTGCAGAGTTTTAGTCACTGGAAAAAACTCCACAAGTGATTTCATTTTCCATGCTTCTTTGATTGACATTTCTGCCAAGAGTTTCACCACTGTCACCATGTGTGTTGCACCGCTGCAGATGCGGTGGGCAGGTTTGGTTTCGCCCAGGTATAACGTTCCTATGCCGGCCAGTTTGCAATCTTGCCAATGCTTCCTGTGTGCTGTCTGTAATGAGAGATTACTGCAAATATCCTCTTAATTTCTGCGGTTTCCATATTTGAAGAATTATTTATCTGGTCTTTTGTAATCTGCCTTCATGCATTTTTCCCCCAGGCTTGACTGTACGTTTGTTCAGCCATCCCTTCTCTGCAGATTACTGGGTATACTTTTAAGCACCAGCTGAAAAACGTAGGGAGTTTTTTAGTGAAGATTTAGAAAAGCAGAGAAATTACTCTGAGAAAACTGGGTTACAACACATCTGCTACTTTTCCTCTTCAAATTCAGTCTGAAGGGGCTGCACCAGCTTCAGGGAGGGACAAAGACACTAGAGGTGGGCTGCTCTCCGTGACATCCTGACCTTTCAGCCTGGCTCCTTAATGAAAAGTGCCTGATTAGCCCATGAGCTGTGCTCAGAGGGAAGGTTGGGGACAGGGAAGGAGGTGGATCAGCCTATTTGTCTGTGTCTTACTAATAACTTTCAGCCCATACTTTCACCTTGATTTCACAGAAGGGTGGAGATCTCCAAGATACCAGGAACCTCCAAGATTTGTACTGTAGAGAAGAGAAAGCCTATTATTAATGCTCTCACTCAAATAAATGTATTGGTGCAATCCATATGAGGCATCAGAGACTCCCCATGGGTCTTTGACTTGGAGTCATAGATCCTTAGGAAACCCAGCTTCCTTGGCTCTGCCGGGCATGGGAATACACAAGTTTCATGTTTTATTGGCCATGACATTCTTGTATTTCCACCCCCAGTTTGGGGGTCTTGGTCCAGCAGGGCACCTTCGCAGCCGGCTGCGATGGCAGAGCAGTCTGGCAGCCAGGAAAGGCTGCTCACTCTGAATTTCTGCTTTCCTCCTGATGCCAGCAGCAAATCGACCAGCAAGAGAGAGGAGATGACCCAAAACAGTTTCCTGCACCACTATTTCATGCAATTAATTTCAGAGCTGTTGTGTTTTTCTTGCATTTACTTTGCCAGGCTGAGAAGTGAAATTGCTCCCGTGATGTCACTTGACTTCTTGCTCATCTTCTCCTTTTTCTTTGCTTTTTTGTTTCCTTCCCTCTCCCAGCAGGACACGCTGAGACGTTCTCTGGGGAAGAGTGGCATCTCATTGCTCCCACTGATTGCACATGAATGGTAGGAAACGCTGCATGCTCCACTGAGGCTTTGCCTGCTGTTTCCATGCACGCTCCTGCCCTAATAATGCTCATAATAATAAAAAGTCCCAAATCATGCTAAATGCTTGAGAGGACCCTCCCATCCTCTCTGCTTGGGCTCTGTGACACCAGATGCTCTCCTGCAGAGCTGCCCATCATCGAACCAGCTTGTTAGTGGGAGTGTAAATGTCACTGCTCGTCTCCCGCAGTGGCAGAGTGCTGACGTGGGGGGAAGATTGGCAGGTGAAAAAAGAAAGAAAAACCCATCTTTCCGAAAGCCCAGCTTTGTTGCTGCAGCAACCAGGCACCTTCCCGTCTGTTCCTCTCAAACGTGGCACTGTCCCCGTCATCCTCTTTGTCATTATTTATCCTCTTTGGCTGAAAGGCATTAAGGCCAAATTTGCCTGGTTTCCCAGCAGGGCTGGTCCTTCCTTTTACCCTGCATGGCCATGACAGCACAGGGTGATGGCACCTCAAGTTGTTGTGGTCTCCATAGAAGATGAATTGCCCTTGAAGCAGGCGGCAGCTCCAGAAGTTGAGATTTTACACCAAACACCAGGCTGACTTTGCTGGGGCAAGGCCTGAAGCTCAGCAATGAAGGACACAGCGCTGGCCATCGGCTTGGAGCGCTGCTGTGGGTCTGCCAGGGGATGGGTAGGAGCACGTGGGTGGCCAGCTGTGGGGGTGAGGCTGCCCAGCATGGAAAGACACCTTTGTTTTCAGAACCAGCCAATTCCTTGCAAAGGCAGGGCAAGGTGGTAGCAGAATTTGTTCTTTTTTTTTTTTTTTTTTTTTAACAAAAGCACAATTCCTGCAACTGGAAAAGAGGACTGGGAGATCCCTGTAGATTTGATGACATTCCTTTAATTGTGTGAAGTGATCTGGCTGCCCCCACAAGCAGGTTGCGCCTCAGTCCCGGTCTGGAAAAACTTCCTTTCTCCCATTGCCTTGCAAAGCCCCAGGGAAGAGGAGAATCACATCCCTCTTCCCTGACCTTTAGTGTCCACCTTGTCATTACCCTCCAACAACACAAGGAATCCCTTTCAAGCCCACAGCATATTTCATAGCCTGTAAAAAACAGCTGTTCATCCCGTGCTCGTTTGTAAAATGGGGTACTTT